>NC_135787.1:11007500-11660000 GCF_051106095.1 Pogona vitticeps | reverse complement strand
CAGATCTTCTGCCCCACCCCACATGCACTCCCGCACACACCCACACAGCCCCTTTGCGCATGCGCATGAGTGCATGTGCCACCTGTGAGCATCCCCTGCCCCTTCATGCATGTGTGAGAGAGAGCCCCCACCCCTTCATGCATGTGCATGCCGTGCAAGTGCCCCTGGCCCTTCACACATGCGCGTGAGTGCCCGCGTGTGTGAGCACTGCGCATGCGTGTGAGCGTGGGTGGTGCCCCTCCCCCCAACTGGTTTGTGGTGTCAAAAAAGTTGGAGACCACTGCTTTAGAGGACATTACCACTGCATTAACTTTTTTTTAAAAAATCAACATGTATATTGTTGTCTTTGGCTATTTACCTCTGTAGTCCCAGCCTCCTTAGAACCACAGCACTTGGGTTGCTGCCAAATTCGAAAAAGGTCCCTTCATCCCACTGAAATTGAGCATTCCTAGTTTCTAGCAAGGTTGCAGAATCAGGCGCCAAATCCTAGCAGGCTGCTCCTTAGCCCAATTTTTTTTTTCTGTCGTTGGTATTCAGCTAAAACTCTAAAAACTCATTTTTTAAACTTTGGTAGGGGAGAAAATTACATATATATTTAGGTCAAAATCCCCCTCTTTTTTTCCAAAAAGGGGCAAAAAAATTCAGGAAGGATCTTGGCGATCACTTTCCAGCAATGGGTGTCCTCCTGGCCATGGGACGGGGGCCAAATCAAAGTCAGCATAATTATTACCTGTCTAGATATTTTCACAAAAAAAATAAAAAAATAAATCAAAAGCATAGGTCAAACCTATGTAATTAGGAGTAAGGTGAAATGTAGCATGCACAGCATGTGGTTCATGCCAGTTCAACCAACGGCCACACAGCTGTTCCATTGTTTGGTACCCGGTCCCCTCCAGTGGGTGCCTACTTGGAGGCAATGCCTGAAGGAGGCACGACAGAGAAGCAGGATCATTGCCTTCAAGTGGGCACCCACCGGAGGGGACCGGGTGCACCCTATGAAGATCCCAGGGAAGGGGAAATGCCCTTCGACCCTCTGAATTCGCCCACGTCTTCTGCATTTACGATCTTTATTTTCCTGATTTTTTCAAAATTTTAATTGATTTGAAGATCCCATGCCCATCCTGCAACCACATTTCCATATGAGTGGCTGGGCTTAGAATCCTGTTTTCCTTTCCTCCTTTAGATCGTCATCCCTTTCTTCAGCCTGCTCATCAAGGACATTTACTTTCTCAACGAGGGCTGCGCCAACCGCCTGCCCAACGGCCACATCAATTTCGAAGTAAGTAGAGCATGCTCGCAACGTCCGGCTGGCTTGAACTGTCCGGCTCTGGTCATTGCAATGCAAGGAGAAAGGCTTGCCCATGGGGTCATGGCCCAGTCTCTTAACACTAGGGGCAAACAAGACAAAGAAACCTTGGGGCGCAGACCTTATTGCTTGGTGTCGCCTGTAATAGCCTGTCAGCGAGGCTGCATGTGTGGGCAGCACTGTTTTGGGAGAGAACTCTTGCCCTGGCTTGGGTTCGTGTGTGTGTGTGTGTGTGTGTGCGTGTGTGTGTGTGTGTTTGACTTCTAGTTTGTAATGTCTGAGTTTATGGGCCAAGAAGTGGGCAAGGTCAGAATTAGTGGTGTATAGATTTTTGATTTTCAACTCCAATGCCCAGAATCCCCTGCTTTCCTGTAGTCAGAATCTTTCTCTCCTTCACTCTTTCCCTCCTATGTTCTCTTACTTTTGTCTCAGTTTTCCTCCCTTCCTAATGACTGTATATGCCATTCACTTGATCCCAACATATTGTCAGCCTCATAGGATTTCCAAGGTATATGAGCTGCTAAAGGGGTGGTTTTACCAGGGCCGCCCTCCCGTGGGCTTCCACAGCTGAGCAGGGAGTTAAACCCAGGTTGCCTGAGTCCTTGCCCAGCACTACTACTGGTTCCATATTGAAAGGAATATGCTGGAGAAAGGTTCTGAGGACCAAATTTTGTATCGAAAAGCTGTTATTTTTTGCTGAGGCTATTTCCTTAGAGCGGCATGCTTGCTCAGTCACAATTGCAAGTAAAACCCAGTCTCAACTCTGTAGGATCAAAGTGAAACAAAACCTCCAAGGGGAGGGCCTGCCATAGTTGAGGTGCTACATCTGAGAAAGCACTTCCCCATGTTTCCACAAAACAAAGCGTTCTCATTAGTGGGACATGGAGGAGAGCCTCCTCAGTGGATCTTAGTGATCAGGCAGGTTTATAGAGAGAGAAGTGCTCCTTCAGAAACCTAGGTCCCAAGCCATTTGGGGCCTTATTAATCATCATTGACCGCTTGAACTCAAATGGGAAGCATATTGGCAGGCAGTGCAAAATACCTCAGAACCGGTATCATGTGGGTTCTGGAAAGTCTTCCTATTAGCAATTTAGCTGCTCCATACTATATTTATTGCAGCATCTGTTCACACTCTAGCCGCACATAGAGTGTGTTACAGTAGTCGTCTTGCTTGCCTTTGTTTTTGTTAAAATGCTTTCTCTTTCGTATCCTCCATTTTTTTAATTACAGAAATTTTGGGAACTGGCTAAACAAGTGAGTGAATTCATGACATGGAAACAAGTGGAGTGCCCTTTTGAGAGGGACCGGAAAATCCTTCAATACCTGGTCACTGTCCCAGTCTTCAGTGAGGATGGTAAGAGAGCCCCAAGCTCTGGCAGTCATACGTCATACTTTTAGAATCAAAATTTTATAGACCTGTGGGCTGGTTTAGAAGCACCTTCATCACAATCCACACATTTTCCTCTCCAGTACACCCTCTCACAAATGGAGAGAAGGACCCAGAGTTCGGCAGGCTGGCAGCTAAGCCAGCAATGAACAGTGCCAATTGGCTAGTGCCCATGACCTCTCTACGACACCAGTCCTGAGTAGACAGGGTTACATGTACCTGGTGTGCAGCTTTGCATGTACAAATCAATAAATGTGCAAGTGACACTTGAAAAGAGAAAAGCCACCGAAAGCACAGTGTGAAATACAGGATCTTCCCAGACTGAGACATCTATACAGATACGACAGGGAGAGAACTTCCTCAGTACAGTGGTGCCTCGCATAACGAGCACACTGTTTAACGACAAATCCGCATAGCGATATATTTTTTGGGATCACTAATGTGATCGCATTGCGATGTTTTAATAGCCTAAACATCGCATTGCGATGATCGGTAAGCGTTTCGCTTACCGATCTTTGCATTGCGATGTTTGTGGAACAGCTGATCGGCGGTTCCAAAATGGCCACTGGGTGCCCAAAATGGCTGACGCAACCATTTTCGCGCGATTTCCTCGCTTACCGAGGCGGCGCTATGGAGGATCTTCACATAACGGTGAGTTTTCGCCCCATAGGAACGCATTAACTGAAGTTCAATGCATTTCTATGGGATTTTCCCCCCGCATTGCAATGTTTCTGGATAGCGAAGATTAATCCGGAACAGATTAACGTTGCTATGCGGGGCACCACTGTACTTATCATTCAGACTGTGCATCTCTCTGATGAGTTACATTGTTTTGCACTGTTCCTTTGTGTGATGTAAGTGGCACTGAATGCTTCTTTTGAGATAGAAAGCGCAGGATATAAATGAGAATAAAAATCAGAGGCTAACCAGATGTTTGACTTGCTAGAATGCTTATCCAGAACACAAGGGTTGAGCTGGTCTCTCTGCTTGAATGTGGAGAAATCATTATGTCATTTACAGACTATTTCTTACTCATAATAGCTCCCAAGGTGGTCAACAATTCACCCCTAAAACAGGGCCAGTTTTAAAATAACTGGTGCTCGGGAACGTTTTATCTAGGCATTACATTTCACCTGAGAGTTCTTGGCTGCCATGAAGGTCCCATCTGAAATGTTAATATAGGATATAAATGTTTTAATACTGGGGGTGGGTGGGATAGATATATTAGTCACAGCAAAAAGAAAAAAAATGTCTTCTAGGCCCTTAATGACAATTGGGTTTCATCTGACGTGTTTTTTTTCTGGCGGCCTTCTGTTTGCATCTGATGAATTGTGCAGCCTTCCACAACAGAGCTTGGAAATAACTGATCAAACGTAATTATTTATATCGAAATAATCACCCCCTTCTTCTAGTGAGTCTGAACAAATTAATTTGTTAGTTAAGGGCACCCACCAATGAAAGCTTTTATATCAAGTAAAAATCATGAGAGGCTGCAAGACTATTCAGTATTTAACCCCTTTAACTCAAAAATCCTTTGGTGTAAATGCTAACCAAACAGCAGGAAGCGAAAACCAAGACAATTGTGATTAAAGTCTGGGGTTGATCCAGCATGCTCTTTCTTCTGATGGAAGAGGTTTTTTCACTTGTGGAGGAATTCCACCACAAGTGAAAAAGTTCCCTTTAGAGCTTTCCTGTGCAGCTGCCAAAAACATCTCCCAACCTGGAGAGAGTCCAGAGTTCGGAGAGGTTTCCCCAAACACCCAGCATTGTTTTTTAGTTTCCGGAAGGGAAGGAGGATGAAAACGGCCTGCTCTCCTCTGTGGAAAGCATCCTATGAGAAATACCGTATTTTTCGCTCCATAAGACGCACCTTTCCATAAGACGCACCAATTTTTTAGGAGAAGAAAACAGGAAAATATAATCTGTTTTCTTCGCTCCATAAGACGCACAGACTTTCCACCCCCGTTTTGTGGGGGAAAAGTGCGTCTTATGGTGCGAAAAATACGGGTATATCTGCTTATGGGAAATTCCAACATTTTGTGTCTGTCTTTGCTCTCTGAATATTTTGCAAGCTTCTAAGGGGATTAGGTTTTTCCACCCTCAAGGTCTGATTCCTGTACACTCTGATGCACATCAGATTACTCTCCCTATGACGAGGAAGGTCATGCCGGTCCTCTGGAGTGAGTTCATGGTTAACACTTGGTTTCTTTGATTGCAGCACTTTATTTGGCTTCCTACGAGAGCGAAGGCCCTGAAAACCACATTGAAAAGGACAGATGGAAGATGCTGAGGTCAGTGTTAGAGGACGTTCCTATCAGTAAATCAGCACACTGCAGACTCTCTGGCATGAGATGCATCAATGCATGCCTCAATAAATGAACACACAATGTGAATAGTAAAAAGAAATCGTCATGACTTCTGGGCTTTTCAGAAGAATTATTACAAGATGCTTCATCTTTCTTTTCTCTCTCTCTCTCTCTCTCGCCAACCGTTTTCAAAGTCTTAGGAATCTTAGTCTTTCTTATCAATATCTAAGTGCATATTTTTGTCGTGCCAGGTTGGATAGATAGCTCAGTGTTATAAGTGGGTGGGAGTATGAATCCCTAATGAAGGCATGGCCTCACTGGCAAAAAATGAGGGAAATGTCACAGGATTAGATGAGGTGATTTTTTTTCTCCCAATGATCACATGACATAAAAGCAAATGTGAATCAGCCCGGAGTCTCTCCCCCATCCCCATTTGTAACGTTTGCCTCTACAGTGGACCCTCTACTTAAGGAAATAATCCGTATTGGAATGGTGGCTGCAAGTCGAATAGTCTGTAGGTCGAATCTCCATTGACCTACAATGCATTGAAAACCGATTAATCCCATAACCAGCAGTTTTTATTCTATTTTTGTTCCATTTTGGTTTTTTTCTGGTCTGTAAGTCGATTCTCCGGCTGCAAGTTGAATCTAAATTTTGCAGCCAGTGAAGTCTGTAACTCGAAAAGTCTGTAAGTTGAGCTGTCTGTAAGTCGAGGGTCCACTGTATTGCAAGGACTTCTTCTTCTTCTTTTTTTTTTTACATCAGATCCGCCGCCTGAACTAATGCAAGTTCAGGTGATGTGATCACTTGAACCTATTCAGAATGATCCTTCACTCTCCATCATTTTTAAAATGGTTGGATTTGCAGATTCACAAAGGGGTGGGAGAAAGAAAGAAAGAGGGAGGGAGGGAGGGAGGGAGGGAAGGAAGGAAGGAAGGAAGGAAGGAAGGAAGGAAGGAAGGAAGGAAGGAAGGAAGGAAGGAAGGAAGGAAGGAAGGAAGGAAGGAAGGAAGGAAGGAAAGAGAGAGAGAGAGAGAGAGAGAGAGAGAAAGAAAGAAAGAAAGAAAGAAAGAAAGAAAAAGAAAGAAAGAAAGAAAAAGAAAGAGAGAAAGAAAGAAAGAAAGAAAGAGAGAAAGAGAGAAAGAAAGAAAGAAAGAAAGAAAGAAAGAAAGAAAGAAAGAAAGAAAGAAAGAAAGAAAGAAAGAAAGAAGACTTATTTTCTCTTGGGTTCCCCTACTGTAAAGCAGGAAGAGATTAAGTTCTCAGGATGTAAAAATTATATTGTGCACTTCATTCCAAATGAAAAGCCCGACACGTTTTGGCCTTTTAAGGCTTTCTTCAAGGGTGTGAATATTGCACTTTTGTTAGCTATATTTAAAGAGACTTTTTTTGTTTATTAGATCTGAGTCCAGCTCCTTTTGAATGAGTAAACTGGACTCAGACCTAATAAACAAATGGTGTTTCTAAATACAGCTAAATTAGGTTTTTAATTTGGAATAAAGTGCATACTATAATATTGACATTCTGGGACCATAGGCTCTTTTTGCCTTATAATTTTTGTGGATGTACCAGTTCCTCTTTGTTATTTGTCCTTGTGCCCCCCCCACCACACTTCCTCAAGAGAGATCGGGCACTTCTCTTTCAAAGAAAACCCACACCTACCTCATACCCACTGTGGTGTAGTGGGTAGAGTGATGGACTAGGACTCAAGGAGGCCTGGGTTCAAATCCCCGCTCAGCCATGGAAACCGATTGGGGGAGTAGAACTGGTAAAACCAATCCTCAAATTTCTCACTTACCTTGAAAGCCCGATTAGAGTCACTATAAGTCAGTTCCAATTTGATGGTACAGAACACACACAAACCTGAGGTAACTGGACACAGTTTTTCTCAGCCATGCTAAAAGAGAATTCTTGAAAAGGCTCCTCAGTGATTTTGCTTTTTCTTTAAACCGGGCACAGGAATACTGCCAGAGGCAGTGGGATTCTGGTTTTGATTTACAGAAACTGGAGGAAAAGCAGAGTGGGAGAGGCTGTTCGCAGCTGGTGGAGGTGGGGAAATAACTTTTCTGGATGACAGGTCCCCAAATCCCTCTGACAAACATGGGCAGCCATAAAGTAGATACGTTGGGTGCGAGATTCTGGGGTTTGTTGATGGAGCAGTAACTTTTCTAAGCTTTTTTCTGTGCATGTTTAAGAGAGAGGTGGAACATTTAGGTGGTGCTGTCAATCTGTGGCGTTTGCAAGGTCAAGAAGCTTTTGATGCTGGTTTCAAAAGGGCATGAAATGCCAGCTTTCTCCAGTGTATTTAGTTGAACAATTTGACTTCAGAAGTACTTTATTTGTGTTCTCATTTTCTCCTCCATTCTCTTTTTTCATTTCTCTTTAGGTCGACGCTACTGGGAAGGGTTTAATAAATGTCTAGCTTCCTGCCCATGCTGCTGGTTTTTTTATTTGACATGGATTCTTATTATTGATGGCCATGATTGAGGCCATTTATTTATTTTCCTTTCTCTTCTTCCCTGCCCCGCCCTTTAAATGAAGTGACATTTTAAGTTATGAGCACTGTGCAGCTGGTTAAGACATGTTAGGACTTTGTACAAAGGAAGAAGTGCAAGTTTACTCAAGAATAAACAGACAAGACTTCTTAACACCTGACAGATCATCAGATTAGACCACAGGTCTGTGACGAGTGATTGATCAAAGATCATAAGGAGGAAACTCATCTGAAGATCTGAATCTGCTTTGCATAATTTTGAAACACTTGGCCGAGGCTCTCCGCTACCAACACTTCTTATTTTCGCCCTGCTGTTCCTTTGATGTGTTAAAAACCTGCTGCTACTTGTGTACTTGAGTGCTGGATGCTAAAGTAAAATTTCTCTTCAACCATTGGCATTCCAACTTTGACTTTCCTATGTCAGCGAGGAGAAGAGAACCTACTCTACTGAAATTTCACTGAACAAATTTAGGAACTTCAGCTTTCTTCCTGAAGAAAGATGCTCATGATGGAGTGAAATGGGCTGCTATCTTTTTTTTTTTTTTGCCTATTTATCATGGGAAGGGGGTTAATTATTATTTTCTTCAGCAGTTTTTGTTTGTTTGTTTGGAGTTAGCTGCTGGCTGGCAAACTCTGATTGTATATTATTTGAAAATAAAATGTAATGAAGCTCAGTGCTGTGACAGGAAAAGCAGACACTAGAAGGATATGTAGCAAATGTAGCTAGACTGTAGAAAAGCTCTCTCTCCCCCCCCCCCACTTCTCCAAGTGTATAAGTTATGCTATCTTTGTTTCTGTTTAAGGGTGTGTCTGCACCACATACTTGAATCCAGTATGAAACTAGTTCAACTTCCAGACTTTCCCCAAAGGATATTGGGGATTTTTAAAGAGCTATCAAAGTGAAAACAGGTTCGAATATTTCTTCAGTTTCCAATGTAGACATTCCAAAACATCCATACTTCTTTGTGTGTCCTTTCACCATTCCCCATAATATTGGTTGAACAATTTGACTTCATTTTGTACTTGGTGGATCACAGCTCGGACTGAAGTTCAACATAACATAAATTTTGTTTTTAGAGATTATTTTTAAAAGCAGTATTTTGAGATTCTGGTTATATATGATCAAGCGAACTCCTATTTAAAAAGAGATTTCTCTTCAGCTATACTACAGCTGTGGTCGGAGGACATGCACTCCAGCTTCTGTCTTTTATTTCCAAAGTTTCTTTTTACAGGTCACTGTTACACATGAAGTCTGTAGTAGCTCCAGATGCTTAACCGCTGTAACTTATTTCCTTTGGGAAAATCTGGGAAATGAAAGACCCCCTTGAACATTAGGCAGCTAGTGACAAATCATATTCTAAGCAACGGGACTTGTATGTAATCAGTGTCACTGTTAAAAACTGAAAATAAATTTTGAAAATACAGACTTCTGTTTCCTGCCATACCTGATCTTTTGAAAAGAAGTACATGGTTTGTCTGTTCTTAAACTACTTCTCTAAGTAAGTAGGTACCTTGTTAAAGGAACTTGGCCTCAGTTCCTTACAAAATGTCCTTGAATGTAATTTATGATTTGTATTTATTAATTACACTTATATCCTGTTTTTCTTTTCTCCTGTTTGCTCAGGAAAATGCATGTGGGTCTTTTTCTCCTTACTTTATTCTTATAATAACCATGTGAGGTAGTTCAGGCTGAGTGAGAGAGTCTGGCTTAAGGTCACACAGCGAACGTCATGGTTAAGTGAGGACTAGAATCTAGTTTGCCAAGTCTTTTTGGCTGAAATACTGCTGGTTAGCATAGTAAGTCACAGCTAGAGTAGGCCTATTGAATTAACTGAACTTACGGAGCAGTTGACTCACCAAATTCCAGCTGATTTAGTAGGCCTACTGTAGTTGCAACTTACTACACTAGGCAACAGGATTTCAGCCAACATGTATCTACACCACACAGTTATATAGTACACTGGTTTTACTTTAACTGCCATTATTTGTCCTGTGGAATCCCAGTGAGGAAAAACTACAGAATGCAGGATTCCACAGGGTCAAACCTTGACAGTTAAGAGTGGAATCGCACTGCTCTGACTGTATAGGGTGGACACTGCAATTGTTGAGCACCGTGGTTTCTATACTGTACTGGCTTTGTTATGAAGGCCATTGTTTTTTTTCTTGTGATCACACAGTTGTATTTTCATAAGAGATATTGAAACCTTGTTTGCTTGATCTTCCCACATGAGGATGTGCTGGAGCAGAATTATGCCAAGGCGAGATAATTTGTGTTGCTCTGGACTATAGAAGAAGAAGGGGGGGGGGAATGTTTGCTTCTTGGCACAAACTAAACAAAATGGCACAGTTAATAGAACTAATGCTGCAAATGTAAAATGACTTTGCTGCATGGATTTCTAAGGATTAGAAATATCAGAAAAGGTTGCCTATATATTTAAGTAACCAACCAGTTGTTCATCGTTTGCTCTGTGTATATGCATGCATGCAAATGCATTCTGCTTCTCTAAAGGAAAGGGAATCAATTTTGCACAGAGTTTGCACAAATAAACTTCATGAGGTTTTTTTTACATGACACTCTTTGTGTTGCTCCTCTCTGGAAGTGAGGAAACTTGCCAGAGGTTGAACATTTCCCATCCAGGTCCCCCACCCATTCAAGATAAACAAATTCAATTGCAACAAACGAACTGAGCCAATCGATCCTTTATTCTTAATTTGCACAAGTGCCATGGTGACGAAACACATTTATGATTCCAAGGGCTGTTCCCCATTGCTTTGCAGGTGTAATAATCTGGAAGAGGATCAGCCCTGAGCAGCCTCTCACCAGCTTCTATTATCTTCTTCAAATGGATTAGCTTTGGATCTGCAACTTTCTAGCAGAGACACAGCAGCCGTTGTGATGCCACCATAAGCCCCACCTCTTAAAGAAGCAAGCATAAGCATTCAACCATCTAGTCATGCTTGTCTCACCAACACAACCATCTCTTACTCCAGATGTAAAAGAATGGATGAATGAAATGTTAATAGGCTCACACCCTTCCATCCTATTCTGGATGCCAGCTTGAAGCAGAACTAGTTGACCTAGGCGTGGTGTAGTGGATTCAGTGACAGACTGGGTCTTAGGAGACCTTGTTTCGAAGCCCTGCTTAGCCATGGAAAGTCATGGGCGTTGGGATGATACTGATAAAACTACGATTGTACACATATTTTTAGGGTTACTCGACATCAGATAAGGCTTGATGGCACATCACACACAAACACACACTTGACCTAGAGCAAGTTTGTAAGTTTCAGACAGCATAAAAAGGAATTTTGGGAGTCGTCCAAAATGTCTGTCAGATACCATGTTGTCTTGTGCTTCCTTAGATATAGAGGCACAGCAAGAGAAGACTCTGTTAAATCCCAAGAAGAGCAGATGTATGCTTATCTCCCTCTTTCTTCCTAAGAGCTCCAGTTCATAACTATGGTTCTTCCCTCTACCTCATTTTATCTTCACAATGACACTGTCCCATTGGCTATATAGTACATTGGTTCCAAACCTTGGATCTCTAGATGTTCTTGGACTCCAACCCCCAGAAATCCTGGCCAGCACAGCTCGTGGTGAAGGCTTCTGGGAGTTTTAGTCCAAGAACATCTGGAAACCCAAGGTTGGGAACCACTGCTATAGCAAGAGGGCATTTGAAGTAGGATGTTCCTAGGCTGACCCTGTGGCTACTGTAGAACAAGACTGTCTAACATTCTGATCAGGAATCCCAGCCACAGAAAATACAAATATAGCGATGACCTGCTTTCTGTTTACTCTGAGTTTATTCATTCTTTGCCTGGGTTATGCCTTCCCTTTTGACCCAGACGGCTCCCAAAGGCAGCTTATCTGTAATAAAATAAAATATGTTTACATTAGGATTGTGTCTCCTTCCTCTGACGCTTGAATTAATCTAATGAGTGACTTATCTATGGAAATAGTTTGCATTTGCACTGAATATTCCGTGGTGGTTTTGGCTCCTGTGCCGTTCGGACAAAGATGTTCCGAGAAGGGATTCCGCTGAGTGCTGACAGTCAAAAGCAACCATCGTTTTGTGACTGTAGGGGTGCAGAACGTTGACAACTTGAAAAGGGTGCCTGCCTATAAGCGATGTTCCCCAGAGACCCCTTCGCAACTGCAGCAGCAGGTGTAGCAGAAATACAGGGCTGTGAGGTTTGCTCTTGAATAGAAAAGCAAATAGTATTGCCCCAGGTATGCTGGAGGCCTTTCTCCCTGGATGCAAATCAGGTTGGCTTCTGATGGCTGCAAGCTTCTTTGTTTGCTATCCCTTCTCTCCTTCCCGGCCCTGTTCTCCAGATGTGCTCCTGGTGTCTTTAAAGAAGGACAAATGAAGGGGGTGTGTATGTGCTGGTTTTGTACTGGAAGAATGAAATGGTAGATCAGAGTCAGGAGACAGGAAGGGCACCACAAGAGAGTTTTTCCTTGGTTTTACTGCTCCAGTTCTTTCTGCCGGCATAGACAAGCGGAGGTAAACAAAAACTGATTTGTCTGAAATGCAGCGCTGGAGGAGAGCTTTGTGGATACCCTGAAGTGCCAGACAGACAGACAAGTGGGCCCTAGATCAAATCAACCCTGAACTATCTCTGGAGGCAAAAAGGTTGAAACTGAGGGAGGCAAAAAGGTTGAAACTGAGGCTGTCCTACTTTGGGCACATCCTGAGAAGGCAGGATTCTTTGGAAAAGACAATAATGTTAGGAAAGGTGGAAGGCAGAAGGAAAAGAGGAAGACCAACTGACTCCCCAAAGTAACCCACGGGCTTGAGTCCGCTAGAGCTGAGCAGGACTGTTGAGGACAGGATATTTTCAAGAGCACTCATTCATGCCATAAGTTGTGAGCAACTTGATAGAACATTTTTTTTAAAAAAGTGTGCCTCTTCTATACTGTCCCATAGGACTTAAAGCACTCTCTGAGGAGCTTACAGTTTAATCACAGAGACTACACGTAAGCTGGGTACTCAATTTACCATCCTCAGAAGGATGGAAGGCTGAGCCAACCTTGAGATGGCTATTTGGGATTGAACAGTTATAAGCAGAGTTTTGGCTGCAGCACTGCAGTTTAACCTCTGCTCCATGAGGCTCCTGAATTAGCAACATTAACGACAACATTCAAAACCACAAAGGCTCGTCTCCTTAGCAGCAAGAACAAGTAGGGAAAGAAAATAAGCTGTGAATTGGAAAATTCATATTTCCAGTGAACTTAGGTCTCACAGCGTCATGCTTTCAATCTGCAGTGTAATAATACCGACTTCGTAGCTGTAAGACCATGCAGGTAATAGTGAAAAATGTTTGTCCTCATTCAAATGATTTGAACGCAGTGATTTGAATACAATAATCAAAGTTTCCACCATTAAGCCACCTAACTTTCCAAGCGGAGGCCATAATGCAATGATCATCCTGCATCTAGATGATGGTGCTTCTGTGGGCAGTTCCTTGAGGGACCTTGGCATGTATGGCCTCAAGAAAAGATTTGCCTGTTTATCAGATTTCTGAAAAGATTTCATCCATTGCAGAGAGGAAAGGAAATGGGATGAATGTATAGGCAGGTGGATCCAGCGTCAACATTGGCAAGCATGTTCCAACTGCAGAAGGAAAATCTGTGAAACAAGCTGTTTTGGGGTGAATTTTCTGGAAAATCTGGCAAATTTTTGTAGAAATGTTAGAGATGTCTCTGACCTGGGATATCTGATGCTGTGCTTCAAAACTAATGGGTACTAATAAGAGAGGGATCTGGCATAGCACAACCAAACAGTTTCCCCATTTTTCCATTTTAAGATCATCACGTTGCTGACACTTTCTGTGTTTTTATTGCAATCTTTAAGGCAACCACCAACTCTTTGCTGTTTCTGTTAACACACACATTTAACCAACACTCTGGTTATTTCTGGGTGTTTCCTTTTTGGCCCCTTGCAACCATCTGTGCATGCACATGGGTGTAGAACCCCTTCCAGAACGTTGTTGTTCGTATGCAAACGATGCTGAAGAGGACAAAGCAAAGTCCATCAGTGTCTTAGCCACTGAAATTAGGATGAAGTGACAATGGGACCTCCTTGTTATAGTGCTTGTAATTCATGGGTTGTTTCCTTCTCCATTTTTATTGCAGTGTTGTGCTTTGGCTGAATCAGCAGCTGTCACAAGAGATGCAAACCCCTTTACAAAGGTTACACACACACACACACACACACACACACAAACACACGCAAAGGAAGACAGAAGTCTGCTGAAAAATCAGAGGGGGCACTAGCATTTCACTGGGATGTTACCACCATCTAGTGCTACTGAACTACTACAGCAGTGGTTCTTAACCTTTGTTACTCGGATGCTTTTGAACTGCAACTCCCAAAAACCCCAGTCAGGACAGCTGGTGGTGAAGGCTTCTGGGAGCTGCAGTCCAAAACTCCTGAGTAACCCAAGGTTAAGAACCAGTATACTACAGCAAAGGAAGTGAATTTTTCCAGAGTTTTCACTTGTATGTAGACCCTCTACACAACAAGGAACATCCCCTCTGCAGTGTGTTATTTTCCGTGTGCAGAAAGTGAGAGTGGGAGAGGAGAGAGGCTGGCCAGCCGGCCCATCCTAGGCATAGTAAGCTTGTCTGAGTAGGAAATGACTGAATAGCGCTCATAGGTTCGCAATGAACCAATTTCTGTGAATTCCAGACGTTGCACAATGTTGTGTATCTTCAGCTTCCTTTCTGCCTTCTCATTCTCTCTGCCTTCTTGAGAGCAGTAGTTACTTTGTGGTATTGGAGAAAGCTTAAGACAGCAATAAGATTCTTCATGGCATCAGTTGTAAGAGGTGCATATTAATATTCCTGCTGAAGTTGGTTACCATCCTGACGTACCACCACCTAACGCTCACTGTGTGGGCTAGTTGTGCTTCACTGAGGTTCAGCCAGTCTCTGACATTACCCATCCAAGAAGCTGATATTCTCTCCATGTTGACCCTTGATCTGCCCTTCCATTTTGTAGTCCAGGATATTATATTCGTCATAACGAATTATGAGATATGAAAGCTTGTGTTTCTTAGTAATCAACTCTTATTTCTTTTTGTTTTCTGATCTAACATTCTTTATTCTCTCACTGCATGAAATGAAAAGCATTCATTGGCATGTCCACATGTCAAAAACGTTTATTGTGTTGAGCATCCCCTTCTGAGCAGTGCAAATCGCACTGGTTGTAACCCTTTAACATCCTGAGTCTCGGAGGTGCATAAAGCTGCTGGAAATTCGGCTTTAAAAATAAAAAAATACATCAGTTTTATTTATAAAAATATACAAATTTTATTTAAAGCTTGAGGCATAGCGTACATTTTTCATGTATTATTAAACAACATGTATGTTATTAAAAGACTCTGGAGTCATGAATTCCAAACTGCAGTTTGTGCTGCTTCTGCTGCTTTTTAACCAAAATAGCCATCATGAAAATATGGTGTGTGTTCAATTTGATGTTTTTCTTCTGGTGCAAAATTGGCTTTGCATTGAGAAGGAACCTTTATATTTTCTCCTGCTAGTGAGAAAAGCATCATAGAGAAAGATTTTGCACTGTATTTGGAGAAGAACCAGTTAAATGGTATTTCTCACATTATCCCTGTGCTCAGATTTCTAGCCTTGAAAAGCCGGTCATGGCATGCTTGGCATGCTGTTGGAAAGGATCTGGGCGGAGTGGGGAGAATATGTACCAGCCACTGTGAATCTAGTTGAAGCCCAAACGTTGTGTCATCTGCAAAACGTCAGTACGAATCAGCGAGATTTAGGGTCACCAGCCCTCAGGCGTTGTCTGCTGAAATCTCAGGAAATCCGACGCTACTGGCCTGCTTTTATGTGTTGAGGACTGTTCATTCTGACATTAGTCCAGAAAATTGTGTTACATTTGTTGCAGTAAAGCCAACAAAGAATCTTATGGCACTTTTAAAGACTAACGAGTTGTATTTGCCATGAACGTTCATAGACATAAGCCACTTCTTCAGGTGTGTGGATCACAACATCCAAGCCACCGGTTTATACGCACTCTGGTTCTGATTAGAGGATGGGACAGAATGAAATAATATACACAAAAGGACATGTGTGTTTTTAACGCTCTTTCCAGATATCCGAAAGTTTGTTTATTGTACACATCCTGACAATATTAAAGTCAATTACACAAGTTCCTCAGCTCCAAAGGTGTTCAAGCAGTGGCTTCTGCGGATGGTTTGTAAGGCAGTCAAGAATTCAAGAAACATTTAGCATGGATGGGCAAATGGTGCCCTCTTGTGGGGAAAAGTGATATGTTAACGAAGAATCAGAAATACTGTAAATAAAATGAGACCGAGTATGTGACAATAAATCAAACAAAAGACAAAATGTTGTCGCATCATAAAAACTGCTATATTTTAATGTCAGCTGTCATAGATCAAGTCCACTTTTTGTTTGCTTTTTTTGTCTGATATGCTTTCTCAGACTAACACAGACTTTCTTTATACTTTAATATAACGTTAATAATTCTTTACTATTTGAACAATTTGCTCTTTTTAGCTTTTAATATTGTGTTTTCAATTATGTACGCTGTCTTGGGTCCTTTATTCGGAGAAAGGGACGGTAAACCTATTTTAAAATATTATTTTAGTAACAAAATTTAAAACGTATTTTAATTATTTTTAAATAAACTTCTTTTAAAGAAATAAATGGAATGGGATAACACTGCTACTATTTTGAAAACTGCAAAATGAGATGGGGGGTTTTATGCATTTTATCATGTCCTCTGCTAAAACCAAGAACAGATCATACCAAGATGTGGGGTTGGAGACCAGCTGTCATAAGATCGGATCCACGTGACGGAGTGAGCTCCCGTCGCTCATCCCAGCTCCTGCCAACCTAGCAGTTCGAAAGCATGTGAAAATGTGAGTAGATAAATAGGTATCACCACAGTGGGAAGGTCACAGCATTTCATGTCTAGTCGCGCTGGCCACGTGACCACGGAAACTGTCTATGGACAAACTCTGGCTCTACAGCTTGGAGACGGGGATAAGCACCACCCCCTAGAGTTGGACACGGCTGGACTAAATGTCAAGGAGAACCTTTATCTTTACCTTTAAATTCAATAAATACGCTGTTGCTGATGACCACCCCCATGATTGCTCAAACAGAGATTCATTATCACGGGGATTTCCGAAAAATTTACAAGTGCCCAAAATCCATAATAATCAGCAATGAAAATGATTTCTATTTAAAAATAGAAGAGGAAAGCAAAGAAACAAAGCAAAGGACCTGGCTGAGGAGACATGGAAGAAGAAGAGAATACATTGGCTGAAAATAGAAGCATATTTAAAACTGGCCAAGGGCGTGGTTACATTAGTGAAACATTTTGAAATATGTGGCGTTGTTATTGAATTGGTTTAAAGTCACGTGGCAGTTGCATGGTATTTGGATCGCTGTAAACATTCTCTTGGGGCAATGTTTAATCTGATGTTTTTAAAGTGCTGTACCCATGTCAGAGACAAGACACTCACAGAATTTCCTCCCCCCCCTTGTTTAATATTTTAAAGTGACATAGCACTATAACGATATAGAAACAAGCAGGCAGGTGAGCACCCAGACAGCTGATCAGGAGGCAGGCAGCAAACTCACTGAACAGCTGATGGTTGCACCACTGAGGGAAGGAGGAGCTGGCATTGGCTGCTTCAAAGAGCAAGCAAATGGACAGGTGAGTGTCCTGCAAACTGGGACGTGGCTCCTACCCAGTAGCAAGTGGCACGCTGGGAAGACAGATGGCTGCAGACACCTGGATCCTGCCGGAGGGCTGAGAGACAGTGGCACCAATGGAGAGAAGGGAAAGTTCTGTTTTAATTTTTTTCCCAGTGTCTTTCTCTTCTAGCGCTATGCCAGATAGCAAGATTTTTTAAAAAAAACATTTTAAAATATATTACAAATAGCACAAGGACATATGGAAAGTCATGGTGGATCAGTCAAAAGGCCCATCTAGTCCAGCATTCCATCTACACAGGGGTCAACTAGAAGCCTATGAAAAGCTTACGAGCAGGATGAGTGCATCTGTCTACCCCCTTAGATTCTGTGACATACTTGGACCCCCTCCCCCACATTAAAGTATGCATCCAAGATGTGGTAGATGCATATGACGGTCCTAAATCCCACAAATCTAACCACAGAAAGGCATTCCCATATCTTGTAGCAACCAGGTTGCTGATTTAACTATGTCATGCATTCTTAGGGCAGATATTTAAGAGGCAGAACCGAATGCAGGCCAGAATCTGAAACGAGATGCTCAGGAGCATGGAACAAGGATCCTGGAGAAATGGAAGATCAAGACAGGAAGCTGAGAGGCAATAAACAGAGTTGATTAGAACAAGGCTAGGTAAGCAGTTGCACAGACAAAGTTGGCTTAGATGTATTTATAACCAAGCCCCCATGGGGAAGAAGCAATGGAATGCAGATCTTGACATGCAGACATGGTGGATTGGTTTAAGACATAATCCTAAACTGCAGTTTAATGTTACGGAAGCAAGCCTAGAATGCTCCAGGTTCACATAGCACCAGAAATGGTCATAAACTCATGCACTTTCATTTTCCCTTCACTTCTGCTGGTCATGTGAAGCTGTTTTATCAGGCAAAAGGTATGGACAAGTTGTGCTTGGTTTTAACTCAGGTTATGCACAAACAAAAGGGATGTGGTGGCGCTGTGGGCTAAACCGCAGAAGCCAGTGCTGCAGGGTCAGAAGACCAGCAATCGTGAGATCGAATCCACGCGATGGAGTGAGCGCCCGTCGCTTGTCCAAGCTCCTGCCAACCTAGCGGTTCGAAAGCATGCAAAATGCGAGTAGATAAATAGGTACCACCTCGGTGGGAAGGTAACAGCGTTCCATGTCTAAGTCGCACTGGCCATGTGACCATGGAAGATTGTCTTTGGACAAAACGCTGGCTCTATGGCTTGGAAACGGGGATGAGCACCGCCCCCTAGACTCAAACACGACTGGACAAAAAGAATTGTTAAGGGGAACCTTTACCTTTACCTTTTATGCACGCACGCACGCATGCACGCACACACACACACACACACACACACACACACACACAGAGAGAGAGAGAGAGAGAGAGAGAGAGAGAGAGAGAGAGAGAGATACATACACAGCACTCCTCTCCAAAATCTCTTACTCACAACTGTTATAGTTAGACAACACCGCCTCTCCTGACATTCCTTGCCATCTCCAGTTCATCAGGAATCTCTGAATCCCTTTTTCTCCCTCTCCCCACATTCCCCCTGTTCTTGAAATTGTATTCATTCATTTATCTTTTAAAAATTATTTAATTCTTATACTGCCCATCTGACTGATAGTCACTCTGGGGGGGGGGTTTAAAAGCAGGTGGTTGGAAAAGAAACACACACTGCCCTCTCCTCGTGTCTTTTCTCTTTGTTAGAAATATTCTGGGCCTAACATCTAGATTCTAGATCATTTACAGAAAGGAAAGGAAGGCCATTTGGTGGCTAAAGGCCTGGGTTTTGCTTTCCATAACACTAAAGTGGTTAGTGGTCGTAAAGTCTCTGACACTGGTGGATGTCTTGGGGAATTGCTGTGCTTCTCTGGCCTTCTGAGGAAGAGATAAATCTTGGGGTGAGCAGAGATGGAGGAGATAAGAGCTTGATTTTTGTTTGTGAGGTGGCTTTAACATCTGGATGCTGATCTACACCCCAACCCCCCTCCCTACACCCCATTCCCTTCTTGTTCGGCTCTCATACTGGCTCTGTGCAAAGGTATTTACATGGGCGTTACATCAGTTTGGAAAAACATCATTTTTATGAAAAAAAGAGAGAGGATTGTGTGCAGGGGATGGGGGAGAATGTCGGTGGGTGCAATCATGTGGGCTCATCATGCCATTTGGAGCAAAGCAGGGAGTGGAGCAGCAGCACCACAACTCCTGAGGCTTCTTGTGGCAGCAGATCTGGCAGCAGTGGTACAGAATGGGGAGAAAAGCTAGAGGCAAGCATTGCATCACCCAGCTGCAGCATAGGATCTGAAAGAACTCCCCATGTGCCATGTATATGCTGTGGATAAGGTCACCTAGATTGGGAGATTGAGCAGACAAGGCTGCAACTACAGGATTCATTTTGCTGCCTGCCCAGACACCAGCATCAATTTTTCTTGCCTCCTGTCTCTGGCTTGCCGTATCACCTGGCTTCTAAATGTTTCGGTTTTTTGCAACCTCACATGCTGCTTTTCGTAGGTGTGGCTGGAAAGGACCTTTCTGGGGTGACTGTCAATCTACCCAACACTAACCAATCATTCCTTCTCTGCCTCTGAATTTATAGAGAGCTCCACTTCCCTGCTTTACATCTTTTCCCCTGGTCTTGAGTCTGTTGAAGTCTGTGGTTGAAAGCAGTCCGTGTATTTGCTAGTTTGCCATTTGATCTGTTCAATTGTAAGTACAGTAGCCTCCCCCCATCTGTGGGATCAGTGTCTACTGATTCATTTATCCGCTGCCTGAAAAATACTAAACAAAAAACCCCCAGAAATATGTATTTATATATATTTCCAGAACTTATTTACCAGAACTGGCAATTAGTGAGAACCAAAGAAGATGCAATGTATAGTGTTTTCATATGTCTTCATTTTTTGACATCCCGAGGTGGGGGGCTTGGAATTGATTCCCTGCGGATACTGCAGTCCTACTGTAAATGAAATCATCTTACAAATGTCTCTGAGGGAGTTACTGAGACTGTAAGTGCCAGTTAATGAAAAACAGGGTTGATTAATCAGAGGAAATAGAAGCTATTATGCTTTGTAAAGCCCTCCACTCCAGCTATACAACTAGAGGAATTTAACCAAAAATTCAAAACTCGGCCACAGTACATCCCTCTCATCTTGATTTCTACAGTCACCTAGTCCAAAAGAAGTTCAGAGCATCTACCCAACCCTTGCTAGCCCTGATTCAGGGACTTAACCCTAACCCATCGCTTCAGCATCCCCAGGGATCACATCTGCCTCTGGTCTCAGGTTTTGACCCTGAAATATCAGGGAATGGGATAGCATCAACTTCTCCCTTTGAGAACAGCCCTTTCCACATCACCAGAAAAGAGGGGAAACGCTTCCACAGGTCTGCATAAACTACAGTGGTGCCTCGCTTAGTGACGTTAATCCATTCCAGGAAAAACATTGCTAAGCGATTTTTAAAAAGCCCATAGAAACACATTAAAATGTGTTTAATGCGTTCCTATGGGCTTAAAAACTGACCTTATGCGAAGATCCTCCATAGGGGTGGCCATTTTCGGTGCCTCTAAAGCGAGGCAAAACAGCGGGTGGCCATTTTGTTTTCCCGGCAGCCATTTTGGAACCACCAATCAGCTGTGCAATAAGGGTCACTTTGCCATGATCTCTTCCCCGCAATCATCGCAAAGCGATTTTTCCCCATAGGGGCCATCGCTAAGCAATTGCTCTGGCAATGGCCAAAACCCCATCGCTAAACAATTTCATTGCTCAACGGAGCAATCGCTAAGCGAGGCACCACTATATAGAACAGCTGAGGACATTCTACTTTAAATCTGCAGCTTACCATTAAGAATGGGGGAGGGAAATGCTGCAATTAAAATAGGAAATCAAAGTACATCTCACCAAAGTAGAGAAGACTGAGACTAAGGGGCCTGTTGGCCAACTCAATCTTGATGGGAATGTTCAAGGCCACTATTTTCCTGTATTAATAATTTGTTATCTTCAAGCCAAGCAGCCTTCAGATTGAGAATTCCGTCTAATAGTGCCTGACATGAGAAAACCTGGCATGTTACCTCCCTACAACTTAGGTAAAGTTAAAGGTTCCCCTTGACAATTTGTCTAGTTATGTCTGACTCTAGGGGGTGGTGCTCATCTCTGTTTCCAACCCATAGAGCTAGCGTTTGTCCGAAGACAATCTTCCATGGTCACGTGGCCAGCGCGACTAGACACGGACTAGACCTTCTCACCGTGGTGGTACCTAATTATCTACTTGCATTTTTCATTTTGCATGCTTTCGAACTGCTAGGTTGGCGGGAGCTGGGACAAGCGATGGGGCTCACTCTGTCACGTGGATTCGCTCTTACGACTGCTGGTCTTCTGACCTTGTAGCACAGAGGCTTCTGCAGTTTAACCTGCGGCGCCAACACATCCCTTTCCCTACAACTTACCCCCAAATTAAAAAGGAGTCCAAAATGACTGGGCACCAGCAGATACCGGGAATCTAGACTGTCCATTCAAGCTAAGTATGGATTACTGGAGTCCCTGTGTGTGGACCTTGTTCCATGGAACTCTCCGTGAATTCAGTTTAATGAGTAGATTGGAAGGCACCTTAATGATGGCAAAGTTCCACGATTGCATGTTTCAAAGTGTGACAAATATCCCCAAGACGAAAAGGAACATCACACATATGACTTTATATCTTCATTGGGCCGTCATTGCACTTTGGTGATAAGCCTCTTGCGTGCAACCTGCAGCTGTGCTTGTAATTCTCTGCTAGTTGACGTTTCAGGCAGTCATTAGGTGAGCCCTGGACATTTCTTAGCACACCTCCCGGGTGAGAGGAGAGGCAATAAACTCATTAGCAGGGGATGATTTTACTGGAGGTCCCTCCCTGGCCCTCAATTTCCACGCGGGTGAGCATTCCCTTTCTCCCTAGCCTGTCGTTGGGGCTGCCTCGTTCCTCCCACCCAGTTCTTGGCCCTACCTGTCTTTAAAGGCCGCGGCTTTTCTCCCTGGAGCCTCCGCGCTGCACCTGTAGGTAAGAACTCGATAAGAAATTCCTGCAGCGATAAAAAGTGCTCTGAGGTCAGAGTTCCAGTGGTAAAATTAATTGTTCTGAGACCGCCTGTCCCAAGCCGTCTATAAAAAAACGGCGTAATTTACTGCCTGCAATACCACCTGCGTGGCGCAGCTGTCTCAACCACTTTCCTGATGCAGAAAATGTGATATTCAGGAGAGGTTTGATTTGGGTTACAGCCATGCTCTTTGGAGGTTTTGTTTTTCACCTAATTGGAAACATCTAGAGTTCTTCTGCCAGAGAGCGGTGTGCGTGAGTCAACCTGGCCAGGAAGGGCCCCCTGCCTCCAACGCATGAATCACTGAGAATGATGAGCCCCTGGCCCAGGCTTAGGATGGGAATCTCTCTCTCTCTCTGAGGCTCTGCTTATCATATAAAAATAGTAGCAAACAGCGGGATCCCCGGGCTGACAGCTTCTTGAGGCAGATCCAAAGATTTGTCATTCGGCCTCTGATTCTTAAAATGATTTTTATGAGACAGGGAGAAATAAGAGCCAGCTCCAGTCAAGGCATCATTTCAGCGCATACCTTCCTGCGCAGATGTGTAGCTTTGACTCCCCCCCCATCTATTGGGCACAAACAGCAGAGCCGAGCCATGTATAAGTCAGGCCTCCTCGAGCCCCATGACCTGAATCCTAATGTGTTCAGAATGTTTCTCATCCAGTTTCACCAATAAACACAACAGGTGGCAAAGTCGGAACAGAGGCTCCACTGCCAGCTCATGGTAAAAGCCAATAAACATTGCCAGGCGTTTCCTGAGGGATCCAAATTCCATGTCTGGAAAGTTGGATTCTCCGATGCACTAGGATCCATTCGGCACAGCTAGGATTTTATTCTGGAAAGCGAAGGGATAATCAAAGGATCTGTAGGGTGATGAATTTCTGCTGATCTGTGGCAAATTCCATACAGTCGCATTGCTTGCACACTTTTGAGATGTTCTTTGAGATCATATGGATGAGTGTCTTACTCCAACACTATTGTACACAGTAGCACAGGGAGAGTGACAAATGACAGAATGTGCAACTGTGTGTAAGTCATTTAAGATACGGCATTTACAGGGAAGGAAAACACTGGAAGCTTTCAGCAATGCATGTCCCTAATAAGGAGAGGCACATGCAGAGAGAGAGAGAGAGAGAGAGAGAGAGAGAGAGAGAGAGAGAGAGAGAGAGAGAGAGAAACACCGACTTGCCACTTCTAACACTTACCAAATAAATTAAAGTAGATCCTGCTGCACCAGTGGCAACTGTACCCTTCCTGGTGAGGTGTAATTTCACCAATAATTCACATTTTTATTATGTCTGTGCTTGACTACTGCAACACGCTCTACATGGGGCTTCCCTTAAAAAGGTTTCAGAAATATCAGCCAGGTTGTCATGGGTTAAATGGCCAGACTGCTATTTTTGATCTTGAGGGAAACCAGGAATTCTTTTTTTAAAAAATCCTGTTATCTTTTATTGTACTGTTCTTTGCAATGGTGTTAGACTTTGTGGCTTCCAAACAGTGACTCCTTCCTGGCGATCTCATTGCAAGACCATGATTCACACAGATTGATTTAGTCTCATTTATAAGCTATCTTTCTCCCTATAAGAGGATTCAGAGGACATGGATGATGGAGGCCACACCCATGTGTGTGCTTGTAGATAAGGGAGAACACTTGTGCCAAGAGCAAATGGGAGATCCGATTGTACTAGGTCCTGAACATGTGAATGAGAGGCCTGGAAGTCCCTACGGTAGAATGGGAAGCCCATAGCAGCCCCACTATTACTGATAAAACAAAATATATACACCTGTGCAGTAGTACCCAGCAATTTGCCACAGAAGTCAAACCATGGAAAGATGGGCCAGGATAGCCCACAGTAATTTCCTTTCCTACTTTGTCCGAATAGTCAAAGCTATGGTTTTTCCTGTGGTGATGTATGGAAGTGAGAGCTGGACCATAAAGAAAGCAGACCGCCGAAGAATTGATGCCTTTGAATTGTGGTGCTGGAGGAGACTCTTGAGAGTTCCCTGGACTGCAAGGAGAACAAACCTATCAGTTCTAAAGGAAATCAACCCTGAGTGCTCACTGGAAAGACAGATCCTGAAGCTGAGGCTCCAGTACTTTGGCCATCTCATGAGAAGAAAAGACTCCTTGGAAAAAACCTTGATGTTAGGAAAGTGTGACGGCAAGAGAAGAAGGGGACGACCGAGGATGAGATGGCTGGACAGTGTCTGCGAAGCAACCAACATGAATTTGACACAACTCTGGGAGGCACTGGAAGATAGGAGGGCATGGCATGCTCTGGTCCATGGGGTCACGAAGAGTCGGACACGATTAAACGACTAAACGACGACGACGACAACTTTTATGTATTTATTGATTTCATTTAAAATATTTTTACACAGTCTTTCTCATTAAAAAGGACCCAAGGTGGCTTACATTGTTGAAAGACAATGTTTAAAGTTGAAAACAATGTGTATACAATGGTGGTTTACATCAGTAAAAGACAATATTTAAAGCTAAGAACAATAAGTATAAAGAGACAGCTTAGGTCATTAGAATACATTATTAAAGCTAATACAATAAGTATGCAGATACTAAAAAGAGGCAAACAAAGACCACTCTGAGAGATGGTAGAAGCATCTAGTGCTAAAGACGCAGTCAGAGCAGTAATGCATAATAGTCCATCTGAAAGTCACTCATGTAGCCAACCATGTAGCGAGTCACTCATCACTTCATGTATTGCATGAAGAATAAGCCCTGCTTGCTCACAGGTAAAGGAGAAGATTACCTTGGGTCCCCGTGTGCATCATTTGGACTTGCAACCAGAAATGAACCATCCCAGCTCAAAAAGACAGATATGAGACTGATATACGCCCGGTGTGGGTCCCCCCCCCCTTTGTCTAATCTGAAGTGATCGTCTGTCTTTTGCTGGGTTTTAAGTTAAAGAGATGGCATTCATCCTACGAGTTCTCAATGGCTTAGGATGTTACTTTAAGGGATATCTTCCCCATGTGTCGCCCCACATGTGACAAGCTCCATTCAGCTCAACCCTTGGTCCAGAGGCCATTTCATGGGCAACCCTTAAGAGGAGAGCTTTGCTGATGGTGATCTCTGCCTGGTGAAATATCCTCCTCTAAAAGGAGCAGGCTGTGACTTTACTCTTTTAAGAAGCAGGATGGTTTCAGACCGCTTTTAGATGAGAAAGAGGGGTTGTATTCTTTTTTAAATTTTGGTGCTTCAGATTCCTGTGACTTGTTTTGGGGCCATCACCGAGCTCCTTCCGTATTTTTGTTTGAAATTTTTTCTTGTGTGCACGCTTTTGTCGCTCTTTGATGTTTTATTGTTTTTATTTTGTATTATGTACATCCTCCATAATCCTGTTTGTACTTAACCATGCCTGGAACGGTCTGTTCTGCAAGCACTTACTCTTCTCCCACTGCTTGCACAAAGCAAAATGGGCCAAGTAAACCCCATAGCTTCAGAAGAGTGATCGCCAGCTTATGTAACTGTGTGAGCCAGAGTTCATGCAGAACACGACACCTAAGGAGGTGTTATGCCCAGGGACTTGCCAAAAAGACATTGTCCGTTGACTTTTATTATTTTAGTAGCTTGTACTCTGCTTTTCTTTATTCGCTTTAAGCTGAACTTGGCAAAGATTACTAAAATCAACACAACAACTGAAAAATAATGAGAAATTGTAACTTTTTCTAAATTATGTTTTATGTTCATGAAAAGTAGGGTACCAGCTGAGCTTGGTTTCTTTGTTATTCTATTATTCCAAGAATCCACCTGCTAGCATGGACAATGGCTGTGTTGTTTAAGTATTCTTAGAACTGCAGTCCAGAAACACAAATTATATACAAATTATTAAAATAAATAAAATATTAAAAAAAGGACTGAACATTGTCTTCAAAGAATCCATTGGCACCTTAAAGTAGGGGAACTGGATTAAAACAAGTTCAGGGTTCCTGCATCTGGAATAGCTGCTTTCTTAAGATGGAGGCATCTCAGCTGTGACCATTCCACCGGGAGTGACACTGCTTGGAGTCCTGGATCTTAATGGAGTCTGGCTTCCTAATGGCATTGCTCTCAGTTTCACTCATACACTCAAACCCCATCAGCATGATAAAGTGTGTAGCCAAGAAGGGGAATGAAAACTATACCTGTCAAAATCTCCTTCTATGGAGCAAGAAATGCCTGACGTTATAGCTGGATTTTGAAAAGGAAGAGGCACGCAAGATCGTATCGCAAATGTTCAGTGACTACAGGAGCACAGAAGATCAGTCTGTGCTTTATGTGGATTATGAGAAACTATGAGAAGCACTTGATTGTCAAGATGGGCAAAAACTGTTGTTTGGCAGTTTAGTGCGGTTTGACTGTTGGGCTTCACAGTTGTGCTGCCACCTCTGATTGGGTGCCCATTAGAGGAGGCGGGGCAAGGGAAGCCAGGGAGCCTGTGGAATAGCTGTGAAGCCGAACCACTGAACCACGCTGAACTGTAGTTTGTGCCCGTCTCTACAGTACTTGATTGTCCTGTTCCGCAACTTGTACTGTGGACAAGAAGCGACCATTAGAACAAAATCTCACAAACAAAGGGATCAGACAAGGGTGCATTTTATCTACTCATCCATTCAATATGTATGTGAACATATCATATGGAAAGCCAGACTAGATTCAGATGAAGGAGGGGTGAAAATTGGCAGAAGAAACATCAATCATTTAAGATATGCAAATAACACCATCTTACTAGCAGAAAGCATCAATAACTTGAAATGAAAAGAAAGTGAAAGGAGAAAATCCCAAAACAGGACTGTAATTGAACATCAAGAGGGCCAAAATCATAACTAAAAGAACTATAGAACTTTAAGGTGGACAATGAAGAAATTCAAATAGTTAGAGATTTTGTATACATTGTTTCTACCATCAATCCAAGTGGAGAATGCAGCCAAGGAATTAAAAAAGATCATCAAGTGTAAAGGATGTGTCATTGGAGATCAAGACCAAGATTATCCACACTATCATAGTTCCAATCAACATGTATGGATATGAATGCCGGACAGTAAAGAAAGTGGCCAGGAAAAAAAGTTTTGTTTATTTAATGGTTGTTGTGGGTTTTTCAGGCTCTTTGGCCGTGTTCTGAAGGTTGTTCTTCCTGATGTTTCACCAGTCTCTTGTGGCCGGCATCTTCAGAGGACTGGAATAGGAACTCTGTCCATTCTCTGTTGCTGTTTGTTGGATAGTTGAGTATTTATAGCTGTGGGAACAGTTTTTGTCCTTTTCAGGAGATAGGGTGATCAGCGTGTTTTTCTTGTGATAACGGGAGAGATTATCTGTCACTGTGATTGATGGGTGTCGTTAGCTGGTCTTTTTTGTGCAATGATCCCTGGTCCTTGTGGCTGGGTAGAGTTTGTTGACCTTTTGCAGGCTGTATTTTTCAGTATTGGGAGCCAGGCCGTGTTTAATTTTAGGCCTTCTTCTTTTTTATCGAAGTTCTGTTGATGTTTATGGATTTCAATGGCCACCTTGGTGGTACTTCGTTAATAGGGCCATCATAGGTTGGCGTCAATGTCATGGCACATAACAGCCTGGGAGTGGGAGAGAGCCCAGCTTCAAGCAAGAGGTGTTAACAGCTTGAAGGTTTAAAAAGCCTAGAGTGTGAGGAGACAGAAAGTGGTGAATCTCTATATTTTTAAGAGGCAATTGTTGTTATTGTTTAGTTGTTAAGTCATGTCCAACTCTTTGTGACCCCATGGACCAGAGCACGCCAGGCCCTCCTGCCTTCCACTGCCTCCCGGAGTTGGGTCAAATTCATGTGGGTTGCTTCGATGACACTGTCCATCCATCTCGTCCTCTGTCGTCCCCGTCTCCTCTTGCCTTCACACTTTCCCAACATCAGGGGCTTTTCCAGGGAGTCTTCTCTTCTCATGAGATGGCCAAAGTATTGGAGCCTCAGCTTCAGGATCTGTCCTTCCAGTGAGCACTCAGGGTTGATTTTCTTCAGAATAGATTAAGAGGCAATAGGACATTATTAAATGTTTTTGTGTGTGTGTGTGCGAGCGCACCATATTTCTAAATATATATTGTTTCTAATTTATAATGTGTAGTGTATGTGTTTTCTTTAATATTACTTTGCTGTTATTTTACTTTAATTTTTGTTGCTCACTATTGTTTTATTTTCTGTTGTATCCTTTCAAGCACAGCGAACTTACTGAAGAAGTTACCTCTCACCCCTAAAGCGGCTTTTTCACCATTGTGGAGCATGAGCCCTGGGTGGGATTGGACCAGGCTGTGCACTCATAGGAGGCAGAGCGGTGATGACAGTCTATTGGCTGGGCCTGCATGCTGCGTGAGAGGCGTACATCTCCCAGAAGGCCTTGCGAGGCTCTTGAGTTGTTGTGAAAGCGCTCTCTAAAGGAAACGAGTTCGAAAGGCAGACCTACACTATGCATATTATACCTATGAGAAAAAGAGAGGATAAATCTAACAGAGCATTTTTATTATGGCCCTAAAGAGTTTTGGGTTTTTTGTTTTTTTGTTTTTTTTATAAGAAAACCATTTTCACTGATTTCTTCTTTACAGCTTTGCTAATCAATGAAAGATTCTGTCGTACTCCCCGAACTCCTTGTGGTAACATAGCCCTTCCATAAATCTAACCGTGTCTCCCTGGAGAGGCGTCAAACCCCAAACAACCCTTCTCTTCTCATAATAAAATATGAGGGTCATGTGCAGGGACGTTCCCAGTGTCCCCTAAATTAAAATCACTGGAGCAGGTACATTAAGCAACCTGATTTACAGCAAGCTCCCAATAAAACAAAGGTATCCTCTATAGCTGTGAGACATCTGTAACCAATTTTCTCCTAAGCAGGCTATAAGCAAGATAAATATTATCTGTATTCTTCATCTTTCCCAGCCCATCATCAACGAAGGCTGGCTTTACCACTCAGATGTCTCTAGGCAGCTCTCCAAAGCAGCATTTTAAAGGATACAGCAGTCGGAAAGAACCAGTGGTGGGATTCAAATACATTAACAACAGGTTCTATGTCCTAATGACAAATAAATAAATAAATAAGTAAGTAAGTAAGTAAGTAAGTAAGTAAGTGAATAAATAAGTAAATAAATAAATAAATAAATAAATAAATAAATAAATAAATAAATAAATAAATAAATAAATGCCCAGGACAGTGGGATCCGATGAGGGTTTCTTCCACAGTGGTCTCCCAGCGGTATGCGCAAACAGTGTATCTGTTTGGGCATACCGCTGCTGTTACCCTCACTATGGGCATGTGCCAAACACACACACACACAAACACACACCTCACAGTGGGTGCTTATGACCAAGTTTGACAGAGAACTGACACATCTCTCCTTCCCTTTACCTCCTATTTCACCCTATAACTCACCAGCAAAAATTGCTTCCCTCCCCTTTCCTGCTCCTGAAATGACTGATAGCCCTGCTTGTTGTTACCTGGAGGCCGCCTTTATGCACCTGTTGTGGAGTTATTCCCCCCCCACACACACTTCCTTCTGGCTTGGAAGGTATGGTCTCTTTTCAATCTGTCACCACTCCACCTCAACCCCACCACCTCAATCAGTCCTTCAGTTACTGACTTCTCTGAGGTCTCCTCCTCCTCCATCTTTCCCCTCCACCCCGCACCCACTGCTTCTCCTCACCAGTCGCTTTGAGGGGTGTTGGTGTTGGTGGAGGCGCTGGTGGTGATGATGGCTTCCCTCAGAGCCCTGGCAGGCTCCACCTCCCCACCTCACCCTCGGCGGCCGCTTCCGAGAGAAGAGTTTCGATTCCCCTTATCTATTTATATGTTTATGTGTTTTCCTTTCTTGGACCTGGATATATGGCCTTCAAGAATAGTAAATCTTACTAGTGTTAAAATACTGATAGCTGTCTTCCTCCTTCTAACAGAGTGGGCCATATGTGTGCCATTTGTCTTCCAAAATTGTCAGTTTTGAGGCAGGAGGAAAAGTTCTTTGCTATTCTAAATGAGGCTTGGAGGTTTGATCTCTTTGTGGTGTGAGTGACTTTTCTATTGCATACCTTGCTTGCATGGATCAGTGAGACAGTCACTGGTTCATGCATTGGATATTCTCTCAGATATTTTTAAAAAACCTGTTTCTAGGCAGAGCAACAGTCTTATGTGGTACCTTTAACTTGAAAAAAATCATAGTAAAACGAGGACAGTTGGGTGTTTGACTGAAGCGGTCTCACTCCAAAACTTTTTCCCTCTGTGTCCTGCCCACATGCCTTGTCAATCACCACCCCTCAAGGAGTCATCCTCCCCCCTTTCCCCCCAGTGATGCCTCTGCTCTTTCCAGGGCTCTGTCTCTCTCACCCCCACCCCACCTCAGACGGCTCAGTGTGCCACGGGAAGGGAGGCAGCTAATTGTGCCCCCTTCCCCCCCCGCTCGTTGCTGGTCACCTGGCTCCTCCTCCTTCATTCATCTCAAGCCAGCAAACGGTTCTAAGAACCAACAGTACATTTAGGAACCGGTTCTATAGAATAGGTGAGAACCTGCTGAATCCCATCTCTGGAAAGAACTGCCCTTGTTGTTCGGGCGCTCTTCTAGAAGCTTTCAGGAACACCAGGAGGGGAATAATGCATAAGACGTTTCCAGTTGAAGCTGGAAGAACTCCATGGCCAAATCTATGAAGTTGGGAGCCACTGATTTACCCAGGCAGTGACTTATAAGTGTCCTTTGCCATCTGACCTGACTTCCTAAAACAGAGGTAGGCAACTCGTGGACCCCTGGCTGCTACTGAGTTGCACCACCTCTCATCTACCCCCTGGCTGTATGAGCTAAGGCTGATGGTCACTGCAACTCCATAACTCCTAGAGTCACACATCGTCCACTCTTGTCATTGGCAGGGATCCTGTTGGTGTTGCCGAGTTTTGAATTTCTGGTAAAATACTCTTGTTGCTGCCCTGTCGAAGTACAAAGATCCCCAGAGGCGAAGAACTACAGAATTCCCCAGAGTTCACCCCTTTCTCATTAGCTGGCGGTTAAAGTCTCATGTCTCACTCTGAGACATTTGTAGGAGAAAGAATATTTTTTAAGAGAACATGACTTAGAGTTACTTGAAATTAAAGACTTGTGTACACTGCTATCTGTACTGCACACACATTCGCCACCAACCAAACAGATCAAAAGCAACAAACGACGGCCAACAAGGGATGAAAGAGAGGGATAGAACACTCGGGAGAGAGGCAATGCTCTTTTTGAGTTTCAAAAAGCTGGAAGGAACAACTGGTTAGTGTTTGATAAATAGACAATCACTCCAGCCCGGAAAAGGTTTCTCCCAGCCACTCAAACTACATACAGTGTGTACAGTTGTAAATAAAGCTCCAGCGGTTAGTACAGGCAGAGAATAACGCTCCACCTGCACGGTAATGTAGGAACTCTCACCAGCATAATCATGGCTCTTGAGCAAATGGATACCCCATTCCAAGTAACTGGTCTACTGTATGCTTATGCAAGGAAGTCCAGCCTATCTCCAGGCAAACCTCTCATGCTACATCTGTTGCGCAAGCATTTGGTCTTTGGCAGGATCCTGCTCATGAAGGCCTTATTAAGGCATTCAGTCTAAAAGTGTGTAGGACTCAAAGGGCAGCGGGAAAATTGGCTAGGGAGCGAGGTGACAAAATATGCCTTAGCTTTGGTCCAGCAAAACAATTTCATGTTTTTATATCTCATGGCAAGCCATTCTGTCTATAAGAGATGGGAGGAAAAAAAGAGGAATGGTTTCAGCTTCTTTCAGAGATAGCACAGAGATGGGAAGAGCCAAAGTTAGTAGCCAACATTCTGCACTGTAGGAGAGTGAAAAATATCATCGTAAGGCAGGGGTTCCTGACTGTGGGTTCCCAAATGTTCTTGGACTAAAACTCCCAGAAGCCTTCTCCACGAGCTGTGCTGACCAGGATTTCTGGGAGCTGAAGTCCAAGAACATCTGGAGGCCCAAGGTTGGGGACCACTTGCTGTACGGTGTGAACAAGAATGATGGGTGACGAGGGGCTCCCGTAGACTCTGCAGCTAGGAAAAAGAATGAAACCCATATAGCAGACTGCCATACATGACAATCCACATGCTTTAACCCAGGGATGAGGACTCAAGCTGCAAGACTCACTGTTAAGCCAGACTTAATTCGCACCAGTGACTCAACTCGGACTTGACTCAGGGTGTGTTTATTTTCCCATAGAATCATGGAATCATGAAGTTGGAAGGGGCCTATAAGGCCATAGAGTCCAATCCCCTGCTCAAGGCAGGAATACAAATGAAGTGGTTGCCTAAATTTGTCTTGAATGCCTCCAGTGTTGGAGCGCTCATCACCTCCCAAGGTAATTGGTTCCATTTTCAGTGACTCGGATTCCCACCCATTCCTCCCTTTTTCCTGAGGACTTGGGACTTGGTGCCAAAGACTCAGACTTGAGAATCAGAGCTGAAGACTTGCCAACATTCCTGCTTTTGCCTTTGAGGGGGTGTGCACACTATTCTCTCTCACCTTTTCCAAGGCTGGTTTGGACACCTAATTTCCCACCAAAGCACTGCAGCGTAAAACAGCCACAGCCCATTCCTTTTGCCTTCTATGGATAACCCAGGACAGAAAGTGGCCCTTCTGAAACTGTAAACCCCCTTTCGGGACACGGAGATCATGATCAGGGCGAGGGGGTGATACAGATGTCAGGTGCTTCAAGCAAGGCTCTTTAGAGCCATAATTCTCTGAGCGTTTCATCCTCTGCTTTTGACAATGCAATCTATCCCATTCAACCTCTTTGGCCTCCCTGGTTCTCTTTTTTTAAATGGTCTTTTTAATTTTTGACAAGCCAAAATAAGAACATCTGGACGGAGCGTCCCAAGGCTTGCAAGAAATCACTGAGCAAAAGGGTTCTGTCTTCCTTTCCTTTTTTTTGCCTCTATCGGTTGGTATTCAGATACATTATAAACAGCATAAGGCCATAAAGGCACATCGAGTGCTTGTGTGTGCTTAGCGAAGCTGAAGAGCGGCAAGCGCTCCTTAGGGTGCTACACATCGCTCTGGAATGCAGAGGTTGGAAGTGCTGGTTTATTATCTCTAATCTACAGCGCTCGGACCGCAAAGGTGCTTGAGCTCAAGGGGGTATCTGTCAGTCCTCATGGATGAGTGTGTGTGTTTTTCTCTTCCATTTCCCTTCCATTTCTTCCAGACCTCCAGCCCCCACCTTTCTTAACCTGCATAGCTGGTGGTGTTTATGAAGTCTTCTATCCCAACGGGAGAACCATGCTTCAAGCAGAGCCCAGAGGCAACTAGTTACATGTAACTCAGTTATGTTTCTCTCTTGAATCACATGGATCCGAACCACATGGTTTTGGTTATACATGGATTTGTTTGCAATAAATGAATAAACACTCAATAAATATTGTGCTTCTCGTCTACAGGATGTGACTTGAGAAAGATGGGTCTTGGACTTATGGATGCCCCTGTTGTTGGTGGTATGGTGACCCCCGGACCAACGGTAGCAGCCTGGCCAGCCCTCTTTCCTGACATGGTAGTTCCCCATGACAGTCAGGGAGGGTGTCAGGAGGCTGATGCAATTGCACCGATAGATACAATCTACTATTTATGCTTTGTAGTTATGTTGAGGAGGGCATAAATGCCATAAAAAGATTTTGAACTATATGGGGGCTCGGCACTCCTAATCCCGGTGTTGTTGAAGAGAGACGTGTATTCGACCTAGTAGTTACATTACTTTTTATGGTAAACTTGCTGTAAGCGGTGAAGCTTGCTGTGGTTCATTGCCGCTAATTGATGTGGTGCTAAGGTCTGTGACATGACCAGTTGTGCAACAATCATACATCCTGCACCTCATCTATGTGTTGCAAGCTGCTGCGGCAAGTTACACAAGCCCTCGGTGAACATCAGACAGTGCCTTGTTATGGGAGGAAAAAGTCCCCTCTTGTGTAAAACCTGACCAGTTTCTGTCTAAATGCCTCTAAAATGTCCTTTAAAAGCCACTGAAAAGTAATCTTTCAAATTAACCAGATGTTATTGGGTAAAGGTAAAGGTTCCCCTTGACATTTAGTCCAGTCATGTCCAACTCGAGGGCGCGGTGCTCATCCCCATTTCCAAGCCATAGAGTCAGCGTTTGTTTCCGTGGTCACGTGGCCAGTGCAACTAGACACGGAACGCCGTTACCTTTCCACCGAGGTTGTACCTATTTATCTACTTGCATTTTTACATGCTTTCAAACTGCTAGGTTGGCAGGAGCTGGGACTAGCAACAGGAGCTCACTCCATTGCATGGATTCGATCTTACGACTGCTGGTCTTCTGACCTTGCAGCACAGTGGCTTCTGCAGTTTAACCCACTGCACCACCACATTAACCAGATGTTATTAGTTAAATCTTATGCTGTAATGTTGCGTTGAACAAGTTGTGAAAGTGTTTAGCATATACGTTCTTGGTTCCGCCACTTAATTACTGTACTTCTTTCTTGTGACAATGGAGTGCGAGGCTGACCCGACAAGGGTTGGAAAACGGAATCTGTGAAGAGGGCACTGGGCCCAAAAACTGCACTTTTTGTAATTACAAGGACAGGGCGCCTGTTATTCTCCTCCCCGCAATAAAGTTACAATCAGTGAAAAAGTCCTTTCCTGACAGCCAGCCCCGTTGCACCCATGCTTTTAGTAATCCAGTGCTTGTTTTGAATAAGGTGCCAGTGCAGAAGAAGAAAAACAAAATTAAAATATGAGCGGTGTCCCTGCTTTGCTTTGTGAAATGCAAAAGGAAAAAAAAAGGGGGGAGAGAGCATTAAATGATCCACCAAAAGCTCCAGCAATTTCAAGTGCTTTGTGGTTAATAGATTAAGAAGTGCCAATTTACATGTTTGAATCGGATAATATAGAATTGCTTCTCATATAGACGGATCTGGCACCGTTTCTGATCAAAGTTCTGTTGTAGAAAAGGCACAAACTCTCTCTCCTGCCAAGTAATTCACCAGTTTTATCTTCAGTAGTTAAGCTTTACACATAATTGTTCACATTTTATTTTATTTTATTTGCCAGGCAGAAACTATCACACGGGAATCTCTAACGGAATTGTGCTATACATACTGAATTTTTAAAAATTGTTCAGGAGTCTCCAATCTCCACATTTGCTTGGGCGGGGGAGGGGGTGGCAAGGGGCAATTGTCATGACTTTCTCAACCACCAGATGTCAGCACTGAACAGGGAAAAAATGGAATGTTACTGAATTATTGTAATGATGATCACCAGGGTTCTTTAGATGAACTGGAAACCACAGTGTATGTTTAAACCTCAGCCAAGGCAGTGGGAAGATGACTTATTGTGTTATGATCGCAAATCTTTGTTTCAAGGTTGCCATAAAAGCAAAAAGCAAAGCAAAGGTGCTGCTTATATACCACCCCATGGCACAGAGCACTCTCTGGGCGGTTTACAAGTTGATTATGCAGGCTACACATTGCTCCCCCTTCCCCAGCGAGCTGGGTACTCATTTTACTGACCTCAGAAGGATAGAAAGCTGAGTCAACCTTGAGCTGGCTACCTGGGATTGAACCCCGGGTCCTGAGCACAGTTTTGGCTGCAGGACAGCAGTTTAAACACTGTACCACAAGGCTTTGTAACTCTACCTTTATATTTCAAGCTTCTGGTTTACACTAATAGAGTAAGAAATACATCCTAAGACCCTGATCAATCTATATTTACAATCTGATTCTGGAAGAATGTATAGATGCAGGAAGAGAAGGCATGTTTGAACAGCTGAGAGTCTTTTAGAAATATAAGGGGTTGCCTATATTCCTTAGGGTGTAGTCCTTTTCCTTTTCTTGAACTCACTAACTCTCTTGTAACATTACTGAAAAAGAAAACAATGGGTGTTTCCAGAGGAGTGGCAATTAGAAAATATTGTTCAAAATTCTATATGGGAAGGACATCAGCATTAAGTGCAATTGTGTAAAATACAGCAGCAAATTGCTGCTAATTAATGAAATGCTGCTCATGTTCCTGGTCACATACCAGTCAAGCAATTCGGCACATGACTGGGAATGCAACCAATGACTCATCCATCCATCCATCCATCCATCCATCCATCCACCCACCCACCCACCCTCCCATCCATTGGGAAAAGACTGCATCACAGAGAAGACTGCATTGCCATCTGTGATGCATGACATGTTGCCATCTTAGTCTTCAGCCCATTCTGTATGCTACTTTTACATATCTCATGTTGGGACTCAATCACATCTGATAAAAGAACTCAGTTATACCAATTCTTTTCATATTTCTGTTTACTGATATTTTTTTCACTGGGCACATGGTATATATACCAGCAGGAGCATTCACATCATTTTAATTGTATCAATTCATTTCTTTTTATTTGAATTGTTATAGCAGGCTACACTGCTCTGTAATTTTGGATTGATTCATTTTCTCTACTGTTTCTTGGGGCAATCAGCTCCCTCTTGTCCTTTCTTTTTTTTAATTACCAAAGGTAATATATCAATAAAGCTGTGCCTTCTCTCCTCCTCCCCTTTTCCCTTCCCTCCTTTTATTCACTTTCCCTGCATATCTCTCCCTCTCATTTTCTGGCTTTAGTTTATATTTTCAGGATGAGGAAGCGGGTTTCGAAAGACTTGCTAAGTATTGTGAAGAGTTGGGTTTAAAAACTGCAACACTCCTTTCTTCACCATTCAAAGCAGGAAATCCCAAGCCCTCTTTTACCTGCAAGGGAGGGGAGATTGTGGCAGCGGTGGCGGCGGTAATGCCAGAGTCTATTACTATGATTTATCAAAATCTCTTTTTAAAAAAAGTGTACAAGCACAGTGGCCATGAAGTGGCCACAGCACCTAGAAACCCAACCACTTTGCAAAGTACATAAATCGACAGTAACATTCACATACACTGAAACAGTAAGGAATGAAAGGATTCATCATCAGTGGAATTTAAAATGGGGGCAAAATAAACCACTTGCTGGGACAAATGAATTGGCTGTTGTCACATGAACATTATGAAACAATCTAAATAATGGCCAGAATGGTATAAGGGGTTCTTTTGGCAGGTTTGTTCAAGCCCTCAGACAGATATGGAACTACTGGATAACTCAGTGTTTGAAGCATCAGGCTGCAAAGCAGAGGTTTAGAGTTTGATTTCTCACTGTGCCTTCTTGACAGAGGCTGGACTTGATGATCTATAGAGTCCCTTCCATCTCTGCAGTTTTAAGCTTATTATTATGTAATTTTCATTGCTGTTCTTTACTCTGCCTTTGCTTTCTCTAAGCAAACATAGCCACCTCGAATTATTCTTTTCCGTACCAAATTAATTTACTTTTACCCTGGTTCTGCTCTCCTTGTCTGCCAGCCGTCATGCCCTCATCTGAAATTAGCTTTTCCCATCATAATCAGGAAGTGCAGATGTTAGAATGCTTTGACCAGGTACTGCTGTGGCAGATGTGCTAGCAGAAAACCAAGCACCTGAACCCTGGGATTAAGAAGACCTGTTCTCCCCCACTTTAAAACCCTTCACACCTGCTCTAGGACAACCTGTCTCTTTTAACTAACGATAATAGGCTTGCTTAAGGGCACCTCCAAAGAACCCTCTCTTTCCACCAGATGGATGAACTCCATACTGATTCTGAGTTAAAGACAGGTGGAATAGATGTTCTGTCCTATGAACACAACTGGAAAAAAATGTTTCTACGAGGACAAGGAGGAGGTGAAAAAGTACACAAGAATGGGAAACGTTAAACCTTCCACTACGCTGAAACCAGACTGGATTTTTATATGCTTTTATAATTTAAACACTAAGATCAGCACACAGGTGGCAGAGAGTGTGAGGTTAACGGCTGTTTGGAAAAAGTATTTGCTTATTCACTTGTTGCAGGCCATCCATGTGAAGCTGGCTATGGAGGTTGAGAAAGGAATAGGATGAGAACTGTTGGATAGCCCAGTGGTTTAGGCATCTGGCTGCAGAACCTGAAGTTGGGAGCTCGATTCCCCAGTGGGTGTCCTTGACAGCGGTTGAACTTAATGATCCATAGAGTCCCTTCCAGCTCTGCAGTTCTGAGATGATGATGATGATGATGATGATGACCTACATGGTGAGAAAAGAGTCTTGGTCACAGGCTTTCTTCCTTGTGCCTCTGATGACTTTTTAACAAGTTCCCAAATTTCCCTACATCACGGGACAAGACAACATAAAAACTTATCATATATTACTTTACTCAAGTCATCAGGTTCATTCATCACTAAACCTTAGAATAGGTGGGCTTAATATGAGATTGACAATTCTGCCTGTGTTAAAATAATAATCATGTGCCACCAAGTCAGTTCCGACCGATGGCAACATTTTTTTGGAAATTTTCCAGGTAGGGAGTGCTCAGAAGTGGTTTACTCTTCCCTTCCTCTAGGGCAGTGATGGAGAACCTATGGCATGTGTGCCACATCTGGCACACAGAGCTCTCACTGTGGGCACACAAGCCATAGGTCGCCATAGAGAAATACTTATCCATCCTCTGATCCCAGATTTCAGCACTCCCCTCTGCTGGTGCAGTGGTCCAGCAGAGGGGTGCAATGGCGACCATTACCGGTCTAGCCCAATGGGGGATTGGAGGACCAGTAAGTCTTTATTTTTTAATACTGCCCATGGGGGGGGGGGAAACACAAGCATTTAACCCTTGCAGTACAGGAGCAGTTGTTCTTTCTAAACTAAAACTTCAGCATTCAGGTTTTAATTGCAGTATTGGCACTTTGAAATAAATAAGTTGATTTTGTGTTGCAGTTTGGGCACTCGGGCTCAAAAAAGGTTCACCATCACTCCACTCAGAGGCAGCCACTACCCTCAAGCAGCAGATTTTGCAGTACCAGTGTATCCATGGCATGGATCCACATGAATTTTAATGTACGCTCATCTCCAAATCATTGCCCATCTCCATTTCCTCGGTTGTGCCAATGGCGTGAGAGGTTGGACTGGAAGCTTCTTTGAAGTGGCATATTTTCTCCCCATTTGTACTCTGCAAGTCCATTGAGTGCTCATGGTGTTGATGATGAAGATGTGGCTTGCCAGGTCTCAGAGAATGAGCTGCTGTGCCAGGAAATGGCTGGGCTCCCCTGAATCTCCAGGCCAGGCAAACAAATATGAGGAGCAGTGGTGGGAGGGAAGGAGGAAGTCTCGTTTATTGTTATGGGGTGGCCATAGTGTTTGTGTACCCAACTCCAACCCTCTCCGAATGGCACCCAGGCTCACTGGCTTCCTGTGTCTGTCCAACATGACACATAATATGCTTAGGAGCTCAGACAGGGAACCCACAATGCTTAGCTCACTCCCTCACACATGCATGGAGAAATATGTTCCCAATTCCTGTGACTTCACAGGGCCCCACATCATGACTTCACAAAGACCCATCCCAGGTTTTGGGGCCCAGATATAATGAGGGGATGGGGAAGATAATCCTGTGACAGCCCCTGACAAACAAGACAGCACTTAAAAACCAGTCTGGAAAATTCTTTTATAGGTTTTGGAAAAGAGGCTAAACGGGTATCCTCAGCAGACACAATGGCCTGGTTCAGCTCCAGCAGGACACCTGCCTTCTGGTCCCTCGCATTCCCCTAGGGGATGAGAATGCTTCGGGCCCTACAAGAGAGAGAGAGAGAGAGAGAGAGAGAACAGCAACTAAGGGGCCAGCTCGTCCATGGCCATCAACCGGCTTCAACCCAGGCGTATCCACCTACCAATGTTCTGGCAACTTCATCCCGAAGTTCTGCCTGCCAACATCCACTGGCTTCCACCAGGAATATCCACTCGTTCATCTCTTCCACTCCGCTTCTGAAGCCAGCCTCCGCCAGCTCCCAAGTGCTTGGTACACACACACACACACACCCGGGTGACATCCCCATGGGACTCCAGCCAACCCATTCACACACACCTTCACACCCACACCCACACCCACACCAGCTATCCCCCTGACACACACACACCTTCACTCCACCAGCCATTCACACACATGCCCGGGCTTCCATCCACCAATTTCCACCAAGCATTTGCCAGCAGGTTGCAGGAGGCTTATGTCCCCCGGCTTCATCCTCCAACCTCTGCTGGCCTCCACCAGCTTCTGTCTGCCAACGTCCACCAACTTCCCCCTGGTCCATCGCCGACATCAGCCAGCTTCAAGCCGCAGATCTCTGCCAGCCTCGAGCTGTTAACTCGCCAGCCCACTTAGCAAGTTCATTTGCTTTCACGAGAGAACTTGCCTTGGGCAGAAGGGCTGGGTCCCCTGCAGCTGCTGCTGCTCTCTCTGTCCGACTGCCCTCCGGCCACTGGCCTTCCTTCTGGTCTCCTGCCCTGCCCAGCAAGCCCCTTTTATCTGCCAGCAGAGAGGTGGGGCCCCTGTGAGGTCACAAAGACCCAGGAGGAAATGGGTTGGTTTCCCAAGGCAGCAGCAGCAGCAAACTCGGGATTGGCTGAGTCCTGAAGATGATGTCAACAGTCCCTCTGATCATGTGATTCACCCACAAAAGCTTGCAGTTTTCATGATTTTTTAAAAATTTGTGGACTATTAATGTATCCCCTGTGACCAATACCTCTGATTGTTAAATCTCCCCATGTTGGCCTTCTGACAGGATTCTAGGGTGGTGCTCCAAAAAGTTATCTTCCAGCATTTGCACCAAAAGGAACTTTCCTAAGCCCTGAGCTAGGGGGGAAAATGAAAGTAATAAATGAATAAGGATGGGCGCAGTCACACAATGAAGCTGTTGACACTTTTTTTGCCTCTTTTTGGACTTTTTTTTTTTGCCCTTGCCATGAAAAAGATATTATAAGGAGGCCATTAACAAAACAACCTAAATGTTTGAAACACATACGAGTATTTTAACACCATCCCTGTATCTCTGGTTTTTCCTTTTCTGTTATTTTCCTCCATTTCTTTGCATTGTTCATTTAAGAAGGCCCTCTTGCCTCTCCTTGCTATTCTTTGGAAGTCTGTGTTCAATTTTCTGTAGCTTTCCCTATCTCCCTTGCATTTTGTTTCCCTTCTCTGCTATTTGTAAGGCCTTGTTGGACAGCCAGTTTGCTTTCTTTCATTTCCTTTTCTTTGGGATGGTTTTTGTTGCTGCCTTCTGTACAATGTTATGAGCCTCTATCCAAAGTTCTTCAGGCACTCTGTCCACCAAATTGAGTTCCTTAAATCTGTTCTTCACTTCCACTGTGTATTCATAAGGGATTTGGTTTAGATCATACCTGACTAGCCCAGTGGTTTTTCCTACTTTCTTCAGTTTAAGCTTGAGTTTTACTATGAGAAGCTGATGATCAGAGCCAAATCAGCTCCAGGTCTTGTTTTTCTTGACTGTATAGAGCTTCTCCATCTTTGGCTGCAGAGAACATAATCAATCTGATTACGGTATTGCCCATCTGGTGATTTCCATGTGTAGAGTCGCCTCTTGTGTTGTTGGAAAAGAGTGTTTGTGATGACCAGCTCGTTCTCTTGACAAAACTCTTTTAACCTTTGCCCTGCTTCGTTTTGAACTCTGGATCCCTGTAGAGGCCAATTATGGTAACTCTGTCATTAGAAATATATATTTCTAGGACTTTTCTTTTAATATTTTTAACATTTTCAGATTTTGGATGAGTGGATCAGCATATACTGATCCCACGGATAAGGGTGTCCTACTGTAGTGTTAAGAATGCAGTAGGAGGACTACTTTATATAACATAAGCATAGTTTTTGCAGCTTAGTATCCTGCTTCCAAGAGTATTTAAGAACCACCTGATTCACAGAGTCATAAAGCTTACATTATGTGCCGAAATATGCAATCCCATGTCTAAATGAACAGTTTTCATTCTTCCCTTAGCTTGGTCAATAAACACATTGCTCAATACATCCAATGAAGTTGATGGATCACATGTTTATTTTAACATATGTTATTCTATAATGGCTCCTCGTCGTCTTTAAAATTACATAGTCATTTAGTCAATGGCTTTTGGCCGTTCAGTGCTTGGGACATCACTGAAAGAATAGTGCAAAGCTTACTGTACTCACGAGACGACTTCTATTGCTCCAGCTTCTTGACAAAATAGAAGGAATGAGTATTGAACCAGCTGCAATCCTGTTTGCATGTATCAGAGAGTCCTCACCACTGAACACAGAGAGACCTTTTCTAAGTAAAGATGCACAGGTTAATGTTCTAAATCCATGGAGATGCTATTTGACTCTAGGGAGAACATACCATTTTTGCATGGATAGGTGTGTGTACAGCTTGCACTGAGATGCGGTGAGATTCAGGGAAGGGGAAAAGATGAGATTTTAATGCCACATACTATCCTTTCCTGAAAATGCTTTCTGAAAAGCCTTTCAGAGGATCACATTATCAGGTGCAGAAGATTGCTTTTTAGCTGGCATCGCCCAAGAATTAATGTAGGAAAAAAGAAAAATCGGTTCCTTACTGGAAAAAAAAAAACAAGGTAGCACAACTAGCAAATAAATACGAACTACCTCGTATGTTTTCAGGAAATAATGAAGCAATTCATTTCCTCAGGAACACACACAGAAACAACCCCATCATAAACTTTTATTGCCATGATCAGGTTGAACAGATCGCATATATCACAAGCCATAAATGATATGCTGCTAACCAAGGTAGTAAAATTCCTGATGAACTTTGTCCTGGACAATTATTAGTAAAATATTAAAATGTGATATAAACAAACTGCTTTGTCAGGAAAGGGGGAAAAATCTGACTTTCTTTCCTTACCATCGAATCTTAGCAAGCGAGCACATCTGTTCTGTAAAATGAGGAATGTTGTTCTTCTGGGTAAAATTGACATGTGTCTGCCCGGCAAAAGATTTAAAAATAAAATAAAACCCAGTGCCCTAAACATTGATTGCTGGCTCTCTGTTCCTAGACAACAACCAAACAACATTAACCACTTACTAGGCTTGCTTTGGTAGGACGTGGTGGCGCTGTGGGCTAAAGCGCAGAAGCCTGTGCTGCAGGGTCAGAAGACCAAGCAGTTGTAAGATTGAATCCATGCGAAGGAGTGAGCGCCCGTCGCTTGTCCCAGCTCCCGCCAACCTAGCGGTTCGAAAGCATGCAAATGCAAGTAGATCAATAGGGACCACCTTGGTGGGAAGGTAACAGCGTTCCGTGTCTAAGTCGCACTGGACATGTGGCCACAGAAGATTGTCTTCGGACAAAACGCTGGCTCTATGGCTTAGAAACGGAAATGAGCACCGCCCCCTAGAGTCGAACACGACTGGACAAAAATTGTCAAGGGGAACCTTTACCTTTACCTTTTTAGGCTTGCTTCATCGGATGGCATGGGCTGTATGAGTCAAGACTAATACCATTGCAGTGGGATAATGGTCTTTGCTTTTAATCTATGAGAACCCAAGCAGGAAGCTGCAATCAGGCAGGGATGTAGTGCTAGATTTCGTAGTCTGGCCACATAATCCCAACTGCCCCTCTAGTTCTGCCTCCAAGAAGGATCCTAGCATTCAGACAGATGGGTTGATTTACATTAACAAGCCAAATCTAGTAGTCTTCATTCCCAACAGATCTTTTGTAAAGCTTGATATGAATGTCCATTGAGACCAAATAACAATAACAAAAACTAGTTCAACATGCCATCAAACCAATTCCAACATATGAGAACCCTTTCCAGGATTCTGTAGATATACAATACTCAGAAGTGATTCATCATTCTCCTTTTCCAAGGGCTCCTATGCAGCTTGCCGAAAGGTACAAAAGCTGGCTCTTCTCCAAAGTGGCACAGTGTGGAATCAAACTCCCTGTTCCTGGCTCCACAGCCAAGGGCTCATCTCCCTGAGCTATCCAGCCATTCCATCAGGACCAAGCAACCCTAAAATACTTTGTGATGTAATAAAGATGGTTCAGCGCAATGCTTTGTGGTTTCCGGGGAAAAATTTCAAGAACACCACCAAGCTCAGAGGGAACTAGAAAGCCCAAGGAGAGTTGCAGATGATGTTATCTTATTTCCTAATGAAAAAATAAAGACCTAATGTTTTGATCCTTCAAAGCTGAACTCTGCTACAGCAGATGTTGGGAGGGAAGGGTGCATTTCCCAATTTTCCGACCACCTTCTGTTCAGAGGTGTGGAAATTACTGTGCATGCTTAGTAGCTGAGAGGTAGTCTTCACCTTACAATTCAAACAAGGAGGATTTATTATCTAGTGTTATCTGTTATCTAATCTGTCCCAGTCAGAGCCTTCGTATCTTGGCCACCAGATAGATGCCATGAGTAGCGCTCTTTAAATTGCCTTGAGAAGCCAAGCCATCTTAACATGGGGAGGTGAGAAGGACTCTCAGGTGTATACACTGGTGTCTATCTTGACAAAAGTATTATTAATACTAACTCCACACTTGTTCCTTGAGCACAAAGTGCAATCGTATTCCTTGAGTCCAAAGGCTAAGAATTTGTGGAAGAGGTCGGTTTTCAGCTGATCTGTGCAGGAACATGGCCTGGATTAAGTACTTACTGAGTCTCGTCTGTTGTATTAACAGGGCCATGAGGCTTCATTAGTAGTGAATGGGTTTGGGGACCATTCGCATCCCTTCTACACATGTATAGATTTGCGTTTCTAGTCTACAGCTCTCAGAATTCTGCAAGCGATATAGGGAGTTGTAGTCCCAAAACCACAAACCTAGCAATTGGCCAGATGGGTGGTAAATAGATAAGCAAGCAAACAGACAAACATAAGGTGTGCTGCCTGAACTAATCCATTGCTTTCAGATGCAGTAGATGATATTGTCCTGTCACCAGTTTTGGAGGTTCAGCTTCCTGTCTGATCCACCTCTGTACATGAAAGGCCACCATTTTGCTCTTTGCCTCAGGTGGCAAAATATCCTGGGCTATTTCTGGCTAGATGGACTTTCTACCTCAGTGTAAGGTAGCTTTGATTATTCTTATGAGAATACTAGGGGCTGCATCATTCCCGGCAGGAAGTGTACAACTGCAGGGCACAAATGAAAAGCTAGCACCTCCACCAGATTTCTAGCTTCACACTCCCTCAGGTGCTAGTTTTCTGTGTACAAGGAGCATTTGTTTTCATTTAATATAGCAGGGCAGTTGGTTATGTGATTCCCACAGCTGGAGCCTAAAATGGGACAACTGAGGGATGAGAATGAGAGTATGAACTGCACAGTTATTGGAATGGACTGCATGAATTTGAAACGTCCTTCTGTATCACCACTACTGGGATTTCAGATAACACTTCCCAGACAAATTTCTGACAATTTCAAGACCACACAGTAATAAAGGTCTTAACCTGAATGTAAACTAACTGTGCAGTGTACTGGCTGATTATTAGGGAAGTATTTCTCCCTTTCCCAACCCCTACACACAGCTCTCAAATCATATTGGGAGGTAAGTGTGAATTTGTCTAGACACTTCGTGCTGAAAATAATTGTGCCAAGCTGTAACACAAAAGCCCCTTGACAGTGGTTGTAGCAACTAGCAAGGGAAAAAAAAATCCTCTCCCAACAATCCACAAACCAACCAAGATCTTATTTTCACTGCACTTAAAAGGATTTCACAGAAATGATGAATCAAGTGCCAGCATGGGAAAACAATGTGCCTTAATTATAAACAGTGGTGGGAGTGCTTATCTTTAAGTATACATGGTGGTTCGAAATGGGAAACGGGCTGTTTTGCTTGGAAGGTTTTTCTTTTGCTGAAAAAGAAAGGTGTTTTCTCAGCGATCACAGAAACGAAATAAAGATGAGAGATGAACAACCTGAAGACAGAAGTCCTCAGTATAATAAAATAAAAATAATAAAAATCAGTTCTAATTTCTTTAGATAGAATCATGGAAACCTAATTTCATGTTGTTTTTTTGAAGCAATGTTTTAGTGGTAACTTTTCTCTCATTTTCTTTTCCATCTGATTCCTTCTCTAAAGTTTGTATTTGCTCTCTCTTCAACCCTTAAAGCCAAGCTTACATCATAATGGAGCGTTATAGGGTAGACATAGGATATCGAAGCACTTATTTAGATTGCAAATAATCTGCAGATTTGGCACAACATAACTGATTTTGGGGAGGGATTGTTTCGCTGGCCACAAAAGGCTTTTAAATTCTATTATTTTTATTAAAAGGAACATGTGTATGAAGTGAACCTGAATAATTAAACACCAACCAACCAACCAACCAACCAACCAACCAACCAACCAATCAACCAACCAACCAACCAACCAACCAACCAACCAACCAACCAACCAACCAACCAACCAACCAACCAGCCAGCCAGCCAGCCAGCCAGCCAGCCAGCCAGCCAGCCAGCCAGCCAGCCAGCCAGCCAGCCAGCCAGCCAGCCAGCCAGCCAGCCAGCCAGCCAGCCAGCCAGCCAGCCAGCCAGCCAACCAACCAACCAACCAACCAACCAACCAACCATTCAGGAGCAGTTGAATTTAGAACTACCATGAACTACCAGCAGGAAATTCAGGAATAAAATCTGAGCGGGGTGTTATCGCATTCCTTTTCTCTGATACGGTTATCAAGCATTCCTTTACCTTGTCTCCTCACTATTTAGGTAACAATCTTTTAAAATCACCACAAGAATAAATGTGTTTTCTTTAATAATCTTTATTTAACTCCACTCTATTTCTGCTTTCACTAGCCTTTGTTACCCCTACGTGTGTGTACATATGTCTCTTAACTGAGGTCTTTATGTGTGTTCTGTGCCGTCAAGTTGGAACTGACTTATAGCAATCCTAATAGAGTTTTCAAGGTAAGTGAGATATTTAAACAGCGGTTTGATCAGTTACACTTTCCCAGTGAGTTCCCAAGATCAAGTGGGGATTAAAACTCTGTCCTCCAGAATCCTAGTCCGTCACTGCACCACAGTGGGAATTTCAGGCTCTTATAACATTCTTCAAATCGCCAACCAGCAGATATTGAACTCAACCTCACTGAGTTTGACTAAAACAAATAATAACAATGATGTACTTTCGAGTTAATTCTGACTTGACCTTTTCCAGGCTTTTCTAGGTATAGAATACTCAGAATTGTTTTCCCATTCCCTTCTTCAGAGGGCATCCTGGAACCGTGCAACATGCTGAAGGCCACATGTATGAAAACAAGTCCCATGTATGAAAATGCCTTCAATTTCTAATGAAAAGTTAGATGTCCCGAATAAAACACTGGCAAGTGTGGGAAAGATAAATTAAGTAAAACTGAATTGAATTAAGAACAAAATTCAAAAAGATTTTGATAGGCTTGAGCGCTGGGCTGAAAACAACAGAATAAAAATTAAAAGGAATAAATGCAAAGTTCTGCACTGGGGGAATTAAATGCTCAATTACAAGATGGAGGATACTTGGCTCAGCAATACTGCAGACGAGAACGATCTTGTAATTGTTGTAGATAAAAAGCTGAATATGCCAACAGTGTGATGTGGCTACAAAAAAGGCAAATGGGATTTCAGAATAAATTAACAGAACAATAGTCTCCAGATCTCATGAGGTACTAATTCCCCTCAATTTGGCACTGGCCTCTGTGCTGTAAGGTCTGTAGATCTTCAGCTGTAAGATCGAATCCATGTGACAGAGCGAGCTCCCGTCGCTCGTCCCAGCTCCTGCCAACCTACCAGTTCTAAAGCATGGAAATGCAAGTAGATAAATGGGTACCACCTCAGTGGGAAGGTAACGGCATTCTGTGTCTAGTCGCGCTGGCCATGTGACCATGGAAACTCTATGGACAGACGCTGGCTCTGTAGCTTGGAGGCGGGGATGATCACCGCCCCCTAGAGTCGGACACAACTGGACTAATTGTCAAGGGGAACCTTTACCTTTACCTTAGGCCTCATCTAGAGTGCAGTGTCCAGTTTTGGATATCACACTTTAAGAATATATCTGTGAAGATTCTCAGTCATTCAGGTGAGGTCATCTGGAAGTTGAGTCATGACAAGTGGACTTCTTTCCTATTAGGTTGAAACTTCTCGCTACTCATCCAAGACGCTGAAGAAGCTACATGAAAGAGTAGCAAAACATTTCAACCTAATAGGAAAGAAGTCCAAGTTGCCATGACTGAACTTCCAGATAGCACTTTAAAAAGAATGCCAACAAACTGGAACAAGTGTAATCTGGAAAGGTGGGCAACAGCAATGATAATGGGACTGAAAACGAAGCCCTGCAAGGAAAGACTGAAGGAACGGTTCATGTTTAGCCTTGAGAAAAGAAGGGTGACGGGAGAGGTGATAGCACTTTTCAAATACTAGAAGGGTAGTCATACAGAGGAAAGGCAGGCTCTGTTCTTGATCATCCCAGAGTGCAGAACACATAATAATAGGGTCAAGGTACAGGAAGCCAGATTTCAGCTGAAAATCAGGAAAAATCAAAACAGTTAGAGCTTATGGCAATAGAACCATTTACCTTGGGAGGTGGTGAGGGTTCCCTCACTAGAGGTATTCAAGAGAAAATTGGACAGCCATCTGTCAGATCTGCTTTGACATGGATTCCTGCATTGAGTGGGGAGGGGTAAACTTGATAATCTTATAGGTCCCTTCCAATTCAATTATTCTTTGATTCTAAGTTACTAGCATTTGCCAATCCCAGAGTCCTTGCTATGCAGCTGCAAGGAGCAGCAGTACATACAGGCTGCATAACTTGTCTGAATTACTTGAATATGGGAGGAGCAGGAGAAAGACGAGAGCAGCAATTTGTAGTGCTGGATGTTCGTGGATTGCCACTTTCTCCTGCTGTGCTTGTGATATTTCTTGGTTTAAGATATAAACACCAAGAGAGGGGGGGAAGGATCTGTGCCAAGTACACAATGTTCCACCAGTTTATTCTCACCTCCTGGATTGCGGGAAAGATCCTGAAATTCTTATAATCAGAATGAATGCAGATGACCTTTGGGTACATACTTTGGGCCGTTCCTTCTCTTCAGCAGCTAGACCTGGACTGTATGGCGCAGTTGGTTCAGAAATTCGGCTGCAAAACCATGGCTACCGATGCATTTTTTTAAAAAAACAACATGTTTGTCTCTCCCCTCCCCCTCTTAGCAAAACCTTCCTGCATTTTGAAAGCTAGTGCATAAATGAGAGACTCTAAACATTCTCTTTACTTGCTAGATTTCTGTGCCTACTGATTTAAAAAAAAAAACAATTCCAGACTTTTCAACCATTGTGGCAATTCAAGATCACTCTCACATCTAAGGCAGTGGTTCCCAACCTTGGGTCCCCAAATGTTCTTAGACTACAATACCCAGAAATCCTGGCCAGCTAGTGCTGAAGGCTTCAGGAAGTTTTAGTTCAAAAACATCTGGGGACCCAAGGTTGGCAACTACTGTTCTAAGGGGTATAAATCAAGGAGAATCATGCTTTTTCCACCTGAATATTTGGATCCATGAGTAAAGAAATTTAGCATCCTTGTTTAAATTGCTCTTAATTGGATATTTCTCTGTCAGCTCAGAAAAGGTTCTGTTTTATATTCTTCGCCCAAGCTTTGTGAAAGGTCACAATGCACTACAAAGAGAAACTCACATTTCTATTTTGGTTTGCATCCCCCTTGAGCATTGTGTTCCCGAGCAATCTGATACAAAGAAGAATAGTACAGTATAATGGCTATGTTATGTATATACCTATGTAATGTGCAAAACTTTCTCCTGCTAAGTCCTGATGATCCAAAATTCTGGAATAGGTTCCTACAACCCAGTTAAAACTTTTCAAAGTTTCTCCTGCTCATACTGGGAACGGACTTTGGGAAGTGCTACTATCACTGCTCTTTGAATGACAAAGCAATAATTGATTATGATAGAATCATAGAATAATTGAGTTGAAAGAGGCCTATAAGACCATCAAGTCCAACACCCCAGCTCAATGCTGGAATCAAAATCAAAGCAGGTTTGACAAATGGCTGTCTAATATTCTCCAGTGCTGGAGCACACACCACCTCATGAGGCAATTGGTTCCACTGTCGTACTACTCTAATGGTGAAGAGGTTTTTTTCTTAGTTAAGCAATATGCAACACCCAAAACACATTTGCTTCTTTTTGTTTGTTTCTTGTGACATGCCATCAAGTCATTTTTGACTTATGCCTATTGCATGAATTAATGACCGCCATTAATGACCTTTCTTTTGTTTATTTATTTATTTATATATTTATTTATTGGACTTATATACCGCCCCATAGCGCTACAAGCACTCTTCAGGCGGTTTACAATTTTAATTATACAGGCTACACATTGCCCCCCCAGCAAGCTGGGTACTCATTTTACCGACCTCGGAAGGATGGAAGGCTGAGTCAACCTTGAGCCGGCTACCTGGGATTTGAACCCCAGGTCGTGAGCACAGTTTTAGCTGCAGTACAGCGTTTTAACCACTGCGCCACGAGGCTCTTGTTCTCTTGTTTTTAAATCATGGCAGAAACTCTTGTAAGAACTGCTCACTTAGTTTGCAGCATGTCCTTAATATGATAATACGAATCTAGCCAGCCCTATTCATTTCCTGTACACAATGGGGCTTGGTCACAAAGGCATATAGCACGAGACATACCCTGTTTTCCCAAAAATAAGCCCTAACCTGAAAATAAACCCTAGTATGATTTTTCAGGATGCTCGTAATATAAGCCCTATCCCAAAAATAAGCCCCAGTTAAGTGAAACCCTGCCCTCCAGCATTGTGCAGCAACCAGAAGATGACATGACTGTATTTGAATAAATACATATTCTACATGAAAAAAACAACCCCTGAAAATAAGCCCTAATGAGTTTTTTTGTTTGTTTGTTTGTTTTTTGGAGCAGAAATTAATATAAGACCCTCTCTTCTTTTTGGGAAAACACGGTATATTTAGCCAGGCAAGGGTGGCTGATCTACAGCTCTTCAAATGTTGTTGGGAAACTGTGGTCCCTCTACATGTGGATAGCCATACTTTGCCAACCTCAGCTATAAGGGGTCAAGTGACTTTTTGATTGCAATTCAGTCCTGACCTATTTGGGACCTCAGTACATGATGGAACATCTCCTTCCAAGGGTAGTTGCCCACCCGACTTAGGCATCTTATGACAGGCAGCTGAAGAGGCTTACCCCAAGGGAGGCACGGAAGGAGAAAAACAAGAAACGGGGCCTTCTCAGTGGCCACTCCTCTGCTCTAGAACTAAATGCTGCCGGAGACCCCCTACTCACCGGAGATTGTCAAAAAAAACTTTTAAAACTTTCTTGTTTAGGCAGGCTTTCTCAATCATGCTGTTGTTAAATGCTTGAGTGTAGGTTTCACATCTGCAGTCACCCAACTGATTTTGAATTGACTTTAATTTTATTGTATAATTTAAATTGTAGGTTTGGTGATCGTTTTTGTGCTGTACGCTGCCCAGAGTGACCACTGGTAAGACGGTCAGATTAGAAGTTCTAAAAAAAATTAATAATACTGAGCTGATCAAATTTTGGTGCATTTAAATGCTGGATTGTGTCTTTTCATTAGGACTGTTTCAACAGATGGACATGTTTTTGGATTTCTCTCTCTCTCTCTCTCTCTCTCCAGGTCTCTCTGTGTGTTATCTCTCTGCATGTCTTGCCAAGAGAGGCAACGATGTGACAATGTAGTTCTGAAGTGATCAAGTGGGCTGTATGCTTTTCATTGCAGGATCTTCTCAACACCTTCCCATTTAAAATCTTTCTGGAAGCAAAACAATGACAAAAACGGCGCCTCTCCAACTAACAACAGAGAGGCTATTAGCTACGTTCTTGTTCCTGCTGTGCTGGCTCTCTGCTTTTGCCTTCTTTCTTACATGTAGAGAATAGGTACTGCTTTAAAAAAAAAAGGAAATGTTAACAAACGGCACATGCCACATTTAGACTGAGATAGTGTGATATGCTGCAGCATTCCATGGCCTCATTTGCACTCCGTTCTAACCCTTAGGAAACCGATTTCTTTTGCTTCTAGCCTAGCATGACAAGGAATAGCTTCATGTTGTCTATTACAACCTAACGCACAGCAAAATGTTGTTTTCCTTTTATGTTTTTTAAATGGCAGTGGTTAATTCGGCATGTAATTGAACTGAACTAATGATGAAAGCCTGTCAGTTGCTAAAGATTACAGAACTACGTTTACAGTGCCTGTATAATACAGATGTGAAAGCCAGGTCATTTGTGAATAAATTTTCCCCTCTACTGTTACAAAAGCAGACACATTTCTAGTCAGTGTGTAGAACTGTGTCACTGTAACTCACAGAATTGTACATGAAATATTGCCTTAGTTCCAGCTATGTTATTCTTACAATTTTCTGCATTATTGATGCGTGTCAGATGTAGCTGTGTTCAGTGTAATCTATAGATTGTCGGTGAGACTCTCTCTCTTCAAGAGCAAAGCTTGGCAATCCTACTGTTTGGACTACAACACCTATTGGGTGGGGGTTCTGAGAGTTGTAGTCTAAAAACAAACAAATACAAGAGCAGGTGATACTTTCATTAGACCAGTAAAAAGAAAAACTGAATAAACAATGAACGTTTAGGGATCGAGTCCACTTCCTCAAGCCATGCACTGAAATTAGAGGGAACCAGAGACTAGGCTGTATAAGGGGTTCATTATATCCACGACTTTCAGCATCAGCAAGGAGAAGGACTTAGAACTGACATCCCGAGGATACTGTGGTCCTAATGCAGTTTTTAGAACTATTTTAATTTCTTGTTACTACCTGTGGCCATTCAAATGAATTTCTACTGTATCTTGAAAGGGAAAGTAGTAATTCATGACCTAACACCACCACATATATTTAGCAAATGACAAATACAGCATTTTTCTCTTCTTCCAGATTGGTTAATAACTAATGACCACAACAGGGGGTCCCACCAATGCCAGAAAGGCATCTGTAATGGTTCTTCCTTTTAGAAATAAATAATCCATGAATGTTGATGATACTGTTCATCTAGAAACAAACATGATGAAACTGAGAACATGGTACTTCGAACTTATTGTCAGAAGACAAGACTCAGAGACAATAAAAAGACAAAACTATGTGAAAAGTTATAAGCAACAGGAAAGTATGAATTAATGGTCTCCATTCATGACCTTTCTTTTGTTCTCTTGTTTTTAAATAATGGCAGAAACCGTTGTAAGAACTGCTCACTTAATCTGCAGCATGTCCTTCATATGATAATTAGTAGTTCTCCCCATGAATCTTGCCAGCCACATTCATTTCCTGTACACAATGAGGCTTTGCTCACAAAGACATATAGCATGAGACATACCATGTTTCCCCGAAAATAAGCCCTAACCTGAAAATAAGCCCTAGTAGGATTTTTCAGGATGCTCGTCATATAAGCCCTACCTAAAAAATAACCCCTAGTTAAGTGAAACCCCACCCTCCACCCTTGTGCAGCAACTAGAAGATGACATGATTGTATTTGAATAAATGTAGATGGTTGTGCATGAAAATAAAATAAAACACCCCCTGAAAAATAAGCCCTAATGCATTTTTGGAGCAACAATTAATATAAGACCCTGTCTTATTTTGGGGGAAACCCGGTAGAAAGATCAAAAAAAGACCAATCTGAAAGAAGCCACAGACTTGAAATTATAAGACCCGAGGAGGGCAATAAATAGGGGGTCAGTAATTCACAGGCTCAACGTAAGTCAGAAGCATGTTGACATAACACAACAACAAACAAAACTGCTCTTGAGTTACCTTTAGCAAGCCTAACTTCTGAGCAATGCTTTCTCCACCATCAGCTAGAGATTTCTGCAGATTTACAAGTAATGAGTTACATGTAGTGAACTCTCTTTGGCAACAGTTAGGGCATAACTAGGTAACCTCATGCTTATAATGTAATGATTAATAACTGTTGTAGATTTTAGTCATTTTTATAGTTATAGGATATGTGTAACTTCTCTACTTAGATGTGTCTTGTGCTACAGACCAACAGTGTTCTGGTGGTTTTAAGTAACTCATTGAGACTGAGTTACTTTTTAATAAAAGAAAAGCAAATAGATAGATAGATAGATAGATAGATAGATAGATAGATAGATAGATAGATAGATAGATAGATAGATAGATAGATAGACAGACAGACAGACAGACAGACAGACAGACAGACAGACAGACAGACAGACAGACAGACAGACAGACAGACAGACAGACAGATAGATAGATAGATAGATAGATAGATAGATAGATAGATAGATAGATAGATAGATAGATAGATAGATAGATAGATAGATAGATAGATATTTGCTTTTCTTTTACTAAAAAGTAACTCAATCTCAATGTCTTATGATTTAACCTTTCTGCTTTCTTGGAGAATAAAAAAAATAGACTCTTCCCAGTCAAGCAGACTGAATTGGCTGAAAAAACTTCATAGGTTTAGCATCCAAGTAAAAACTTTAATAAAACAATAAAAAAATCAAGTTTTTTAGTGAATTGTTACACCTTTCCATGGTCTGGATTTATAAGCATGCAACATTTTCCTTTTAAGGAATAACATTAAGACAGACTTTAAAGAGGAAGAAGTCAATATGAGGGCTTCCAGTCTCTTGAGGTTTTTTTTTTTAAAAGATCCTTGTCGAGCCTTCACTTGGTCAGTCTAATAGAAATTTGGGCTTTCATTCATTATTTATCATGCTTTTACATCCTGTTCTTACAGCAGCATGTAGAGATTCCAGCATGGTCACTTATAAAGCAAACCTCCTCATTTTCAGCAGTGTTGTATGCCTACCTCCTCTTGGGGGTTTAATTCAAGCTGCAGAAACTTTAACTGTTTCGGGTTTCAGCTGGCTGTTCAACAATACTGCAGCAGATATTAGGTGAGAGTCTCCCAACACTGATAACCTACATGTGGTCACCAGCTGAGATATTCTTTTGAGTCCCACTATGAAAATCACCCAGCGATCCTGGCACCTCCTTGTGATTTCCCTATTTACATCAGTTGTTGGGTTGTGGCGCTCTTTAATTCTTTTTTAAAATTGTTTTTATTTGAGCTCTCAGGAAAGAAAAGCAGTAAAATTGAAAAAGGAAATCATAAGAACAACCCAAAATTTGCAGGGCAATTACTCCATGTCCGGAGCCGGAATCCCAGAGGCAGTTCATGTCATTCTGGCAGCTCCTGCGACGTCGCTGGAACCAGTTGTATTGGCTCTTGCCTTTCCATTGGACTATTTCAGTGACATGGAGAGGGGGGATTTGCTTGTTGGGTAACAGCCTATCCTCCATATTATTTTACCCAGGCTTGGAGAAGACACTCCAGCTTCGCGTATAGCATCAAAACACTAGACGCTGTTCCAAGTCCTCCTTACAGAGCAAGCTACCATAGTCTCTCGAGACTGAAGGATGCCTATGATGATGATGTATCGTCTACCATCAAGCTGGTTCTGACTTATGGCAACCTTTTCCAGGGATTTCTAGGTAAAGAATACGAATAATTGGTTTGCCATTCCCTTCTTCTGGGGGCATCTTGGGATTCTGCAGCTTGCCCATGACGACACAGGCTGGCTTTTCTCCCAGGAAGCCCAGTGGGGAATCAAACTTCCAACTGCTGACTCCACAGCCAGATTCCACTGAGTTATCCCATAGACAGTAAAATCCCAGGATTTCCTTTAGTACATCAGGTTTTTCCTTCAATCAACTTTCATCAAGAACAGAATGTAAAGATGCTAATGTGAGGAATCAGTCAATCAGGCTTGGAAAAGTCAAATAGGTGAGAGCTGCAGATAAATTTTCAGCATGGGATGGAGTAAACTCCAAGTTAACTCCTCAGTCACTCAACCTTGAGCGTGTTTGGTCTCTTTTCCCTTTATATCCCCGTATAGCATGGAGATGTGGTGGAGCACACAAGAGAAAGATCTCATGAACACTCTCCTGAGCACTCTGAAAGCATATAATCAACCCCAAGCTCCCAATTAAGTTTCATTGACATTATGGATAGAGACATAGTAGAAGGACAGAAAAGCAATAGGAGATTTTCTTTAAAAAAGCAACAACACCTTATTCTTTAGAAATGGAATCCTTTATTTAACTACTCAGAATTAAGAGCCATGGAGTGAAATGGGACTGTAGCATTCAACCTTGTTATGCAATAAGTTATGTATTATTCACGAGTTATATGTTAATGTGGTTAAGAGGCGGGGCCAAAACCAATGTTAAAAGGCGGAGCCTGAGTTCAGTCAAGTTCAGTCAGTCAGAGTCTGTGTTAGGAATCAGAGAGAGAAGGATAGTTTGGGGTCTGAGGAGTAATTAGTTAGAGCGTAACTGTGATCATTAAATAGAAGGTTAATATTGAAGTTTGATGAAACTTGAAGAATGTGCTTATGAATTTTTCCAGAAACCAACTGTAATCAATAAACCTGTTCTATTAAAAAGTCAGTACTGAATGGACCTTCGTCTTTCTAAGTAAAGTAAGTTGATAAGGAGATCAACTGGTGGCAGCGTGTCAAGAGGTGTTTGGTTTGCCTTCCTGAGCTCTGTTTAATGAAATGAACGGGGCCACTGGGGTGATCGCTACAGGGACTCAAAACTACTTGCAAGAATCCAGATCATTTGTGATATGAAACAGATGACCAATTTGTATAATGATCTCCTTTCTTTTAAATCTGTAGAATTGGGAGAGTGTTGATGGGGAAGGTGCTGGCTGGATAGCTCAGTGAGTTAGACAAAAGTTGTGTATCCCAAGAAAAGAGCCAGCCTATGTAGCCTTGAGCGCTCCCAGCACACCCCAGCAGAAGGAACTGATAGAGCAGTTCTGAGTAGTCTTTACCCAGAAAACCCTGGCAACTATCACCATAAGTCAGAATTGACTTGACAGTATGCAATTATTTATTACTAATGGTAATAAATTCCAGTCAGCTATGGTTTGGTGCATCTGAGTATAACTGAAGTGTTTGAGCATTTGGGACATGAGGTGCCCAACATATACATAAATAGAGAAGAAGGGCAATCAGTACCTGGAAGTAAAAGGTGGGACTTAGAAGATTTTTGTAGTCTTCTCCTGGTAGATCAAATCCTTGGAAAGGATTCATAGAAGAAAGTGTGGAGGTGGAATTCCAAGCGGTATGCCTGCATAATACCTGATACTTTACAGTTAGCTTGATGTGTAATGGAAAGGCTTGGTAAATCTATCAAATGCCCCTGATTTCTGAAGAAAGAAGCATTTTATTTTCATAACACACCATTTGAGATGAGTCTCAGGTCAAAGAGAGTGATCTTTTCTCTCTGTTTTCATTGATACCTCAGTCATGAAATCCTCACCCCATGGAGGACAAACTGGTATCCAAATATTACCCTTTTTATGTATCAAGGTCATCCTTCCATTGATTCCCTTCTCATGCATGACAAGGTGTTGGTTCATTAAGGTTTGCGTTTTTAGAAAACCTCTTGATGTTTGTTGTTCTTAACATTTGTGAAGCATCTTGGAATCTGTTTTGATGGTTCTCTCCCCCACCCTCTGTGTGTGTGTGTGTGTGTGTGTGTGTGTGTGTGTGTGTGTGTGTTTAAATAAACAAACAATGCCAAACAGTTGTATTTGTCTGTGTATGATTAGTGAAATGTTTGCAGTATCTGTCAGCCGGTCTGCCGGATGTTATTTATTTTCATGGGTCTCTTCTTATGTCATTAGCAACAGCCTGAGAGGCAGACATTTAAGCAGCATATGAAATGAGAGGAACATTTCAATGCTTGATTCTTGCAAACAAGGCTCTTAAAGGTACAAAAGGAGGGCCAAGGAGGAAATGGACAATCCTACATCTTCCCATGTCTATACCTAGAATGGCTGCAAAGAAAGGAGGAGGGAGAGAGAATCATGCCCTTGTCTGAACAGCTCATTTCCCAATTCACACTGAGAAACTATTCTTAAATATCCAGAGGCATGGAAGTGAATTCTGGGACCAGCCCCATCAGTAGTTAGTGTAAAGTGGCTAACCAAGACAGCAGATTTTGCTGTGTCATGAAAGGACAGGAAATGATTAGTTATTAATTGTATTAAGATTTAAGTGAGTAATTCCTGTATTACAGTCAAAGGCCGGTGTTAAATAAACAACACAATACAGAACAGAACAGAAATATGCAATATGTATTATGCTAAGCTTCACCTCGACATGATATGTCAAGTTTATATAAAACTATTTTTAAAAGAAAAAAAACCCACACATTGGTAGCTGTTGTGGCCCCTGCACAAAATCTGGCCATGTTATTGTTAGTATGGGGGTCCTGATGAGAAAGAGAAAAAAAGAAATATAAAATTCTTCCCAATTTTTGAAAAACAGACAAAAGGAGTTTGTAGAAAGAGCAGTATAATAAAACATGTCCACCGGGGAGTTAAATGTTCCTGATATGGTTACTCTATGGTGTCTTTCCTCCAGTAGCATAGCCTTGGCAGAACATGAAATGTTATGACTAAAAACCTCTAGCTATGCAGCAGAAAAAAGTTTTAGGGACCTATACAGCAGAATTAGCTTCAAATCTCTTCTCAGTTGGGACGTGGTGGCGCTGCGGGTTAAACCGCAGAAGCCTCTGTTCTGCAGGGTCAGAAGACCAGCAGTCGTAAGATTGAATCCACGCGATGGAGTGAGCGCCCGTTGCTTGTCCCAGCTCTTGCCAACCTAGCTGTTAGAAAGCATGTAAATGCGAGTAGATAAATAGGTACCACCACGGTGGGAAGGCATTCCGTGTCTAGTCACTCTGGCTACGTGACCATGGAAACTGTCTTCGGACAAATGCTGGCTCTATGGCTTGGAAATAGGGATGAGCACTGCACCCTAGAGTCAGACACAACCGGACTAAATGTCAAGGGGAACCTTTACATTTAACCTTTACCTCGCCTCAGTAGCCCACCCCTCATGGCTTTCTTCTCATCAACTGACATTTACAATAACTTACTCAGAAACACTAACAAAAGAAAGATTAAAAGGTTCAATATACTCACAGTTCTGAATAAATTGAAAATAGCATATTGTAGAAAAATAATGACTGGTTTCGTGTACAGAGCTGAACTAATTGACTAGCTTCACTGACCACGTGACTGACTCACTACGTGCTGAGAGATACATGCTGACAAACTGAATTCTGTCTGAAGATATTCATCTCTTCTTCTTATTACAACAATACACACTAATCACCCATCTACAGAAAAAGACAAAAGCCCATCTCACAGCCATGAATACTCCATTCCCAAGCCAACTACACCAGAGCACACAGTGCTGTCCTCTGAAGATGCCGGCCACAGAGACTGGCAAAACATTAGAAAGAACAAACTTCAGAACACGGCCAAAGAGCCCGAAAAACCCACAACAACCAAACTGAATTCTGTCTGACCACTGATTTTAAAAAGTGTGTGAAAAGAACTCTTGAGTAGAGTAGCATTCCTCTATTCAAAATTGGAAGCAGAGAGGGAATAAATTGGTTGCTGCAGGATTGACAGTCGTATCAGTCCAGAAAGGTCCCTCCTAGCCAAAACCTCTTAAATGCAGCATATGAAGGGTGCAATAATTCCAACACGCAGAATGAGAAACATTAAATTAGGCTAGAAAAAAAGTCTTTAATGAATTTAGAAAATATTAAATTAGCTGGATAGGTAGAGAGCATGAATATCTTATTACTTAAAGCACTATATTTAGTGACCAAACTTAAATGCGTTTGTAATTCTGTGTCCCAGATTCTTTGCTTTACAATTGATTTGACTTTAGAATAGCCAAGCACAATTAAAGCGCTGGGAGAATACCCCAGAGGCAATAACTGCTTAAAGAGGTGTCTTTTCCGATTAGATTGGAAGGTATCTAATATTAGGTGGTGAAAGTCCTAAGCAGATGAGTTTTAGCCCAGCACAAGTTTCAGTAGGAGGTAGACTTAAGGCACCAAAGCCATGTTAGGGACTCAGTATGGAACTAAAAATATGGCTCTCTTGTACAACTTCTAGAGGTCTAAGGTTGTCATAAGCACACAACCATATAACATTTGTACTATGATCTTAGCTTTAAATACTTGGATAACAGAAGGAATGGATTGCCGACCATTTGCATAGAAACATCTTATCAGTATTTTGACCCTTCTGTGATCATTCTTTACAATATTCTTTACTTGTGAATGCTAGGAGCCAGATGGATGGAAGAGTACTGCTAAATATTTTTTTTTTAGTTTGATAACTGTTCTGTGGAGTTTCCCGTTAATCATCCATTCACACTCAATATTCTTCATGATGTGCCATCAAGTCAATTCAGACTTGTGTTGACCCTTTCCAGGATTTTCCAGGTAGAGAATATTATGAAGTGCTCACCATTCCCTTCTTCTGGGGGTGCCCTGGGACCGTGGAGCTTGCCCAAGGCCACAGAGGCTGGCTCCACTTACAGGAGGCACACTGGGGAATCGAACCCCCAGCCTCTGGCTCCACAGGCAGGTACCTAAACCACTGAGCTATCCAACCAGCTACACTTAATCTTATCTCCGGTAAAAACAAAAAATTTAGTCTCCAAAATTATCAATAGTCAAGAGTTCTTTACTGCAATATGAATGAAGAGATCTCCTTAAACTGATGCTAGATAAGATAATAACACGTCATCAACATAAAGGAAGACTGAAAGTGGATGATTAACCAAATTAGGATCGTGAAAGTCATGACTGGACGAATCTTGAGTGCAGGACCCCTCTATAACTCCATTAAAGATGGGAACAAGATAAGACAAGAGGCCACCATAGTTACAGTTCACCCACAGTCTTGCCTTTTCATACAGGCGTTGAATAAGCAGCGGTAGGACTCTTTCAATATTGGTGTTCTCAAAATTGCTCCGTAGCTTGACTCTAGAAATAAGACTGAATGCAGAATTGAAATCAATAAATGCCACAAAAAGGGTAACACCTTTTGATGAGGCATATTTTTCTACTAGATGTTAGCCGCATCAGCATCATAGAACTCCAGAGCTGGAAGGGGCCCTAGTCCAGCTCCTGTCAAGGAGGCAAAGTGGGGAATTGAACCCCCAACTTCTGGCTTTGTAGCCACATACCTAAATCACTGAGCCATCCTGCAGTCTGAGCACTCACGCTGAAACATAAACCCCGGGTCCATCACTGACCGTCCTATTCTGAATCCTGCCTGGTCTTCCTCATGAATATACTTTGTGAGTAACCAGTATTACGACTGTCTGAGAGTATTTTGCCCGAGGTGCCAAAATAGCAAGAATTTTGCCTCAGGTGCCAAAATAACAGGACTGGTTTAGGCTATAATACCCCCTGCGATGAGGAGTGAGTGAGGGTTTGCCTCAGGCAGCGACTTGTTTCGGTCTGCTTCTGGCAAGCGGTGCCCCTATAAATCGATGGAGAAATATGAGACCCTCATGTAATGGAGAGACCACCCTACCTATTAAAACCCACAAGAGATAGCAGCTGTTACACGAGTTCCTGCTTTTTCTTACCCTGGTCAGCTGATGGGAAACATTAATATAAAACCCAACAGGAACGGTTACTGGCAAATACGGAACCACATGAAATTCATTGTTTCAGCTTGAGAGAGGCTGCCGGTGGGAGAAAGACTCACAAAAGCCCTGCCATCCAATTTGCTCTCAGCATGGCAGGTCACTCTGTAATTGGTTTACAAGCACCCTCTCTGGTGTCCAGAGATGTTAGGCCACTTTTGCAGGTTGTAACTCGCTCTGACTTTGAGAGGACACAACGGCCTGGCAAAGTTAATTGGATGTTGTAGCAGCTTGATTAATTATTGCTGTTGCATGCCATCAGGTTGCTTCTGATGTGTGGTGACCCAAACAGGGTTTCTGAGGTGTATGAGAGCTTCAAGGTGTGGTTTGCCATTATTACACCCTAGAGCAGTGATGGAGAACCTTTGTGAGCCCGAGGGCCCAAACTGCAACACAGCATAAACTTCTTTAAAAATAATGGACCATGCACTGCAAGGGTTAAATGTCCCCCCCCCCGGGGGGGTATTAACAGATAAATAGTTACCAGTCCTTCAATTCCCCCCTTAGGCTAGACCGATAATGGTCATTGTACCCCTCCACTGCACCAGCAGAGGGGAGTGCTGAAATCAGGGATCGGAGGACAGGTAAGTATTTCTCGGTGGTGACTTATGGCTCATGTGCCCGCAGAGAGGGCTCTGCACACTGGCTGTGGCATGAGTGCCATATATTCATCATCGCTGCCGTAGAGAGTTTCCATTGCTGAGCAAGAGTTTGAGCTCTCCTGAGCAACAGTCCAACATGCTATCTGCTGTACCACACTGGCTGAAGTTTGATTTATTAGGCTGCTCCTATTTTTACATTGCTAACTTTAAACTTCAGTGTCATTATTATGACCGCAGGTCACTCGTGTTCGATGTGCAAGAATGAAATATGGTTACCAAACATACCTTATTTACAGCCGAAACAAATCAGAGAGACATTCACATTACAATTAAGTGTGACTTCTTAATCTATTATTATTATTATTATTTATTTAATTTATATCCCGCCTATCTAGTCGTGGTGGACTACTCTAGGCGGCCATCTAGTTGCTGCTCCTGTTTTTGAAGGAAAGCAGTTAAGAGCCCCCCAACCTGTTGGGCCCCCCACAAAAAACAGGTTTTCCACTGAAAAAGAACCTCCCCCTGGCTTCCCAATATATGCCATGTTGGGTTTCAAATGCAACCATGATGGGGTGAAATTCAGGAGTCCTGATCTGGATCAGAAGCACAAGCCAGATTAGGCACTGCAGTTTTTCTCCAAAATCTCTCTTGTGTAAGAGAAGGAACTAAATATGTATGTGTCGTTTAGCCCCGAAAGGTGAGGTTCTGCTGGCATTTGTTTCCCAGCTAATATTCCTTTGCACAAAGTTATTTATGCAAAAAATAAAAATAATTGTGGCCTCTTTTTCTGTCATTTGCATAATTCTCATCACATCATCAACAGGATTCTGAAGTACTAGGAACGCAGTAAGGGTGCAATTAGTGTATTTTATGTAATAACTTTTGTCATTTTTAATTAGAACAAAATGTGAGGAGAAGGAGAGGGAAGCTAGGGCAGAACTCAAATGAACGTTTGCATGGTCAGCTCTCTGTTTTGATCAGAGATGGCTACTACAATCACATTATGGAGCAACCTGCACACTCCAAAATATGCTTTTTCATTTTTGGGGAAAATGTTTAAGTAGTATAGTCAGATAGGCTTCTACTATATAGGCATGTCCCAGAACTATTCAGAGATTGGAAAAGTTACTTTTCCAGCTTGCTGTTCTTGGACCATCTTGAACATGTCTTGTCTTCCCAGATTTTGGAAGCTAAGGAGAGTCAGGCCTTTAAGCTGGACGTGTGTGCATTCGTGCACAACTCTGCCTCCATGCACACAGTTGTCCTCCTCCTCCGCACAGTGATCTCAACAGAACCCAGCATGCAGGGCAAGCAGAACCACATGTGTATGCAAGGGTGAAGTCACATGAGAGGGATTGCCCCACTCAGTGAGGCTGAAAATTTAGGGTATGTTGGAGACCACCAAGAGTATCTCTAGAATCTCCAGGTAGAATCCTGTTAGCACTGACAATATTGGGCTAGATCAGTGGTTCCCAATCTTGGGCAACCTAGCTGTTCTTGGACTGCATATCCCAGAAGCCCTGGGCAGAACAGCTGGTGGTGAAGGCTTCTGGGAATTGCAGTCCAAGACCACCTAGGTTACCCAAGGTTGGGAACCACGGTTCTAGATAGGCCAACAGTCACATTCAGCAGAAGGCAAATGTGTCTATGCTCGATATTTGATTAATCTAACACTGTGGTTTCTACTTCTCAGAATGTCCTACAAGTCCATCTTCAAAGACTGAATTTGGTCACAGTGGTTTTTAGTCATAGGAAGATCCCTTATATCATGTCAGAATGTTGCTCCATCTAGCTTGTGCACCCTGACCAATATCAGAATTTGAGACAATGAACTCTCCCAGAGACTTTCTCATTTTTGGTTCTGTCTTGTTTAGGCTGACTATTTTCTGAAGTGTGATGAGCAATGTGGCAGCTGAAATGTCAAAACAGTGATGAGGATAGTGCCAACTCCATGAGACAATAGAATACATATGGTGCATCTATTTATTCAGATTTATTCAATATATTTCTGAATAGTCCCTGCACTTGCAATAAGTTCTTGAAATGATTTACAACAAAAGACAATAAAACAAACCTTCAATTGAAAATTAGAACAATGCTAAGTAAAAATATAATGTTGCAATAAAAGAAGGGAAAGCTTCTGAAACCAAATAGCAGCCTTCATCAGTCAAAATTCTGTGTAGTGGCAGGGTCAACAAGGAAGCAATGGGTAAATCACTCTATAAACTATAGGGAGATACTGAATAGTTTTAATGAGGATTTAAATCTGTCTCAGGCATATAATATCCCTTGTTAGGCTGTCCTTACATATTTTCCTGTTTGGTTTGTACTGTTTCCGAGCAGCCGACTTATGGTTGTAAACAACAACAACAACATCAGCAGCAGCAGCAGCACTTTAGTGGTCCCCATAGTCATTGGGGCTTTGGTAACAATATCAAGAAAGTTCACACAGTATTACAAGCAGTTGCAGATCTCCGTAATAATACCACCAGAGCTTTTGAAAATGGCAATATTAAGAACAGCATACCTATTGTGCCAATATTTAACAGATACTTAGGTTTTCAGTTAAAACCTATATCTGTTATATAGCACCAATATTTATAATTTTGATTGACTGTGCCTGGTATTTTTAATAATAATAATAATAATAATAATAATAATAATAATAATAATAATAATAATAATAATAATAATAATGATGATGATGATGATGATGATGATGATGATGATGATGATGATGATGATGATGATGATGATGATGATGATGATGTGTCAGAAAATGAGGAAGTCAAGATTTTGTGGAATTTCTGGATCCAAACAGCCGCAAGGTATCAAAGATGCCTCGAACATAACACACCAGAAATAGTAGTAACAGAATGAAGAAATGTCTGGATCATTGACATTGCAATTCCAGGGGATGCTGGAGTTAAGAATAAAGAACTGGAATAACCAACAAGGTACAGAGACCTGACAATCGAAACATCTCACCTCGGGAAGACACACACTTAGGTTTTTGGTGAAAACTTGGATCCGTTATATAATACCAGTCAATGTTTTCGTAATGTTGTCTGTGCCTGGTGTTTTTTTAATGATGATGATGATGATGATGATGGCATTGCTTTTGATTTAATGGAATGCAGTTTCGAATCGTCTCTGTTAGAGCTGCTGGAGAGCTCAGTGGTTCAGGGCTTTTGACTGCTGAGCTGGAGGTTGGCAGTTCGATTCCCCGCTGTCTCGGGGGCTGGACTTGATGACCCCCAAGGGTGCCTTCCAGCCCTGCATTTCTAAGTCAGTCAGGTCAGCCCTGGTGCATTCATACATTTAGGTCACCCTGGTCCCAGCGGGGAGGCTCTCTGCACGTGCGAATCCCGCCGCTCCGCGATCCCTTTTACCTCGCCTCTGCGCCCTCCCGGGGGATAAGCAGGCGGGCGGTGCGCCTGGCCCACCCTGGCAGAGCGAAAGCCAGGGCAGAGCTTGCCTGCTCGCTCGCTCGCTCGCTTCCACCCCGCCCCGGGCTGCGGGCACAGCACAGGGCAAACCGGCTGGCACGGCTGCCGTTCCCGCCCTGCGCCTCCCTCCCTCCCTCGCTGCCGCCTCCTCCTCCTCTTCCTCCGCCTCCTCTCCTGGGCGCGGGGAGGCAGCCCCTGGTCCCCAGTCCCGCTCGCCCGCCTGCGCGTCTGCCAGTCCTCGGCTCTCCCAAGCAGTCGGGGAGCGGGGCGGGTGGCGGCGAGCGGGGCCGTCCTCTGCGCACTGTCTGCTCTCGCCGGGCGCTCGCTCTCGGCGTCTCTCTCTCTCTCTCGCCCCAGTCTCTTCGTTCCTGCCTCCGCTCCCGCTCCTCTCCCCGCGAGCCCCGCTGCTCAGGACGGGGGGAGCCGCCTCTGTCCCTCGGAAAGGCGGAGGAAGGGATCCGAGAGGGGTGGGCTGCTGCCCCACCAACCTGAGCGACCAGGTGAGCGGAGCTGCTAGGGATGCTCCGGGTCTAGTGTGTGTGTGTGTATGTGTGTATGTGAGAGAGATGAAGCAAGAAGCCGAGAAGGAGGAAGAGGAGACGCACTGGAAGGGTCTCGGGTGGGGTGGGGTGGGCTCAGCGTGCTGATAGTTCAAGTCTAGGCATCTTGGGTTTATATGTATGTGTTTGATGCAATGCCATCCCACCTATACCCTGGGATGTGTATGCATGTGTACGAAGTGTGTGTGTGTGGGGTTCCGTGCCTGTGTAATGGAACTTGGCGTGCAGGACTGCCAGTGACAGGGGCAAACGGGGTGTGCGGCATTAATTCGCCTCGAATTAACTGTCACTGCTAAACAGGCATTAAGATCTTCATCTTCCCTGAAACATGCCTTGGTTGAAAGGATCACCCAGGGTTGAGTGGAGTAGGGGACTGGGCGCTGGGAGAGAGTGAAGAATCCAGGTGTTTTAACCCTGTGTGACTCAATGGGATCAAAGGATGCGCCACCATCTCCATACTTTTTAGGAGACAAATCCCTGTTTTCAGGTGCTGGTGGAAAGTGCTGGTCAATGATGCTGAGAGGACCGCCGATCCATGTTACCTGGCACTGCGGGAGAGGTTGCATTCCACCTCTGTGCCACAGCAGGCAGGGAGACTTTGCAACTGTTGCACATATGATGGTCTGATGGGAGAGATGGGTGGTGTGTGGGGGGGACTCAGGTACTTTATGGGCTTCTTCAGGGTGGTACGTGTTGAGATCCAGCATGCATACAGATCCCCTAGACCCGTCACCTGTGCTCGGTAGACCTGGGGCTTAATGAATATAGAATGCATTATATTTCACACATATGGAGCTGACTTCCATTCCAGTGAAGTTGTCGAATGTTACTGCCGTTGTAACATGTGCTAGGATTTCCCCCAAGTCTGTCTTTGCAGAAAAAGAGAATGGTGGTCCAATGGGATGAAGCATGAATTTCATCTACTGAGACCTTGCATATCTGTTGCTTTCAGCTTCCCATAGTATATCTAATGGGGGGAAAATCAGGTTTATATAACATGGGGACATTTTGCCTGATGTGTGCATATCTGTATATTAAATAACCATGGCTGGGAATTATCATAATAACTGCACTGCTTCCAAGATGCACAAGAGAATGACTAGCTATTTCATCAGAACTGGGCACAAGCTTTTGCTCCCGGGGACAGGATGGGGAGAACTGGAGGATGAGATGAAGATCTGATGTGACTTAATGACACATTGGGCCCTGTGTTGGTTAATTAAACAGCACGGCAACAGAGGAGAGCGATGGAAGAGCTCAGCAGCAAAGCCAAATCCCTCTATGATCATGATCACCAGTTTGCTGGGTGTCTACTATGTACCACTCACATTTCCAGAGTGTCACATCACTGTGGTACATAGTAGATCCTTCTGGGACATGTCCGACAGCCAGACCTGTACATCCATTCCACCTTCTTTTTCTCTGATTTACACATATCAGCATCCATTCTCTTATACACTGGTATCCATCTAAGGGTCCATTTCCAAAAAGCAAACTCTAACATCTATGCTGTTGACTCTTTCCACTTGCAGGGTTGAAACCACAGGGCTTTTTAATCGCTGGGGATAATGACAACCTCTGCCATACACTCTTGCATACATGCATGTACACCCAGGCACATGTATGTGCATACACACACATGTGCATACACACACATGTGCATACACACACACTCATTGAGGCTGCCCTGTATCCCCTGTATCTCCAACCCTCCCGATAACAGGTAGTAGGGACGGATTTTTCCAGCAAGAATATATCTTGTGACAGCATTGTTTTGAATGACCATTTAAACTCCTTAACTTAAAATAACAAGAGATATATATTCTTGTGGAGATCAAAATTGCTGGAACTGGTTCGTTTCTACAGAAACATATATCAGCCTGGAATTGCAGGTTTTCTTGGGTGTGAGCTCCAGAGACTGCCATGATGAGTAGCTGTACTTCAAATCTACCATTATGGCTGTGCCAGTAATTTCATCTTATTTGTACCTACCATGCCATAGTCTTGTCATGATAAAATGATACCTTTCTGGAGCTTTTGGGAGCAAGCTGCTTGCCTAATAAATGTATACTTTTCTGTATGTTTTCTGTTTCCATAAGAAGAGAGGGGAGGCAGAAGCATCTGGTTCCAAAACCTGTTGCGAAATGTAGGAACTACACAGATTTTTCTAGGAAGCAGGTCCTGATGAGCTGCGGCTGAAATGAAGTTTCACGTCCAAGCGATGCTGGTGCTTTTAAAAGGAAGGAAAGAGAATATGCAACAAAAAAAGTAGATAAGGCCAAAAATGGACAGCGGGGGGTGGGGGGCAGTTGAAGAAAGCAAAATTAGGAGCAGCAAGGATACAGAGGAGATAAAGCAAGTCTCCATTCAAGCAGCATGTGTAAAAAAAAAATAAAAAAAGAATACTGTGAATAATTTGTTTAAACATTTAATATGGTAAAATGGGAGGAAGGACTAATCTAGGTGAGGAAAAAGATGGCAACTTTTAGAATATATATATTTTAATTGTATTTTAATTGTCTTATCTTTTTTTACTGTAGTTAAATTGCTGTAAACCACCCAGAGACCTTTGGGTAGTGTGGGCGGTATATAAATTAAATCAATCAATAAATAAAATAAGAAAATGGTGCGAGAACAAAAGGGACATAAGAGAAAGTGGTAGCATTCAGGTTTTGCATGAGATATTGGTGTGGAGGAAAGAAGCAGGAAGGTTCCGGTTTTAAGTTCTAAATTGCTCCTGGCACTGGGATTTTGGCACTCCTGGCAGAAAAGTGTGGTTCAGCCAGACATCCTCCCCATTAGATCTAAACCCCAAAGCAGGTAATGCGTAGAAGACAGAGATGGCTGTTTCCGTCCACCAGGGCAGACATCTGGCCGAGAACAGCAGGAAATCTATAAATAATGACCTGTGTAAGATGGGACTTGGATAACTAACTTTGCTGTTACAGAATGAGTGGATGAGAAGGCTCATCATCTGCCAGGCTTAGGCCAGTGCTAAGGCAAAGTTTGGGCTGAGATGCAATAGCTGGTCATTCTCTGGTGCATCTTGGAAGTAAGACAGCATCCCGTGCCCCCACCCCACCCAGGAGCAAAGCAACAGCGACAGTCACAGTCCTGCAGCTATTAGTCAATGATAAGTTTGCTTGGGACCAGGGACTTGAGGACTCGTGAGACTAACTGCCAAGTCAGACTTAAGTCTCACTGGTGACTTGACTCAGGGTTTTGTTTTGTTTTCTCCATGATTTGGACTTGACTCGTGCATCAGAACCCACCCGCCTCTCCCTTTTTTTTCTGGGGAAATATTGCTTGCTTTTAATAGGGATTCAGGATTTGGTACCAAAGACTTGAACTCAGAGTTGGGACTCCGACCCAGTGACTTGCCAACACCCTTGCTTGCAGCAATGATACCTCTAGGATAGAGGTATGCAGAGAGATTTAGGAGCCAAAGCTCTGCTTGTCTCTCAAAACAGCAGTGCTGCTGGTGTACAGAGCCCAGTAGCTGTACTATGCTAATGAGTGCTCTCCTTTTTTATATATATCACACAGGATTAATGGTCTAGAGCTGGTGGAGTGCTCTTCCTGTCCTCTAATTCTGAGTTAGATTTAGGTCATGTGCATTTCTGAAATTCATTCCATGTTGAGATGTGCTTAGAAAGCACTCCCTTGACACCGATAATGGGTTGTTACCAAGCCAGAAGTAAAAACAGCCCCGTCTTCCCTTGGCAATGAGCACGTTATGAGATGCAATCAGCATAGAGGCTGGCCAGAGAGCTCAGTGAGTTAGGCATTTGGCTGCAGAGCCAGAGGTTGGGATTTCAATTCACCACTGTATCTCCTAGGAGTAAAGCCAACCTGTGTGGCCTTGGGTAATCTTCACAGTCCCAGAATGCCCTCAAAAGAAGGGGAATGATAAACCACCTCCGAGTCCTCTGTACCTGAAAACGGTCATCTTAAGTTGCTGGCAAACCGTTATTACCATTAATGAGTGCAGAGCACATAGATCATAAAGGAGATTACCTAGCCATTTTGTCCCACATTATCTGAGGAAACAGGATGTGGCCACATGTTACTTGGGAAGACAATGAGCAAACATTTGAAAGGGTAGTGGGGCTGTCTGCTGATACTGTCTAATTGGGTGACAAGTTTGCAAAATATGGCAGTTGACATCCCCATCAGGAGCAGCCCTACCATTAGGCAGAGTGAGACGGTTGCCTCAGGTGCTGTGGGTGTGCAGTAAGGTGTGGGAGGTGAGCATCCCATGGGTCACTCTGCTATCTTCAGAAAGAACAGCCACATAATTTTTTTAAGGCTGCAGGTATCAAAGCTACCTAATAGAATGTTAGCATAGTATGCATGGATAATGCACACCGCTGCTGCCACCACTATGTGTGCATTAACATAACAGATGTACTTAGGATCCCATAGTTGGCAAGCAGTGGAGGTTGGTGGCTCTGATGTCAGTGGATTGGTAAATCTCCCCTGGATTTCCATTTGAACTTCAGGAAGCTGTCCAAGGTGCTGAAAGGATTCAAGTGGAGAGTTCAACAACAATCGCATCCCTTATGGATGCTCATGGCCTTCAGATGTGATGGAGGAGGTTGTTGTATGTTGAGGAAAGATTGAGTTATCAATTAAATTGGATTTTATACCTAGTATGGCAGGGGGGAGGTCACTGTTCTGTGTCTCAGGCAGCAACATATTTGGGTGTGGATATGATTCTTGACATTCCTAAAAGTTAACCCACGTACTGATTTTTAGATGCAGTGTAAACTGCCTGCCACAGAATTTGTCCGTACTACACATTGTCATGGCAGTTATTCAATATTTGTCCTGATTTCTTCACCCACTCACTCACACATCCTCCAAAAGTGTTCTGAAACTTTCAGTTTAGAGGGAAAAAATAAGAATGAAAGAGTGTGTGGAAAATCCACCTGTGGGGATGGGATCAGCAGAAGAACTCCAGAACTCCCCTTTGTTGTATGCCTGACACTCGGAAATCTGAAAACTAGCATCAAAATGTTTCTTCAGCTCTGGGTCCATTTGATAGCTCAGTATTTGACACTTGCACATTGTGCTGAAGAATTTGAAATGACTTTCTAGTTTTCTCATCATTTAAAAAGCAAAATGAAACAAAACAAGAAAGCATCATGCAATAGCAAGAAAGGGTTGCTCCCCCCGTCTACTCTTAACTGATTTCTCCTTCAGTGCTTTAATCTAAGTATAATAAAAATAGTTGCATGAACCATTGAATTAAAATGTGTAGTGGGTCAAAGGCAGAGATTACTCTAGAACAGTGGCTTTCAACCTTGTGTGCCCAGTTTTCATCCCAAGAGGATCCTGGACTAAAATTCACAGAAGCCTTCACCATCAGCTGTGCTGGCCAGGATTTCTGGGAGTTGTAGTCCAAGAACATCTATGGGACCCAACGTTGGGAACCACGGCTCTTGATGGATTTATAATGGATTAAAGAGAGAGAGAAGCGAGGACCCCTTTCTGTCTTTTGTCACTGCACAGAAAGAAAGATCTGCCTCTCTTAGCTTTCTGCTCTTAGGTAAATGATCTGTTTTCTTTCTGTAGGTCACCGTCCCAAATGGGAAATGGTTCAGTGAAACCCAAATACCTGAAGAGGCCAGAGAATCATGCTGGAAACTGCCCTTATGGATGCGCAGGTGGCAGTAGTAAATTTTTGAAAGACCCAGGTTTGAACATCAGTACCATAACTGGTGCTGCAGATATTCTGAGGAGCAGGGTTTGGGAGCTCGAAAAGGAACTGAAAAGGCAGGAAGAAGAGCTTCATGAAAGGAACTACCATATTCTGGAGCTCCAGGAGCAACTGGCTAAGCAAACCAGGACCATTGCAGAGCTCACCGAGGAGCTCAAGTGTAAATGCATCCAGCTGAATAAACTTCAGGATGTGGTGGACACCCAGGGAACAAACCCCTTCCCCTTTTCACCTCTTAAAGAACCGCCCCGAAGCAGCCAAGCAGCATGCAGCAACAGGAGGAGAGGGGCCAAGGAAGGCGTGTCAGCAGAGCCGACGACCCGGACATACGACCTGACGGAACAACCCAGGTTTTCTTTCGAGAAGGCGAGAGTCAGAAAGGCCTCTAGGTGAGAAGATGTGCCTTGTACATTGCTGAGCATGTTACAGAGTGATTGGGTGATGTGTTTAGCTCATAACTACAGTGGTGCCCCGCTTGACGATTACCACGTTAGACGAGGAAATCGCTTAACAAGTTTTTTGCGATCACTTTTGCTATCGCAAAATGATGTTTAGATAGGGAAAATTTGCTTTATGATTATCGGTTCCCTGCTTCGGGAACCGTTTTTTTTGCTTTACGAGAACAGCTGATCATCAGGTTTCAAAATGGCCACCCGCTGTTTAAAATGGCTCCCCGCTGTGTTTAGGAAGGCTTTTTTCGCAAGACAGGTGCCGGAAAATGACCGTCCTATGGAGGATCTTCGCTTGACGCTGAGGTATTTTGCCCATTGGAACGCATTGAACCGGTTTTCAATGCATTTCAGTGGGCTTTTTCATTTCGCTTGATGAGGATTTAGTTCTACAGTGATTTTGCTGGAATGGATTATCCTCGTCAAACGAGGCACCACTATATGCACATAGCCAGATGTGGTTTTCATAGGATGATGAGTTCCTATTCTGTAGGGTCAGTAATCGTATTGTGGTTCTATTTCATGTTGGACTAGCATGAACATAATTACTTGTTGTGATGGGGAAGCATTTTTTGGGTACCTATATTTATTTATTTTAGATATTTTTACCCCACCTTTCTACTAGAATGAGGCCCTAAGGTGGCTTATATCATTAAAAGACAACACGTGAAGCTAAAAACAGCAAGTGTTGTTGTTGTTTAGTCATTTAGTCATGTCTGATTCCTTGTGCCCCATGGACCAGAGCACGCCAGGCCCGCCTGTCTCCCACTGCCTCCCAGAGTTGGGTGAAATTCATGTCAGTAGCTCCGATGACACTGTTCAACCATCTCATCCTCTGTCATCCCCTTCTTCTCTTGCCTTCACACTTTCCTAACATCAGGGTCTTTTCCAGGGAGTCTTCTCTTCTCATCAGATGGCCAAAATATTGGAGCCTCAGCTTCAGGATCTGTCCTTCCAGTGAGCATTCAGGGTTGATTTCCTTTCGGATGGATAGGTTTGTTCTCCTTGCAGTCCAGGGGACTCTCAAGAGTCTCCTCCAGCACCACAATTCAAAAGCATCCATTCTTCTGTGGTCAGCTTTCTTTATGGTCCAGCTGTCACTTCCATGCATCACGACAGGAAAAACCATAGCTTTGACTATGTGGACTTTTGTTGGCAAGGTGATGTTTATGAAGTTCAAATTGAGGTTTGTCATTGCTTTCCTCCCAAGAAGCAGGCCTCTTTTAATTTCGTGGCTGCTGTCGCCATCTGCAGTGATCACGGAGCCCAAGAAAGTAAAATCTGTCACTACCTCCATATCTTTCCCTTTTATTTGCCAGGAGGTGATGGGACCAGTGGCCATGATCTTAGTTTTTTTGATAGTGAGCTTCAGACCGTTTTTTGAACTCTCCTCTTTCATCCTCATTAAAAGGTTCTTTAATTCCTCCTTTCTTTCTGCCACCAGAGTGGCATCATCCGCACATCAGAGGTTGTTGATATTTTTTTCCGGCAATCTTAATTCCGGTTTGGGATTCCTCTAGTCCGGCAATTTGCACGATGTATTCTGCATATAAGTTAAATAAGCAGGGAGACAATATACAGCCTTGTCGTACTCCTTTCCCAATTTTGAAGCAATCAGTTGTTCCATATCCAGTTCTAACTGTTGCGTCCTCTCCCACATACTGTATAAATACATTTCTCAGGAGACAGATAAGGTGGTCAGGCACTCCCATTTCTTTAAGAACTTGCCATAGTTTGCTGTGGTTCACACAGTCAAAGGCTTTTGCATAGTCAACGAAGCAGAAGTAGATGTTTTTCTGGAACTCTCTGGCTTTCTCCATAATCCAACACATGTTAGCAATTTGGTCTCAAGTTCCTCTGCCCCTTCGAAATCCAACTTGTACTTCTGGGAGTTCTCAATCCGCATACTGCTGAAGCCTACCTTGGAAGATTTTGGGCATCTGACCTGCAAAGAGACCAAACCTATGCAATTTGAAGGAAATCAACCCCAAGTGCTCACTGGAAGGACAGATCCTGAAGCTGAGGCTCCAATACTTTGGCCATCTGATGAGAAGAGAAGACTCCCTGGAAAAGACCCTGATGTTGGGAAAGAGTGAAGGCAAGAGGAGAAGGGGACAACAGAGGATGAGATGGCTGGACAATGTAATCGAAACTACTAACATGAATTTTACCCAACTCTGGGAGGCAGTGGAAGACAGGAGGGCCTGGTGTGCTCTGGTCCATGGGGTCACGAAGAGTCAGACATGACTTAAGAACTAAACAACAACAAATTGTATCAGTGAACTGACAGCTTGTGAGACTGATATGATTTGCGGCATTCTCTTCTGTCCTTGCTTACCTTGTTATGAGAGTGGCATAGGTTCTTTTCTTGCCCTTTAGTTAGGAGGCAGAGCTTGCCTGTCAGTAAATACCTTGCAAATTCTTGCTGCTGTAGCAAAGCTATACAGCTGTAGAACTTGAGCACAGACATAAAAGAAATGTGGCTTTCTGAAGAACTTTTAATCTGTCACTGGGTAACAGGAAGCAGGAACTGTGGTGACAGGAGGAAGGAAAGACATTGCATACTAGGCTTGTGAGCTTATGCCATGTTTTAGAAGTAGACCTCAGTGCTCATAAATGTATGGCACAAATATGCTCCAAGTTACAGAGGTGTTTTGCCTCTGCTCCTAGTTTTCCAGTGTCCGGACTTTCCAGCCAACATGGACCGTGTTTAAGCACTATTGTTGAATTCGGTGTTTCAGTTCTGCTGTCCTCTATGGTGGGAGGGAAATAGAGATTGCAGTGAAATTTATTTATGTTCTCCTTGTGAATATTAGTGCCATGTGTATACAATTTCCCCCCCTGTAGCTTATGAATATAGCTGAGCAGAAAACAAAATGGTGTTGCTGCTTTGTAAATACACATTTGCTAGTTTCCCAGAGCAAATAAGAAAGGCTCTCAGCATCAAAGCCATGGTACTTTCATAAACTTGAGACTTTTATCCTTTTTCTTAAAAAAAAAAAAAACCTCAGATGGCTAACATGAGGTCTGTTTGAGCAGACAGGCAAGAGAGAACTAAAAACTTGTGGACTTGTTTTCAAGGTTATATTATTATGGACTGGCATATACAACCATTTATTTATTTGTCCATTTTCTCCATTATATTGTGCTCTGTCCCTCTACTTCCCATATTTGGAATCTTTTGTTTCTTTTGGATGTCTCACCTGTTCCATTAGCAGCAGTACCTCGATCACAATAATGACAACATTCACCGGCTTTTCCTGTGTCTGAACAGAATATCACAGTTCCCAGAGCTTTGCTTTCTTCTCTGTTTATATAAAATGAGGACTCCGAGCTGATTGATACCTCTTTCATCTGGTTTCACCAATTCTGGACAGAAACTGAAAAACAGATTTGTAAGAACCCCCTGTTTCAGACAGTGAGGGCAGAAGGGGTGCTTAATAAAAATAATAACAACACAAAATCAATTTCAGCTTAAAGCAGACCATGTAGCATGCACATTTAAAATAGACCTATGCACCCACATTTCTAGCTCTCTACCACCCGCTGTTTTCGATGCTGTTAGTTCTACAAAACTTTAGAATGTTCAGAAAATCATTACAGTGTTGCCTCACTTAACGATTACCCTGTATAACAACGAATCCGCTTCACGACAATGTTTTTGCGATCGCAATTGAGATTGCAAAATGTTCTAATGGTTTTTTTTTGCTTTGCGACGATCGGTTCCCTGCTTCGGGAACTGATTCTTTGCATTACGACGATCAAAACAGCTGATCATCGGGTTTTCAAAATGGCTGCTGGCTGCTCAAAATGGCTCCCCGCTGTCTTTAGGAGGCATTTTCCACTTAACAGGCACCCAAAAATGGCTGCCATGTGGAGGATCTTCGCTGGATGAGCAGGTATTCAGCCCATTGGAACACATTGAATGATTTTCAATGCATTTCAATGGGCTTTTTTATTTCGCTTGACGTTTTTGCTCTACAGCGATTTCGCTGGAACGAATTAACGTTGTCAAGTGAGGCACCAATGTATTTAGCCCCAGTACTTTAGACTGAGTTGTCCAGCCTCATAACTAAAGTCTGTAGGTTGTCTATGCTACATAGTCATTTCTCTGTCTACTTGTTATGCAAACAGGTTATGATTCTCGTGGGATAGTACGTTCCCATTCAGCTCCTCTAGGGTAGATGGAATGCTATAAAGAGGCCATCCAAATGAATCCTGCTGAAATTTGGATTCCATTGGAAAGAAACTTGAATCTGCAGGGTAAAACAATGAAACTTCGTTGGTACCAGGTTTTGATGTGTTTTGCCCTTTCCTTCTTCCTGGGGCTTCCAAGTTCCACCAAGGGCTGGAAAACACAAACAGAGGGAAAAATAAAGGAATCCTACTGAACATCATGACATGTAATTGTACACTGCCACTTGTCTGCATGAGAGAACTTTAGTTATCTGGCCGCAGAGCCAGATTTTGAAATTTGGATCCTCCATTGTGGCAGATCCAAAGAAGAGCCAGCCTGGGTGGCCTTGGGCAAGCTGCACAGTTCCATGGCATCCCCAGAAGAAAGGAATGGTAAACCACTTCTGCATATTCTCTATCTACAGGACTCTGGAAAGGGTCACCATAAATTAGAACTGACTTGATGGCATGCAATTATTAATTATCAATAGGTGGTGCAGCACTAGATTGAAGTGCATACATGTTAAGTCCTTGGGGAAAAACACTAAAAAAGTGTGCTGCTTATATACTGCCCCATAGTGCTTCAAGCACTCTCTGGGCAGTTTACAAGTTAATTATGCAGACTACACATCCCCACCTCATGAGCTGGGTAATCATTTCACTGACCTTGGAAGGATAGAAGGCGGAGTCAACCTTGAGCTGGCTACCTGAGGCTCAACCCCGTGTGGTGAGCACAGTTTTGGCTAAAGTATAGCAGTTTAACCACTGTGCCACAAGGCTCATCCATGTGCAGGTTAAGGTAGCAAGCAGAGAGTAGATATATTATTAGGAACTCATATTATTTGAAATCCAAATATAGTGGAGAATATGGAGGGAGATGCAAAAGGAATCCAAGAAAGAACTTCACAGGGTACACCCGGGATTCCCAAACATTTTCAATTCATGGTTCGCTTGACTTACTAGCTCCCTACTGGCTTCCTACTGTGATACTTTGGGTGAGGGGGAGAAGGGAGAAGCAATTAAAGAAGGCTAATAGAGGATCAGAGGATTCTGCACTGCCCCTGGTTGGGTTTGGTGGCATTCCAGTTTGGGAACATAGCTGCATTGAAATTTGCTACCCCAAGATATAATGATAGCCATGAATCTGAATTACGGTACTTTAGAAAACATGACAAATTTATAGAGTGTAAAGGCATTGCTGACCACTAGTCATGAGAACTGTGTATTATCTCTAACTGTGTAATTTTGAATAGCAGTTATTGAAGAACATGAATTGGAGGACGCCGTTGCACGGTTACCTTGCTTGGGGATTTTTTAGGGACTTTTTTTAGCCACAGAGTGTGAATACAAAACTGGACTAGAGAAACTTCATTCTAATTCAGCAGGGAATGCCTAATGTTCTCATATTCTCTCCTTCTTCACCCCAGAAGTTGGGGCTTGCATAACACAGGATTCTAATTTCCATTTACAATATTTAATTACGATCTATGGATGTGAAAACTGGCGGGTGAGGAGAACTGGCAGGAAAACGTTGAATTCATTTTGAATTGAAGGAGCGCTTTACAGATACCATGAGCGATCAGAAAGAAGAATAAGTGGATCCTAAATCAAATCAAGCCTAACTCTCAACAGAAGCTAAAATTCTGAAATTACTTCAGTCATATTATGACAAGATTAATTGAAAAAGACAAGAATGCTATCCTGCTTCCCTGAAAATAAGACCAAACCTGAAAATAAGCCCTAGTATGATTTTTCAGGATGCTCGTAATATAAGCCCTACCCCAAAAATAAGCCCCAGGTAAGCGAAACCCCACCTTCTACCATTGTGCAGCAACCAGAAGAAGATGACATGACTGTAAAATAAAACATCCCCTGAAAATAAGCCCTAATGCATTTTTGGAGCAAAAATTAATATAAGACCCTGTCTTATTTTTGGGGAACCACGTTAGCAAAGTATTGAAGGTCGTAGGAAAAGAGGAAGACCTAAAATAAAAGAGATGGGCTCAGTAAACTGTGACCTTTAGTTTGCAAGACCTAGGCTGTTGATGATAATCCCCTTTAGAGGTCATTGATGCATTGGGTTGCCAAAAGCTGGAAGCAACTTGATGGTGTATGCCAGCAACACCAATATCCATTCCTCAGAGCCAGGTTCCAAGGTGTGGAAGCCAAGCAAATCTCTAGAGACACAAACATTAAGATTTCAGAGAAACAGGGAGAAACAGAAACATTGCATCCATCAGAGGCTTCTCTAAAAGGAAAGTGAACACATCAGAAGTTCTGTGGCAATAGACAGAACTCCCCTTTAATAAGGAAAAACAACATATTCAGGACTTGACAAAAAGAGTACCCGTTCACTTTAGGAGGTGACTCAATCCATATTTCACATGAACACAGGAGACTGGATGTGTGAACAGCTAATTAGGGTGGGAAGAGGTATGAATGTTGTCATGAACCAGAGCTGAAATATTTTTTTTTTCTAGCAGACAAAAATAGATTTTGACATTTGATATTTTGCTATAGAAAGCAAGTAAGCTAAAAATACTTCCTAAAAATGTTTCAGAAGTGTAACAAACACCTTCGTGTGAAATAACCCCAAAACATACTGGACTTTTTGCAAAGAGTGAGCCTGAAGGTCAAGCTGACCAAGCTCGAAAGGAGATTTATCTGTAGCTGTTACACGAAACACCTGGCAAAAGAAATGCATTCTTCCCCGGCGTGTCTGTGGTGAATGTCTTATACAGGAGATCCAATGCCCTTACTTTGAAGGTGGCCTGTCTCCTGCCTTCTTTACAAATGTGGAAAATGGATGCAGGAGCTTGGAGAGGATGCTGTCATTCTAGATGAAACATGAGAGCATCACTAATCACTATCCAAACTTCCTTAGGCATTTTCCACTGGAACTAATATTGATTGACCTCTGTGTTCAGCAAGTCGTGTCCTCTCACAGATGCTCATAGTGCATTTCCCCCCGCCCTGTTCCAGTATAATCTTGCATAATAAGCTTTCCTTGAATTTTTTACTCTTGATGTGAAGATCCCCCTTTCAAAAGCTTATGCATCACCTAAGAGCAGGGAGACCTCCCAGAGGATTATGTTTATAGCTCTTTTAGTTTTGTTTATTCCTCATTGCCGTTCTTTTCAATTTCTTACTCTGCTCTTGATCTTTGAACCCTGTAGCTTGTTTTCCCCTCTTTAATACCAGAGATTGGAGGTAAATTCTTACTGTGTAAGACTCTGCATCCAGTAATCATTATCCTGAAAAAAATAAATCTTTATGGAGAGGCACAAATGAAATTTGCTATTTTTATTTCACCCATCAATGTTTAAAGGGGAGAATAACTGTACCAGATAGGCCTTTAATGGCGGCAATGTTTATTTATGTTCCTTCCAACGGATAAGTATACCACTGCTAATAAAAATTACAGATTGAATAGCTGAAATGGGGAATTTGATAGCAAAGCCATAGGTTAGGGGAACAATACAAACAGTTTACTAGTGAAAGCTAGCATATTGTACGAGTTCTTTAGTGGTCTATAAAAGGCCTGCTCCTGCTTTTGTATTGTATAATGACCACACCACTCTTTTATTTCAAGGGAATTATGTTGAATGAAATTATGTTTAGCTACAATACCTATAACAGTAGCACAGACTAGAATTTAGTAGATGCCAAAAGACATGTCTTAACCATGCACTTATGGCTGTTATACATGTATTAGCCTTATTTAACTCAGAATGATTTACAACCGTGTTGCAAATCTCAGCAACAGATTTGATAACTGATTGGTGAAAATGTCGGTGTGTTAGGTCAAGGGAAAAAATGACCACACTGCCACATTTGTGAGGCTGAAGGGACAGTTACAAAGAAGCAGGCGAAGCCACACATTTAAATGCAAAGCTGTGGAGAAAATGGCGGCCTAATGTTCTCAAAACACGTTGCTGAAATCCTCAGGAAATTACATCTGACCACCTAACTAGATGGTACACTTTGGCTGTCGTTAGAACCAGAACTCCCTTAAGGGGTAAAAGACATTGGCCAGAATTCTGTTGATTAGTCATGCTGGCTTTAAGTGCAGTAGCATCATTTTCAGCAGCAAACTGCCCACTAGATCGCAAGTCATTGCTTGTATTCTTCATCACACACCCAGTCATGGGTCTTTTTGAGATGAGGAATACAGTACAAGTGGCGACTTCTTAACTAGAAGCAATTTGCTGCTGTGGGTCATGCTGTTGCACTTAGGTGGGTGTGGATCATGAATAACAACCTTGGCATGTTGTAAATTAATTTGCTTCGGCTTTCAGACTGATAATAGGGAGGTAAACAGGGGCTTCATTTGCAAGTCTCATTACCCGAACATGGAATTTTGAAGGAATTGTATGTCCAGAGGAAAAACAGAGCAGGAAATATGCATTTGACCCTGCAGGCAAGTGCAGGAGATATTTTTGGTTTTATTTTAGCCTCTGAGACTGCACGAGTCTCGTAGTGACACCTGTGTCCCAGATAAAGCCTATTTGTTTTTGGAACAGCGCCCCTGCCTTATCTCTGGGGTCTGTGCCGCTACAGAGCCTCCTCCCCCGTTGCTTTCATTGCATGAAAGGTTTGCTGCAGTGCATCTACTTCTAAGTCTTGCAAAGAAGTTCCTGACCACATGAGGAACATCTACATTTGGGTTCTGTTTTTCTCTATGGCATCATCCTCTCATTCAGAAATCTGGCTAATTCTAGATCACAGTTTCTGAAAGCATATATATATTGGCACAGGAAACTTAAATGCCATGAAAGGAGCTTAACCCACAGTTTCGTATGAGGAAGCTATTATCCGAAACTCATGGTTCAACATTTTTAGAAATTATTACACGCTATAGAAACTAGCTTTCTCTTTGAAGTTCCCTGGCTGCCTTCTTACCTGCCTCTTTTTTATTATTATTATTTTACTCTTCTCCATCATGTATTTAACAAAACAATATAGGGTAGAGGGGAAAAAGGAAGCCATCCGAATTGTATAATTGAGAGAAAGAATTTTCTTCCCTTATTTTCACGTGGGGCTGTTTTTAGATCAATACCTTTCCCAGTTTGGGAGTGAAATATCTAGAACTAGGTCCCAGAAAGAGTCTATCCAGTGAGCTGGCCAAACTCTGGAAATGTTTTAATGCTGGGATATAACTAGATATTCCTTAAGTAGGATAACAGGATGGGTGAGTTTCTAGTGAGAAAATTTGTTATCAATTCTACACCGTGACCTATTTATAGCCTGGCTTGCTCTGAAGCACCTGAACACTTACATTTTCCACTTTAGCCTGCAAATACATGATTACTATGCATGTGATCTTATTTTTTAAAACTTTTTCTCATCGCCATCCTTCATCTTCAAGCTTGCTATGCAGGTAATAAAGGAAATAAATCAAGCTGCTGAACGGGAAGTGATCATTCACTCTTAGGGCGTCCTCTACAAGGAGCCCTGGGAGAATTGTACTATGTGTTATGAATCCAGTGCTCATAAAGTCCTTGGAAGTTTCCAAAGTGCGTAGGAGAGATTTGTTTCATCCGACAGGGCAGTTTGCAGGCCATTGTGATAACATGCAGTTCCAGGGGCATACAAACGTTGCGCTTCAGATTACTCCGTAATTGAGATCTGCTCATTTGCAGTCCTCAATGCACTCCACTAAGACATTTAAACATACACACACACACACACACACACACACGCACACACACACACACACACACACACACACACACACACACACATATGTTTAAATGTCTTAGTGGAGTGCATTGAGGATGGCCACAATCAGCACAAAGAACAGAAATTCGTGGTGCACCTGGACAGGCAGTCAAAATTATTTGTGTGCTTGCACAAGTTCTTCTGAAGAAAAAGCTCTGCCATTTGGTGTATCTTGGGACTCTTACAGATGGAATGTATGTTCTTAACTTATTCAATTCAGCACTGATTTTACTATTCTCACCAATCAGATAATGTGGTTCTTGTATCACCTAGTACAGTGACATTTTCCATACCAGCTGTACTTTTTAATCCATCCTGAAAGGAAGGTTTATTTTTTTTATATCACGGTGTTCTGGGGGGTGGAGTTTAGCATGATTACATTCCCCATTTGACATTAACAGCTGGTGAGAGTCTCCTGGTTTGGGATTTTCAGTTAGCAGTCAGCACACACACAAACACCAACAATCTCCAGCACAGCAGCGGAGTTCTTAAATCCTTTTAAAAGATTTTCTTAAAGACGTCCTAAAGAGAATCTTTCAGAAACATAGCCATGTTTATCTGTGTAAGCACTGTAAGAAAAAAAATCTAAATAAGCAAAATAAAAGACAACAACCTTGTAGCACCTTAAAAGCTGTTTTATTTTAATTTGAGATTTCGTGGATTGCAACCACTTGCAGAGACACTAGAGTGAGACTATACGGCAGGAAGATTTATACATAGCCCCGTGCAGTTAATGGACAGTGACTATTCATTAAGACTACCAAGCTATAAATAATTTCAATTGGCAAGTACTGGATATGAGTCTATAAAGTAACAATAGCATTATTGTTACTTTATAGACTCACTTCAGTTATGTCAAGAATGCTTCACTTATGTCAAGAATGCTATTGCTAGCATTCTTGACATAAGTGGAATGGCGAAAGTCAGTCTGGGGTCTCACATTTGGTAATGGGTTAGGAAGCCTTGGTCAATGTTTAATGTTGAATCCCTTTGACCAGCTGTCAAACTTATGTTTGACTTCTGTCAAACTCTGTCTCTTTTTCAAGTCTTATACAAAAGCAAGGGCAGGTGATACCTTTATTAGATCACGGAAATAAATTGCTAACTTTTGACCACACCAGTCTTCATCAGACTGTGCACCAATATATTGTGAATAGTGAAGGGGGGAAAATATGGAAGTCTCAAAAGTCATGGCAGATGTCCATGTTAGATCTCTTTCTTTTAAAATGAGTTTCAAAATGCAGGCATCAAACGCAAAGTTTTCTGCAAACTGCAGTTCAGGAACACTTGAGTTATCCAAGGTTGGGAGCCACTGGTTTAAACTATCGCACATCACCTGAGTTTATGCTGAACACTTTGGTTATGATCCTGTTGCAGAATGGAGGGGAAATTGTGTAAGTGTCCACCCCCCACTTGTTCTGCCAGGATCCTCCTTGTGTGCCTGTTCTTGCACTGGTTGCAGAATTGGTCACACGATTGGGGATGGATTGGGGCCACTTATACAAAATCTCTGCCCTTCCATACCTAGGCAACAGACTGCTAGTCTTTAGGTTCCAAACTGAAAGAGTAAATTACCTTCACGGGCATTAGATGGTAAACACCCTGGTAGAGTAAAGTGCTGTGCATAATACAATTGATTTATGTGCATGAAATGAATCAGACTTTCTCGCTTTCTCTTTTTCTCTCCTTGGCTTGCTGAATACAAGTGAGAAAAAGCTCATCACGGATGCTCTGAATAGAAACCAGTTTTTGAAGAGACTGGACCCTCAGCAGATCAGAGATATGGTGGAATGTATGTATGGAAGAACATACCAGCAGGGAAGCTATATAATCAAACAAGGGGAGCCTGGCAACCATATATTTGTTCTGGCAGGTTAGTAAACCATATTTGTCCATTCGAATAAATGAAGCCAGCCGCTGTGCAGCAAAGTCTTACTGTTAACACATTATTGTAAGAAGATCTCCACTGATATCTTAGCCATGTTCTGCCTAATCCAGAATCCTATTTCCTGAAAAAGTTGATCTCAACTTTTGGTCCTCCAGATGTTTTGGAGCTATTTAATAGCCCAGTGGTTTAGGTCTCTGGCTGCAGAGCCAGAGGTTGGGAGTTTGATTCCCCCATGGGGCCTCCCTGAGAGGGGCTGGACTGGATGATCCGTAGGGTCCCTTCCAGCTCTGCAGATGATTTTTCTTAAATGAACTAAAATATTTCTATCCTTCTATTGAAAGGACAGGGTTACAGACAATAAACTAATTTCATGTTAATTGAAATGATTTAGAATAACAAAAAATGACTTTACATAATTTAGAAGCCCACAGTCTAACCAAGATCAGAGGGCAGCTCATGATCAAGAAAGAGGAGGGCACCCCCTGAAATTCTTGGGGTGAAATGTTTTCCCGTCCCATTCCATGAATCATGCCTGCCTCAATTGACCATTCCTGAAAGATTCCAAGAACAATGCAAAAAGCATGCTGCTTACAAGTTAATTATGCAGGCTACACATTGCCCCCCCAGTGAGCTGGGTACTCATTTTACCGACCTCGGAAGGATGGAAGGCTGAGTCAACCTTGAGCCGGCTACCTGGGATTTGAACCCCAGGTCGTGAGCAGAGTTTTGGCTGCAGTACAGCGGTTTAACCACTGCGCCACGAGGCTCATGAACAGTCAAGTTTGGCTTGTTGCCAAAATGTCAGGACCATTCTGATCTCCATGGGGAGGGCTATTCCACAGCTGACGTTCTACCGTAGAGGATGTGTCCTGTCTACTGTCTCCATGTGTGGGACGAGAGCTCTTACAGGAATGGTGGCAGTTGTTAGGCATATTTTATGTACCCCCCCCTAGCAGTTTATATATTGCTAGGATATGCATATGAAACACACACATAGAGTACCGTATTTTTCCATGTATAAGATGCCCCCATGTATAAGACACCCCCACTTTTCCAACCCAAAATTAAGAAATCTAAGTAGGGGGAAAGGGATCAAAGCGCTACAGGATCGCTTTGATCCCTGCTTTCCCCTCTACTTGTTTTTGTTCTTTCCTCAGCTTACTTCCATGTATATGACAACGCTCAATTTTTAGTCTAAAGATTTTAGACAAAAGTATAGTCTTATACACAGAAAAATACAGTATATACATATATACGTGTGTGTGCGCGCACACGTGCATGTGCACGTGTATATGTATATGTATGCACTGTGTGTGCATGTGTGCTTGTGTGTGTGTATATATATACCGTATTTTTTGCACCATAAGACGCACTTTTTCCCCACCAAACAGGGGGGTGGAAATTCTGTGTGTCTTATGGAGCGAAGAAAACAGATTATATTCTCCTGTTTTCTTCTCCTAAAAAATTGGTGCGTCTTATGGAAAGGTGCGTCTTATGGAGCAAAACATATGGTATATATCTATAGCTATAGCTATTTTCCTTGGATCATGGTTGCAATGTGGCGTGGTTAGACTCGGAAGGCCGTATAGTTTTTCCGGCTCTAAATCAGAGGCAATTTGGCTGGCTTGACTCAGTTTCCTATTATACCCTTTTTTACAATCATCTGGTCCAAAATCAGTTCCATTCCTCTTCCCAGACTTTGCCTGACCTGCTCATATGATGCCACAAAGGCCCATCACCTGGTTTCAGGTTTTGGCAGTGAATCTCAGGGAATAGGATGTTCCTGCCCTGGTGCCCCTAACTAATCTCTCTCCTCTCTCTCTCTCTCTCACTCTCTCTCTCTCACTCACTCACTCTCTCTCTCTCTCACACACACACACACACACACACACAAACGCACACACAAATCTCTAGCTCTCCATCTATGACTGGGGCAAGGCATGTGACTTGGTGAACTTATAGCTGCTACCGTCATGCCTAATTTGAATGCCAGTACATTTAAACTGTAGCCATTCTAGTCTAATCAATAGCTGAATTCCGTTACTCCTAATTAAGCAACGGAATCAATATTAGGGAGGAAATTGCTTATGGAGACGTGATCTTCTGAGCAAAAGCTGTCCCTTCCTCTCTGCTAACAGGCTCCTCTCTAATTTCAAATGACCCCATCTAATGCCCCAACAACAAATTCAGGATTACCAATGTAGCTCATTTGTGGACAGCCTGCTGTGAAATGTTCCAATGGAGGAAGCAATGAGGCACAGCAAAGATATGTAGAGTCATGCTTGGAGTTTGCCAGCACATGCCATCTCCATTTTAGTGGGATCAAGAAATAAAAGTTTAGACTAGAGGAAGGTGAAGTATTCTTAATGCTAATGAAATTCATTTTTCAATAGCGATAATGTCTAAAAGAACTTTCTGAGAGGCAGGAGTCTTTGTTTAGAGACTGCAGTTTATCTTAGGACATACGTGTTGTAAATTGAATTTAAAGCTCGTACAGGAACTTTGAACTGTGGGCTATACAGTATGGCAGCTTTTAGTCTTATTTCCCTGTTCTCAACAGTAGGTGACTATAGTCTACGTCTATGGATCTGTGGGTGATTTGCACCAGAGCAGCAAGAGTTTCTTATTACAATCTCAAACAACAAAATGACTCTTCCTCACACTGGCTACCCTGCTGAAATAAAGCAGGCTGGAGTAACAGAGGAATGCGTTTTGCTCAGTAGAAATTCTTGGCCTCCAAAATGTTACCGTTATATTTCTTTCATATCAAACTATGGTGGATGGATCTAAGGTTTTGTCGAAGTTGCTTCAGTCCAGTGGAAACATACATGTTTTGCACGCAAAATGTTCCAGGGTTTAACCTCCATAATCTCTTGATGGAATACCTTAACTCTCAAAGCATTGCTGCCCATCGATGATGAAAAGATGATCTAGAAAAGATGGATCTAGAAAAGATGGAGAAGCTAGATCCATCCTCAAGCAACTTGCTCCGTTCTTAATCTGTTTGAACCAAATTGGTACCATTTTGTACAATGGGTTGACTGCATTGCTCAGCACATTCACCTTTTTGATTCCTAAGTAGTAATCTACATTGGGCATCAGGTTGGAATGTATTTGCTAACATCTCTGAGGCTACTTATCCCTCCTCTCAGACAACAGGTCCGTCTCACCCGGTATGGTCTCCTCTGAGGGGCAGTGGTTTTAGAAAATCATGGGCAAGAGAAAACACATTCCAGGGTCTCAAGAAGAAATACTTCCCATCTCCTGCTGTCTGACCCCCTTTTTGAAAAACTAGTAGAGTGCTTGATAGGGTTAGCATGGGGCCATTTGCATGGGAAACCGGCCCTCTGCGTCTGAACTGTGGCTTGCTGGTGGCAATCAAGAGGACATAGGGAGACACAAAAAGCTACACTCCATAGGCTGCACAAGTTTAATATACACCCCACCTTTCTCCCTTGCAGTACTCGAGTTATGTAGATTTTGCAGCCTAAATCTAAAAACAGATCCAGCTCACAACCACAGTAACTTGCAACATTAAAACAGCATTCCGGAGATGAAGACATTAAAACAATTAATGAAGTTTTAAAAGCATTTAGAAACGACCGCAGAAAAAGAGTGTGTGAACATCCTTCATTGAAAGGAACCTTCTTTCATAGAAGGAGATGAAGCTTTTAAATAATAATAATCATTCACCATCAAGTCATATCTGACTTATGCCAACCCTTTTCAAGTTTTTTTCTAGGTAGGGAATATTCAGAAGTGGTTTGTTATTCCTTTCTTTTGGGGGTGCCCTGGGATTGTGCAGCTTGCCCAAGGCCACCCAGGCTGGCTGTATTCAAAGGAGGCATTGTGGGGGAACTGAACTGCCAATTTCTAGCTCTGCAGCCACTGAGCTATCAAGAAAACATGATTTTTTTAATCTGTGCTATGGCACTATAATGAAGTGTTTTTTCTTGATAACTTCTTCTTTCCTTCTCCCTCCACCCAGAGGGCAAGCTGGAAGTCTTTCAACAGAGCAAACTTCTCTCATCAATTCCTGTGTGGACAGCATTTGGGGAGCTAGCTATATTATACAACTGCACAAGGACAGCCTCTGTAAAAGGTGAGTGTACTTATTTTCCAACAAGGTAGAAGGGAATGGAAGCCATTAATAGTGCCCTCAAAAAGTTACTCTTCATTGAAAGCAGAGGTTTTGATGAAGATCTGGGGGGGGGGGAGGAAGAACTGAACAAAAATGGTTTTAGTTTTTGTACATGAGTGTCTGACATGTTAGCAGAGTACTGCTGGTGGTAAAATAAGTTTATGGCAAAAGAGTAGGATGATCATTATAAGGTGAAAAGAAAAACGTGTTGTTCCAATAAATATGTTCAGGATACAATCGGATAAAATTTACCTTCTGCAAACTGTCCTAGATGTTTACAATGGCATATTTTAAAAACTTTCTCACCTGTTTTTTTTTTTAATATTTATTATGTTTGTCTAACAAAGTGGACTTATCCACAAAAGCTCACATTAGAATATAGCAATTAGCCTTCAAAGTGCTACAACCTTTTTGTCTTCTTTGGTTTTTATTTTGCTTTTGCCTGATAGGCTAGTACAGACTAACATGGCTACCTCTTCTAAAAATAGTAGTGTAACTGTGAACATATTCTCGTCGAATGTAATGCCAAAAATTTGCTTTGTTTTATGTGTACCTAGGCAATATCTCATATATTATACAAATCTCTGTCTCTTCCATTTTGTTTTTCCCACATTCTTCTTAAAGCTGTCACCAACGTGAAAACATGGGCATTAGACAGAGAAGTTTTCCAAAATATCATAAGAAGAAATGCTCAGGCAAGACACGAGCAATACAGAAATTTCCTCAGAAGGTAAATTTATTTCATTTTGTATTCACGAAGGCTTTCACGGCCGGGATCTAATGGTTGTTGTGGGTTTTTCAGGCTTCTTGGCCATGTTCTGAAGGTGGTTCTTCCTGACGTTTCGCCAGCCTCTGAAGATGCCGGCCACAGAGACTGGCGAAACATCAGGAAGAACCACCTTCAGAGCATGGCCAAGAAGCCCGAAAACCCCACAACAACCATTATTTTATTTTATTTAAAATATTTTAATCCTGCCTTTCTCCTTAAAAAGAACCCAGTATAGCAGTGATCCCCAACCTTGGGCCTCCAGATGTTCTTGGACTACAACTCCCAGAAGCCCTCACTACAACCTCTGTTGGCCAGGATTTCTGGGAGCTGAAGTCCAAGAACATCAGGAGGCCCGAGGTTGGGGACCACTGCAGTATAGGCTTTCAGTAGTGTGGGACGTCGTGGCACTGTGGGCTAAACCTCAGAAGCCTCTGTGCTGCAGGGTCAGAAGACCAGCCGTCGTAAGATCGAATCCACGTGACGGAGTGAGCGCCCGTCACTTTGTCCCAGCTCCTCGCCAACCTAGCAGTTCAAAAGCATGTAAATGCCAGTAGATAAATAGGTACCACCTTGGTGGGAAGGTAAAATAGCACTCGTTACTCACGCTGGCCATGTGAGAATGGAAACTGTCTTTGGACAAACGCTGGCTCTACGGCTTGAAAAATGGGATGAGCACCGCCCCCCAGAGTCCAACACGACTGGACAAAAAATGTCAAGGGGAACCTTTACTTTTACCTTTACCTATAGGCTTTCAGTAATTTGTTTAGATGAGCCTATACTAGTTATTGGTCTCTGGGAATATCTGCTGAGATATCCTGGTTTTATTGTACCGATGATCAGGAGCCAGGATGATACAGTGGGTGGAGTGTCAGACTGGGACTCAGGATACTTGGATTTAAATAATTGCTGGGGTATGGAGTTCACTGAGTGATGGCAATGGGAAACCAGAAAGGGTATTAGGGACACCCTATGTCAGAAGCAATTTGACAGCACATGACACATCCTCTATTGGTTAGCAGAAATCCCGGATTATCACCAATCATTACATTCGGAATGATGTAATTGGAACAGTTGCCAAGTTAAAAATTGTCCTCTCTGACAATTAAAATATGAATATTTTAATTTGTTTTTTTAAAATGATACATGTTGGCTCCAGAAAGCATTCAGTTAATTAGCGACTGATTTGTGTTGAAGTGTCTGTGTCTACTTTAGTCATTCATGGACTGCAGCTGTTGGTTTATTTTTAGTTTAGTTTGGTTTTTTTAAAAGAACACAGATACAATAACATCACTCAAGTGGATTTTCTCCCTTGGAACAGGATTTCGCTTTGTCACTCTTCCCCTCCAGCTCCATAAATCTGCCCTCCTAAATGGCCAGAATGGATTTTGGGAGTTGCAGGGGGGTGGGAGGAAACCTCTTCCACCCTTCGTATCCATTCCATTGGGGGAATAAGAAAGTATTTTATTTCATCCTGGGTCTTAGAAGCAGTTGTGTGCGTTGAGAAAAGATCACTTGCAGGAATATTTAATTTTTTGTCTTGTAGCCCCAACCCTCTCTCAGATTATCATACCCATTTAGCAATATTTCCCTTTCCAGCCGCAGACCTTCCTTAAAGGAACAGGACAATTAAAAGTTCAACATTGGAGAGGGGGAGCAGAGCGAAACACCTCACAGAAGTGCAATAATAGACCTGTAGTTCTTTCTTTCTTTGGATCAAAGTGTTGCACCATTTAAAATTATGGGCATACATGAAATATATGGGTTCAAGTTAAAGGAAGCCAGATTTCAGTTGAATATCAGGGAAAACTTCCTAACTGTTAGAGCAGTACAACAGTGGAACCAGTTACCTTGGGAGTTGGTGAGTGCTCCAACATTGGAGGCATTCAAGAAAAACTTAGATAACCACCTGGCAGATATCCTTTGATTTGTATTCCTGCATTGAGCAGGAGGTTGGACTTGATGGCCTTGTAGGACCCTTCCAACTTCACTTTTCTATGATTCTATAGGTAAAATAAATTAAAATGTTAAGAGAATTAGACTATAGTTGTTTTTTAACCAGAAGCAGGCTTCTTCAGTTAAAAAATCTCGGCCATTTGCTGGATCTTCTTTTGTACACATGGTGGGGCATAACTGGCATGTACATAAGTGCTGCATTGATTGAATTTCTCCACCGTCACAGAAAATGTGTCCTACATTATTCTTTGCTCTTCCTACTTTGCTTTGAAGCCTATTAAGTGGCTTCCAAATGGGACATAGAAAGAGTCTCCTCAAGGAAAGCACTGTAAGTACACTCGGGCATCTCCTGGGCCATGGTGTGTAGATGGCCAAATTCATCACGTCCAGAAGCATTGCCCTGTAAACATGCTGATGCAAACTCTAATTGTAACAAATGACTGAGTGCCTGAAACACAAAGAAAAGAGTGTCCAAACAAGAGTACATATTAAAAAGCAGGAAGGATTTGTTGAGAGTATGTTGTTGTTTGTGGTGGTTCTCCTGTGTTGCTGCTAGCCATTACATCCGAACTCTCAACCTGATCATTATCCACAGATATTACCTAGGATAATTCCAGTTTGAGATTTTTTGTGCATCACCATCAGGACTGAGTTGACTCAAAATGGCCAGAATCCTGTAGGTGTTCATATAAAGTTTGCATAACTTTTTGTGACTAATTGATGAGGTGGTGGGTGGCTGCTCGGTCCCACGCACCCCTGACCGTGAAACAGAGGTGCTTCCTTGCATTTTGTCAGTGAAGTTCAATCAACTGCAGCAAATTGTGCAAATTTATGCAAACACCAACAGGATTCAAACCAACAACAACAAAAACACACAGCTAAGAGATAATTAAATTACTTTTTTTAAAAAAAGCTGAAACTCTGTGCATAGAGGTTTAAATTAAACAGATGCGTTTGGTTCTCTTTTTCAAGTGTTTCTTTGCTGAAGAATTTACCCGACGATAAGCTGACAAAAATTGTAGACTGCATGGAAGTGGTAAGTGCCTCCGCCTGCAGAGATGGGGTAGTTGCTTTAACCCAGTTTTAAATTTTAAATTCATTGTGGGACCAAGCCATACCAGTGTTATTTGTTCCATACCAAGTGTGTTACTCATTGTCATGTGTTCTGGTGATTCTTAGAGCCCAAGTGTATACTGGGAAAACATGATTGCTTTGTGAAAAAGGAGTGGGTTGTAGGTTTCCCATCGATTTCGTGTAGGTAAACAATTTGGCCAAATAATTAAATGGTCATATTTGTGTAATGGTGATACAGTCTCTACTGAAGCTCCCTGAAAGATTTCCTAAACTGCATTCTTTGTTTTCTATTAACATACGGTTCAGCAACAAGTAGATGGATTCCCTGCGGTCATAGCATTGTAGAACGGGATGGCTGATGTTTAAGGAAAATGCCTTTGGATCTACAAAGGTGGATAGTGAGAAAGTTACGGTAACTTTCTCTGCTAGTTTGATACTCTTCTTTCTTCCTCTCTTTTTTTCTCCTTTTAATAAGCAAGGGCTTGTTGTTTTAAAGATTGAGGAATATTCAGATATATAATCTCCTCGTTGCCCCAAAGGATGCAAGTGAATAATATTTGGAAGCTTTAACAGCCATACCTGGGGATGTGGTGGCGCTGCAGGTTAAACCGCAGAAGCCTCTGTGCTGCAAGGTCAGAAGACCTGCAGTCATAAGATCGAATCCATGCGACGGAGTGAGCTCCCGTTACTTGTCCCAGCTCCTGCCAACCTAGCAGTTCGAAAGCATTTAAAAATGTGAGTAGATAAATAGGTACCACCTCGGTGGGAAGATAACGGCGTTCCGTGTCTAGTCGCACTGGCCACGTGACCACGGAAACTGTCTATGGACAAACGCTGGCTCTATGGCTTGGAAACGGGGATGAGCACCGCTTCCTTGAGTGGACACGATTGGACTAAATGTCAAGGGGAACCTTTACCTTTACATTGAACACCCAGGCAAGGCATAGTAAAGAGGGGGAAATACTACAGTCTTGAGACTGTGAGCGTGTTTTTCAAACAGTAGAAACTTATAGGTTGGAATTAGGCTCCATTGTTCTAGAAAGACAGTGAGTGCACACATACCCTAGAGAACACCTAAAATAGTCTCCAATTTCTAACTGTTATCTGTAAAAATATTTGCTGTGAACCCTGGGGGAATCAGACTTGTTTCCTATATCTGTAAAATAAGAGGTGTGAATATTTTATTGACAGTGACTGATAATAACGGTAAGCACAGCTTTCAAAATAAATGTCAGAATTTTCCACACACAACTGCCTCTGTCTTCTCCAGTTATACTTGTAGAATATAACAATGACACAGCAGTTGGAATAATTAGTACAGAACACAGCTGTTTGTTTTTTTTTCCTTGCCTATATATCCCTTGGTGTAAATGACCAGGCAGTTTCAGAAGTGAAGGGTGGATTGGAATCGCTTTTAGCATACTGGATTTTTATGCACGTTATTCTTATGTAAGCGTATCACTTTATGCTTCAGTAGAACAAGAAAACAGAACTAATTTCGCTCATCACTGCTGAAGACACTCATTTAGCTCATCACTTGCTGATTTGCAAGTAAATATGCCGTGTGGTGCAGTGGAATTTATTCTGTGCAAGAGTGCAGCAGGGTTATGTGGCAATGAAGCAATATCGTTTAGGGGAGATTAAAACATTTCGTGTAAGATGCGTGTACTGGCTTTGTCTAACCATTCCTATTTGGGTTTTTCTCTCCTTCTTGTGTGTGAGCAAAGCTAATTCCTTGTGTGAGAGACCTGAATTTATTCCAAGCGAGTCCTTTACAAAAAAGGTCATCAACCCCCAGTCCACGGCCCAGTGCCAGTCCGTGGCTTGAGCTGGACCGGGTTGCGGAGACAGACCTCCCCCCCCGCACTCCCTTCGCCACAGCTGCTTTGCACACACAACACTTGCCAGCGCTGGCGTGAGCTCTCCCCCACCCCTTCATGCATGCGCCCGAGCGCCCATGCAAAGGGGTGGGGTGCATGTGCGTAGGCACCCCTGTGCAAAGGGGTGGGGGAGTGCTCATGCTGGCGGGCATGCATGCATTCTCCCACCGCTTCACGCATGCTCCCGAGAGCGCACACGTGCCTGCATGCACACAGGGGGTGCCCCACCTTCCTCAGAGGCTCAGCCAGTCCTCAGTCCCAAAAACGTTGGGGGCCGCTACTTTACAATACATGCTTGTTCTGTTTTGTTATGGAACTCTAAGGAGACATGCAGCTGATCTTCAAATTATGTAACTGCATTAATAGTATTCCAGCATGGAAACAATACTCCAGCACAGGTGCTCTGTGGAGACAGTCTGACTACATAAGCAGTTACCCAAGCAATGGGTAAGGGGTGCGATGTTTCTAAGGGTACCAAGAACCCAGCAAGCTTCTGTATATTGAGTCAGACTCTTAGGGTTTGTTAGCTCTTTTATTGCCCATGCAGTGGCTCTCGAAGATTTCAGACAAGAAATTCGGTCTCAGTCCTCCTTCCCTATTTCCAGGATTGAACCCGGGACCTTTGGCAGGATCAAGGGGTCTTTAGCTTGCAAAGGCTGCCCCTGTTCTCTGAGCTCTAACCCTTGCTCAACGTCACAGCACAAGATCTGAGAAAACTCTGACTAGCTTTGCTGTCCAGAGGATACTGCAAGAAATGCCAAGGCTGCAGGGTTATTATCATTACCTCCATGGGAGGCCGTCTCTGGGTCCTCCTCTCTTTTTTAAGGGAGGTGGTGTAGGTCAGTGGTAGAGCACCTGCCGTGCACGCAGAGCATCCTAGGGGCAATAGCACAGTGCGGAGAAAAACCCACTCACAGCCCCTTAAAGAGCTAGTGCAAGTCTGTGTAGACCCGAGGTGGGCAAACTGCAGGAGCTTAAAGACCATTTTCTTAGTCACAGGATCCTTTAAGGGGCTGTGCCTTCTTGTGGTTGCTGTTCCTTTGCTTGGGTGCTATAATGGCTATTGAGCAACTTTAAATGGGAAGGTGAAGAATATTCACTAGAGATGTGCATGAAATAAAAAAGCAAATCACCACAGTCATTCAAAAATTACAAACTCGCCGATTCATATTTGTACGAATCAATGCCCCCAATATATGCAAATCAATTAATTTATAGCAAATTTTTTATTTATTGGGCCATAAAGCAGTCCCCCAGGCACCTAGAGACACCAAACATTGCAGAGAAGCTTCCTCTGACTCTCCTCTAGAATCCCTCCAAGTAACGAAGATTGGGTTTTGGGTATCCAAGTTATAGACCCACAAAGAGCCCCCCCACCAGGAAAGTCCACACACACATACGGCACCTAAAGACACCAGAATCACAAAGCATCTTCCTATAACTCTCCTTTACAATATATCTCTGTTTGGTGAAGATTGGGTTTTCCCAAGCCAGCTGCTAAAGGACACTTTCTTGAGGGGGGGGCATTTATGAGTATATAATTTATCTTCACCAAACTTAGAGGGATTGTAGAAGAGAACCAGGGGAAACTTCTCTGTGATATTGGTGTCTCTGGGTTCCTAAGGAGAACTTTCCTTGGGGTTCCGCCTTATGAGTGTATAACTCAGACTTATGAAATCCAATCTTCACCAATCTTGGAGAAATTGTAAAGGGGATTCAGCAGACATTTCCCTGCAATTTTAGTTTGTCTAGGTGCCTGGGGAAGTGTTTCATAGGGTTTTAAATGCAAAATTGAATTGATAAATTGATTTAAATTAGGCATCCTTCAGTCTCGAGAGACTATGGTAACGTGCTCTGTATAGAGGTCTTGGAACAGCGTCGAGTGTGGCTGAGAAGGCCAATTTGAGAGTGACAATCTCTTCCACACTGAAGACAAATACAATCTGTCCCCTGGTTTTGCTGGGTTCGGAACTGCCTCTTTGCCTTGGCCTGCTGGACAAGGGTCTCTTCAAATTGGGAGAGGCCATGCAGCAATGCCTGCCTCCAGGCTGAACGCTCAGAGGTCAAGGTTTCCCATCTGTGGAGGTCCATTCCTAAGGCCTTCAGATCCCGCTTGCAGATGATCTTGTATCACAGCTGTGGTCTCCCTCTGGGGCGATTTCCCTGCACTAATTCTCCATATAGGAGATCTTTTGGAATCTGACCATCAGCCATTCTCACAACATTCCCAAGCCAATGTAGACATGAATCACAAATCAAACCAGTCAGAATTTTTCTGATTTGTGTCTATTTCCAATATTCACCAATGTCTCATTTCATCTCTGGTTGATCTCACTCACTCACTTACTCACTCAGAGACACACAGAGTAAGTACAAAAGGGCAGGAAGATTGCTTACAGAAGTGTAAACAACACTTATTGATAAAAAAATCCACACATTAAGGCAGCCATTGTGGCCAGAAGTTTGATCTTCATGCATTTCAAGTTATACACAGAAATCTGTCTTGCAAACATGCCAACCCTCTTTTTGACTAACCCAGAAAAAATAGCTCTCAGCATGGAGACTATTACTGCACACCTGCACATTTAGCACAGCTAAAGATCCCATCTTTCAGGAATCATAAATATAATTACAGCCAACTATTTGTTAGGCCTCAGAACTATAACTCAACCATTTACTTTTAAAAAATAACTTTCTAAACTCCAGGCAGAACCCAGAATAACAGCAGCAAGGATATCCTTGTTTCCTTTCTCTCTATTTCAACAGTTCCAGCTTTTTCAACCTTGGATTTCTTTTTAAAAAAATTGAATTATTTTCTTCTGTTCAGAAGCTATCTACAATCCGAATGTAGAAAGTCTGCAGGCAAGGTTGGTCATTACATAACACTGAAATAATCCTTTGTTCAAGGTGTACATTTCAGTCCACCTGCATTTAAGCAGAATGAATAATGCAGCGTTTTGATCTGAGTCTGTACTGCAGGTTTGGTATACATTTAAATAATTATCTCTTTTAAAGTTTAACATGGTAGATAATGTGCTGTAAAATTTTATTTGAGGTTTTACTTGAGGTCCATGCAAATGCTGAAGCGCCTCACTACATTCTCTTATAATCTGCTTTCTTTCTTCCCTATAGGAATACTATGATAAAGGCGATTATGTTATCCGTGAGGGAGAGGAAGGAAGCACCTTCTTTGTTATAGCCAAAGGGAAGGTAAGAAACCAGGAAAGATGTATGACTCTGTTTGCTAAAGGATCTGTCAGTGAAGCTGTGTTGCCTCCATTTATTATCCTTGAGGTTGGGCACACCATGGAATCTATAATACACGGTCCCAATAAACAACTGATTTGTTGATTCAAGAATGTGCACAGTCACAGAATCATGGAATAATTGAGTTGGAAGGGGCCTCTAAGGCCATTGAGTCCAATCCCCTACTTAATGCAGTGAATACAAATCAAAGCAGATCTGACAGATGGCTGTCCCATTTTTTTTTTCTTGAATGCTCCAGTGTTTGAGCGCTCACTGCCTACTGCTCTAACAGTTAAGAAGTGTTTTTCCTGATATTCAGCCTAAATCTGGCTTCCTGTAGATTGAGCCTATTATTATGTGTCCTGCATTCTGGGATGATCAAGAACATATCCTGCCCCTTTTCTGCAGGATTGCCTTTCAAGTCCCATCTCCTCTCAGTCTTCTTTTCTCAAGGCTAAACATGCGCAGTTCTTTCGGTCTTTCCTCATAGGGCCAGGTTTCCAGCCCCCTGATCTTCCCTTCTCTGAATTCACTGCAGTTTGTTAGTATCCTTCTTAAAGTGTGGTGTCCAGAACAAGACACGGTATTCTAGATGAGGCCTAACCAGTGGTGAATAGAGGGGCACTCGTACCTCACAGGTACTATACTAAAGATGTAGAATCATTAGGAATTACTCAACCTCTGAACATTTAAGGGCTGTTCCAGAGCTGCCTCTTTCCCCCTTTTATTATGCACTGTGTGCAAGTTTGTAGCTGTTTTTTGCAACCTACATCCATAAACTCCATGCACTGTTTTCTTGTCTTCCTTCTTCCTCCATTCCTTCTGTCTGTTTTCCTTTCTCGTGGTCCTCTTCTCCTTTCTTAAGAACCACGCATCCCCTCCTCTTCCCTGGCACAAGTTTAGTGGTTGCCAAATTGGTGATACCAGTACTTACCTCTACTACAAAGAAATCACATTATCAAGATCCTAATGCCCTCCCTATGCTTATGGCATCCACTTCGCATTTGGTTTTCCATTGCCGTAAATTCTGCCCCATCCTCATTTCAAAGCTGTGCCAAAGCAATGCTTTCAGGAGGGTTGAAAGGGGCCGTGTGAAAGGTTGAACATGCCAGACATATGTTGGCATGCACAGTATGGCAGAGGAGTGTGTTACCCAAAGGAAAAAAGTCTATTTATTAAAATCTCGGAGGAAGATTCTCTCAGAGAAGTCTGAGAGAGATGCTGTTGCCACTCATTTCTTTTATTTTGATGGTTTGATCTGCTCTGTTGAGAGCTACGTGGCTATTTTAAAAAAGGGTAGGCTTGTGCTGTCATCATATAGAACAGTGGTTCCCAAACTGGGGGTCTCCAGATGTTCTTGGACGAAAACTCCCAGAAGTCTTCACTGCTAGCTGGGCTAGTCAGGATTTCTGGGAGTTGCAGCCCAAGAACATCTGGTCACCCAAGATTGGGAACCACCGATATAGAATTCAACGAAACAATGTCACCAGATTTCAAAAAGTAGTTTTGATACAGCACGGTGGTAGTGAGTAGGTATACTTCAGAGTTGCAGAACATGTGGTCTTCCAGATGTTGTTGCCCATCAGGTCCTCTCATCTCTTATTTTATTTATTTATTTGATTTATTATTGGATTTTTATCCCGCCCTTCTAGACAGGAGTCTACTCAGGGTGGTTCACAATTAATTGGGAGTATAGTGTTGAGTATAGTAGCTGGGGCTCATGGGAACTGCAGTTCAACAACACCTGGAACCCCAGGTGTTCATCCCTGCCTCCTGACCAGTCTCCAGAGATGTCACCATTTTTTGTTGTTGTTGTTTTGCTTTCTTCTGAGTCTTGATGGGCTATGTGCTCTCTGAACCCCATTGCCCTTGAAAGCACTCTGACATTATGGGGAGAATGCAAACCACATTCTCCAGAGCCATATGGGGGTGCAATATGAATATAAATAGATAAATATATATATTTGCTTATATATATATATAAACAAAAAAAGACTGTTACATCTTCGGATCTATTTATCTATTTATCTATCTATCTATCTATATAAAACCAATCATCCTTCTGTGGAGGGTTCTAGACCTTTTCCCACAAACAGGAAGTGCCCAGACATCATTTCGAAGTTTTTTTTAAGGCCTGAAGGGCAAAATAAGATCTAAATAAGGGTTGGGTTCATGGGGGGGGGAGGTTGAGAGTTACCCCAGCGTTCACACAGCTCCCCCCCCCCCAGAGTTGCATTGGGCTGCAACCTGCCTTTTGCACATACCAGTTTTAAAAAAGAAAGTCTGGATCCCACTGGATGTGCTTAAGAACTTTAATCATGCCCAAAATAACTCTCTGGATCCCAGCCGAAGTCTTCAGAAGCTGCCTTGTTTTTTTGTGTATGTGTTGGGTTTTTTTAAGCCAGAAAGAAATATTTTCTCCATTTTTCAATGCAGAGGGCGAAGAGACTTAATCAAAAAAACATTTATGTGTTAACTATTGGAGAACAAACAAATCAGCAATCAAGCGGGAATGGAGACAGATGGTGCTTTGCCGCTTGCCAAGCTCGAGAAATAAACACTCCTGCAGCCTCCTTACACAAGGCAAGAGGACATGCATCAGCAGTAATCAGTCTTTGTGGGTGATTCTCAGACTCTTTCTTCACTTAATCTGGAACAACAAGGGGAGAAAAAAAATCTGGCCCTGGAAGAATAAGCTGCCCTTTTCCAAGACAGTTTATGAACAGAGAGAGCTACGAACTGCAGGTTTGATGGCTTGTGCTGTTTGTTTATTAGTGGAATAGGTGTCCGGCACTTCCCAGTCCTGCCTCCTCTGACAGGTGCCCCTTTAGAGGCAGTACCCCAGGGGAGGCAGGGCTGGGAAGCACCAAATACCTGTTGAGCCACTAAATGAACTTGCACGAACCACTGAACCAATGGGTTGTGATCATCTCTATTTATGAAACAGAGAAGAAGAGAATTCCTAATCTTAAAACAGTGGAATGTGGTTTTTTTAGACATTAGAAGGGACTTCATCTATCAGATCAACAATCCATCATGTTTGGAGTGCAGAGTTCATCCAGTAGTTCATCTGGGTTGCCAGATACACGGGTACTAAAAGGAGGACATAGAAAGACAGAAAGGAGGACAGCGGAGGACATATTGAATGTTTCATTTGAATCATTCCAGATTAAACCCACAATCAATACAATTTTATTACAATAGCTGCCAATAAATGTCTCTTAGTGAACCGACCAAGACACAGTCATGTTAAAAATTAAAAATAAATTCAATGGAGGCTTTTTTTTTCAAAATACCGGGGGTAGGTAGGCAGGTGGGGGTGGGGAAAGCCAGGGGGAAGGGGGTCCTTCCACCTCTTCCCCTCCTATCCAAAATTATAACATAAAATGTACAAAAGCCTGACATTTTAAAGGTTTTTATCTTTGCCTGCCTGTATACCCTAAAACTTCCTCCTGAGAACCGGGGGGGGGAGGACCTACAGCAGGTTTTGGACTACTCTTTAGACAACTTTATGCATCAACTTTATGCAAAGTGCTTTTGGCAAGGATAAATATTTGGAAAGTGCGGAGAGGAGCGATCACAAATTGGGTTGGACAAAGTAGGTTTGGGCTTATGTTGAGAGCCCCAATCATTTCACCAAACAGAAGTTCACGCCTCTTCACTGTTGTCCATTGAAACAAATGTGTGTGTTGGAGTTCATCTGCATGGAATACCTTGATGGATTGCATGGAACATTTGCAGAGGCCACACGTTTTCACGCAAATCCCAGGGATGATGGAAAGTCTTTGTGTCTAAGTCTGAAGTCTGAGTCTTTGGTATCAAGTCCCAAGTCCCATGTCTGAGTCCCCTCCCCAAAAGGGAGGGGGTGGATGGGTTCTGAGTCGTGAGTCCAGTCCAAGTCATTGGAAAAAATAGAACACCAAGTTGAATCTGAGTCACTCGTGCAGCTTAAATCTGACTTAACAGCCAGTACCGCAACTTAAGTCCCCATCCTTGGCAGATGCAAGTGCTTTCTTCAAGCATTTTAAAGTGATCATCTGGATTCGGCAAGCCATTTTACTTGCATAATCTACCCTGATTTGTAGTGCGATGCTAGCAAAGAGCTTTGTAGATGCCTTGAACTGCCAGGAAAATGATCAGGTCCTAAAGCAAGTGTCTCTGGATGGAAAAATGTTGCAGGTGATGTTGTCTTGCTTTGGGCACAACACGAGAAGGCAGGATTCTCTGGAAAAGTCAATCATGCTAGGACAGGTGGAAGGCAGCAGGAAAAGAGGAAGACCAAATATTAGATGGACTGACTTCCTAAAGGAAGCCACAGGCATGAGTCTACAGGAACTGAGCTGGTCTGTTGAGGGCATGACATTTTGGAGATGACTCTTTCATAAAGTCACTATAAGTTAGAGGCAACTCAATGGAACATACTACCAACAACAATACCTGATAACAACCTGCACTTTGCTGACTCTAGCTTATACTACTTGATTGCTTTTTTTTTTTTAAAGGAGGATGAATTGTATGAGCAATAAACTAAACAGAACAACTAGGTTTCATATTTTTCTGTTGCACAAGCGACCTGTAACTCTCCATCTTCCAGGTCAAGGTTACCCAGACCTCAGAAGGGCAGTCACAACCACAGTTGATTAAAACATTGCAGAGAGGAGATTACTTTGGGGAAAAGGCCCTGATCAGGTTAGTTCAAAACTACTGTTGGTTTACAGACCTGTGTGTGCATGTGTATGCCTGCATAGGTGCGCATGTGGTTTAAGTCTGATAACTGGGAAATCCAGGAGTGGAGCGGAAAGTGGGAATACAGGTGCGAACCAAATTCAAGGGGGAAATGATGAAATATTTTGCGATGATGGATCCTGACTGCAATCCTGTTGCTCGGTGTGCTAAGTTATAACTACAGGAGGTCCACTGCATCTGTGGGCATGTGGTAGGTCAGTTCCCCTATATTTATTTTATTTTATTTATTTATTTTATTTATATCCCGCCTATCTGGTCGGTTAAGACCACTCTAGGCGGCTATACAGTATGTTCCCTTGCTTCAGTGGGTCAACTCTAATAATGATTGCCATGCTAAGCAACATAAATTTGGGAATATATCTAGGTTGCATAACTAAAAAAAATAAATCGCCATGCTACTGTTGCTCTTTCCATGTGATTTTTTTTCCACTATTGAGTGAATTTTCTGTATCTCAGACTGGTCTTCTGGGTTTTTTTAAAAGATGCACAATTGCATGTGGCCACCCTGATTCTGGAAGGTTTCACAAAATTGGATTGACCAGACATAGTTCCCTATGCATTGATGACCCAAACTAACCTGAACCAGCAACTGATTCGGTTTTGCAGTTGGTTTGTGGTTCATTGTTAGCCACGAACCATCACGAACCACCATTTCCCAAGTTTGTGCCCATCTTTATTTAAAACCATGGAGATAACACGGGGGGCACATTTAATGACAACAAAATTTGAGTGGGATGATGAAATAGTTATTAGGTACTGATGTCCTTCTGATCAGAGCAGAACTTGTCATTTGCCTAGCAGACAGTGGCAATAGTCACAATATTAGGATCCAAATTTTGCCAGATGTTATATTTGGCACACACAAAACCACCACATTTTCGTATCCTTCTTCTGTTTCATTGGCTTTCTAGCTGAAAATGGATATCTGCTTAGCTCTTTAGTTTGATGCTATAAAATCTTACTGCAACTATTGACAAGCTGGTTGTTTAAAAACAGTGTACTTCATTAAATGCTTATTAAGTAAGTCTTATTATACTCAGTAGAGCATTCCCCCAGATAACAGTATATAGAAGGGGTCCATGGCCCGTGCTGGTCTGTGGGCTTGCCAGAACTGGGCTGCCCTCCTGCCCACCCACCTGGTGGGCGTGTTGTGCTCACATGGGGGGGGGTGTCACGCTTGTACAGGGGCATGTCGCACTCGCATCCGTGTGAGTGCAACACACACACACGCAAGCGCATGGGTTCCCCCTCCCCGTGCATGGAGCCTGCCCCCCCAAGCAGTCCACGGTCCCAAAAAGGTTGGGGACCACTGGAATATACAACAGTTGAAGGCAATGAAACTTACTTCTAAGTAATCATGTGTAGGAACATACTCTTAATCTTGGGACATTTCTTGGTTCCAGTAGTGTACTTAAAACATTCTTGTTGTGGGTTGCTATGACTTGTTTAGTAATTTTTACTGAGAAGACATTGGTTTCATACAGAACAACATTTAATATGTGGCATCTTAAAGTTCCTATTTGTGTTAAAGTAGTGTGTTAATACAATGTTTTGATCTTTTTTTGCTTTACAGTGATGATGTTAGATCAGCTAATATAATTGCAGATGAAAATGATGTGGAATGTCTTGTAATAGATAGAGAGTAAGTAATAATTTTATATTTTGCTGCCTTTGTTCCCGCAATTCTTCAAGTATGCATTTATAGTCTATATCAATAGTACAGGTTTTTTTTAAAATTCCTGTAACCACTGCTTCCTAGAAGGCAAGGTGCATTTTACAATGTGCATGCTCAAGGTACCGTATTTTTTGCACCATAAGACACACTTTTCCCCCACAAAACAGGGGGGTGGAAAGTCTGTGCGTCTTATGGAGCAAAGAAAACAGATTATATTTTCCTGTTTTCTTCTCCTAAAAAATTGGTGCGTCTTATGGAAAGGTGCATCTTATGGAGCGAAAAATACGGGTATATTCATATTTGCTACTATGACACATCTTTTCAGAGTTGTAGTAATTGTGGATCTAGCTAGGTCATGCAGAAGAGTTCCATGAGCCTTGGGATTATAAGCTATAATGAGCTTCAAAAACCTGGTTTTGTAACTGCCTTTCCTGTGATTCCCCAGCAAACTGTTATTAGGATTATTGGGGACAAAATCAAATTGTTTGTTCCAGCTGCAATAGACCTGCTGAATCCATGGGACTTTTGTAGGTCAACATTTATGTAAGTCCCATTGATTCAACGGGCCCGCTCTAATTGGCATTATCCATTGATTTGGCCCTTGGCATTTAGTAGCAGAGTACGAGGGCCTTGACCTAAGCTTGTAACTATTGAAGCAAATAGCCAATAGCCAGTTTGGGAACTCGAATTAGGCCAGAAGGAACACTTGTTATGCAGAATCATAGAATCATAGAATCATGAAGTTGGAAGGGGCCTATAAGGTCATGAAGTCCAACCTCCTGCTTAATGCAGGAATACAGATCAAAGGATAGCCACCAGGTAGGTATCTAAATCTCTCTTGAATGCCTCCGGTGTTGGTGCACTCACCAGCTCTCGAGGTCATTGGTTCCACTGCTGTACTGCTCTAACATTTAGGATGTTTTTCCTGATATTCAATAGAAATCTGGCTTCCTGTAACTTGAGCCCATGGTTGTGTGTCCTGCACTCTGAAATGATTGAGAACAGATCCTGTCTCTCCTCTGAATGACTACCTTTCAAGTATTTGAAAAGTGTTTTCCTATCACCCCTCTTGTCTTTTTTTCCTAAAGGCTAAACATGCCGAATTCTTTCCACCTTTCCTCACAAGGCCTGGTTTCCAGCTCCCTGATCATTCTCGTTGCCCTCCTCTGAAAATGTTTCAATTTGTCAGCATCCTTCTTGAAGTGTGGTGTCCAGAAGTGCGCACAATTTGTTGTTGTTTAGTCATTAAGTTGTGTCCAACTCTTTGTGACCCCATGGACCAGAGCAAGCCAGGCCCTCCTGTCTTCCACTTCCTCCTGGAGTTGGGTCAAATTCATGTTGGTCGCTTTGATGGCACTGTCCAACCATCTCGTCCTCTGTCGTCCCCTTCTCCTCTTGCCTTCACACTTTCCCAACATTAGGGTCTTTTCCAGAGAGTCTTCTCTTCTCATGAGATGACCAAAGTATTGGAGGCTCAGCTTCAGGATCTGTCCTTCCAGTGAGCACTCAGGGTTGATTTCCTTCAGAATTGATAGGTTTGTTCTCCTTGCAGTCCAGGGGACTCTCAAGAATCTCAAGTAATCAAGCTAAACCAGTGCTGAATAGAGGGAAATGAGTACCCTATAGAATTTGGAGACTGTTAATGCAGCCTAAAATAGCATTTGCCTTTTTTGCAGCCACATCACACTGTTGACGCATATTCAGCTTGTGATCTATGACAGTTCCAAGGTCCTAGAAAATCCATTTAGTGTGGAAGAGTTTTTAAATGTATTACAGAAGCCCCCAGAGCTGAATTCTGCCTGGTTTTCTCACTTTAAAAAACAGGAGCAGGAAGAAGCAGGAAGGGGCTTCAGAGTAAGAAAGAAAAAAATAAGGGAGAGACTCATAGTAGCAGTTTTTCTGGAAAGTTAGAAGAATCAAGATGCAAAGACACCTTGGCTATTTATTGGCTTATTTCCCCATCTTCCAGCCACTCGCATGCTGCATGTCCTGGAGCCTCATTCCAGCAAAAGTAACTGCAAAACGTTGGCTGCAGGCAGTGGGGAAAAAAAACCCCACAGGCACAAAAAGCCTCATTAAGTCCAGTCAAGAGTATATAAGTTACTGACATTTCAAAATGAATAGCCAGAATCATCATCATCGTCATAACCTTTATTGGCATAAAAATAGCCAGAATCCTATTGCATAATTATGTGCCTGTATGTGGAATCATAAAATTTGCCATAGTTGATTGACTAATGCCAGGTGGCACATCTGGCACCTTGTGAATCAGGCAGGACAAAGTTCTTGGTTCTCGGCGGGCTTGCATAAATATTCGATCGGATTTTGGCCAGTGGAGTTTGAAAGTACTCTGGGGCAGAAGCCGAGGTTTGCAGAACTACAAAATTAAAACATAAAAAACAATGTTCAGGTAACAAATCCCTAAGGAATGGGGTACCCAGGTGAGACTGTTCCGTGGCCACAAGAGGGCCAGAGCCAAAGAAAGGGAGATATAGAACGTTGCAGTTGCCAACTTGAATGATGGCACTCCAAACTTTTTGTGGCCGTTCCACTTGTAACTTTTCAAGTTGAAGAACAGCCTGTGTTGAAGCCTGCAGCTGCAAAAAAAAGGCAAAGGGCCATCACACTGTAGAAATAAGTTACCCAAGCTAAATTTCCCCAGCATACTGAAAGGAAAAGCACTTTATGTGCTTAAGTTGACGAGTAATTATGATGCTGTCTCCTTCCATAAATACTCCACTGGGATACCTGGAGGAATCTTTAAGAAAAGAACAGGGCGTTCTAACCTGGAGCCTGTGAGCAACCTCGGAGATTTAAATTGCCTTGAAATGGCATATGCTGGCTAAAGAAGGTTTACTGAAAATCAGGCATGTTCCTGAAATGTGAACTTTACTGCAGTGGTTCAGGAATGAACAGGACGAAGAAAAGGACACATGGAACTCACCAACCTTGCCCTTAGCAAGGAAGCTTTCCCAGTGCCATCCTTGTTTTCTAGTCGGTACCAAGATTTCTTGTTTTTTAAAAGTGGCCTGGTATTTCAGCATATTTCAGAACGGATTTTAATTTTAGAACTCTGGTAGATTGTATTGGTTTTTCGATAGCTGCAGTTTCTGTGCTTTTTATCTTGGTTTTTGTTTTTATGGTTTTATTGATTATGTGTCCCTTTGGGAGGCTTATATTGAAGGGCCGCTTGAGAGTGATCTGAAATAAATTTGCAGAAGGCTCCACTTCTAAAATACTCACCAAGGCTCTTGTTTTTTTTTCAGCCTGAGACAGTGAAACAATAAACGGTTTATCAAGTATTGGGCAGGTGACACTGCTTAGTTAATGAGTTCCATTTGGTGGGCCACAAGTAGTGCAAGCCTCCACCAAGCAATAATTGCCTGTAATCATATTTATGCTTTGAGGATTTATCCGATTTTTCAGTGAATTAGTGTAACTTGTTGCAGTCTCACGCAAAAACTTATAGAAGCTTTGCTGTTAAAAGTCAAGCAAAATGCATTGAAAGTTTTTCAATTTTTTAAAAAAAACACAATTATTAGTTACTGTATAGCTGGCTGCTGCTATTATCATCATTTGCATTTTGATATTTGTTATCCAACAGCTAAAGCTCTTTAGTTAGTCTGCAGTAAAAATTTTTAAAATCTATTGAATAAAAAGATACACCACAAAATCGGTTAAGCAGAAAAACAATATGGATATTGTGTTGTATTTGTACCTGGAAAAACAAATGAAAAAAATTGCAGTAAGACCACTATATCTGTAGGATCAATATCTGCTGTTTCACTTATCCACTGCCTGAAAATATTAAATAAAAAACCCCAGAAATACACATTTCCAGAACTCAGTGGTGGGATTATGTTTCTATGCTGTGATGGGTCTTGCAGAGTTTGTTTGTTTTTTGAGTTTTTTCCCGCCATTTCCAATGGGTCTTGAGGGGTTTGTTTGCTTTTTGCTTCGCTTTTTTTGCATTTCCCATGGGTCTTGCATGGTTTGTTTGCTTTCTGCTTTGCTTTTTTTGCATTTCCGATGGGTCTTGCATGGTTTGTTCGCTTTCTGCTTTGCTTTTTTTGCATTTCCGATGGGTCTTGCATGGTTTGTTCGCTTTCTGCTCTGTTTTTTTTTGTTTTTTTTTTTTTTTTTTTTTTTTTTTTTTTTTTTTGCATTTCTGAAAGGTCTTGCATAGTTTGCTTTTCTTTCTTTTTTTCCCTTCGGCTGGAATGGATTAACCGCGTTTCTGATGGGTCTTGCAGTGATTTGTTTGGGTGTTTTTGGTGATTTTTTTCTTCAGCCAGAATGGATTAATTGCATTTCAGTGCATTCCTATGGGAAATGGTGCTTCGACTTAACGACCATTTCAAGTTACAACTGGAGTTCCAGAACCAATTAAGTTCATAAGTCAAGGCACCACTGTATGCTATGTATAGGGTTTCTATATCTGTGTGTTCTGGCATCCACTGAGGGGGGAGGCTTAGCACTGATCCCCACGCGGCTACTGTGGCCCTACTGTAGATACTGTGGACCTTGTTTCTGGACAAAATGTGCCATTCTGGTCCATTCTTTTTGTTTCTGCAGAACCTTCAACCAAACTGTTGGGACTTTTGAAGAACTCCAGGCTTATCTCGCAGGTTATGTGGCTACCCTGACTCGTGATGATGAAAAAAGGAATGCACAGTAAGTCTTCCAGCTGACTCTTGAAACTGCATAGAAGGCACCATCATCCGCACTGTGTTTAAGAGTCGACAGCTCAAGGGTCCCTTCTGCATGATAACAGCAGTCTTGTTAAACGATGCCTAAAAGGATGCCACACCTCTGGTTTTGGTGACTGTATTTACACTGATTGTTAAAAATTTTGGGCCAATGTTTTTCCCCCCCAGGCTTTCTCAGCCCTGCGGATCTTGGCAGCTTTTACAGCATTTCGGCATTGAAGCAGTACAGAGTTGACAGTACTGAAATATTTTGTTTCATGGGCATATGCTCTTGTCTTTTGCGTTCAGCTGTTTTCTCGGAAAGGTGCTCAGCAATGACATGTTTCAGTCCAGCGTTGTTTCAGTACGTCAGTTGTGGCGCTGTAGCATCTATGGAGGCAATTTTCCAGCCTTCCGACACAGTGGCTGCAATCCAATGTTCTCTCTCCCCTCCATCCCTCATGTTTCCCATCCTATCATCGGCATGAATGCTTTCTATTTTGCATTTGCCGTGTGGGATAACAAGAAGCTCTAAGGTAGAGGGGTTGAAACCTGACACGATGCAATTTTTGCCCTCGTGTTGAGTCTTCTTCAGCTGTTTTAAAATGGCGTGGCCTGCCTCCATCTGGGAACAGCCGTTTGCTTTCCTATATTACTTTCTGTTGTCTTCCATAATGTTGTTTCAGAATTCTTAGTTTGGCTTATAGTTGTTATATTGCTGTGTTTAAATCTTGAGGGAATCTTGTTCTTTTTGCATGTATTGCCTTCAAAAAACTTTTTGAAGGGCACCCGGAGTGCTTCTAAATTGACTCTGCTATGACAGTGTTGTGATTACTTAATTTTGACGCTTTATTTTTTCGAGTGCTGTCAAAGATACAGGAACAGAGGTGTCAATCATAGTAATAGCACCTCAAGCCAAAAAAAAAGAGGAGAGAAAATAATAAAAATTTAAAATGAAGAAGACACCTTAAAGACTAAAGTGCTGTATTTTAATGTGAGGTTTGTTGGATCAAGTCCTCTTCCTCAGACGCCATTCTGAGTAACAGTAGATGAGAGCAATAAAAATATGACAGATATTAATTTGGTGTGACTGTTAATGAGCAGTCCAAATGACCGTTTATGTGGAACAGGAACAAGGTGAAAGGAATGAGGCTTAAGATGAAGGTATTACCGTTGGCATTCTGACCCTCGTTTCATTTCGCAAAATGGCCACTGAGAGATGCAGTCAAACCAGCTGACTGTTCGTCAAACAAATTACCATTTCAGACCTGAGGAATCCAAACAGAAAGGATGCAATCAATATTTAATGTCTCCTGAAACATTGCCATTTAAAAAGAGGCTTTAAATAGAACTGTAGAAAGCAGCAGCTACTGCTCATCTCTACCTTATCTTGACATCTGAGGGGGAGGGGTAACTCTTTAAACGTTATTGGAAAAATTAATGTTCCGGTTTTCCTTGCATTTAGGTTTTTGAACTCCATTCCCCTCTGAAGGATGATGAACTCTATACATTATTTTCTGCCTTGGCAGATATAGTATACCTTCATTGGGCATACCTATAGCCTGAGAGTGAGCAAAATGTACCCCTGTCAAGTCCTTTTTTTCGTTGTTTTGCTAAATTTTGCTACATCCCACTTTCCCATAAGCAATTCTTTTCTTTGCTGATTTGGCCCAGGTCCTTCCTTCAACCCCCCCCCCCCAGTTCTTGCATAGATGCAAAGAACCACGAGCAGGATGATGCAACTTAGCACTATTTCATATGTTTTTCCCCTCCAAGCTCTGATCAGGGATGTGGAAGGAATTGGGCCATACCTTAGAACCAGTGCCCATGTCTGCCTGCAGATAATATCAAGTTAATTCCTGGCATCTCCCAGGAAAGCTGAGAAAAATACCTGCCTGAAACCATGGGAAACAGTTGCTAGTTGACATAGACAACTACCCACCCCTACCAGATCCTGCCAGGCCATGTTCTCCAGGTGGCTCCTCCAAGGGAGGTCAGGAAATCATTCCTAAAGGACTGGGCCTTTTTGACAGTGGCACCTACACTTTAGAAGAACCAGCTGCTGGTAGAGCTCCACCTGGCCACCTCCCTCCTAGCCTTCAAAAGGCTTCTGAAGACTTTGCTTTATGCAATCCAGCCTGGCCTTATGCCTCCTGTCCTGTTCCCTGCATTGAATTCTATTATTGGTTGTATCTTCTTTTTATTTGATTCATTAGTTTATTTTAATATTAATTTCCATTCTAGATGTTTTATCCTTATGTTGTTAACTGCCCAGAGTAGTGCTATGCACTAACGGTATTTAAATATAAGAAAGAAAAGAAAAGAAAAATAAATGAATGAATGAAGAAATGAACATACAGACAGACAGACAGACAGACAGACAGACAGACAGACAGACAGACAGACAGACAGACAGACAGACAGACAGACAGATTGATTGATTGATTGATTGATTGATTGATTGATTGATTGATTGATTGATTGATTGATTGATTGATTGATTGATTAGCGGACCCATAGCTTGACTTGTCATAAGACAGCTTTCCATTATCCTGTAGTTCGGCAAGATAATAGGACTGTAGCACATAGTCTCCACTAAGGCATGAGAAGCTGAAGAGACAGCACTTGCAGAAATCTAGAATGTCTCTAGATCACATTTTGGTCACATTTTTCCTGGAGTGCTCTTTTCTTAGCTTCTTGGTGAGAACCAGAGACTTTTCGTGAGGGGAAGGGAGCGTATGGGTTCATCCAGCCAACATGCCTAGATATCAGAAGTTCTTTCAGAAAAGTTCTCAGACTGCTCCAATCGTTTTTCCTTGTCTGCTCGGCCAGACTGATCAGCGAGGATATTTCCTTCCTTTTAATGCAGAGTGTCTTCTTTGGAGCCGTTATCCAGAGCTGTCTCTTTGGAGATGATACAGCTGAGAGAACAAGTCTCCCAGTTCCCTTCCTCTTGCCCGTTTCAGAACCTGGAAATCGTCGCGACTTTGGGCGTTGGTGGCTTTGGAAGAGTTGAGCTCGTAAGAATTTGCCTTTCAAACCTTTGACTGTAGCTCTTTATCTGGAGGATTATGACATTGCCATGCCAGAGTGAATATTGGAATGTGTTCTAAGATATCAACAGTCCATCTTTTTAGTTTATATATAAATAATATTAATCCAATGAAAACAACTCCAGTAAATAACAAGGATTCTTCCCAATTCTCTCCCTATGTCCCATCCTCCATTCCATTAGTACAGCTGTCAAGTGTTCATGTTAGATTTGGGCTGGCATGCCGGTTACGGTTAGTGATGAAAAATATATGTATTGGGTTCATGTTTATAGATACAGTAGGACTGCAGTATCTGCAGGGGGTGAATTCTAAGCCCTGCTTCCTGCAGATGATGGAAAATGTGGAAGTATTGAACACTGCATATTGCATGGTCATTGGCTCCCTCTGGTGAGCAGCTCTGTTAAATATGCCTTGGAAATACATATAAATACTTATTTCTGGGGCTTCTTATTTAGTTTTCCAAGCAGTGGACAAGTCAATCAGTGGATACTGCTCCCCTAGACAGAAGGGTCCTACTGTACATCGATTTCACACATCCAATCATGAATCTGGAAGTTGAGTCATGACAGCTGGACTTCTTTCTTATTAGGCTAAAATGTTTCGCTACTCATCCAAGCAGCTTCTTTATTCATCTGAAGGAGCTACTCAGATGAGTGGTCAAATGTTTCAACCTAATAAGAAGGAAGTCCAGTGGCCATTATTCAACTTCCAGATAGCCTCACCTGGATGACTGAGAATCTCCACAGTTCATCAGCGATGAAGCTTGAAATCCATTTTGATGAAGATGTACATCAAAAGCTGAATCGAAAAAGTCAGAGCTGAAAATGTGTAAAATTTGAAAAAAGGCACAAAAGCATCCTTGAGTTAATAGGAAAAAGGTATAAAAGTGGGAGAAATGTGTACCGAAAATGTTCATTAAAAAAAATGCATGAATAGCCATGCACAAAGAAAAAAAGTCCTTTTGCATTGCTATGCCTGTGTAACTGTTTTAATTGTATTTGTTCTGTTGTCAGCCGCTCAGAGTGGTATAATTATACCAGATGGGCGGGATATAAATCAAATAAATAAATAAATAAATAAATAAATAAATAAATAAATAAATAAAATAACTTGAAGTTGCAAAATTTGGGCCAAGGCAAAAGTCGTTTCCAGCAAAGGGATCTGCAGGCGTAGTTATGTAATTGGTTGCAGAATCAGTTGCACAATCAGACATGGATTGTGGTCTGCCCTGGCATAAAGTTCCTCGCGTGCTAACTTCACACTGCGCCAAATGCAGTGGTATTTCAGTGATATTCTCATATCCCTGTTGGTAACGGGGATGGGACAAGAAGGCTGGATAAACATATTTAGCGTATTAAATCCTTGGCCTCTTATTTTCCTTATTTTATGTGTGTTTCATGTTCTGTGAATGCTAGAAAGCTCATTTTGTGTGCATGACAAAACAAGGTTATTCAAACAGGATATGTCCCTGTCGTGTCAACAGTCCAACACATTACATTTTATTCTGTTTATTCTGAATAAATTCAAGAAAGTTGGAAAGTGCTCAGGGAGTTGTTTTTGTACACCCCTCTGGATAATCTCCTTTCCTTTCCTTTCTTTTGTGAGTACAGGTGAAAGTTAAGAATGAAAACGTAACATTTGCCATGAAATGCATTAAGAAGAAGCACGTTGTGGATACGAAACAGCAGGAGCACATTCATTCTGAAAAGAGAATTTTAGAAGAGGCCTGTTCTCCATTCATAGTGAAGTAATTTGATTTCTGTTTTACATTTTCCTTTAATGTCTGTTGTATAAAATGATACCGCCTGGATATTGCTTTAATTGTTTTCCAATTTGCATGATATACAGCTACTCATCAGAAAGCTCACTTCTGCTCTGGGTAAAAACTTTCTATAAAGTAGCTCCTTAGAGTCATCATTTGTCCTTTTACACAGTTGTGTAACTCATTTCCAAAATATTTACTTTGTGCAATAAAGCGGGATCATTGACATAAGATCCGTCACTTCGCTGTTACTTTTCATGAGAGGACTGAAAAATGTTAGGTCTGGCTGCATCTGCCATGAGTTGGAGAGTAGCCATCAGTGTCTGGCAGTTGCCCGCTACTGCCTCACAGAATTTCTGTAAGAATTAGAACTGGATAATACATTTGAAGCTTAACACAGTGCTGAGCCAGTATTATATGCCACCCACATTTCTGGAAGGTCTCTGGGTGGCTTACAACAATTTAAATGCAATAAAAAGATAAAAAGATAAAACAATTAAAAATTATGCATTACTGTTATGCCATAGAGATCTTGGTTTTAAATCAGCTTTGTTTAGATTTTTGCAATCTGTTTTTTTCCCTTGCTGTCCTTCAGATTTTATCGCACTTTCAAAGATACCAAATATGTTTACATGCTCTTAGAAGCCTGTCTTGGAGGTGAACTATGGAGTATTCTCAGGGACAGGTAATATTATTACTCTTTCTCTCTTTTTAAAAAAGCCCTCGTTTTGGTTTTATTTTGAAGTATGAAAAATAGGAAGGAAGGAAGGAAGGAAGGAAGGAAGGAAGGAAGGAAGGAAATGCTGGTCTTAAGACATTTTATAGGGGCGTGGTGGCGCTGCGGGTTAAACTGCAGAAACCTCTGTGCTGCAAGGTCAGAAGACCAGCAATCATAAGATCAAATCCACGTAATGGAGTGAGCTCCCATCGCTTGTCCCGGCTCCTGCCAAACTAGCAGTTCGAAAGCATGTAAAAATGCGAGTAGATAAATAGGTACTACCATGGTGGGAAGGTGATGGCGTTCCGTGTCTAGTCACGCTGGCCACGTGACCACGGAAACTGTCTTTGGACAAACGCTGGCTCTGTGGCTTGGAAACAGGGATGAGCACCGTGCCCTAGGGTCGGACACGACTGGACTAAATGTCAAGGGGAACCTTTACCTTTACCTAAGAAATTCAGTTGAAGTGATTGGACCTGCTTATTGTGTTGCTCTTAAACTTTTACAGAAGGTTGATGTCAGTGTGATTCTTCATGGTGAAGTCCACTTCTTCAGACACCCATCTTGTCTGTGGTGCTGGGTTGCCTCTGATGAAGTAGAGTGGAATGTACCAAGACCCACACTGAAATAAACCCTTTAGGCTTTAAAGTGCCATAGCACTCCTGCTTTTATTTTTACTATGTATGCTGAAACAGAGTAACAAGGCTACCTCGCTGAAATCTGGAAATATATTGTTATCTGTGTCAAGCACAGCTATACGAATAAAATAATGTTACATTTCAGAAACTTAAAGAATGAAGCACAATGATTATTGGAAATGTCATTTTATTATCTACTAAAAGAAATCCCGAGTTTGCACATTTTGGACCAGACATCATATCGATCTACCAAAACCTTCAAGCAAGGTTGTGGAACACCCAGATTTGCACATGTTGAGCCCATCCAGTCTGAACAAAACTGTGACTTCTGGGACCTCTGAGCATGGCTGATGCTATGATGTGGCCCAACAGCCTCACTTGGGGGGCTACCAGGTTTATGCTAGTTAGTGGAAGTTTCCTCCAATGCATTTGGGAGGGAGAAGCCCTAACATTCTTGTCCCTAGCTTCAAATTGTATTGGATGAACACCATTGGAGTTCTAGGGCAGTCTTCCATCTAGTGACTGAAGATGGAACTGCAGGCTTCAGAATTGACATTTAAAATCAGTATTTTTGGCAAATAAAAGGTGCACACTACTAAAGTCTCCTAAGTATACATATAAAATTTCAAGCATCTATGGTGTTTGAGATGTGCTTCTGGCTGAGAGAAAGAGTTATACTTTCTTTTGTCACAGTGGATGTGCTTTTTTTAAAATGATTTTTAAAAATCTATGGATTATGTAGTCATTTTATGAAAGAGGGTTCTCATTTATCATTTAGGATTATAAACCTTAGACATTTACCTGGGAGTGATTCCCATTAAACAACGGAGCTTTTTTCCTGAGTAAATGCATATAAAATTACAATTGTAAGTGTAGTCGCTTTAAAAATTAAAAATAAATTAAAATACTGGGTGCCAGAACACAGAGAGAATTTTGACTCCTGTTGTCTAAAGATGCCGGCCACAGAGACTGGTGAAACCTTCAGAACATGGCCAAACAGCCCGAAAAACCCACAACAACCATAAAATACTGGGGTTTCGCATTCAGCATCGTTTGCAAATGTTTTCGTGTTTGAAGTCTGCCCCATTTCATTGTGCTTATTTGCAAACAACCCAGTTTCTTTGGTGTGCACTTAAACCTCCCTTTCCAGAGAAGGTAGGAAAGTATACTTCCATCTGGTTAAAATCCTAAGAAACCCAGTTTCTCTCATAACATGCTGTACATATTTCTACCCATGATCAGAGAAAGCGAAGGAAAACTGTTGCTTTCTTTCAGAGGTAGCTTCGATGACACCACTACAAAGTTCTGTGTTGCATGTGTGACAGAAGCTATCGAATATTTGCACAGTATCAGTGTGATCTACAGGGACCTGAAGCCAGAAAATTTGATTTTGGATGCCCAAGGATATATAAAGCTGGTAAGGTTTTAAATTGTAGAGATATTTATAGCCATAGTGAATTTTTTCCTTTCATCCAGTACTGTGTCCACAGTCAACCCTCATGCATCAGGATGGGGATTTTGTTTTTAGTCCCCTTGAAGTCATGTTTTGTTGCAGAATCCAGTCAGAATTCGACCTACACGGTGAATATTTGTTTGTTTAGTTATTTATTAAACTTCCATACCACCCCATGACTTCAAGGAACTACTGTTGAGTGGTCAGCAGTCAAATTAAAAAAAAATACTATCATATAACAATTAAAAAGAAAAAAGCAAAACATGCTGTGTATATATTACCCCTTAGCACTTCAAGCACTCTCTGGGTGATTTACAATTTAATCATGCAGGCTATACATTGCCCCCACCTCCAGCAAGTTGGGTACTCAGTTTACCAACCTCGGAAGGATGGAAGGTTGAGTGAACCTCGAGATGGCTACCTAGGATTGAACCTGGGCAGTGAGCAGCGTTTTGGCTGCAGTACTGCAGTTTACCCACTGTGCCACGAGGCTCCTAATAAAAATAAAGACATAACATAATAAGATCCAGTCAAGTCAAATAAAGGAACATAAGACAGACAAACCAAACAGCATCAGGCAGTAGTTGGGCTTGTTGTTGTTGTTTAGTTGTTTAGTCGTGTCTGACTCTTTGTGACCCCATGGACCAGAGCACGGCAGGCCTTCCTGTCTTCCACTGCCTCCCGAAGTTGAGTCAAATTCATGTTGGTAGCGATCGCAAAACAATGTTTTAATAGGCAAAATCCACTTTGCGACGATCAGTTCCCTGCTTCGGGAACCGATTCTTCGCATTACGATGATTTTAAAACAGCTGATCGGTGGCTTCAAAATGCCCACCCTCTGTGTAAAAAATGGCTCCCCGCTGTGTTTTTGGACGGATTCCTCGCTATACAGGCACCAAAAATGGCTGTCCCTATGGAGGATCTTCACTGGATGGTGAGTTTTCAGCCCATTGGAATGTATTGAATGGGTTTTCAATGTGTTTCAATGGGATTTTTTATTTCGCTTAACGAGGATTTCGCTCTACAGCAATTTCGCTGGAACGGATTATCCTCGTTAAGCGAGGCACCACTGTATGTCCCTTCTTAAAAGCCTGGAATTAGTGCCTTTTAGGATTACAACTTCCAGCATCCCCAGCCAACCTAGGTATAGGCCATGCCAGTTTGGGGATTCTGGCAGTTGTATGTCAAAAAAGGAAAGTGTCCAAGCTCTGCTGTTGTTACTAAAGAAGAGGATTTCATGAAATGAAGGAACATGGAACAGTATGATCTCCATTTAAAACCAAAGGCTGGGAAGAAAAATAACAAGGCTTGAATATTTCTGTCTGATCATAGTATCTTCTCCTTCACATAAGGTCGACTTTGGGTTTGCTAAGAAGATTGGTGCTGGGCAAAAGACTTGGACATTTTGTGGGACCCCAGAATATGTTGCACCTGAAGTCATTCTCAACAAAGGCCATGATTTCAGTGTAGACTTCTGGTCTCTTGGAATTCTTGTCTACGAACTACTTACGGGGAGGTATGTGCTTCTCTTTCCATTTAAAAAAAAAATCTTATTTCACAAAGAGACTTTTTCTGTGGTGGCGGTGGGTTTTTGCCTGACCGTTATAGGCTGGGGGAACTTTCGGCCTTAGCCATTGATCTGGACGCTGCGGCTGAAATCCTGTTGTACAGCTTTGTAAGTGTAATGGAGATGACATCAGCCGTGGCGGTTGTGGCAAATGGCCAATGATCATAGGCAAACCACCTCTGATTAGAGAGAATTTCATGTCTCATACACAATGCAGCAAAATCGTGGGCACCCAAAAATCTCTAATGGCACTGGCAGAACTACATTTCGAGGGCCCTGGAGTTTGAATTGTTGTTTTGCAACCAGCAATGAGGTCTAGGTAACCACTGTTATCTTCTTCCATGGGGTTGTTCCACAACGGATCATCACACATTTTCAAACAAAGGTGGATTGAAGTCAATCCTGGGACCCCACCAGGATAAGGCGCCCTGAAACTTAAGCTTCATTCATTTCATAGTAGATCTGCCCCTACCCAAAGGAAACCTTTAGTTGGTGGAAACTTGCCACTGATGATGATGTCAGCACTGCTGTATATGCAGGGCTGTGCAAACAGGATTTTTGGCCAACCAGTTAAACTTGACTATTAATCTCATCTTAGAGTGGACCCACTGAATCAATGGGACTTACATAAGTGCCATTCATTCAACAGAACTGTTCTATCTGGAATGAATAGCTCGATTTATCACTGTGTACTTACTCAGCTGTCCAGATCAGTGTTTCCGTGAATCATTTTCTCTTCCATTATGTGTGCGCAAGACATAGAGAAGACATAGTACAAAACAGATAAAAGTTGCAAACTTTATTCATCATGAGTTCTGGCTCTGCTCATCATCCATTTCAGCCCCGGATGACTTTTCCTGTGGCTTAGTAATCTTCAATAAGAAGAAGCCTTGCTTTGTTAAGGCTGTGGGTTTCAGTAAATTGAAATCTCTGGTTAAAAGTAGCAAGGCTAGGAAATACTTTGTGCTTGAAGGAAGAGAAATATTCTCATTGGCAAGGATACTGAAAAAAGTCTTGAATTTTCAGTAGAATTCTCGCACTAGTAAAAACAATGTTTTGTGTTTTTAAAAAATGCACACACAATTTTGGTGAAAAAGTTGCATGATTTGTCAGTTGTGTCAGCTCCCCCAAATGAGGATAATTGCTGCTTTATTTAAGAATATGAAGAAGCGGATGGGGTGGTGGTATCTTTTTTTAACAATCAGCTTATTGTGTAGGCATGGGTGGGGGTGCACTCTTTGCTGCTCAAAGGGAAAGGACAGCAGATGTATTTTTCACAGATTTCAGAGACGTTAAATAGGAGGGAAATCTCTCTGTTTTGTGTCTATTTGGAGTGAAGGAATCTTGCAGAGTTTTAAAATGCCTTGTCTCTTGTGGTTCCATACTTTGCATGAGTTACAAGCAATTAGAGCAATTGGGCAGGGCCAGGAAGAATTAATGATCTGCCTCCTTATGGGGCAGAATCATATATTGTTATTAAGGATCAATATCCATTTATGGTTCAACATTGCTGAACTCTGAATCCTGTCTAAATAAAGGTCCATCCCCTACCTGAGCAAATGTCCATAGGTGGAATGGAAAAGAGCTGAATGACAGATGTTTTTCATGTAGATTTAAATCCTAGCATTTCCAGTTGAAAAGATCAAATCTCAAGAACTGAGAAAGACTTTTGTTGCATGGAGCGGTCGTGCAACTAAGCGTAGACAATACCCGGTGATTCTGATGTAGTAGAAGGCAGTTTCCTATGGATTTTGATTGTGACCAGAATAGAATTTCCTATTTTATGTTACCAGCCTCATTTCATTTAACTCCCCCCCCTCTCTTTCTCTCTCATCCTCTCTTCCCCTCAACCATTTCTTCTCCCTTAAAAACTCACTTCTCAAAACTGCGGCATCTACTCTAGTCCTCCATTTTCTGGGACTGATCAAATGATGACCTACAATTTGATTTTAAAAGGCGTGGAAAGGCTGGATTTTCCCAGAATAATAACAAAGCGGCCTGAAGACTTGATTCGGCGACTCTGCAGGTGAGAACAGCAATTCTGTTGCAAAGGCATGAAAAGAATACTTTAGTAGCATTATATTCTCTGGAGCAATATATGGTTTCACACAAACAGAGGTAGGCCAAAATTGCCTTTTTACACGTATCTTGCACTGTCACAGAAGCTGCCGTGACTAATTGAGGTTAATTAATGAAGTGCCTGTCAATACCTGATTGTGTGCCTGACATGTGACCAACACCCTATTAATTAACCCCATCACTGCACAGTAAGATTCTGGCCCTCATGCTTCTGATTCCTTAAAAATTAGAGTATTATTGTAAGATTCTTCCCATCTGGGCTGTCGTCCCCCCCATCGCTTATTGTGATCTAGACACATGATGATGAGAATGATCATGATAGTGGTCGTGGTGTTGATGGTGAGGACAATGATTTTATGCTACAATCCCATACATGTTTTCTTAGAAGCAAAGCTGAAAATGGTTCATAAAATGAAGGAATATCAGGCATATGATGAAGCCGTTAAGAACTAATGCCAAAATAAGACAGTGTTTTGGGAGTGAGAGCATCATTCTTCTTGGAAATAATTTTCCATGCTTTGCTTTCAGCTAGACCCTCTTTTTCTCCAGAAAGGCTTAATCCTGATGAAGTTTGCATAGGTTCGTGCAGAGTTTGGAACGTAACTTTTGAAAACACGAAATGTAAAAGCAGTTGATAGGTTTTTACTGGACCGCTTAAAAAATCAAACAAATTTCACACTTTCGCGGAGAAAATTCCATCAGGCTAAGTACTACCGTTTTACGGAGAGTGGAGACAATTTGTAGATAAGAGTCCCCCAAACTGATGGCAGATGTCTGTGCTAAGTCTGTTTGGAGAGGTCATTTCAGACTCAGATTGCAAACGTCCATCGTGTGTGTGTGTGTGTGTGTGTGTGTGTGTGTGCGCGCGCGCGCGTGCATGCATGTGTGTGTGTGTGTGTGTATGTGTGCACATGCATGCGTGTGTGCCCGTACAGTTTCAAGCACCATCCGTTGCAGCATGGTTAGAATTTTCTGCCTTGCTCTTAAGACCAAAAGGTTTGTAATTACAATATGACTGCCAGAGAGGTTCGCAAGTCAAAAAAAGGGAGGGGTGGATGGGTTCCAAGTGGCAAGTTAATTCTGAGCCATTGAAAAAGAAACCCAAGTCAAGTCACTGGTCTGACTTAAGTTCAAACTGACAGGCAGTCCCACGGCTTGAGTTTCCGCCCTTGATGACTGCCCCCCCAATACACCTACATCACCTGCTTCTGAAACTGAAACTTTCTTTTTAGCTGTGGGGCTGTGAAAACAGCCTGTAGCAAAGAATTGAAGTTATAATTTGGTTTAATCACCAGGTAGAAGATGCTAGTTAAAGCCAAATTAATGTCAAATTATGGTGAGCATAAGCAGATTTTTTTCTTCAGTCTGTAGTCACCTCTGACTGATGTCAGGAGCCCACGTGTCAGGAGTTGTCTTGAAGGTGGTGCTACTTGCTGAAGTGTATTTTTTGCACAAAAGTTTGCGATTTGTATGACTTTTCGCAGTCCAACAAAGGTATCACCCACTCTTACATTTGTGTAATCTTCAGGTCCTCATGGCCTTTTGCTAACACTTTTGGAAAGTAACTTTTTGTTTTACTTGTGTTGAGGTGTTTGGAAAGTAATCCATTGTTGTCCCTCATTACAATTTTTACCAAGAAACTTGCTGTGTTGCTTGTTGCATTTATTTATTTATTTATTTCTGTTACACAGAGAGGCTTAGAACTGAAAAGAAAATGGCACAGAACATAGAAAATTACCTTGAAATGTGTTAAAATAACCTTTAAAGATAACTTCTAAAAGTAACTGGAAATTTTACGCATTATACCAACAAAGTAAATTTCTTCCTACTCGTTACATTACTTTGGAAATGTAATTGTGTTACAGCCTTGTTATCAAAAACTAATAAGTTGCAGGTAACTACATTACTTGCAACTAGTTACTTGCAAACTTTGGATCTGTGTAGTGCTTTTTGGTTAGTCTGTTTAAATTGATAAGTAAATTTAAATTAAAAACCAAGCCTTTCAAAGTGCTACAAGATTTTTTTTTGACTCAATGAATATAGTGTGGACCACATAATACCTCGTTTTAGCCTGCTGTATCTTTGCATCTTTTCTTCATCTTAAGCCGCTGTGATTTCTGCCATAATCCGCTATCTTTCTGAGCTTATGTGTTCATTTCTATGCAAGTTGCTAGGCAACAGACTTCAAACTGAGAACTTAACAACGAAGTAGACTAGAAACCATTTTAAGACATGTCTTGCAAACAAGTATAATTGGATTGGAAATTGTGGGCGATGAGTGGCTAATGATACAAAGGAGGTGTGTCTTCATGGAAAGCCTGGTTCTGACTGCGAATTGGAATTCTCATTCTTGCATTTCACATGGCAGGAGGCAATAACCCCTTGCTTAAGCTGGCTGGATAGCTTAGTGGTTTAAGGATGTGGCTTGCAGAGCCAGTAGTTGAGAGTTTGATTTCCCACTGGGCCAGCAGGGAGAAAAGCCAGCCTATGTGGCCTGGGTCCAGCTGCACAGTCCCAAGGCATCCCACAGAAGAAGGGAATGGTAAACCCTTCACAGCATTCTGTACCTGACAACCCTGAAAAGGGCCACCATAAGTCAGAATCGACAGCATATGATGACTATTATTAAGCTAAGCAATCTCTGAGTCTAGTTCGTGCCTTTCAGGAAGACCTGCAGGGAATCATTGCCTCGAATTCCTTTGTAAAAGAAGTGGCAAGAATGGCAGGAAAACCAAAAGATCAAGGGTGGGGCATCCCTTGCAGCCGAAGGATACACGAAAGCTAATGTGGCACTTTTTCTTTTCTTGATGTTCTGTTTCCCACACTTCAAACAAACGAGATTCACTGAATCAGCACTTCAGTGCCCTGAACAAACCCCCATGTGTTCATCCTGTTAGCCTCTTGCTTTATAATTAACTGCAAGCCTGCAGCAGTTTTCATATTACATATGGACCATGGGAAGCGTCTGTTCTATGTCCTGAGTGCGCAAGACAGCTGCAAGACACAGAACGTTAGTGCCACAGCTCTGCAGCCATGAGGGCCCCCCGTTATGCTTTTTTTAGTTGCTTTCTAACTCAGGGTGGCTTGAAATGTTGCAGAGGCAGCTTCAGACCAGGGGCATGGAGCACATGAGTGCCCATTTCCATTGCTGGTGCTGCCTTTGGGGGAATATTCTACTTGCGGTTCTTCTCCAAAGGATCTTGTTAACCAGTATGGGAACAGAAGAGTGAACTAAGTGGGTCTTTGGTCTGTTCTAGCTGACTACTCCATTCTTACAAAGCCCAAACCACACAGTTCTTCACCTCACCGAGAACCAGGCTGTAGTCAAAACACAGTCCTTGTTTTAGATTCTCAGCAATCTTATACCCCTGATGGCTTGGACCACAGGGATGGAGGGCAGATCTTAAAACATGGGTCAGGCTTGTTCAATGAGAACAAGCTGAGCAGACTTATTTATTTATTCATTCATTCTATTTATACCCTACCTATTTGGTCGAAAGGACCACTCTTAGATCAGTGATTTCCTTGAGTTGCACCTGCAAATACTATCAAATGATGGATGATGGATATTTCTCAATTATAAATGTTTCTGTGTTTAATTTCTAGACAAAATCCTACTGAGAGATTAGGAAATCTGAAAAATGGAATCCATGACATTAAGAGGCACAGGTAAGGAGAGAAAAGGGTCTGGTCAACCCAGGGTTCTGGCTATATGGAGTCTGGAGAACATAGAATTCCCCAGTTCTTTGCCAAGAGTAGTCGGCCCCTCTCCTAAAGTCTGCTGCATGGAAGGGAAGGTGGGAGAGAAAAGGGAACTGAGGTGGGAGGGAGGGAGATGGAGGAAAAAGCAGGATGGCAGAAAGAGAAAAGGCAGTGGTGCCGAGAGAGAGAAGGGGTGGTGAAGAGAGGAAAAACAGAGCAGGAAAACAGTGAAATTGAGGTGAGAGAGGCAGTGAGAGAGAAAGAGAGAGGGGGGGGATTAGCAAAGGGAGAAAAAGAAGCAGGGCAGCAGAAAGAAAGAAGGGCTGGAGACATAGAAAGAAAGGGTGGCACCGAAATACAGGGAAAATAAGTGGTAGAGACAGAGAACAGGATGGAAGAGAAAGCGAGAGAATGAGGGAGAAGAGGAACTTTCAGAAGCTTTCGGAAGCGATCAGAAGCCTCAAAGCAGGGGAGTGGAAGGACCCTTTATTAGCCAAAAATTGCCACTGCTGGGTCTGGGATCAGTGTCTCCACTCTGTGATTAGTGATTTTTGGGTATTGAAGGCTCCTCATCTCCATCCCGAGGCTACCGAAGTCTTCCTTAAGGCAAACAGGAACCCAGAGGATCTTGGAAACTGAAGCAGCGCAGGGGGATAGCTTTCAATTACGTTAAATTAAATATCACTATCATGGGTGATTCCCGTTTTCGAGGCACACATTTGTTATGCCCATAGGACGTCCGCCAGAGAAAAGGGTGGCAGAATCAAGAAGAGGATCACAGCGAGTGAGAAAGGATGGATAAGAGAGGAAAAAGTGGTAGAAACAAAGAGGGAGAGAGAAATCAGGGTGGTTTTTCTGGGTTTTTCGGGGTCTTTGGCCGTGTTCTGAAGGTTGTTCTTCCTAACGTTTCGCCAGTCTCTGTGGCCAGCATCTTCAGAGGACAGCAACCTGTGCTCTGATGTAGTTGGCTTGGGAGTGCAGTATTTATGGCTGTGAGATAGGCTTTTGTCTTTTTCTGTAGATGGGTGATTAGTGTGTATTGTTGTGGGTGTATTGTTGTGCTAAGGAGAAGAGATTATCTGTTCCTGTGGTTGATGGGTGTCATTAGCTGGTCTTTTGTGTGTAGTGATCCCCTGTCCTTGTGCCTCGGTAGAGTTCATTGACCTTTTGCACATTGTATTTTTGAGAGCTGGGAGCCAAGTTTTGTTGAGCATCATACTTTCCTCTTTTTTGTTGAAACTGTGCTGGTGCTTGTGGATTTCAATGGCTTCCCTGTGCAGTCTGACGTAATGATTGCTGGTGTTGTCCGGTATTTCAGTATTTTGAAATAGAATTTCATGTCCAGTTTGTTTCAGGGCACGTTCAGCTACTGCAGATTTTTCTGGTTGTTTTAGTCTGCAGTGTCTCTCATGTTCTTTGATTCTGGTGTGGATGCTTCGTTTTGTGGTTCCAATATATACCTGGCCACAGCTGCAAGGTATCCGGTATACTCCTGCGGTGGTGAGGGGGTCCCTTCTGTCCTTTGCTGACTGTAACATTTGTTGTATTTTTGTGATGGGCTTGAATCAGGGTGGCTGAGAAATGTGGTTGGCACAGCCAACTGGAGGCAGGCATCCCCTAATAAATTGCTCCATGTGAATGCTACCCTTGGTAGCAAAAAGGTTACGTGACACAGCACAAGAGCTAAAATCTGAAGGGTGGTGGAGACTTCAAACTTTCCGCACTGATAGTATGTTTAAATAGCATAACTACTGAAGCCAGCCTCATCAATTTTTTTTTTCTTCTTAGGTGGCTGAACGGTTTTAATTGGGAGGGACTAAGGGCACGGAAACTAACATCGCCATTGAAAAGAGAGGTACTGAGCCAGACATGCTTGTTCAGAGCTGATCTAAATCCCCCTCCATGTGGGGGAATCCAGTAGATCTACACACTCTCCTTCCCCACCCGCTGCCATACCCAAACACGTCTTCTTCCCCCCTCTATGAGACTGTAGCTCTGACTTCATAGCTGGAGCCACCTTAGAAACCTCTGTGGCTGGTGGGAGGAGTTAGAAAGCGGATTCTCGAATCAGATCTTCCTTTGAGTCTTGATCCCACATATAATAAAATCTGTGTTCTGCTGGGAGGGAAAAGCCCATGACATTTCCCTTCATTAAATACTTGGAAGAGCTGCTGTTATCTTGTTTTAGGAGCAAAGGGGTCAGGGATCGCCGAGTCCAGAGCCAGATAACATGTAGCTCTTCAGGTGTTGTCTAGACATGCGCATGAAGCACTTCATTGCTCTTCGGCCCGATTCGTACACTTAGGACCTGTACATTCCCTTCCCCCACCCCCGTGCTGGCTGCCCCACTCACAATCATCTGCATGCTGGCTAGGTCATCCTCTGGGGTGGCTGTCCAGTCTGGGCAGGGGCCTGGGCTTTCCTTCCTTGCCTCCTCCAGCAGCTGACCATCAAGGATCCCCATCCCACCTCCTTGTCTGAGTGGCTGGCTGCCAGAGGAGGTGGAGAAAGGACGCCCAAATTCCTGCCTGGACTGGACAACCACCCAAGGGGGACAACCTGGACAGTATGCACAGGCTTCTGAGTGGGGCAGCTGGAAGGGGGGTGCTGAGGGAACATGCAGCACTTGTGGTGCTATGCATACAAATTGGGCCAAAGCATGATGAAGTGCTTTGTGGCCATATCTAGTATTATCCAACTCTCATTATGCCTGACTGTTGACGACACAAGCTAAGTAGACTGGGAGTCAAGTCTGACAAGTAGGGGTGTACCAACTCCCAGAATCCTTCAGTAATTCCACAGACAGGATTCTAGGAGTCTCTCAGCCCACAAACACTTAACTCCAGACATCTTCATTTCACTCAATCGGGTAAAGTCTAGGTCCTTTCTAGTCCTTCATTTCCTGCTGCAATCCTTCCTGGAGGTCATCGTCTCCTTGCTCTTTATGAGATCATAAAGGATAGAGGGTGGCTTCCAAAGAATCAGCATCCCTAGGAATCACTGCAGTGGCTTCCTCCCAGGAAGCATGGCAGCAGGAAATAAGGACTAGAAGGAGGCCTCAGTCCAGATGAGTGAAAGGATGGTTTCTGCAGGTGTGCATTTGAGGACTGGAAGTCCTAGAATTCTGCCTAAGGAATTCTTGGAGAATTCTGAGAATGGGAGTCCAAAACAAAACAAAATCTGAAAGGGACACCCATAATGACAAATCTGTCTTGATCTATGAGCGTGGCTTGTTCTATGAAGTGAGCCTTTCAAAGTGACCTTTCTGCATCTATATGCATGATGACTATATATAAGAAGAGCCTTGTTGAGTCCATTCATAGATCTGTCTGGACTCATCTTCTGGTTCCAGCAGTGGCTAACTAGAGGATACCTGGCATGATATAAGCGTAGAAAGGTGAGGCCCTGCACTACAGATTTTACAGTTTAAAGCCTGTGCCTTGGTTTCATAGGCTATAGGCAGAAAACATAAGTAGTTGCATGAAAGAGGGGCAAGTGTGCATTGTGTGGACTTACCTTTTCCTGGATTTTCTAAATATAAAATAAAGTAAATTAAATTAGAAAGAAAAGAAAAGGCCGCTGCTGGACTAGAGTAATAAGGGGGAATGTGGAAAAATGACAGATCTAGCAGTTGATCCTGGAGCCTAATGTTAATATTACATTGTCTACAACAATCTAGAACAATAGCTTTTCATACTTCGGAAAAAAAACCTCTCTACTTTCTAAATCAGCCTAACTCCTACTCCCATACCTGTTTTAAGATCTTCCTTAAACTTTCTTCTCTCGCAACTCTGTTTTAGCTTTCAGGTCCGATGGATTACAGCTACTTTGACAGATACCCACCTGAGCAGGGCGTTCCACCAGACGAGCTTTCAGGCTGGGATAAAGATTTTTAAGACAAGAGCATTACTACAAGGAACAATCATTTGTAACAATCCAGATGGTTTGCACTGATCGTGTATGTACATGTTACAGATCCTAACTCAGCTGCATTGAAATTCGCAGGACGTTTGCATTTAAGATTCAACTGGGTGTGGATCACACTCCGATTTGCTTTGTAGCATCGCAGCGTTAACCGTTTCTCTATAACATTGGCGAGCAACCTGTAGCCTTCCTGATGTTGTTGGGATTCCAACTCCCATCATCCTTCAGCAGTGGCTATGTTGGTCGGCAGGATGGGAAATGTAATTCAAGGATAACATTTACCACCTGTAACAATATGACAGAAGAGAGAAGCGACAGGAAAATCATTCACCCTTTAATTGGGGGACTTTAATTCTTAATCCATCTCTAACAGCGATGGGTGATTGCATTGATTACATCAGCATCAATGCTCTAGTGTGCTTTGCCTCAGATGCCACTGTGGGCAGCCTTGGATCGCAGAAATGAGATATGAAACAGGGAAGTCCTGGAAGGGGTACCATATTCTAAATATAGAGTAACAATGCCTTGATGTGAGTTACAGAAACTCTGTTCTTGCTGTCCTACAGGAGAAGGGCCTTTCTTAAAAGTTACTTAATCCTGAAGGGTTAAACCTGTCCAGACACCCCTCTCTCTGTGTTTCTTACAATGTCCGCTAAGAGTGAGACTATACAAGATGCCAGCTTTGCAATTAGAAGCTGAGCTTCCTTAGAATGTAAAGAATATTTGTTTATTATAGCACAAGGTTTCTACTGCTCTGCAAGCTGCAAATTAATATGGTTTTGCTTGATAACTGGTCAGTAGAAGCCAAATTTAAAATTTATTGCACATATACAGCAGCTTTGAAGGGAGTGCAACTCAGCAGGAATAATGCTGTTCCACCTTCTTATTGTGTAGTTGACGTGTCATGTAATTTGGCCCTGTGAAACTTATTCTCATAGAAAAGTTGCAAAATCTTTGTCAAGAGGAACCAAACTGGCTGTGAGAAACAAAAAAAAGCATATTCTTTGATTAAAAAAAAAAACAAACCTCAGGCAGAATCCTGTTTACTTATGTGACTTGATGTATGCCCGGATGTGCAGAGGGAAACTGATAGGAAACGAAAAATTATTGCACAATTGCCTTATACCTGCTGTTTTTTAACCAACTGGATTTATAACAAACATCTTTGCACTCATGTAGCTTTTTCTCCATACAACTGCTATTTTTTCCCTTTCAATTTAATTGTGTAAAGTTTGGTGTGCAGAGGTCTGAAATTTATTTAGGATCCTGCCCTTTTTTTAAAAAAAGCTTGAGATGTGACTGGAAAGAGACACAGACTTGGAAATATGTGCATCCCACGGAGATGCTGTTCAGAGAGCTGGAGTTGGTTGTAGCTCTTGGTTGGACCTTACTCTGGAGTAAACTTGTTTTAACTGTTGAGTAGCTGGTTGTTGTAAGGTTTTTTGGGCTCTTTGGCCGTGTCCAGAGTATAGACAGAGTTTTGACTCCTGTCCTTTGAAGATGCCAGCCACAGAGACTGGCAAAACGTCAGGAAGAACAACCTTCAGATCACGGCCAAAGAGCCTGAAAAACCCACAACAACCATTAGATCCTGGTTGTGAAAGTCTTTGAGAATACATGTTGAGTAGCTGTTTAAGTGCCCTGAGTCTGTAATCTTGTCAGATCTTTTCATTGGTCGGGGACTTTTGTTAACACAGGAGTCCCTTCTCTCCCCCCCCCCCACTCATACATACATCCCAGATTCCCTTTTCTTGGTGACGGGATGCACTGTGACCTCTTTAAAGACTAATCTTTTCCCTCTTGTACAGCATAAACCACTAGTCTCTGCTTCAGTGACTAAATGATAGCTGTTTAACACAACAGAACTAAACCGCTATAGCTTGGAACCCATGCATGCTGGCCATGTTCTAAAAGAAATATGTTTTTAGAGGCATAGAACTACTCTGAATTTTGCGGAAAATAAATAAATAAGATGAATAAGAGGAGGGGAAATGGTCTTCCATTTTAAGAAGATTAATTAATATGTTGTTCATAGTTAGAACTCTTATGCTTTTCCCCCTGGAGGTGTGGCATGAACTCAACCAAGATAGATAGGAACAAAGGAATCTGCCTTAAACAGCATCAGATCAATGGCCCAAATAACTTACTACTATTGATAACATTACCAGAGATGGAATGGAATCCTTCTCCCCAAAATGGCCACCCACACCTTAGACGCCACAGTCCTTTCCGACTGCAAGGAGTGGATATGGATTCATATGGCAGAGTCCCTGGAAAATGCAATTGTCCATTCATGGCATCTAGCAAATTTCCCAGATAATTCTCTTTCCCAGGGTCCTTGGCATGTGAATAGGAGCTACATACTGTCATAGCAGCACCCAACACGGTAATACCCCCCTTATCTGCTGGATCAGCATCATCCGCATATTTACTGGTCCCTTGCCCAAAAATATATATAAATAAAAACATGTATTTATATGTATTTCCATGGTGTATTTACTAGAACTAGCTACTAGAGGGAGAGACAATGCAATGAATAGTGTTTGCTACTTCTGCATTTTTCGGTGTACGCAGGGAGGAGGCTGGGGACCAGCCCCCCATGGATACCATGCAGGAGGGCATTTCAATGTCTCCGAGCAGCAGTAGAGAAGGCCCTCTTCCACGTACCCACCAAATGCACCTACAGAGGTGGTGGGGAGGAGAGAAAGACCTCTCCTGATGGTTTTAACCCTCAAGGGAGATGCAGTCCCTAAGATAGCCTGCACCCACGCTTTTTAGGGTTTTATCATTTATAAACTACACCTTGAATTAAGTCCATAAATGGAGTGGCATCTAGTGGGGCTGCTGTAACGGGAGTAGGGGTGGGGTGGGGATGTGATCCCTGTAACCAGCCCCATTTAGTAATCCGGCTGCAGCATTTTGGACCCACTGAAGTTTCTGAACACTTTCCGCAGGTAATCCCACATAGTAATCCAGCTGTGAAGTAACTGAGGCATGTGTTGCCTTGGCCAGACCAGACCAGTCTCCAGGAATGGATACAGATGGTTAGGTTACATTTCTTCCAGAGAAGAATTATGGCTTGAAGGAAGAGCAGCATTACAAGTATTTATGGTGTATTTATGACCCAGACAATGTAAAAGCTAAACAATAATGAATTTGGCAAAATCATTACAAATATAAGTTCCTACTTGGGTTTTTTTTCAATCTAGCTGAGATTTAAAATTAGCAAGATGCTCCCTTTTTAAAAACGAATACAGAAAAAAGGGAAATTCAACAGATTGTGAATCTCAAAAGCTAGAGATGTGAAAAGCACTATAGTATTAGATTATATATTTTTTACACATTCACAATCCTGGATATTTCCAGTTGGAAGATCTCAGCTGAAGAATCTGGGAAGGGCCTGCCCAACATTTGAGAGCTAACTAGAGATGGGCACAAATCAGAAAAATTATGATTCATTTTGATTTGTGATTTCATCAAGATCAGTGATGTTGGTCCTCACGAATTACAAATGTACTATTTTTTTTCCTGATGAATTGATGAATCAATTTGTCAATTCATTTTTTACTTAAAATCCTATGCAGTGCCCCCCACCAAAGCACCTAGAGACATCAAATGTGCCTCTCCCCTACAGGCTCTGCTAGCTTGGTGATGTTTGGATTTCAGATATCTGAGTTATACACCCGCAAGGACGGCCACCCCAGGAAAGTTCCCCCTAGACATCTAGAGACACCTAAATCACAGAGAGGTTTCTACTGACTCTCCTCTACAGTCCCTCCAATTCTGGTGAAGATTGGGTTTCAGATATTCCAGTTATACACCCACAAAGTACATCCCCCCAGGAAAGTGCCCATTCGCAGCTGGCTTGGGGAAATTCAATCTTCACCAAACTTGGAGGGATTGTAGAGGAGAGTCATTTGGAATCTCTAGGTGCCTTGAAGGCCATTTTATAGCCAAATGAATAAATAAATAAATAAATAATCCCTAAAAATTCATTGATTTGTGATTCGTTGGGGCATTGATTCATACGAATACGAATTGGTGAATTAGAGATTTTTGAATGAATATGGTGATTCATCTTTTAATTCGTGCCCATCTCCAGAGCTAACTGATGATTGCGGGAGCTGTTACTGGAATAGTGACAGGCATGAAACTTGCTTTTTAAGTTGTGTGCCGTGCTCTCTGAAGGCAATTTTTCAGAGGTGGCATGTTGATGTGGGGTGGAACTCAAGGTAGTAGTGGATAAGGCCAGAGCTGCAAGTGGGTGGATCCATCTCTTCCTGCCACTCTTTTCTCTTCCTTCCTATGCTGCCCTCCACTTTTCACACTTTCCCTCTTGCTGCCCACCTTAAGGGCTCCGAGAGAAGGGACAGATCTTTCTTACTGAAAGTTGAATTGCTTGCTTGCAGAGGGATTTAGAAATAAATCCCTGAGTGACACTGATTTCCCCCCTCCTGGGCCACATGGCCTGATTCAATACAAAGTACAGTGGACCCTCGACTTACAGACGGCTCGACTTCCAGACTTTTCGAGTTACAGACTTCTCTGGCCGCAATATTTAGGTTCGACTTGCAGCCGGAGAATTGACCTACAGACCAGAAAAAAACCAAAGTGGAACAAAAATGGAACAAAAACGGCCGGTTACGGGATTAATCGGTTTTCGATGCATTGTAGGTCAATGGAGACTCAACCTACAGACTTTCTGACCTGCAGCCACCGTTCCAATACAGATTAATTCTGTAAGTAGAGGGTCTATTGTAGTTTTTATGTTAATGTTAATGGGAGGTGGTAAACCTGTGGCTATCCATGTCGTTGGACTACAGTTCCCATCACCATGACCTATGGACCTGTTGGCTTAGTGTGATGGGAACTGCAGCCAGACATCATCTTGAAAACCCCAGGATGCCCACCCTCCCTCTGGATGCTGGGAGGTACCACTAGTACGTAATACCAAAGACCACGTCATCTCTAGGAACTGTATCTTCTTAGTATGCATCACCTACATTTTCTGTCTTGTTTTTAGAACTTATCAAAATGTAAAAGCTGTATAATCTTTTTAAAATAAGGTATTTTCCCAAATTTGTTTGTATATACTGTAGGCTCAGTTTTCATATTTGACGATTTTTTAAAATGAGAAAGTATGCAGAATTGTTGGTTTTATTGTACAGAGGGATGCTGGTGTGTATAGAGAAAGAAAAAATGTCTTTCCTTTGTAATTCAGCTGTAAAATACATTGACTTCTTTGTGTGCTCAAATAAATCTTATTACACAGCACTCTTCACATCATCAGTTTGTCTTTTTCAACTTCCTCATATATGCCAGGCTAGAATCTGGTTGCAATTACATGGGTGAATCCTCCAGATGCATTGACATCTGCAAGGTTTTACTGGGAGAAAATGCCGTCTCTGGTTTGTGAAAATTAAATAAATGATGCCCAGATGATGATGCATAACCTGTAATGGGAATATGTGAGGTTGCTCAGAAAAGTCAGTAGTTCTATCCCATGTGTTCTATGCCACAACAGTTAAGTATATACACCCACAATATGATATTGTAGTCTTTCATGGCAGAAATGAAAGGGCTCAAGCAATAGATGCAACCTTTCAGGGACTGCCACACAAGACACAGAGACTGCCACATAATAATCAATGCAAAGAAATAGAAGAGAACAAGGAAAAAACCCATACAAAAGATCAGTCTCATAAAAGAACTCAAAGGGGAAATGTCAACCTAGATTAGGAATGCTGAAAGATCAGCAAGGCACGTACTATTTGACAAGGAAAAAAATAAAATAAAGAGACAATGGAAAAAATGTACTTAAAAAATTATAGAGAGATGTGAAGATGACATATTGCTTTAAAGAAGAATCCTGTGATGAAGAACCTTTAATTTTAGAAAGTGAGGTGAAAACAGCTGTCAAAGCATTTCGCAGAAATAAATCACTGGGAGCAAATGGGATTCCAATAGCTCTTTTCCAAGCTATCTATCAAAATCCTAATAACAATTTGCCAACAAGTTGGAGAACAAAACAACCGCCCATGGACAAGTCACGTTCAGTATACACTCCAGTAACAAAAAAAGGTGCCAAAGAGTGCGGCCCATTGCAGTAGTTTCCCATGCAAGTAAAGTGATGTTCAAAGTTTTGCAGTTAAGACTTTTACCATATATAGAGCAAGAAATGCTGAATGTTCAGGTCAGATAGAGAAAAGGAAGAAGTTCTAGAGATCATTTTGCAAATATACATTGGTTATTGAAGTGTACCAAAGAATTTCAGAAGAAAATCATTCTTTGACTCTGGAGATCGTAAGAAGCTATAGATTGTTCTAAAAGAACAGGTTATGCCTTAACATTTGATTGCCCTGATACATAAGCTGTCCCCTGGAGAATAAACTACTGTTTAAACAGAATATGGGAAAAATGGTTTCAATAAATATGTATTTTTCTCCCCATCTCTTCAATCTGTATGCAGAGTATAGCATGTGGAAAGCTGGATTAGAGGTAGATGAAGAATTTAAAAATGGGGAAAGAAATTTCAATACAAAAGGACTACAGTATCAGTGGGGGATTGGTTCCAAGCCTCCCCCTGTGAATGTCGAAAAAAAGTGGAAGTCTGGAACAGCATTGTGTGGTCTCTGTCTCCTTCTAGTGGTCAGTTCTGTTAAATACACCCTGTAAATCCATAGAAATGTGTATTTCTGAGGGTTTTTTATTTAGTATTTTCAGACAGCAGATGAATGCATCAGCAGATACTAATCCTGCAGATATTAGAGTCCTACTGTAATCTAAGATGCAACGATTAAACCTCATTATTGCCAGAAAGCAGCAATGAAAGAATTCTTGATGTAGAAGAAAGAACAAAAAGTGAGGCTATCACATTTCATTTCGGGAGGAAGGCAACAGGATGGGGGAAATCGGTCTTAAAATGCCAAGCATTCGCATTAGCTCTGCAAACAGGATTCTCGGACCCCCCCACCCCACAAATATTTGCTAGGCAAAGACAGAATACATTTAGTTACTAACTGGACTCTTGTTCATCACTGTGCAAGGTGAAGCTGCACAGGTGTAACTTTGCTGGATGTTACGCCCAGGCATCACAGATTGTGCAGTTTGGTTGTGTGGTTATCGGCACAATCAATGATGCCAAGTGCTGCCAGAATGTGGATAGTACTTCTGCCTTGGCACCAATGCAGCCACCGCATTTGTCACACCAAATTACATCCATGTAGCTAGTTACTCAACAGGATTTCAACCCATGATTCTGTTTTGACTTTAAAGTTTTTTTTTTCATCCACCTATTGTAGCCACAAGTGTGTGATTCCTATGAATCAGTAGGGTTTTACTTCCGTGACAAATGATTAAGGACTGTGGATGGAATGTAGTTCCTTGGGGGAGAAACTATTTATTTGGTTTCGGGACAGCCAGCCTGGATTCTTTACGGAAACAGTTGAACTACAGGAGGTTTCCTTTTGGTTGAGGAGAACAAAGAGAGGATAGCTTGAGTGCTATAATATTGCACTTTATAGCCCAGAAGTAACACCTAGTTTTGCATCTGGAAGTGGACTGAAAGCCAAAGCTGTCTCTTATGGAGTGCACAGATGCAACTTACTCCCTGTGGTTAGAAACACCCTCCAAACGGATAGCTGTGCGGTGCAGAAAACGGGAGGATCATTCCGACATTGGCTTTACTGTAAAAAGTGGTTCACTCACCCGACTGAATGCATGAAACAAATTGCAATCTGCTGGCATCACTGTGGTCCATCTTCAGTCACCAGACTCGCTAGACTCAGAACTTCTCGAATCGGCAGAGAAATTCCCCAAAGCCTTATACTAGCTTATATTCTTTTATAAGGTGTCAAAATGCGATCGTTCTCTTTAAAAGCCAAACATCTGGTCAGTGTCTCTTCCCAGCCAAGAGATGTTTTCTTGGCAGGGTTACACATGCAGTTCCAGATGCAAACCAGCTCGGGGAGCATGAAAGCCTCCAAAGAGGGATTTTCTGTCTGTGTTGCGAAACAGTGCTCACGTGGGTCGAGAATCTGGTTGTGTAAAGTTCTGCCACTCATCACAAATAATACCACTGAAGAAAGAGTTGTAGTGGGAAGGCCCAAGGCCACCAGGAGGCAACCCTGTGGGCAACCCAGCACTCTTTTAAGCCTTATATTTTCTTATTAGCATGTCAGGCTGAGCTATTTAAATTGGATTTGAAATATTTGTTTAGAAAGTGTTTAGAAATTAGCCCCATCAAACCTTTGAGATTGTTGAATTGGCAATTGGCATCACCTTGATTTCTCACAGTGCTCCCCCTTCCTTCCCAGATATCAGTGTTTCCAATATTGGTCTGAGACATTTTTCTGCCTGGAATCAAACCTAAATATTGCACCCTTGGACACACTGGAGCAAGCTCCTTTAAGATTCTTGCTGTACCATTTGGATAACAATGCCTGTCTTCATCTAATCACCTCTTTCACGGTGTTGCTTGACAGAATCCTCTTCGCCTTGCTATCTGACAAACCTGTCCTGTCCACTCTGGGGAGCTTAAATACTGAGAGCAGCTCCCAGGCCCACCTGTTGCATACTGCTGCTCACTGCTGCAGCTAGTTAAGCGCAAGAGAGCACTTTGCTGAACTTAATATAGCATTGCATTATTACGGTGCCCTCCTCAAGAATTTTGCAACAACATTTCTCTGGCCACATATACTGGCCTAGGTGATCTTCCAATGTAATCTGCTGGGATAGTTCTTGTTGCAGAGTAATGAATTTTTGGTAACATTCCCTTTTTGCTAGAAGTACAGAGATCCACAGTGGAGAATAGCTACAAATTTCCCTGTGTCTGCTCCTTTCTCATTAACTGGCATTAAAAGTCTTAATAACTCACTCTGAGATGTGTAGGAGAAAGAACAAAAAAGGATTCTTTACTTCCAGTTGCTTGAAGTATACAGGCTTGTGTATACTGCTTTCTTTACTGCACACATACTAGCGACCAACTGAACAGATCAACATCAAACAGCTGTCACCAACAGAGGGATGGAGAACTCAGCAAAGAGCTGGGGCTCTCTTTAAATTTCAAAAGCTGGAAGGAGCAATTCGCTAATGCTGCATAATCACCTAAGCCCAGAAAAACCCCTCCCAGTCATTTAAGCAGCATGCAAGGTTGTAAATAAAACTCCGACAGTTGTAACTTGACTTAACAATACTCTAGAGTTAAGTTAGACCTGGGAAAACCCTGGCCCAACCACTGGATGCTTCTCGATTTATCCACCAGTTTTTTCATCTGTTACCTCTAATCAGTTACTGGACATCAGAGGGTATTTATAAAAACTGGGAAGCTATTGCATGAAACTCAGCTGAGCTTTGTAGCAGCCAGGAAGCTGATGCGTGGCAATGAGTTCTTCTTTTCAGTTTGGGAAATTGTTGGAATTGCATGGGAAGCTAAAGCATGAAATGGTCACATGCTTTGCAGCCCTGAAAGCTGTTGCACTAGAGTGTGTGGATCTCCTGATTAGACATGCACAGAATTGAGCTAAGCCATGCATAAAATGGTTCAAATGGAACCCCTTACCTTGGGCGGTGGTGAATGCTCAGACACTGGAGGCATTAAAGAGAAAATTGGACTACCATCTATCAGAACTACTTTGATTTGGATTCCTGCATTGAGCAGGTACTGGACTTGATGACCTTATTAGGCCCCTTCCAACTCAATTATTCTAAGAGTCTATGAAATGGTAAGAATAAAAGTTATTCTCAATTGTTTTGCTTTGGCTCCAGATCTACTGTTAACCCCACCCAGTGTTAGACTACATGTGGCCACCAAGATAGTTTACAAATTAGAATTTGTCTCCAGGCCAAGAGGGGTACATTCCTGCTGATTTAAGTGAAATTTTAGATCACACCCCATTTATTTACATAGTCATAGAGTTGTAATTTTAAGCTAAAGTTTTGATCTTCTACACAGATGAATGGCACCCATTAATTAAATTAGAGAGCAAGCAATAGTTCTTTTCCTAAAGGATACACAAATATGAATACATAAATGCCATTTATTTCATTCACCTGAATTGCCTGTTTCCAACATGTTTTTTTCGGGGGGGGGCTTTGATGTGTTCTCTGGCACTTACCTCATGTTCTGGAGAAAACCTGCAAAGTGCATTGAAGAATGAAAAAAACAGAAAGAGAAAAAAAAAACCTTTGATCTCTGGAAGTCTTATATAAAACACCCTTCTTTGCCCCTTCCTGCACCATCTGGGGATTTTTCAAAAGCTGTTTTATGAAAAAGGTATGTTCTTCTTTACCATCTCATCTTTTCCTTTCGTGGTATAATGGAGTGCAAAGAATCCTTTCTCATAAACCCAGTTCCTTTTGGCAAGTCAAGAACTAGTCATAATTTTCATCGGAATGTGCCCAGGTATTACTGGCCAAGAGCTACGTAAATCCACTTTGAAATCCTATTATTTCTGAGCTTGCCCATTGGTGTCTTGGTTCTTCTGCTTTCTTACACTCATCTCTCATCCACGTGATGAAATTGTCAGCAGTGTACTATCCTACTACGCCAAAATGGAACATTCAACTGTTTTCAATTGGCAAGACCACATATTCAAGTTATGTCATGGATTGGAGAACCCCTAGCACCTGATTTAGCAGTATGACTCAGAAACCCACCAGCCTCACAAAAAAAAAAACTCATCTCGTTTCAAATAGACATCACCTTTCTAACCAAATGTAAAATAACGTCATTTCCAAAGGGTCTTAAGATGAAAAACCCCTGATAGTCCCCACACTGATCAGAGTGAATTTTTGCATGAAACTTAAAAATAATAATAATAAAACCTAGTAAACCATCTCATCCCCATTCATCTGAAGAAGTGTGTTGCGGTTTGTGAAAACCTAGCCCCCCCCCCAAAAAAAAACATACAAGTTTTTTTTTTTATGGCACAAAACTCATTGTTGGCTTGACATCTCTGTGGGAGGGGGAAACTATTCAACCGACTTAATTCAGGTATCGTATTTAATTCCAGTACCCTTTTGAGCTTCTACTTGGTATTGGCAAATGGAAGGGAGATACAGCAATGCTTGCTCAAGCAACATGGGTACTTTCCCCTCACTGGGGGGGGGCAACCATAGTATATCTATTGGAGGTATGTGGATTATTGATTTTGGACTCCGACTTCCAGAACCCCCTGGCAGCATACAAATTCCACTACTATGTCAGCTGTTCCCTAGCCCACCTTGGCTATCTTTGGCTCAGCTCAAAAGAATTCTGAACCTTTTTCCTTGCACAACTGTCAGCAACCCCTTTACCCAGACCTGGCAAATATTTTCAGACCTCCCTTGTCACCATTTACAGAACAAGCCCTATGAGGAAAGGCTGAAAGAACTGGTGTTGTTTAGCCTTGAGAAAAGATAACTGAGGGGAGATGGGATAGCATTTTTCAAATGTTTGAAAGGGAGTCATACAGAGGAGGGGGGCAGGATCACCCCAGAATGCAGGACATGTAATAATGAGCCCAAGCTACAGGAAGCCAGATTTACGAAGAAGATCAGGAAAAACGTCTTCACTGTTAGAGCAGAGCAACAATGGAACCAAGGTAGTGAGTGATCCAATGCTGGAGGCATTCAAGACAAAATCAGGCAACCCTCTGCCAAATCTGCTTTGATTTGGATTCCTGCCTTGAAGTAGGGGGGTTGGACCTGATGGCCTTATTTGCCCCTTCCAATTCAATTATTCTACGGGGAGCATAGCTGCAGGTTATATTGTGTAGGCTGGTGCTTTCTGTGCTATATTCTGGGCCCCCAACAGATGTTAAACAGCAAGGATCAGGTGAGAGTGGTTGTTGCAACCTGAGCAGAAGCTGCAGCATATAATTTTGTAATCTGTCTTTATTTGACAAGGGAAGGAAGGAATAGGATTTAATGGGAGTATAATTGCTCACATCATGCTGGAAACTCCAGAAAGGTGGAGGCAATGAGACAGTGAAACTGCCTCTGGTATTCTCAGATGTTCTTCACAATATGGTTAGTGTAGTGTTTATAAGCCGAGGGAAATTTGCCAGCTTTAGGGCATCCACAGGTAGTCAATCTTTAGCACAGCACATTCCTAATGTAATTAAAGCCAGTATAAACATCTGTCTATTCCAGATCCACCCAACCTTTGATGCAACAGTGCATGTAAAATCTAGCCATATCAGTGGTCTTTTAAAAGACTCAGAAAACTTTGTTACCTTTCCAGAACTGCAAAACAAAATGCTTATGTGGGTGTGAGATATGTCAATGGGTGAGAGGAGTATTAAGAAAATGGTAAAGTAAGCGAAAGCTGGCTGGAGAGCTGAGTTAGGCTGTGGAGCCAGAGGTTGGGAGTCCACTGTGACTCCTGTGAGTAGAGCCAGCCTATGTGGCCCTGGGCAAGCTGCACAGTCCCCAGGCACCCCCAGTAGGAGGGAATGGGAAACCACTCCTGACAACTTTCTACCTAGAAAATCCTGAAAAGGGTCTCCATAAGTCAGAATTGACATGAAAGCACAGAGTTACTGTTGTTGTTGTTGTTGAGTCGTTTAGTCATGTCCGACTCTTCGTGACCCCATGGACCACAGCACACCAGGCCCTCCTGTCTTCCACTGCCTCCCGGAGTTGGGTCAAAGTCATGTTGGTAGCTTCGGTGACACTGTACGACCATCTCGTCCTCTGTTGTCCCCTTCTCCTCTTGCCTTCACACTTTTACAACATCAGGGCCTTTTCTAGGGAGTCTTCTCTTCTCATGAGATGGCCAAAGTATTGGAGCCTCAGCTTCAGGATCTGGCCTTCCAGTGAGCACTCAGGGTTGATTTCCTTCAAAATGGAGAGGTTTGATCTCCATGCAGTCCAGGGGACTCTCAAGAGTCTCCTCCAGCACCACAAGAATTATTATTAGGGTGAGCTAAATTTGGCTTACTCAATTACAAGTTGCACGATAGTGTTTACTCCACATCTACTTTTGTGGCCCATCTTAACTATAGCAGATTGAACTTAGAGGCATTTTGCTTTGCTTTCAGCTACTACTTCCTTACACTTCAGTGCTCAGACCCTAATTGTTTGTGATCCTTTTGAAAACAAGGAGGAATATTCATGTTTCAAGATGTACTTTGCATTTTTCCCCCTTTTTCTGGTTTGGTAACGATTAGAAATAAACAGAGAAATTGGAGTTTCATGTTAAAAATTATTTAAACATATATTTGTACATAGTACTTTTCCATGAAAAATTCTTGTTACTGAAGAAGAGAAGCAAATACAAGTCAGACAAGCTTATACATCAGTAGTGAAAAGGATCCTTCCCAGTGTGTTTACAACATGCACATTTGGTTCTGAAGGCATATATAATTGTAGAATTAAGGTAATGTGTATTTAAGAATACAAAAAAAGTCAAAATTAATTAACACACAGGAAGGCAACAGAAATAAAATAAATTAAAGGCATTAATAATAAAAGCTTCTTTCCATATACAAATATCCTTTGGCTTTTTAAAAAACTTTACTGATGCCGACTGTACAAGCATTAAATCCCAAGCAAAACATATACAAAGTCTTATTTTAATTATCATTACTATTATTTTTACATAGAGGAGGAGACAGCTTAATAATGAATGCATCAGCTCCTTAATACGAGAGGATCTAATCCTCTGAAGCTGCAGTGAATCTCTAGTGAGCTGGAAACTATAGCTGTAAAACCCATTCTTTGCTTGAATGTAAGAAAGCTGCTGAAATCATTTTGGCAGAGAGTGGAAGGCACTTAGCATCTTCCGTGAGATGCACAGCAATTATAAGTCACAGCCCGTTACAAACCCTGGTTTGTCCAGCTACTGTGGTCAAAACCCTCCTGCTTTCTAGTTGCTCCAACACATGAGGACGCAGTGCATTCAGCATCAACCCCTTCTGACCAGTGGAGGTGGCCTCTCCATTTCCAACTGGAAATTGTCATCCAGTGCAAGACCACATGACCCTCAGCCTCTGACCATCTAGCCAAGTCATTCCAACTGCTTAGCTATAATATTCAAATTGGGCAAGATTTTTATCTGGGGAAAAAGTCCTATAACCAATGATCCTGTGTCTGAAATCCTGTCTTGAAGTTATACAAATAGTGTAAACTTTTGAATCGAATTGCCGTAAGTTACGAAAACTTGGCAGACATCTGTTGCGAACCAAGTTGCAAGCCTTCACATGCAACGGGTTGTGTCTACAGAGATTTCTTAAGTTGCAGAAACCTGTCGCAGAAAGTGATGCCTTCTGCTTAACTGTGCAACAGGATTTCAGGCACTCTCTTCCTTATCAGTGATTTCACTGGTTAAAAGACCACCACAAGGATAGGCAGTGAAAGCTGAAATTCTATATTCAATTATCTGTAAGTAAGCCCTATTAAAACGAGTGGGAGTAACTTCTAAGCAAACACATATAGGATCACAAAGTTAAGTTGTGTCCTGCTGTACAAACAACCACTCATTGAAAAAAGGATTACTACAGTGCTTGGCTCTAGCATACGCCCTAGCGACCAGAATTTGCTCTCCATTCCTCTAGGTTTCCAATTTTTTATAGCAATCTCTATTGGGGCAGGTGGTAAGAATTCTGAGATTTATTGTCAAGATTTGTGTAACATGGTTTGAGTCTTAGTAGATATGCAAAAGGCAGTATATTATTACTTGCAAGTTAAAGGCTACTGTTACTTTATGGAAAAAGTCCTTTTTTATGTAGGTGACATATACACAGAACATATGCTCTGTCTATGTGTCCCATTCAACAACAAAAAAAGAGAGAGGTTTCCATTATTTTATGGGGAAAAGCCCTTGCTTATGCATATATGTATAGTACAGAACTATACTGACATGTCATGCCAAGAAAACAAGCATCTTAAATATGGATTTGTTTTTTTTTAAAGGCTTTTAAAATGTCAGAACGTATCAGGTTATTTAGTACTTTGGGGAGTTCTCCAGCAACCTTAAGCAGAAAGAAAACTTAACTTAAAATACACAGTGTGTTTAAAATCTCCTTCGCCATTGGTTTCTAGAAGAATGGACTTGAAAAACGGTAGTAGTTTCGGTGAACTTTTTTCAGACCTTTGTGTGGAAACCCTATAGACTTTTCTTGCCTGTTTTCAAAATACCTTGACAGGTTATTCCCAGATTTCATTGTTATTCCCCCTATATGTAGCTTGCCACAAAGAACTTGTTACCGGTCCAGAGAGCTTTATCATTCTTTATCCTATCCTCTCAGGAGAAAAATTACAGCCAGTTCCTTCTGTGTTCTAGAAATCTGTGTGGTGTTCCTTCTCAGCTCCTGCTCATTCAGACTTATTCATAAATCTCTGGAGAATGAAATGCATCGGCAGTGCAAAACAGGGCAGGGAAGGAAGTGTTAAGCATAGAGGTCAGTGCAGGAAAGGGGAGGTTTGGATAAGGCTCCTTAAGAGGGGGGCAGTGTTATCTACAGGCGCAGGATTCCACTGTCATGTTTGGGTAGACCTTGAGGACCACGTTCTTGTTTTCGTCAAAGAACAAGATGCTGAGCGATGTCATTTTGTCTGGCACACAGCAAGGCTCCGGGATTCCAGAGACCACGCCCACAGCTCTCACGATGCTCTGGATGGTGGCATGGTTGGATGGTTTCAGGGCCTGAAGAAGACAAAAGGGACAATAACGGAATGAGAGTGTGATGGACCAGAAAAGACATAATGCTCGCCTAATACTTTACAGCAGTTGTAACTGTGAACAGATCCACACAGAGTGCCTACGTTGGTTTTATACCAATTTTAGTTCTGCTTCTGAGGAACCCTAGCAACTGCATTTAAACAAGGTGTGGACTGAGAAATTCTCCATAAGGGACCCTACAGTTCCTCTCCTTGAACTACAGTTAAACACTTCTGGGTTAAACCAGTGGTTCTTAACCTTTGTTACTCGGATGCTTTTGAACTGCAACTCCCAGAAACCCCAGTCAGGACAGCTGGTGGTGAAGGCTTCTGGGAGTTGCAGTCCAAAACTCCTGAGTAACTCAAGGTTAAGAACCAGTGGGTTAAACTACTGTTAAAATGAGAGGTGGTCATCTAGACATGGTTGAAATCGAATTTCCCCCTCAGCCATACGATCAGCATAGTTAATTGTAGAGGAGGTTGGAAATATCCAGAGGACTCTTATTGGTACATTCTTGGTTGTAAACAACCTGGAGTTCCAGACTTGCTCTACTTTTAAGGCATACCAGAATCAATTTTGTGAAGCAAAAGTGTGTGTTTTAATTCTGTCAGTATTGGCAGGTAGCTAATATTTTTTTAAAGGTTTCAATGTTTTGTAATAGCCAATGGTGTAATAGCCAATGGCGATGGTGATGGTGGGGATTTGGAATCCAGTGGCTGGATTAGTTTGGTGGTATGGAGAACATGGACTGAATGTTTGGATCGGAGCCATTCCTGAGTTGCCTTTGTGCCACTTCATACTGAGTCTCATCTGTTCTTTGACAAAACCACCATCAGGATAACAGGCCCTACAGTCCAGGGGTGACTCTAGTCACTCTCTGTGCAGCCAGAGAAGGCAGCAGGACCCAAATCACTCTTCTTATTCGGTGTGTGTGTGAGAGAGAGAATGCTGTGAACACAATGGATCAAAACATTTCCAACAATGCTTTTCCAGAGATGGCTCGACTGGTTGGTAGTTTATAGAACTGTGTTGATTAGAACAAGCATATAATTATTTTATCATATTACAAGATTTATATCCCACCTACTCAGATAAGCTCCAGAAGGCTTCCAGGCACAATGTTATGTCGTAAAAACAGCAAAACATTTAAAGAGATCAGGCTAATAATGTTAAGTACAACAAAAACCACACGTAACAATTTTTCCTGCAGATGAGAGTTTGGAACACCCAGTGGAAAACTAAGGTGCTTCTAAGTGTGTAGTTCCTACTCCTACCAGTAAAAAAACATTGCACAGCCAGCCATTCTGTCATTTCTCCTTTAACAGGTCTTTTGTTGTGTGAGAGAGGGGGAGGGAGGGAGAAGGAGAGAGATAGCAGGGAAATAATTAAATAGCGGAAACAGCAGTGGAGAAACACAGGAGGGCTATATACAGAATATGATATAATCTGGATTCCTTGTACAATTCCATGAATGAGACAGGGCAATTATGCCCTTCATCTGGAAGCCACCCCTACATAACAATAATCTTCTGTTTTAAGTACAGAGCATGTAAGAAGTAGAAAACTACCATAACGTCTAGGGAAAAGCTAAACAAAATAGTTGTGAGGAAAGCTAGTAATGTTTTTTGTGTACTATTATCCACATTTGGCTTAATAGTGTTTCAGAATGATATTGGGGGGGTGGGAGGCTTTGAATATTGACAACCCGCTCCTAAGCAAGCTTATTTGCACTAAATCTAACAGGATTTATTTCTTGCTAAGTGCTCTTGGGATTGCAACCTTAATAGATGTTAACATCGTTCATTGCTTCTACACTCTTCAACCTATGCAGGTAGGGGACAGGAGTCTCCCTGAGGACTGTAAAACATCACAAGTCCCTGGGCAACAGCCTACGGTCAATCAATCCTTCACTTCCTGAAGTGTTGCACTGCAAACTTGCTGATGAACAAAATGATCCAATGATCCTTCTTAAGACCACCAATGACAATAAAGCAAACCGTTCTGTTTATATACCATCCCATAGTGCTTAAAGCACTCTTTGGGTGGTTTACAATTTAATTACGCAGGCTACGCATAGCTGGGTACTCATTTTACTGACCTTGGATGGATGGAAGGCTCAGTCAACCTTGAACGGGTTACTTGAATCCGCTGGGATCAAATCATATCATGAGCAGAGTCTTTATTGCAGTAAAGCAGTTTAACCACTGCACCATGAGGCTCTTTCAATGATTACTAACACACAGTACTAATTTCTTGTAGATCTTGATATATATATTTCATATATGTTCATAATTTCAAATTTTGCAATGCTCTGATATAAATAAGGAAATAACCTATTTCGGGCAAGAAGTCAAAATCAAGACTTCTTCCTGGACTTAGCATACCCTAAGCACATATAACTGTTTTTAAAGAGGAAGACAACTTTTTTTAAACCATGCATAGTAGGGGGTCATAGTTAGGAAGAAGCAGGCAGATAGAATTCTAGCTAGTTGGAGGTAGAATTCTGTGCAGAAGGAAGTGCTGCAGTTATAATTCCCTAGCAGACTGTGTTGTGGTAGGATGGCATATATGTAGCTTGGCAACTTCCTTTATCACATTAGGTGTATATATAGCTATGGCTGCTCTATGTTTGTTCTGTTGGATTGGGGCCAGCATCGTGTTATATTGGGCCTCTCTCTCCCTTCCAGAGTAATATTTTACATTGCGCTTGCAAGATGCGACCTGCCTTCCCCACCCTGAAATAATCTTTAATTTTTTGGGGGGTCTAAAATAGAACACGATGCTAGTCTCCCCTCCTCTTCCCCAGCTGATTTGGTGAAACAGTTAACCAACAGTCAACATCTACCTCAATTTATGATGAGACCTTAAATACCATCGCCCCGCATGGTGAAAGGATTTTCCCAATGTATAATTGTTTGCAAAAACAACTTAAATATATTTTTCTATGGCCCTGTTCTGGCTAGTTGCATGTGTCCTGCCTTACACCATATTCTTGCTAAAACTGTAAGAAAACAAATGTGGGGAAGAGAAGGATCCTATGTGCCGTATTGAGTCCAAGCTCTTTTCTCTCTCTTTATTGCCTTTCCATTTTTACCATGGGGGTGGTGGGTAAAAATAGATACACAATGTAATTATGAATTAAGACATCTGTTACATCAGAAATTATTTCTAGAGTGGAATATTCTACAGGGAATGAAACCGGGAAACTGAGGAAGAAAAGAAATTATTAGTCTGTTTCCCCTCCCCGCTAGCAAGCAAGTTAGGAATAATGGCCACAAAGGAGAAATTTTCTATCACTCCTAGGCCAGGTTGGGCAGATTTCAGACTTTGTTTGTTTTGAATTAAACCAATGGTTATAAACCAACCAACAAATGTGGAATTAAAGACTTCAGCTCACAGACTGTTCATACAGAAGTCCATTCCCCTGGTTACTGTAAACTTTCTCATCCCTGCGGCCTAGTTTTGAGGAAAGAGGCAAGTCACTCCAACGTCTTACTTTTAAAGAGGGGCTGGAGAGCAAAATGCCCTGCAGATTCACCACAGATTTTTTTTTTACCGGTGCATCCTGCTATTCTTTATTATTACATTTATACCTAGTCGTCCCATTACAAAGTTGTGCTCAAAGCGGCTTACATGTTTCACAAAAGAATAAAACCCAGTATTAACTACACACTGATAAAAACAAGTAAAAACAACACCTCATTTAAAATGAACGAAGTGTGTCGTTAAAAACAGCACAGCAAGGCACATGAAACACCAAATGCCAGTTTTAAAATATATGTATTGATGTCCTTCTTAAAATCAGTCAGAGTGGAAAGAGATTGCAGCTTGGAAAAGGAGCACATTCTATACCCCAGGAACCACAAAGGAGAACATCTTTTCCTGCTAGTCAGGCCTCTGAAACCCCTAGTATTTTTAAAAGGGTCTCTCCTGAATATCTTAGCATCCAGACAGGTTGATAGCAAGAGTGATGGTCCCTTAGATAGCCAGACTGCAAGCTGTTAAAATCCACACCTTGAACTGGGCCCAGTTAGCAACTAGCAGCCAGTTTTGGTCTTCCAGTATCAGAGTCTTAAGATCACAACATGGTGAGCTAGTTAGCAGCCTAAGGTGAAGGTAAAGGTTCCCCTTGACATTTTAAGTCCAGTCGTGTCCGACTTTAGGGGGCGGCGCTCATCCCGCTTTTCAAGCCATAGAGCCAGCGCCTGTCCAAAGACAGTTTTCCGTTGTCATGTGGCCAGCATGACTAGGGAACGCCGTTTTACCTTCCCACCAAGATGGTACCTATTTATCTACTTGCATTTGCATGCTTTCGAAATGCTAGGTTGGCGAGAAGCTGGGACAAAGCGACGGGAGCTCACTCCATCGCGTGGATTCGATCTTACGACTGCTGGTCGTCTCTTCCTTGCAACACAGAGGCTTCTGCAGTTTAGCCCGCAGCGCCACCACGTCCCTCAGTTAGCAGCTTAACTGCTGCTTATTGCACCCATTGAGGATCCTGCTTTATACATGGCCTGCACCAGCCCTGGATGGCTTCCAGTGTTTTCCAGCATCCCTGACTCCGTTAAAACACTGTCAAGTAAAGGTGACACTGAATATTCATGACATATTGATTACATCTTATAAGCTGGAAAGAATTGGAAATAGATACTTTGCTTATGTTGAGGTTGTGTCATTGAAAAACCTGGGAAGATGTCCTCTTCACCAAAGTCAGAAAGTGATTGTGATTTTTATTTATTTATTTATTTTTACTCCTGTTAACTGAGATTATATTTTATGGACAAGTAAAGTATGCTGCCTACATACCGCCAGATAGTGCTTAAAGCACTCTCTGGGCAGTTTGCAATTTAATTATGCAGGCTACACATTGCTCCCACACAGAGCGCTGTGTACTCAATTTACTTACCAAGGAAGGAAGGAAGGAAGGAAGGAAGGAAGGAAGGAAGGAAGGAAGGAAGGAAGGAAGGAAGGAAGGAAGGAAGGAAGGAAGGAAGGAAGGAAGGAAGGAAGGAAGGAAGGAAGGAAGGAAGGAAGGCTGAGTCAGCCTTGAGCCAGCTACCTGAAACATGTCAGAATTGAACTCAGGCTGTGAGCACAGTCTTGAGGGTAGTACTCCAATGTAACTACAAGTGGTGCCCCGCATAGCGACGTTAATCCGTTCCGGATTAATCGTCGCTATGCGGAAACATCGCTAAACGGAAAGGAAAAACCCATAGGAATGCAATCACACCACCCTTCCCCCACAGCTTGGATCCGACCCGCGGCGGATGCCGAAGCTCCGTCCATGGCTTCGTCAGCCGCCGCGGGTCGGATCCAAGCCGCGGGGGGAGGGTGGGCGGATCCGGATGCTTTTCAGGCATCCCGGGCTTGGATCCCACCCGCGGCCGGTTACCCACGGCTTGGGTAACCAGCGGCGGGTGGGATCCAAGCCCGGGATGCCTGAAAAGCATCCGGATCCCCCCACCCTCCCCCCGCGGCTTGGATCCGACCCACGGCCGGCTACCCCAGGCATGGTCGGACTCCTGAGAGTCCGACCATGGCTGGGGAAGCTGGCTGCGGGGAAGGGGAATCCCGGCGGTGGCCTCGGAAGGACCCTTCGGAAGGGTCCTTCCGAGGCTACCGCCGGGATTTTCCCCCAGCTGAGTGGTGGGAGTGCTCCTTCGGAGGCTCCCGCCGCTCAGCTGGGGGAAAATGGTGCCTATGGGGAAAACATCACAAAGCGATTTTTCCCCATAGGCAACATTGGTATGCGATTGCAACAGCGATGGCAAAAATGCCATCGCTATGCGGATTCGTCGTTAAACGGGGCACTCGTTATACGAGGCACCACTGTACTGCGCCACAAGGCTCCTCATGTAAGTAAATGCTTCCAAAATGTTCGCTGTTCTGCTGTATCAACACTACTTTCCCATGGTCTTGGGGGTTGTGAGATGCTGCTTAAAGCCTTGCTCTAAAGCAGTGATTCCCAACCTTGGGTAACCCAGGTGTTCTTGGACTCCAGTTCCCAGAAACCCCCGGCCAGCACAGCTGGTGGTCAAGGCTTCTGGAAACTGCAATACAGTGGACCCTCGACTTACAGACGGCTTGACTTACAGACTTTTCGAGTTACAGACTTCTCTGGCTGCAAAATTTAGGTTTGACTTGCAGCCGGAGAATCGACCTACAGAACGGAAAAAACCCCAAAACAGAACAAAAACGGCCGGTTATGGGATTAATCGGTTTTCAGTGCATTGTAGGTCAATGGAGACTCGGCCTACAGACTTTTCGACCTGCAGCCACCGTTCCAATACAGATTAATTCGGTAAGTAGAGGGTCCACTGTACAGTAACGTCTGGATCACCTAAGGGACAGACAAGTCTGGTTAGAGCAAGAGAAGACACCTTCCAGCATAGACTACAAGTTTATCAATGGGCCAGTGTGGCTCTTAAGGGAAAAGATATACTTAGTTTTCCTATTCAGGTGTAACAATGAAAGCATCTGAGCCAGGTAGAGGTGAGGAAGCTGCAAGTTTGAATGTGAACACAGGCACTCAAGACTATGAACACAGTAAAGGAGCAAGTTTGAATGCCTTAAGTGTCTGTTTCTAAGTGCAGTTTTATATGGGTAACCATTTAAATATGCAGCCCTGCACTTCCAACATGCCAGAATGTGTAAATTCTGCCTCAGGGCCAAGCTATATGAGCTGGTACTAGTTCAATGTGTTTAAACTGAAAGTTTTCTCATCCCTATAAGGAGGAGGATTGTATGTGTGTCAGATGTTAAAAACAAGAGCGGTTACGTAGGGAGAAAGGGATTTTTTTTTCTTCCTGTTTACATGCATAAGACTGGAATAAGAGGCCCTACATGCAAGCCTGCCTTCAAGACCTGTAACACTGGTGGACACTAAAGGCTGGGTATTTTTGGGGACGCCCCTGTATTTCTGGAACTGCTCACAAAGGAATAGATACTTGGATTCATCTTTAGTCACTTTTTAAAGGCCTTAGAAACACATGTTCCAGTCTGTTTTTAAGAAGTGCATTCATTGTCCTAAGCTTTAATAGTTTAACTATGCTTTGATTATCTGACTTGGGCTTTTTTACGGTGTCTTCAAGCTGCTTCATATTGAGAGGCGATGAGACTAGCATTGACAGGAGCCTCATTTAGGTCCCTGAATAAGCCTGGGTGGGTTGTGACAAGCACTTCTCTTGGTCCCACCAACTTCACAGAGATGTTTGGCGAGATCTTTTCAGGGACCACTCCAAGAAAACAGGATGCCTTCCCATAGGGTGCCCGGCTGGTCTTCTCCCTGCTGTCCTTCAGACAATGGGCAAAGACCTCCCCGTTTAAGGGAAGTTTTTAACAAACACACACAAGTGAATTTTGCTGCAGGAACCTGTACAGTTTTTTTGTTTGCTTTTCATGGGAGTGTTTCAACATTTGACAGAGAAGCATACAACAATATTTAAAAACTGCAAATAAAAGGTTACGACTTGTTTTTAAAACGTTTTTAACTCTGTGAGATGCCTTAGGTTCTTATACTGGAGGAAAGTGGCCAAAAATTGAAAACCAATAAATCTATCCTTTCTTTGCAGAAGCATTAAAAGCCAGCCATACAGCTCCTACATTAACTCGAGTCATCTTCTTCTTGGATGGTGTCCCCGTCCCAAATGAAACACCCCACATGAGTTTCAGCTTAAGGGACAGTCATGTATACATGGTAATGGCAGCTAAATTAGTGATTGTGAGAAATTGTTGTATATGTTTTAATTAACTGAATGGTATAGCAAAGTTTAAAAGGGACGTGGTGGCGCTGCAGGTTAAACCACAGAAGCCTTCTGTGCTGCAAGGTCAGAAGATTAGCAGTCGTAAGATCGAATCCATGCAACGGAGTGAGCTCCTGTCGCTTGTCCCAGCTCCTGCCAACCTAGCAGTTCGAAAGCATTTAAATGCGAATAGATCAAATTACCACCTAATAAGGTGGTAACGGTGTTCCATGTCTACTCGCGCTGGCCACGTGACCATGGAAACTGTCTACGGACAAAAACGCTGGATCTATGGCTTGGAAATGGGGATCAGCACCGTGTCCTAGAGTCGGACACGAGTGTCTAAATGTCAAGGGGAACTTTACCTCACCTATAGTAAAGTTTGGGAATTGGCTGTTAGCAAGTTGATATGAGATAAAAGTCAAAAAGGGGTTGTTAAAAGAGAACAAGTTTGTCGAAATATGGCAAGAATTGTTTGAACTATGTGGTCATGAACGGTGAAGACTGTTTACTCAAACAAAAGATAATGTTATTTTGGAAAGGTTATGTGGCTTCATAATAATAATAATAATAATAATAATAATAATAATAATAATAATAATAATAATAATAATAATAATAATAATAATAATAATAATAATGGGGAATATTTCTCTATCTCTACTGGTCCTGGTGGTGGGTGCACCAATATTAGTTAAATTTTTGTTTGAGTAGTTTAGTGCTTTTAGATATTACGATTATTTTGTGTGTGTTGTGTTGTATATTGTAGTTACATCAATAATTTAAAAACAAAAACAAAGAGTGGTCATGCATACACATCTATTGCAGGTCACTTTCATTTTGTATGTTTATACAACAGCTATGGAGTAGAGAAGAAAGAGAGAGACTCCCTTTCAGAAGGTATTTATACTCGCTTTTCTCTAAGTCAAAGGAAGAAGCATGCATCTTAGCATGCAGTATTTTTCTGCTTCTCTGAATTAGCTGCCAAGAGCCAATCCAGCAGCCCATTTCATAGCTGTATCAGCTATAGAAGTATTTCCCCCAGAAGAAACACCTATAAACTATAGACTGCAGGTGAATCTGCAGAATATATTATGCTCATGGTGGCAGCACATTCTTTCAACTTTTGTTTTTGTTGTTAACAAAAAGCACTGGGCACGCTGGTGGTGCTCTGTGAAAACAGGCCGTGTGGTTAGCTTTTTGTGGTTTCAAGAAACATTTTATTACAGTATGTTTTGGCCTGTTTTATGCATTTAATTGCAGGAAAATGAAATCCTGCATAGATATGATCAAGCTGGATCCTTGGGGGCTGGAGATGGGTGAGGAGAAAGAGAGAAATTCATAGCACCTGAAATCTGCATTGAGGTGAGGCTGCTGTTAATTCACTGCCAAAAGGTTGAACTGGACAATGATATGGTATGAGCATTTACTGAGGAAGAGTTGTTAGTTTAGCTGACAGGGAAAGAGGCTCCCCCCCCCCCATCCCTTTGCAAAGGATATTCATTAAGTTGTACTAATGGAACCACAGGCATGAAATCAAAACCACAAAACATGTCAAATTTGCTCTTTGTGGATTCTGTTTTAAGTACAGTACTACCACTTAAAACACACACACACACACATTACCTTTAAATGACACACACAGATTAAACGTTTTGCACCTTGCAATGATTTAAGAATTATGTATAACCAGGAAAAAAAAACCCTAATTACCCAGGCTGAAAATGAAGGGGTATGAAGCAAAAATGCATTATATTTCTCAGTATTAACCAAGCCAAGACTTCTGTCAGGGTCAGTTCCTATCAGTGGTTGGTGCAGAGGTGTGCAATACAGTATAAACCTGCACTCATTTAGCTAAGTCCAGTTTCATCTATTTGAGTTCAGAACTGCTCAGGTTCCACAGCTTCAATCAAAACCAACCAATGTTTTAGGGTATGCATTAAGAGTTTGTACATGTTGGAGCGAACACACTTAGAGCCTCTAAACACATTGTTTGTGTTTCCACCCTAATGGACTGTCATGCATGGCTGGTGACACCTCATCCAGAGCATTTATTTTCCAATACGGCAAATGTTATTCATATATATGAAGCCCTAAAACATTGCTGTACTGTCAGGAATAGACATGCAGGGGATAAAGGCAGTTTGAATACATTATTCTTAACCAATAAGCAATTTAACAGCATATTTGGTTGTTGTACAAGCATCTCCTGCGATCAGATCTCTCAATAACTTTTTATATCTGCACACACCAGTTCTGACTTCTTACTCAGCTATTTAAGCAATCACACTGAAAACAGCACACATTTTAAAACTTGCCCGCTTAGTACATACTCCAGTTTCATAACAACCAAAGTGTGTTTTATTGATGCTTTTAACAAAGCCACATACAGCTTGTTAAAAGGATGGAGGTCATTTTTTTCTTCACTGATAAGGGGAGAAGAATAGCTGTATTTTTAAAAGGTGATACGGTACCTTTGGAATAGGGAACTGGCATTCTCCAGAGCAGTAATAGGCATCAAAAGATTTAGGGGAAATAATCCATTCACTCCATCCAATATCTGCAAAATCCACTTTAAGGTAGCGCCGTGCACAATAGCGTGGCTCATTCCACTGCTTCCTCCTTGCCTTTTTAAGAGTCTGTTCATCGAACTGGAGCGTCTGGCTTTTCTGATGGTTGTTTTTCCTCTGCTTTTTCTTGTTCTTGGTCCTCTCTGCCAGGCGTGGCTGGAGTGTTTTGTAGTGCTTCCTGTCCTCCCATCCTTCATCCTCACTGTATTGGTACTCCGCACCTGGCAGCTCATTGTTCTGTAAAGGCAACAGGATGCTGGTGGAGCGTTTTTGCCGCCGTTCACTGAAGCCGTTTTGTGAATGGGTGCCTACTTTTGGAAAACTCCTGGGTGGGGGATTCCAGCGTCCTTGCAAGCTGGAAACAACGCTCTCCGATTCCGAAATGGCAGAGTCATTGGCATAAACAAGAATGTATGGTTCATAATTAGCATGCACGCTCTTCCAGGGGTGTTGGCCAACAGAAGCTATTTTGACTCCAATTAGCAGCTCATTGTTTTGCTTGGCCTTACTCAAGGCGTGAGTGATGTTCTTCCATTGCCAGGAAAGGATATTCCGATAAACCGTGGAAATGTTGACTAAGTAATGGCCCAAGGTCCTAGTTTGGTTTCCTGATGTAGGAAAACTCAACAACAGGAGGCTAATCTGCACATCAGATTTCCTGGGTCCGTGTTGAGAACAACCCCTGAGTCGGGGACAATTCACACTACTGTTTTGGAGATCGCCAACATAGTAATGCAACAGGGCTGACAAGATGTTTTCAGACTTTGTGAGGGAGGTCAGGTTAAAAACATGAACTTCTTTGCTGCCAGCGACCCCTAGGAGAATAAAAATATTTACATGAGAAAAGAAAATGTCAGTCCTGGTTGCTGCTTTTAGTAAGTCAATCTAATGCAAAACTTCCCCATTAATTTTAGCAGATGTTCACACATTGCCTTTTACAGATTTAAACTGGAATGCCTATTACAACACAGACAAGGACATGCATTAATCAGGAGGCTGAAACTGAAGGGCACTCTTGATTTTACCATCATGCTTTCTTGTAGTGATACAGCACATGTGATTAAAGAGTCTCTCCTAAAAGCAAGCTAATGCTACTGGAGCTTCTCATATTTCCTGCAGTATTCCCAGTCATCATCATCATCATGTGCCATCAAGTTGATTGTGACTTATGGTGTCCCCTTTCAAGGTTTTATAGGTAAAGAAGACGTAGAAGTGGTTTACCATTCCCTTCTTCTGGGGTGGGGGTTCCCTGGGATTGTGCAGCTTGCCCAAGGCCACATAGGCTGGCTTCTTCTCCCAAGAGACACGGTGGAGAACTTGAACTCCAAATCTCTGGCTCCACAGCCAGACACTGAACTCACTGAGCTATTCAGCCAGCTTCAATATTCTCAAAGAGGCACCTAAGCATTTATGAGTTGATATTGTGGATTGAATGTTTGTTTTTTGTTTTTGTTTTTTTAAAAAAATGCTAGTCAATGCTCTAACAATTACATTGCCATCAACTCATAGGCTGCCATCTTCTCTTTTAACTCAGTCACAGCCAGCCTCCCTCCACCAGCAACACTGCTGAATACAATAATTTAAATAAAAATGCAAGCAGGAGCAGGCTATCTATCTATCTATCTATCTATCTATCTATCTATCTATCTATCTATCTATCTATCTATCTATCTATCTATCTATCTATCTATCTATCTATCTATCTATCTATCTATCTATCTATCTATCTATCTATCTATCTATCTATCTATCTATCTTCATTTATTTGATTTATATACTACCCATCTAGAACTTGTCTGCTCTGGGCAGTTTACGTATAACATAAAAATAAACTGAGGTAAAATCCAGGCTACAGTATTCTGGGCCATAAGTCACCTTTGGGTAGGTCATATTGCTGAGATTAGTAATTATTATTTTTTAAATATCAAAGCTGAGCTTGCACATGTTTCAGAAAACAAAGCAAAAGAAGATCTACTCCTAGTTTCTGTCTCAAGCTTTCTACTTTGCAGCAGTCCAATTTATTTTCATTTTCTTTTCTTTTCTTTTTTGGCACTGGAACGTGGAGGGGAATACTTTTCGTAGTTGTTTTTAGTAAACAACAGCAGGTCTCAGACAAATCTTCTGCAAAACTCCCAAACATTTATCAGTAGATCTCCACCGAAAAACTGCCCATCCCTGTTTCAAAGCATATAGCCAAAAATGTAACATGTGAATTAAACATGATTAGAAACACAAATTGTAATATAAGCAGAGAGTCTAGATCTGGCTGAAGCTCCCCAAAGCAGAATGGATAAACCTGCCTTTCATTCGTGGTAACAATGTCTAAGTATTCAAACAAGGGTTTCCCCACCATTTGCCTTCTATTGGATAAGCCGCTACTGATTGCTCTGAACTAGGGCATTAGATGACATCTAAAGGCAGACAGTGGAAATGCATGTGCATTCAAGTACAGTAATTTGTTTATCTGCCTTAATGAAACAATTCTATATTTTTTTCAGCTAGCTTCTGTCTGTGTGAAGACATGGATGGGTGTATGCATTGCTAATGCACTCTTCGGGCTTCTCCGATATGGTCTAACAGGGACCAGAAAGAATAGGAAACCATTCATAATGGCCATTGTGCAATCGTTCTACAAAACCACATTAAAAATTAGACCACAATACTCAGCCAACCCATTTAATAGACAAAAGGATGACTAGCTGTCCTGTTGTGAGATTACTTAATTCTTTGTGTGTGGGGTATATATATGTATCCACCCCATTTTGGGAAAGTGGTTTCATAAGTGAGAAAGAGATGGAATACAGGAGTTTTTTTTTTTAAAAAATTAATCAGCTGTTTGCAAGCTGCCTTGAAAACTGTTTGGCTGAAAGACAGTGCCTAAAAACTTCAGTACATATCTTGTTTTGGAGCAAAAGTGGGAAAACATAAGGTTAATGAGGTTTGCACGGCAAATGTTTTTCTGTTAAATTAAACGAAATAAGAAAAATAATTTCCAAACATAAGGCATGCTTTTGGACAAGTTTTTTACTCTACACTCACTGCCCCAAGCATAAGAGTTTTACAGTTTGATGGAACCCTTCCATGGTTCCTTATTGTTTTCTCCATCTATTTTTTTCTTTAAAAAAATGCAACAGTATAGAAGAAAAGGTTAAGATGAGTGTGCTATGCTTTTGATGCATAGCATTTCAAGTCACTAGCTACACTGGACAAGCCCTTCTGGGACTTATAGTTCTGTAGCTTTTCTAAGCTCTGCGTCCTGAACCAACATGCGTAATGTTCCCCGTGGGTACAAGAGTTTTTCAACTTTTCTGCTCCAGCAGCTGCCCAGCTGCTCATAAAGGCACTCTCTGGACATGTATAACATGAGGCATCAGGTGCTTTTACTGGAAGGAAAAACTAATCACACCTTCATAGTGAGCATATGTATGGACACGGGCGCACACACACACACACACACACACACACACACACACACACACACACACACACACACACACACACACACACACACACACACACACACACCTTGTTGCATGGGCCTGTCTTGTTCTCACCCAAAGATGCATGGACCCGTTAACGGGTCCATGCACAGCCAAATCCAGTGCACTTTTACTTCTGCTGTGTATCATGGAACTCACTCTTAAAGAGGTGTAGCAGGATTGTTACTTCCAGCTCGTGCTAAGATTTGAAAATGGTTCATATACTCACACAGCGGGTTGAAATTTACGCACCCAGACAACGGGGCAAGAGGGAGAATCTGAAAACACAACATTTTTCACAGCTTTCTTGTTCAGAATTTGCAGAGCATATTGTACCTCTCAACTGCAGCTACGCCTCAGCGGGCAGTGAAATGAGCCTACATAGGAGACTCCCTTTTCACCCACGTTACTATAGTAAGCACACCTTCTCCACCTTGATGTCTTCTGAAACCTAAATCTGATTGCTGGTCACAATTAGACTTGTAAAATAAATTACTGACTGCAAGAAGTGGGCTTTCTGGAGGCAGCCAGGCATCATGTGTATCTATGTTCCCAAATTGTAAACTATTCATATACAGCAGTAGTTCCCAACCTTGGGTCCCCAGATGTTCTTGGACAACAATCCCCAGAAATCCTGGACAGCACAGCTCATGGTGAAGGGTTCTGGGAGTTTTAGTCCAAGAACATCCGAGGTTGGGAACCACGGCTCTTGGTAAAGGTAAAGGTTCCCCTTGACAAATGTCCAGTCGTGTCCGACTCTAGGGCGTGGTGCTCATCCCCATTTCCAAGCCATAAAGCCAGTGTTTTTCCGAAAACAGTTTCTGTGGTCACATGGCTAGTGCAACTAGACATGGAACGCCATTACCTTCCCACCAAGGTGGTACCTATTTATCTACTCACATTTTTGCATTTTGCATGCTTTCGAACTGCTAGGTTGGCGGGAGCTGGGACAAGCGACGGGGGCTCACTCCATTGCATGGACTTGATCTCATGACTGCCGGTCTTCTGACCTTGCAGCACAGAGGCCTCTGTGGTTTAACCTGCAGCACTACCACGTCCGCACCACTGCTCTAGAGACAGTATAAACCAAAATTCCGGTGGTAACATTTGCTCCCAACTAATGCTTTAGGACTCTTAATGCTTCAAGCATTCTAACCATATGTTTATTTTACTTATTTTATTTCTAAGTTGTCTTTCTCCCCAAAAGTGACCCAGGGTGCCTTGGCTAGCTGGCCATGATGGCTGATGACCAGCTGAGTCAACACTAGACAAGCTGAAACTCTGCTGAATCCCAAACTGATCCCAGTCTAGGGATGCTGGAAATGACAGCTGCCAACTGGTTGCCTGATGCGAACGTTTTCATTGGAGGTTTTTAAACAGACTGTATTGTCATCTGTCAGGGATGTTTTAGCTGCAGACTTTGACAAGGGATTGGAATCAATGACCCCTGAGATCCTTTCCAGGTTTATATTATGCTCCATGAAGTCGGAACTGACTTATAGCAACCTTAATAGGACTTTCAAGGCAAATGAGATATCTAAGAAATGGCTTTGCCTGTTCTATAACCCCAGTGAGCTTCCTTGGGTAAGCAGAGATTTGAACCCAGGCCTCCTGAGTCCTAGTCCATCCTTCTATCCTGTACACCACACTGGGTATCCTTCCAGCTTTAGGTAAAGGTTCCCCTTGACAATTTGTCCAGTAATGTCTGATTCTAGGGGGCGGTGCTCATCTCCGTTTCCAACCCGTAGAGCCATCATTTGTCTGAAGACAATCTTCTGCGGTCACATGGCCAGCATGACTAGACACGGAATGCCGTGACCTTCCTACGGAAGTGGTACCTATTTATCTACTTGCATTTTTACATGCTTTCAAATTGCTAGGTTGGCAGGAGATGGGACAAGCGACAGGAGCTCACTCTGCCATGTGGATTCGATCTTATGAATGCAGGTCTTCTGACCTTGCAGCACAGAGGCCTCTGTGGTTTAACCTGCAGCACCACCTGGAATAATGAGCCAGTACAGTGTACCAAGTGACATGAAAAATGTTAGCACATTTCAGGTGTATATGCAGAACAAAACAGCTGTATCGTCATAGGAGCCTTTTACTTCATTGATGCCACAATGATTGCCTCATTTCATGTTGAAATTTAAACCAAAAAATGTTTATAATTCCCCCCTCTAATTCTGTGTTCACAGCAAACAGTCCATATGGTATGTGAAGAGAGGATTAATGACAGAAAAATATAATCAATATGCTTTATTTTTAAATTCATCCCTCAAGATGTGCAAAGCAAGTTTTGATCTTTTAAAGCTTGCTGCCTGCTAGTTTTAAAATATCAAACCTTGCTTCTCTTTATCAATAGATGTCACTGTTTTCCTGCATTTTCAGCTAGCAATATGTTAGAAGCTCCTACAAGCTGGTTATTAGTTGTTGGTTACCACAGATGCTCTGGTATACATTATCTTTGATTTAGGAAGAGCTGAAACAAATACATGCCTACAGCATTGGAAGAGAAATGGGGGATTTTGTTTCCTTGCAACAGATACCACAGTTTGCTAATCAATTTTAAATTATGGACAGCAGCCTGAAAAAAAAACATGATCCAGAAATCAAACCACAAGACGTAGCCTGTTTTCATAAATATGTAAATTGGTTCTTTTCTTTTTTAAAAAAAAAACAAAACATTTCCCTGCCTGCAGTTTTAATGTCATGCCTACACTGGCTGGATTTTACAAACACCTCTCTTCTACTCTACATTTCCCATTAATAAAACTGACAAGTTCCTGGGTATTTTTACTTTTATGTTTTATCTAATTCAGGGAGTTGGTGCAACTCCCCAAGTAATGGTTGGCTAAAACCAGAGAGCAGATGGCTTTTTTTAAAAGTGCAACTTTAATATCAAAAGGAGTTCCTGAAACCCCTTTCAAATTCAAATAGCAGTAAGAAAGTCGAAGTTCTCCCACATTTCATAGTGCAGCTCCTGTAAAAGGGAGAAAGCAGGGAGGCTTAGATAAAGAAGAGTAAATACAGTAGATTAGAGGTTTTAGGGTATAGTAACAGATAAGCCGTAATGCAGGAAATAGCGGAACAGCTCGTTTTTGTTAGAAACTTTTATGTGTAATGCAGCTGGGAGAAAAAACTTCAATCCACATGGAAGGTGTATCTAAATGACCCAACACAGATGTGGATTGTTGAAATAAAAAACATCCCTCTCAACTCTAAGAATGTTACCCCACAGAGATGATCGCAAAGGTATGTCCCCATTCTAAGATTTGCTAAAATAATGGCTGGTTATTTACAGCAACATAAGTGCAATGATGTAGATTTTAGTGGGAAATCGTAATGAGTTCATGCTTGTGTTCTTTGCCATGTGCCAACTGCATGACCTGGTAAGGAATATAAGTGGCAATACATTAATTTGTAGCCATTTCTGGTTATGATTTGTGTGCCATGCACTTAAATATTAACGTATATAACCAATTGGAATACTGGCCAATTTAATGTTAAAGGCTTTCTCTTACTGGGGACAATAGGTAATTAGAAGCTCTCTTCTATTGGAAGCATTTCCCCATCCACCTGATTCTTATAAGTGCTATGTCTCTTTCCTTTATAAGGAAAGCAAAGATATGGAAAAGTTATGTTTTCACTGTAACATCCATTCTGTAGGACAAGATATCATTACAGGGTGTGAATGGGGCGCAGAAAGCCTGTTAACTAGTCTGTAATATTATTTCTTTTTAAATTGAATCTTGATTTATTTAATGGCAATTTTTACATTTTAAATTATAGATACACCTAGGTCTTTGTGATGAAACAGAATATTATTTTAAGTCTAGCAAAAGTCTATTAAAAGAATCAGCATGTTTGCTGTAGATTTCTCCTTTGTTTGCAGAAAATAACATCTTACAGCAGGTGTTTCACTTCTCCTCACACTGCCTCTCATTTCTCTCCTGCCAATTTGAGTATTTTCAAACAGCCCGAAATTGTATCCATATTGGTGCAGGGTGGATTTTTGCTTAACCAGGAGGCAAACGTGTCAAAGTGATGATGGAGTGATGGATGGATGTAGGCAAATTTCTGCAGAGAGACTGCCTATAACCTCCCCCCCACCCACATGCCTGATTGCCATTTTCACATGTGTCAGACATATGGCTTGTGAATACACACAAAATATACCCAACTCCACATGAGGACATAGTGGGGCTATGTTCTGACTGTGAAAACGAAATTCTACAAGCCTAAGTTGGTATTGACAATTCACCCTTTAGCATTAAGAATGTAACAACGTAAGAAGAGCCATGCTGGATCAGGCCAAGAGCCCATTTAATCCAGCTAGTCCACCACAAAAAATATTATACCTGCCTATAAAAGAAAAACAGAGGGACGTGGTGGCGCTGCGGGTTAAAGTGCAGAAGCCTCTGTGCTGTAAGGTCTGTAGATTTTCAGCTGTAAGATTGAATCCACATGACGGAGTGAGTGCCTGCCGCTTGTCCCAGCTCCCACCAACCTAGCAGTTCGAAAGCATACAAATGTGAGTAGATAAATAGGGACCACCTCGGTGGGAAGGTAAAATGGCGTTCCCTAGTTGCGCTGGCCACATGACCACGGAAACTGTCTTTGGGCAAACGCTGGCTCTATGGCTTGGAAATGGGAATGAGCACCACGCCCTAGAGTCAGACACGACTGGACAAAAATTGTCAAGGGGAACCTTTACCTTTACCTTATAAAAGAAAAACAGCCATAAATAAGTGTGTGTGTGTGTGTGTGTGTGTGTGTGTGTGTGTGTGTGTGTGTGTGTGTGAGAGAGAGAGAGAGAGAGAGAGAGAGAGAGAGAGAGAGAGAGAGAGAGAGAGAGAGAGAGCATGTTAACCAATAAACAATGACACATACTCTTGGTAAGTGCCTTTGAAGGAAACTTACAGTCCTGTTATTGAAGATAGATGGGCTCCTTTCTCCGGATCAGTGACTCATCAGTTGTTAGATAGCAAAGTACAATAAATAGTAGGAAACTTGTGTTAGGAAACAGGAATTCTTGTAAACAACTAAAAGACAGAGAAAACTCTACAACCAAATAGGAAAAAATATCAGCACGTGTCCCAAAGAAAACAGCTCATTTTCCAGTTTGGCACTGTGCACAGGTGTATCCCATGCCCCAACATCCTAAAAACAACAAACACATACTTCAAGACCAGTAATGAAGCTGGAAGCTTTGTCTCTTTCTTTCCCTTCTTTCTCTTCCTGACTTTACTAAAGCCAGTAGTAACGTCCAAGACTTGGCTCCCCCAACTTTTCATGAAAGGCTTTCCACTTATGTGTATGGCCTTTTACAAACCATCTGTGTGTCTGTGCATGTGTATGCATGCATGCATGCACCCTCTTTTGCAGACAGATCTCTTATCTAGTGTTAAGGCTTTTCCCTTTTTCTGGACTTCCACTGTGTCCCCTGCCTCTTCCCCTTTTCTACAAACCCCACTGTTTTACAAACCTCATGCGAAGGCCCTCACTATTTCCCCCCCCCCCATCCCAACCACAGTTCTTTGCTTTAGCATATTCCTCCAGTTTCTATTGACTGTCCCAGTAGCACATGCTTTAAGCATAATTACAGTTTGGCATGGGTATTTATTTATTTATTATTTATTTATTTATTTTACAATATTTTTTAGCCGCACCATTGCCAGTGGCTATGCAGCTATTTATGCCAAAGGCTTTATGGGAAAGGTAGGTTTACAGGAACAGTTTGAAAACAGGTATTCTAAGAGGACTGCTGAAAATACAGGAAAGGAAGGAAGAACAGGTAAAATCATTTCAGAGATTAGTGGACCTTTGGATTAAGAAGGGAGGCTTCTGCACATATTGATGTATTGAGAAATACCATTCTTGCTAAAAGGGTATAAGCTATATTTTCAGCATACTACTGTACGCAAGGGCTGACACCGCTGAAAACCCTTTTATACAAAAGGAAAAAAAAAGCAAACCTAGAAACAAAAATTATTCCATGCCCAAAGAAAGCTAGCATGTCATGAGAAAGGACAATCCAGAAATTTTTTTCTCTTGACATGACACAGGGAAAGGGGTGCACAAAGGATGTCCAAAAAGGAGCATCCCATCCTAGGAGCTGTTCACTTGCAGTCTTAAGTGGTTTACTGTTATTAGGAGCACTCAGCTAGAGATAGCATGGCAAGCCCCTGAGATCTGACAACACAAACATTAATGCTGTCGTGGGCATGCCGGTGCATCAATAAGCCTGCTAGCGTGTGGTGTGTTTACCTTACTGAGCATATACTGACATTTTTATGGACTGTGAAATCTGTCCCACAGGTAAAAAAAGGATGCAATAATGAGGGCTGTTTAGTTATATAGTCATCATTAGTTCTACTTTAAATTAGATATTAAAGCAATGTGCTTGCCCCAGTATAGCTAAAAAAGCACCAGCGTTTCCATTATAAAACCCGCTTTTCATGGCTTTATAACTCAGTCCCCAGTAGTACACAGCATATTATGACTGTGAAGTAGAAAGCATTAACTCTGCAAATGTAGTTTTCCATTCTTTCTTCATGCCTTTTTAACTCTTTCCTCTTCTCTTCACAAATGGTTTGGTTTTCTTTTCTCCTTCTAACTTCTAGCACAACAAACACAGCAACCGACCTGAGGCACATTTACTAAATGCATTTGTGAATTGGAAGTTTAAATAGTATCCACATAGGCAACTAGTATGAGAAACTGGGAAATGTGCATGCACAAGAATTCATTCCAATTAGTAACTATTACTAAATTTATTCAGTTACGTTAGTTAGTTAGTTAGTTAGTTAGTTAGTTAGTTAGTTAGTTAGTTAGTTAGTTAGTTAGTTAGTTAGTTAGTTAGTTAGTTAGTTAGTTAGTTAATCACCTCATTAGTGCAATGCAGTATTCTGGGTGGTTTGTAGAATGATAAATTAAACAACATAGAACAATGAAATTATAAATAAGCAATTGAAGAAATACAGTTGTGCCCTGCTTTACAATTACCCCGCATTATGACGAATCCGCTTCACGATGATGTTTTTGCGATCTCTTTTGTGATCTCAAAACGATGGTCTAAATAGGGTTTTTTTTCGCTTTGCGATGATCGGTTCCCTGCTTCAGGAACCGATTCTTCGCAAAATGATGGTTTTTTAAACAGCTGATCGGCGATTTCAAAATGGCCACCGGGTAATTAAAATGGCTCCCCGCTGTGTTTAGGGACGGATTCCTCGCTATAAAGGCACTGAAAATGGCCACCGTATGGAGGATCTTTGCTGGACGGTGAGTTTTTAGCCCATTGAAACACATTGAACGGTTTTCAATGCATTTCAGTGGGCTTTTTATTTTCGCTTTACGACATTTTCACTTAATAGCGATTTTCCTGGAATGGATTATTGCCATGAAGCGAGGCACCACTGTAAAACAAATGGCACCAAGAGTCATATTATCTCTGTGGCAGGCAAGGAAGGCATGAGGCATGGGGCACTGTATTTGCAAAACAGACAAGTATATACGTTCTGAATAAAACTGCATTTGTGTATAGATCAGGGATGTGCTCTTCTGTTTGTTTAGATTTTTGTTCCCAGAATTCTCCAAGAATTCCAGGAATTGTAGTCTAGGAACCCAAATCACCACACTTGCAGTTTTGGTACCTTCACTCTGAGAAGGGCTGTCTAGTGATTTTACCCACTTCATAGGTTCCCCGGGCCTTCCTATTTCCTTTTCCTTTCACTTGTTGACTTGTTAACAGGAAGAGGAGGAGGAGGAGGAGGAGGAGGCAGAAACTACCACCGTGTTCCCTGGAAGTCATAGCTCTTTGGAAGGTGCCTTCTATAGAACCTAATTCCCAGAAAGCACCAGGGCAGCTTCCCCTGTTTTGGTTTGTTGAACAAAGCAGTAGCAGAAAGCGACAGGAAACAGGAAGGCTATAAGCCAATGGTGCCAGTAAAATGACCTGAGGGGTTGGGAGTGAAAGGTGTAAGCGTGCTGATTTGTGTTCCTGGGTTGCAGTCCCCAGGATTCTTGGAGAATATTGGGAATGGAAATCTAAGAACATGGAAGAGTACACTCATGCTACAGAGTTATATTTTGCAAAAACAATGAGGGATCGTCCAGAGGTGTTCCTTTTTATCTTATCATGAACCCAAAGGGCTATTTTGACACTTAGGAGGACTTTAGTTTACCCATTATGGATTTTTTTAGAATCCCTTCCAACACATGTTCTGAACAGCAGAATCACATCATATCATAGTTTTCGAAAGTGACTTCATTTTCAAACAGTTCTAAGGACAATCAAGATTTGATTTTTTTAAAAAAAAATCTTTTTGTATATCGTCATCATTTATTGATTGATTGATTGATTGATTGATTGATTGATTGATTGATTGATTGATTGATTGATTGATCTGATTTGATTTGATTTGATTTGTATCCCACTCATCTGGTCTATGCGACCACTCTTAGAACTGCAAAGCTAGAAGGAACCTATAGATCACTGAGTCCAACAGCGGGGAATCAAACTCCCAACTTCTGGCTCTGCAACCAGATACTTAAACCACTGAGCTATTTAGCAGTTCTATAATACACTAAACCCCTCCCCCGATGTTTACTCAGGCTGCAAAATGTTGGGAAAGTGCCACCTATTACAGGGCATTACTATAACATGCACATTGTTTATCTAATATAGAGATGTATCACAGAATATCTTATGCTTCCATATACACCACCCTCTGTACACTCTCTCTACCATGTCCCTGGTAACCCCACCACATAATCTCTCCTCTCCCTCCCCTTCCCCCACCCCTATTTCTCTTACTTAAAAGTTTGCTGGATGGGCACCACAAATTGAGCATGTGTGAAACAGACCTTAGGACCTTCCTAGCAAAACAATCGGCCATCCCCAAATCACATTTTAAATACAATTAAAAACACCTGATACCACTATCAGAGCATGAGAGGCAACAGAATGTCTCCTTTTCCAGCAAACCAACCCCCTGAAACACACTGTATGCACGGAGAAAATGGCTAACATGTCTACTTTAAGCAAAATCGATGGAGAAATGAAATAGTTGTCAAACTTCTGGAGTTCATCAGTCAACTTTTAAATTCCCATAAAGAAGCAACCCCATAACCCTTCTAGCACAAAGACAGTGTGGATCCTCCTTAAAACAATCTCTTCCATAAGTCTTCTGCAGACCAGCCATTGATTGTACATAAGAACATAAGAAGGGCCCTGTTGGATCAGGTCAAGGTCCCCCTTAGTCCAGCTTCCTGTATCTCACAGTGGCCCCACCAGATGCCTCTGGGAGCACATGAGACAACAAGATCCCTGTCTCCTGATACCCTTCTCCTGCATCTGGCATTTGGAGGTCCCTTCCTTTTAAGCCTGAGGTTATACATCCCCATCATGGCTTGCAACCTGCAATGTACTTTTCCTCCAGAAATCTTGTGGCAAGGAGTTCCACAGACTAACAATACGCTGGGTGAGGAAATATTTTCTTTTGTCTGTTCTCACTCTCCCAACACTCAATTTGAATGGATGCGCCCTGCTTCTAGTATTGCATGAGAGGGGAAAGAGCTTCCCTCTATCCACTTTATCCATCCCTTGCAAATCAGCTATAAACTGATTTCTGATTATCCTAGCAAAATGAAATGAACCTGACCCAGCCAGAATAGGGTTTAATACCTAGAAGATGCACAAGTGTTATTTCTTCTAAACAGTAGATCTAATATGCAACCTAGTATATTGGTTTTGTGTCAATTTAATTGTCACTGTATTCCCCTCAAAGAACTCTGTTTGTGTGGGCTGTTGTTTTTATGGGCTGTCAAGCTGCCACTAACCTATGATGACCTTACAAATTAATTATCATCAAAAGATCCCATCGTTAACAACCCCGCTTGTATCTTTCAAACTAAAGACCATGCCTTCCTTTATTGAGTCAATCCATTTGATGTTTGGACTTTTTTTTCTGAGGTCTTCTACTTTCTCTAGCGTTTCATCTTCTCATTAATGTGCCCCAAAGTATGGCAGCTTCAATATAGCCATCTTTTGTTTCTCTAGAACAGTGGCTCCCAACTTGGGTCTCCAGATGTCCTTGGACTAAGACACCTAGAAGCATTTGCCAAGAGCCAAGATTTCTGGGAGTTGTAGTCCAAAGACATATGGGGACCTAAAGTTGGGAATCATTGCTCTAGAGCAGTGGTTCTCAAACTGGCTGTATAACATACACTTTGTCACATCAGTTTTACATGGTTACATTTGTGTGTGTACATTGAATGCATATAGAGGCCAAAACTTGGAAATGTTATTTTAAAAGACTATCCTCACATGGTTAGCTGGAGGATTATGGAAGCTGTAGTTTTAAAAAAAGCAGCACCCCCAAAATCTGAGAGAGACCAGGTTCTTTACGATGAGTGGAGAATTTATGCCCTTTATGAGCCGGTTGCTTCAAACACCATGTCCACACAGAGAACAGTGAGTATTAAGTATCTTTTCACTTACAATTGGGTGTTTCCCCAAACATTTTCCAATTGTTTGTCACTGCATAATTTCCTTTTAAAAGACCAACTGTTTTAAACACGCAGGTGGCCACACAATTTATCGCTCAGAGGCTGCAAGTCCAGAGGGCTCGGTCAGATATACTGAATATCAGGATGACCAGGAGAAGCAGCATGCAAAAGTTGTAATCAAGAGGGTTTTGGTGGGTTTGTTTTGTTTGGATAGATGTTGCCTTTTGACGGTTTTGAACAAGTGACACTCTATGGTTGACCCCAGAATCTTTAATAGGGATTATTATAATAGTATTATGGGATGAACTGCTTTTACAGTGGGTGCTGATGGCCATTGAGTTGCATCTCAGTGGTCAATGTGGGAGCAGAATGTTGGACTGGATAAGTCTTTGGGTATGATCAAGGTGGACTCTTAACTGATGCAATAGGTACTGGAGTCTCTCTCTCTCTCTCTCTCTCTCTCTCTCTCTGTGTGTGTGTGTGTGTGTATGATGAAAATATTGCTCTGTATCTATATGTGAATGAAGTCAGAGAATACTGGATGAAGCCATTAGCAGACTAGATGGGGGCAAATGCAAAGACATTTCTGAATACTCTGCAAGTATAAAAACAAAAACCAGCCATGCTGGCCATTGAAGAATCCCAGTATTCATTTTTTTTAAAAAAAACAACCCAAAAGGCAAGAGATATGTGCAGCCTTTCAAGATTTTAGAATCTTTTTGTGAGACGCAATGTTATGGAAGTGAGTGGGGAATGGTGTATGTAAAAAGTGCACAAGAACTAATCTCAAGGCCCTGTAGTTTGCAGGTGACTTGGGATATAATAGAAAATATTTGGACAGGAATTGGAATGGTCAAAATATGTAGTCCTTCATCTCCAAAAATACAAACCTCTACAATAACTTGCTCTGTGTAGCATATGGAGAACATAATGGAAAAGGTTTGACTTCCTTTACTACCTACTGCATGAGTTTTCAAGTGAATTTCAGCATGCACACATTGATGAATTAATTTTGCCAATGAAAGAAAACCAGTAAAACGGAGTGCCATCCATGTGTCACTGAAACGTGAATTTCCTCTTCATGTTAATGTCTCAGAATAGACAGATTATTTAATATTTTTATAATGTGAAGAAATGAAAATGGAGACAGAGGCAATTTTATGTGCAACTTCCAGCTAATATCCAGTGCACTGCGGATAAATTTCAATGTAAAAAATACTTACAAATTAAAACAAAACATCCACTTTCCACTTCATTTAAAGCCAAGTACTGAACCTAGTGGGGAAAAATAGGATCCACTCCCCACCAATATATGATCTTAAATTTCATAGAAAATGTGCTTTTCTGCCATTAATAACCTTACAAATGAGCTGTCACGTCCTAAGGGACAGGAAAGATAACACCGAACTGGTTAAATATTTTGCATAAATACTTATAAAAGTGTCAAAAAAATACTTATAGCCACTTCAAATTTATTTCTTTGGCACTTGAACTGCGAAAGGATCAGGAAAAAGAGAGAGTGAACTCTGTGTTTATAGGACTCCTGCCACCCACAGTCAAGTAACAGAGTAAACACAAGCTGAAAGACGGCAAAGATGGGCTCCTGCCCAAAGATATTCTAGGTTTAGAACAATGAATACCTTCTAATCAGGTATCCTGGAAAAAGCCAACGTCGTCTCCCAGGCGCTGTACCTGTGCATGGTTTCAATCAGGAGCACCAGCTCATTTTGTTCCAATAAGACGTTTTTAGAAGGTGGGCAAAATGTCCGATCCTGGTTTGCTAACTAACATTGAAGCAAAGCTCCATGGTTGGAATATAACAGGGAACTCCAGCTTAATGCAAACCAGAATCTGTGCTCAAGGCAGTGTCCAGTAGATGGAACGAAGTGGAGGAACAAGGAAGGAGCACATGGTCACAATAGGCCCACAACTTAATAAGTCATGGATTATAAAGGCATGGATGAATGTCTGAATACAGCCTATCCATGGGGAATTGCAGTGCTAAAGTCCAAAATACATAGGCCTAAGGAGGGGACTTTCTGGAAAAGACAATAAATGTTGGGAAAAGCTGGAGACATCAGGAAACGAGAAGGAGTGACCCAATAAAGGAAATCAGAGTCTTTAGATGGCAAGACCTAAGCAGGACTGTTGACAACAGGACCTTTCAGAGCTCGTAAATCCAAAGGCTTGCCAGAAGCCAAAAGCAACTTTAACACCACAAAACAACAACAACATTAGTAAAATGATTGGCCTACATAAAAAACACCAGTTAATATTTTGTGTTACACAAGAATCTACATTTAAGAGGGGGCTATACAACTGAAGTGGTAGGGCTATGCGGGTAGAAGCAGTCCAGATTCCTCATGTAAGACGCAATTTGGAGGAGGAAGCAAAGTTACCCCACTTTTGTACTTCTCTCTCCTCCCCCCTCCATGTAAGTAATTGGTTCTTACAAGGAAATATACTTTGTCATGGAATGCTAGATAAGGGCAAATGCTTCCCTCTGCTTTTGACCTTCTTTGGTGTAGATTCCATGTAGGAGTGTAATCTGTTCGTTAGTCAGAGAGAGATCAGATGGAGCAATTGTCTTCCTCACATACACACACACACACACAGTGACTATAACAGTTTATTTTGCTGGTAATCTGTTCTGGTGTGATTCTCTGTCATTGTCCCTTTGGTATTTTCAAATTTGCTGCACACAATGATCCTGTAGTTTTGCATGAACCTGTCTGTAGTCCCACTGTTAATGCTGTTTGTTAGACACCCAGCTTAATAGTACAGTATTAACCTCAGCATTTATTTGCCAGCCCTCAGGATCAGACCATAACACTGTAATGCACTGTCAGCTTTGAAAAAAATATTTAATCCTCTCACTAAATCAGGCAGTTCAGAAGGTAACAGAAATTATGATGCCTTGACCCATCAGAAACTATTGAGAGAAAGCAGGAATAGGTATATATTCCAGTGAAATCAAACTAGCTCATGTTTTAAAGCAAGTATTTAAGTCATGCTCGTTTTGAAGGAGCTGCTTAAGTGAATTTTGTTTTCTTTGGTATACATGTGAGGAGCTCACTGGCAGAAAAGACGCTACATCAGGCTGGCAATCCTACTGAATAAGTTACTGAATTTTGTGAGATGTGGTGCTTGCTTACTATTTATGTAAAGCTGGGCAAAATGACACTAAGGAGTGTGCAGAAAGTTCAGGCGAAGAAAGCTATGCAACCCTATACAAGTCTAATTCAGAGGTGATTTTCCTTAGAATTCTTCAGTGACAATGAGACCCATGGACCATTCCTTGCAATGGAAGAGGAAATGAGAGCATTTAGACCTGATTAACCTTGCCTTAAGCGGTTGGCACAGTTTAACATGGGACTAACAGACTAGAGATCTTATTCAAACACTCACAGCGGAGAAGACCGAAAAATAGTTGAGAATCAAAGGAGTAAGGATATCAAACAACAACACAATACAAAACCAAGAGACCAAAACATTGGGGCACCTTAAAGACTAATTTAATTTGAGCTTTTTGTGAATCAAGTCCCCTTCTTCAGGCGTTAAGAGTGAAACTATACAGCTGTCAAAAGACTTACTCTGTCTTCAAAAATGAGTAAGGGTTGCAATCAGTATCCCTAGGAACACTGGAAGCCTCAGTGAAGAAGCAACCAGCATCTTCAGAAAGATGTTTTTCATTGGGAAGTTGGCAGGGAGAGAATGTTTGACTCTAAGGTTTTCCCACTGTGTTGGGCACATGCTTATTCTTTAACTGTATTCAATTAGAGATGCATCTAGCTCCGCTCTTTTAAGTTACAGGAAGTGAATGGACACAGACCAGCAATATGTTTCAGGAGGTGTCAAGCAAAACCTAAAGACTGGAAGTAACAGCAACAGAATCCGTGTGCATTCCCATGCATCCCAATTAGGGTTTTTTGGGTAGCATTTCAGTTGTTTCAACAGGGAAAAGCAGAAATTCCTTCAGATTTTGAAGCTCTTCTTACCCTGTTGCCAATTCTGACTTGCTAGTGATAAACAAACAAGCCATCACTTATGAGCTTACTAAAGGCCCCTCAAAATTAAACACAATGCTTTAGGTTGACTGATTTATTTAATTTATTTAAAATATTTTTTATCCTGCCTTTCTCCTTAAAAAGAAACCAAGGCAATTCACATCTTCATGTACACCACAAAGCATGCTGCTTATATAACCAACCACAGCACTGAAACATTCTCTGGCCAGTTTAATTTATTACAACTTAATTACGACAGGCTACACATTGCTGCCGCCCCCAACCAAACTGGGTACCAAGTTTACCAGCCTTGGAAGCATGAAAGGATGAGTGAACCTTGAACTGGCTAACTGGGATTGAATTCAGGTTGTGAGCAGAGTTTTAGCTGCAGTACTGCAGTTTAACCACTGTGTCACGAGGCACCACAGTACTTATATTAACACAAATGTGGCTGCTGTGGCACAAAAATAGCATGGAATGTGGATTTAGACTGTGATAAGACCAGACAGTTAACTGGAAAAAAATACTAGGTATGTTTAGCTTAACAAAGAACTAGGTATGTTTAGCTTAATGAAAAGAAGACTGAGGGGAGACATGGTAGCAGTCTTCCCGTATTTTAAGGGTTGTCACAGGGAAGAGGGCATCAATTTATTCTCCACTGCACCTGAGGGTGGGACAAGAACCATGGGTGGAGACTCGTCAGAGGGAGATCCAACCCGGAAAGAAGGAGGTATTTCCTGATGGTGAGAACCATTAAGCAGTGGAACAGCTTGCCCCCATCACTGGAGGTTTTCAAGAAAAAATTGGACAGCCATCTGTCCGGGATAGTATTTATTTATTTATTTATTTATTTTATTTCTGTCCCGCCTATCTGGTCATACTAGACCACTCTAGGCGGCTTACAATCGGAGGTCCGGGATGGTATGAGGTCTCCTGCCTTGGGAAAGAGGTTGGACTATAAGACCTCTAAAGTCCCTTTGAGCCCTACAATGATTCTGTGATTCCATGATTCTATGATACCTTTTTAATTCAGTGAATCCTATATTCATGCATGGAATTTGGTTGAGATGCCAGACAATAGGCTCAATCCAGCAAACAGTGCATGCCTCTGCTCCACTGAAACCAATGGACTGCAATTTAGTTGTGAGCAGCTTCAGTCGAGTTCATTTCCATGGGGGCTTGCCAGAATGCAAAATGGGGAATGCACCACCTATTTGGAAGTCTCACTAAGGTATACTTCAGTGCTTTAATTTTTTGGGGGGGGGGAGGGTGAATTTCAACCACTGTGTTAGAAGCTAGGAATTGAGAAGTCAAAGAGGACTTGAGAAGTAACATATACTGTAGTAGAAGAAATCCAGATGGCTCAAGAAAGCAAGCAGAAAATTCCTGGGAGTATATTTGACACCTCTGTATTGAAAATTCATGGAAAAGCAATTTTAAAAATAGTTAATAGCAAGCAATTGGGACATGCATGCTTACATGTAAGTGTAGGAAAACAGTATCTGCTAAGAAAAGTAGCAAATGCCTCTTCCTGAGCAAATACTCTTACCCGGCAAATCTAATCTAGCAAAATTATGTTGTTTGAATGCCAGAAATGAGGCTTTGGAGTGGTGACAACACTGTCGAAAGATATACCGTAAGCTAGAAGGCAGTTCGTAAAGCATAATTCATGGCAACCTGTGATACATTTGCATGCTTCTCAAGGTCAGATGATGGCTATTTGAGGTTCACAACCCACAGACGGTAATGATCAAATGCCCACTGAATTTAATAAGTATGGCCACTAGGATGCTCAATGCATTTCCTAAGCTCCGTTGAACACAGTGGGCCTTCCTAATGACTAGAAATGCACAGAATTAGACTTCAAAAACTACAGGACCGAATCTAACACTAAACACAAATACAACAAATTAACTCATGATTTCCTCTTTCTCCTAATTGGGTTGAATTACCACATGGCACACCTGAATTTCCAGAACAGCATGGTTTCATTAAAAATTGGGAGCAGAGATAGTCTAGCGATGAACTTCTGACAAGGATGGGTTTTGTTCCAAACCGCAGCAACATTTCAATTAACTTTCTAGCACTCCAATTTAATATTGGATTTTCCCTAAGTGGCTTATTTACAGAATTAATTTGCAAAAGTGGATGCCTCAACAGACCACGACTAAAAGAGCACTAGCTAATTATCTAACCACAAACGAAAACCTCAGCGCTAAGTAGATATTTAGGGATCCTAAGAGATAAGCTTCATCAGTTGGTTATATGCTACTACGATTCTAGCCACTTTTATTTCCAGCAACAGTGACGAAGGAATTGTATCAGGGCTGGGAGACAATTACAATGTGCAAAAAGTAATACTATCACTACCTTGCTCTCAAAATAACTAAAGGTTGCTACAGAATTAAAACTGCCCAAGTTTCAGCTACATCAAACCTACAATTATTCCAAATAGGGCTATATTTTTAGTGACTTACTAATAGCATGCTGAAAATAACTTACTAACTGGCATGGTCAACAGTACACTATCCATTTCTTCAGTTAAGCATATGTGGGTTGATGTATAACAGAGAAATAGGCACAAAAGTGAGGGGGGGAACACACCACTTTCTCTTTGTTAAAGACACTGTGATCAGCCTGCAAAAACCAGTAACATTGTTTTTCACATACTGTATACAGTAATTTGAGGTCTCCCCCCACCCAAACACAGGCTACAACTTTAACGGTACAGAATGTTTACTAGCTGGAGGGGGGTGGGACCAAAATGAGATATGGGTCAGGATGGAGGTCTATTAAAAACCCTGAAGCATATAGATAGGAAGATTCAACTTTCACCGTCAGTGCAGCAGAATACAAGTTATTCACTGGACTGTCAATAAACACAGAAGAAACATAAGACCGCACCTCATCATGCAATGGATAGTTAAGGCACAGATCAACAAAGGAATGCAAGAACTATCAGTGTCTGTGAAATGTTGAAATCAGTGCCAGATCAGCCCATGGAAGTGCCGAGTTCTAATCTCCATGGAACCCACTTGCTGTTGGACCACTGTTTCTTCGTCTGCTCAAATTAGCAACCCTGTTGTGATGATAAAATAGAAGGCAGAGGGGCCATGTACACTACCTTGAGCTTAATAGAGAAAAGATAGTGAGAAGAACGCAACTGAAACATAGGTAAATAGTGGAACCTCCATGTCCAGATGCAATATACCTCTGACTATGAGATACAAAAGGGACGTGGTGGCGCTGCGGGCTAAACCGCAGAAGCCTGTGCTACAGGGTCAGAAGACCAAGCAGTCGTAAGATCGAATCCACGCAACGGAGTGAGCACCTGTCGCTTGTCCCAGCTCCCGCCAACCTAGCGGTTCGAAAGCATGCAAATGCAAGTAGATAAATAGGGACCACCTCGGTGGGAAGGTAACAGCGTTCCGTGTCTAAGTCGCACTGGCCATGTGACCACGGAAGATTGTCTTTGGACAAACACTGGCTCTATGGCTTGGAAACGGGGATGAGCACCGCCCCCTAGAGTCGAACACGACTGGACAAAAATTGTCAAGGGGAACCTTTACCTTTACCTTATGAGATACTCAAGGCAAACTATAGGTGACTGATAACTATGACCTGAAATCCATCTGGATGGCCGCTGTTACAGTTAGGATGCTGGTCCACACAGACTCGACAGCTCAAGTTTCCTGCCTCCCCCTTGTAACTCAAGCTAGATTCAAGATCTACTAAAATTGGGAGTGCAAAGGCAGAATTTGAAATCAATGTTACGTGTCATCAAGTTGCTTCTGATATATAGCCACCCTAACAGGGTGTTCAAGGTATGTAATATATTCAAGGAGTGGTTTACCATTGCCACACACTGCTCCCCTGTAAGTTTCCATAGCTGAGCAAGGATTTGAATACAGCTCTCCTGAATCCTGGTTTGACATTCTATCTAGTACACCACATGAAGTCTCAGCTGAAATCAACAGGCATACATTATGTTACCTTATCTCTCCCCCCCCGCCCCCATTAATTACAAACTGGGAAACACTTTTTTTAAAATGATCCGTCTTCTTGAATGCAATTAATTGGAAGAAAATGTCACCAAAATCAATTAAAGTTAATCCTAATAATTGGACAACATCCAGAGAAAGATAGATGACTTAATCCGCATTGCAATCAAATGAAATTTATGCAGCTAATCTTAATAATCTTCAGTAGGCAGTAAATCCCCCTGAAGTCCATGTAACTTCAATGTCAAGATCTGGCTGCCAAGTAGAATACTGTACAGCCATACAGCTGGGTCAAGTAGATTTCAGTTTGACTAAAGCATACCTAATTTTCTTTGGTTTGAGTCCACTGGACATAGGATCAGGATGTCATTCAAACATCAGCCACCCATGTCATTTTGTCAGTGAAGTCAGGGTATATTTACATTGTGGGTTTCAGGTATGTGCCCAGGAATAGATTTTCCGAGGTTTGTGCATGTAGCAACTTTTGGGAAAAAAACCTCTCTGCAGTAGTTTGAGACAAGTGCAAGCTGCGGTTGTCCTGGTCCAGCTGTCAAATCATTCACCAAATCCCTATAGAGTTCACTGGGTCGGAAGCAAGATGACCCTATTTCCTGATGTCTCAATGAATTTTTATCCTGCGTTGGACGTTATCATGTATGGTTTGGCTTTAACCTACAAAAGAGCTTTTTTTAGAAAGGGAACACTGTTAGTGGCAGGGGAGCATCTGGCAAGTAATAATTTCTCTCGAACTGATTTCACGCGGAAAAATAGCCAAATGCCTCCAATGAGCATTTTGCTCAACTGGTGAAGTTCCGGATTTTAAAATTAAAGCCCATAACTTACTTAGTGCAGTGTAATTTTTTTTTAAAGTCAGCTAGGAGGTCTTTCACAGGACACTGGACAGATACCCTTGGAAAATCTCCAAAAACAAAGCAAAAAACAGAAGGAAACCTCAAACTATTTGTTTACGCATGGCATTCCTCCTTTGGCTTTCGGACCCCTTCCGTTCAGAAACACGTTCTCTCTCTCTCTCGCTCTCTTTCTCCCAAAGCCCACAAAGTGTGTACGGCTTGCTGCCCTTGAAACAAGCAAACAAACAAAAAACCCATATCCATTCTTTCATACCACTGGAATGGGACACTCCGGAAGCTGACAACGCAACCTGTTTCGCTACATCCACATAGGAAAAATTCCCCCCTCTGCGTCTTGGCTTGCTTTTAATACTGTCCAAAAGGAATCTCGAAGCAGGGCATCCTGCGGGCACATTTTTTTAAAAACAATAACAAAAATCTCTCCACAGTGGCATATAGTTATGTTATAAGGCACAGGGCTAGGACGCGCGATCTTTTCGGAGACGATTCCTTGTGATGCAAAATAGCTCTTTGTTTTGACTTTGCAGACGGGTACCATGAGTTGAAGTAGCTTGCACGGAAAGGTAAGGGGCTCTTTCAAGCCCCGGCCAGCTCGCCTCAGATTTCACAGTGTGGACAGGTCCTTTAAATCCCGCAATACGCCGGCATGAATTGAAAGCCACGCGGGGCGAGAACCGGTGTTACCCGGGGGGGGCGCCCCGATTGTGCCGTGCAAACGCCAACTCCCTCGGTGCAGCTCCCTCGGCGTGCCATCCCGGCGCCTGTCACCTTATGGGATCGCGGAGGAGCCAACTTTGCCCGCGCAGGCACTGCGAGCGCAACCCTTGCACAGGTGGGATTCCCTTTCCTGGCCGGGGATTCCCACCCGCCAGGGCGGGCGCTTGCTGCCCCCTGTCGCGCTCAGGGTCCCCCCCCCACACACCCTGCACAGGGTCTTGCGCTTACCCCCCCTTCTCCTCCACCCCTCCACCATCACCACCGCTCCCCCAGCCCCCAGGTGTGGATTTTGCGGTCTCCGGAGCGGCCCGCGATCGGAACGGCCAGGACGCAAAGACGGGCGTCCATCGCCCCAAATTCCCCGGAGCAAATTCCTGGACCAGCCGCGCCCCCCCCCCACGGAGAGGGGGGACTTTCGCGGGAAAGAAGCGGCGCCCGGTTCTCTCGCGCGCGCGCGCGTGCGCGCGCGCCCTCCCTTGGGTGCCTCAGCCGGGAGCGCCCCCCCCCCGCCCCGAACCGGCTCCCTCTTCTCGCCCGGCGCCGAAGCTCACCTGCCGTCAGGGCTCGGAAGCTCCGCACCGTGTTCCCTTGGCGGAGGTGAAGCCGCTGGGGAGCGCCCGGCGCCGCTGCCGACGCCGACGCCTCCTCCTCCTCCTCCTCGGCGGGTCCGCTGGAGCCGCGGTACCTGTCATAGAGCCGGAGCATGTGTTCCGAGACCTTGTCGCCGGGAGAGACCCGCCAGGCGGGCGGCGAAGGCGAAGGCGGCGGGGGGTCTTGGGGCCGCCGGGCGCTCCCCGCCGGGCTCCCCTCGGCCGTCGCCGCCTCTCCTGAGGCGCCTCCGACGGCGGGACCCGCGGCGCTGCTGCTGCTGCTGCTGCTTCTCCTCCTCCCGAAGCCGCCCGGGCGCTCCTGCGCGGGCTCTCCGGGCGCCGCCGCCGCCGCCACCAGGTGCCCCGTCAGGCAGAGGCAGAGCAGGAGGGCGCGGGGAGAGCCCGCCATGCTGCGCCCTCGCCCGCCTTCCCCGGACCCGAGGAGGTGGAGGACGCCGCCGCCGCCCCCAGGTCTGAGGTAAAAAAAAAGAAAAGAAGCCTCCCCCCCACACACGAGTCGAAGAAAGGCGGGAAGGGCGCGAGGGGGAGCCAAAAAAAAAGCACCCCAAACTCCCGTCACTCGGCAGGTGGGAGCCCTCAGAAAAGCCAAAACACAGAAAGGGCAAGGCTGGGCGCTCTCACGTCCCAGACTGGTGTGTGTGTGTGTGTTTGTGTGTGTGCGTCCACGCACCCAGGCACGCGCACCCTGGGGGAGTGGGGTGGGGTGGGGTCGAGCAAGTGGCCGGCTCGGCGGGCCAAAGAGGCGCGCGCGCGCCTGCGTGTGGGGAGGCCGGCGGCGGGAGCGGGCGCGGGTCCGGCAGCTCTCGGCGGTTCCCGGACTCCTGCCTGGAGTGGGGCAGGCACCGCTTCGGGCTGAGTTTTGTACCGGCGGCGTTGTGTGTGTGGAGAAAGTCCCCGCGTTGGGTAATCGGCAGCCAATCGCGCCGCCTTCTCGCCTTCGAGCACAGCTGGCGCTCTGTGTGTGTGTGTGTGTGTGTGTGTGTGTGTGTGTGTGTGTGTGTGTGTGTGTGTGTGTGAGAGAGAGAGAGAGAGAGAGAGAGAGAGAGAGAGAGAGAGAGAGAGAGAGAGAGAGAGCGCAAGCGAGCGAGCGCGGGCAAGAGACACCCAAGGGGTGTGCATGGAATGACACCCACCCACCCACACCCCCCAAAAGCCGATCGCGTCCCGTTCACTCCCCTGGATTGTGGCCCTTTTGCCACCGGCGGCAAGAAGTGGAGCAGAAAGGCTGCGAGAGAAAGGGTTTCCCCCCCCCCCTTCCTCTTCTTGTCTTCCTCTCCTTCTCTCTCTTCGACCCACTTGATTAATTGAGGAAAGTCTCAACGGAAAGCACCCCAAGCAATGAAGTGGATCCTCAGTTGGGCGCCTCTTCATTACCTGCAGAATCCAGTCCAGGGGTCCCTTTTGCCTGCGATCTTTAGGATCCGACCGGAATGAGCTGGAGAGGAACTTGGTGGTTCCTTCTTAGCTAACTCACTTTTTTTATTATTTATGTTTTTAAACTCTGTATGCCTCCTTCCCCCCCCCCCCGCATCCAGATTTTAATCCACGGGATCCTGCCTTATAAGGCACGCACTTGTCCTTAGGATCTTCAAGCGAGCCATAGGATCAGAATGTATCCTTTTCCGTGAGTGCAGTAAAGGAAGGGATGAAAGAAGGCCGCTTCAGAATCAAAGCTGTATTTTCCCCTCTATGTGTGGCTCCACTTGATTGGCAGAAACATAGCAAAATAAGGTAGTGGTGGAAAGGGCCCTTTGTTAGTTGCGGGGTGTGTGTGTGTGTGTGTGTGTGTGTGTGTGTGTGTGTGTGTGTGCATGCGTGCATGTGTGCATGCCCACACCCTTGCTAATTGTTCTGGTTTTTCTATATCAGGCTCAAGGATTTCAAATTGTTGTCCTGCTCTTGACAATGGCCTCGTAAAATAGGATAGCAATCTGTAGAGAGAGTCCAGACTCAGAAGACAGAAACTTGCCGTGACCACTGACTAAATCCATCATTTCTGAGACGTTTGAGGAGAGGACTGCCGAGGGTCACCCATCTTCAGCCACTGGAGCAGGTTGGAATATCCACAATTGGATTTGCCCGTGATGTATAATTTTCGAACAGAACTCTTTTGCAAATTTGTCTGAGGAGCTGGACTTGAGCCACAAAAGCTCAAATTAAAAGTATAGCAGTTAGTCTTTAAGGTGCCACAATGTTTTTGTCTTCTTTATCTCTTTTCCCCCCCAATCTTTTGGTTTTGCCTTTACAAAGTGTTACCTTTCTCCTCCCCATGGCTGCGCAGAACCTTCAGAGCCGGTCCCCGGGGAAGGTAGAGGTCAGGTGACTTTTGAAAACAAACATCACCCGTGCCACTCCCCTTGTTCAGTCATGCTTCGCGTTCCTCTGTGTGATCGACATTGGCCCTCTTTCAGTTACTCTGATGGCAACAAATGAGCCACTTACTCCAGAAGATTTTTTTTTTCCTTTAAAGAAGGAAAGACACTTTGGGCAGGTGGTCCATGAAATAAAATCAAACAGCAACGTTAGGCAATACCCTTTACTGAGCTACCAAAATAAAACTGAGAGGGCGAGTGGGGAGGAACTCAGTTTCTCAGTCCTTCATAAAATCAATGCATGAAGTAATGCAAAAAATTGAAATGGGAGGAAGATGCGGATGGAAATTTCTGTTTCCCTTTGTGTGTGTATGTGTGTGTGTGTTTTGTGCCTCCAGCTGGAACTGACTTATAGCACCTAGCAGGGATTTCAAAGTAAGTGAGATATTTAAGGAGTGGTTTAATCAGTTTTGACTCCCCCAGTGAGCTTCCATGATTGAGCAGCATTTGACCCCTGTTCTGCAGTCCATCACTCTGTCCACGACACCACACTGGGAATCTATTTATTGTACTCCACAAGAATAATTTTGGTTTGTATGTTATTTATCTCTATACAGTACTTGCTGCATTTGTTCCTGCCTTTCCTTCAGTGAGTTCAAGCATGCACACACGACTCTTCTTCACTTTCTCCTCACAAACACCCCTTCAGGGGTTGAAAGACTGACTCAACCACAGTTAGCTAGTTGGTTTTATATCCAGCTGGGAATTTGAACCCAGGTCTCCTAAAGTGCAGTCACACAGTGTAACCACTACAACACATCGAGTGACTTGTGATTACAGAGAAACATGTGATTTGGGCTTAATAGTCTTGAGATTAAAAGGCATTCTACTTTTCAACAAGTAGAATTAACACTTCAATCTTAAGAAGACATATCATTGAAATCAATTGGATTTACTTTCACTTATGGATGTCCTGCAGCGGCCCACAGATTTCTTTCTCTGAGATTTTTTTGGGCATAGGATTTCATAGACAACAGTCTACTTTTTTCAGATGCATAAAAATCTGTTAGCTTTAAAGATGTCACAGGTCTGTTTGTTGTTTTCTCCAAGAATAAAGCAGCATGTTCTGAGAGCAATATCACTTTTGTTCATCCTCATTTATTTATTTATTTATTTATTTATTCATTCATTCATTCATTCATTCATTCATTCATTCATTCATTCATTCATTCATTCATTCATTTATTTAAAATATATTGATAAAACCAATTTACACATCACAGTCAGGGCTTTTCAGCTACTGTCACAGGATCCCATACAGGGCACCTCAGATATTTTCTGCCTTTGCCAATTCTCCTCCACAATCAGCCACAATAAATTTATTTATTTAGTCTATTTTTAAAATTTATTTTAAAAGTGTATACCACTTGATTAATGCTAGGCACTAAATAACCCTGTCCTATAGTCAGAGACCACAAGAATTGACTCTTTGCAGCAATAGCCCACTCACTTACGTTCTGAATTACATTCCTCATCAGCAATAGTTTCCCTGGTTCTCTGGAACTCTTAATTCACAAAACAACAGCAACCCACATCCGGTTAAAGAAACCAGGGGTTAGAAAGTGGAAGGGGGGCAACTAAGTTCTTCACTTTAGTGAACTGCATAGATGAAGGCACTGATCCTTACAATTTCTGCAGCCCCTTTCTCAAGGGTGAGCTGGATCAAGACAACACTGAGCCCTTGTATTTGTGGCCTGCCTTGGTTCCCCTCCTTTCCCTTCATGGGCAGATTCATCCAGTCAGGTCTACGACTGCTTGAAGTGCAGCCCTTCCATCACACCACAGTGGTTGCTCTTATCAGCCTTCTCAGAGAAAGAGACAGGAGGTAAGGCATCAGTGGTGGGGCCCGTTTGGGCCAGTGGAGGAGGATTCCACGACAGGATTGCTGCTTCCACAGTTTCTTCCCCCAAAAGGAAGACAAGGGCAATCTAGCAGATGGACCTGCTAGCCCATCAAGGAGAATGACAACCCATGCATGGCCACCAGCTCATTTAACTGGTGGAGGAGGAGGAGGAAGATCCCTCTCTCACACAAAAGGAGGAGGGCGTGGTGATGGTGGTAATGATGGCGGCATTGCAGTGGTGATTAGGTGTAACAGGGAAGTATGGAGGGATGCATTTGTAGCCCAAAGCTGCGTTTATTAGGTCAGCGGACACTCACAGAAATTAAGCTGGCCAAATATAATGGCTGGCATGATGGGAGTGTGGCTGAAGAAACCTGGGACTGCATAAGGAAGGGAACTTGGACTGCAATGACGTTAATCGGCAGCCAGTCTTTTTGCTGTGCCTGCAGAAGTGAAGTTTCTAAGAATTTCAACACAAAGCCTATATAGAATTTTGCCTGGGATCATTTTATATATGCAAGGCATTTCCTACACTGTAATTATCATCCGCTAATGATTTAAATCATGTATTTATTTACTGTTTAATTAGAAAAGCTTCTCAGTTTTCCTCCCGGGCAGATTTAGTTTATGCTTATATTATGTTTCTCAGTGATCTCTCTGGTGTCAGCTCTTGCGAGGAAAGGTTTGCTCAACAATTGTGTTTCTCTGTGTGTGAGTGTGTGTGTGTGTGTGAGAGAGAGAGAGAGTGAGTGAGTGAGAGAGAGAGATTCTGTCTGTGTCAGGGTGAGAAAAAAAAGGAAGTGCAAACATGGTATGGAGTTAGATGAGAAACACGGTTGCTTCTGAGAGATGCTGAAACTACAAAATATTAAATGAGTTGAGTTCTTGACAAGGATCGTCCTGACCTAGATTGTATGTGTTTCCAACAACAGCCACAGTCTTGTTACTTATGCGTCCCAATAGAACTCAATCAGCATTGATCTCAGTAGTGAATGGCCAATAGTTAAGTAGCCAGCATGGGCATTTGCTCTTGCATGCTGAATTGCCTAGGCATTTGAAACCTCCGACAATTTGGAGCTGAGATTTAGCCAAATGCTGGTATAAATATGTAAGATTCCAGCCACTGCCCTGTAGCCTTGTCATAACTTGCTTTGTTGTGATGAGCTGTCAAGCTGCATCCTATTTATGGTGACCCTTTGAATGGATGGCCTCCAAAATGTCCTATCATGAACAGCTCTGCTCAGCTCTTTAAAACTCAAGGCTGTGGTTTCTTCCAGCTTTTCCATTATGATTCTTTCCAGCAAGTCCTTCTCATGATGTGTCCATAAGGCAAGAGTGTCAATTTCATCATTTTTGCTTCTAGTGAAAGTTCAGGTTTGATTTGATCCATAACTCACTTGCTTGTCTTTTTGGCAGTTCATGGTATTTGCAAAGCTCTCCGCCAGTTCTATGTTTTGAAATGAATCAGTTTTTTCCCCCTGTTGGCTTTCTTCACTGTCCAGCTTTCACATCTATGTATAGTAACTGGGAATAAAATAGCATTGAGGATCTTCGCCTTCAACTCCAGTGACACATCCTTGCACTTGATACTTTTACATACAGTATTTGTTTCAGACCTTGGAAATGCCATTTTCTTTTGAACCACAGATCCGGGCTATAGTCCATGCCAAAAAAGTAACATTTAGAACTTCTGATTTGTATAGAGATTGAATGCATTTGAAGGCTCAGGGAGGCAAACAAACAATAATGTGTATCCTCTATTAAACATATACTGTACTTGAATCCCCACATACCCCATTCTGACTTTGACCTGAAATGATTTCTTCCTTCGTACAACCTCTTAGGGGTACAGGAACCCTATCCTCTTTTTAAATCTGGTCCCTCCATCTCTGCCCTTCTGGAGAACTACTCCTCTGGAATATGTTACTGATTTCCTACCTTCATGTATATATACAAGGCCTTTGTGGCTTAATCTTTGAAGGCTTTACCTGATTGGTCATCTGTAGGCAGCTCTTGCTTGATGTAAGTGACTAGAGCTTGTGACTACTCATTTTTAAAAAAGCACCTGGGCTTTTGGGAAGGAGATCTGTGTGACCGGCAGACCCCCTCCCCTTTTGATCCAGAGTTTAGAAATGTGGTTTGTACGATCTTCTCCATGTGGCTTGCTAATTAGTTCTGTGCTATTGAGACTGTTTAGCCTTTAGACTATGAGGATCGTGGCATTATACATTTCTGTCCTATCCAGAGGTATCTGTTGCAAGGTTCAACATTCTTTAGATAAAGAGGTTGCCGACTCATGGTGGCCCCAAAACAAGAGCTGTGTTTTCCTTCGTATTTTGAGTGTGTACTAATCCAGCTGGGTTTAGCCTGTTCCACACCTGTGTTTCTGTTTTCTTTATGAGGAGAACATTTGCCTAGCCTACAAGGCCTGTCCCTAATGACTGAGAAAGGAGGAACACGTGTTTAGTTCATTTGGGTTTGCTTTCTTTTCTGTGTTTGAACTTTGGAGTTTCGTGGAAGACTTTGCAGCTGGGATAAATCAGCATATCGTCATTGCAGAAAGCAGCCTTCCAAGTACCCAAAAGCGGCATGAGCAATAACAATGAGGAATAAAAAGCAAAATGTTTCCAAGGTGTCTGAGCTTAGCGAATGCTGAGCTGTTGCAGGTCAGGATCATGTGGATTCTAAGCGTACAGGTGCAGGTCCAAGCAACAAGCTGGGAATCCAGCCCAGTGCATATAAGTAATGTTTTAATAAAATATCTGTGTTTAGGGATCTGTTACCCCAATGGACTTAAAGTTAGTCAGGAGTAACTGTATTCAGATCTAGACATCTTTAAAGTAGTCCCACTGAAAAATAAAGGGGGGGGGAGTTTAGCCAGACTTTGCTTAATAATAATCATAGAACTGCAGAGTTCTGGATTAGGGTCCTTGCAGCCCGTTGACCAGCCCTGGTCTAAGGAAGCACAGTATAGACCAGATGGGCGGGATACAAATCAAATAAATAAATGATAAATAAACTCCGAACTTCAGGCCCCAGAGCCTTGGCTCATTGATTTCAGAGTGTCTTCTTTAAAACAATTACACTTTAGCTGGCTTGAGACTCATGTGTGCGTGCCTATCTATGAAGAAATGCTTACTGGAAATCTGCAAACGTTCCACTGTGACTCTGAGAAATCAGCATATAGTTGAGGGAGACATTTCAGTCTACCTGGACATTAAAACAATGGTTCCTAACCTTGGGTTCTCAGACGTTCTTGGACTACAACTCCTAGAAATCCTGGCCAGCACAGTTAGTGGCGAAGGCTTCTGCGAGTTTTCGTCCAAGGATGTCTGGGGACTCAAGATGGGGAAACCACTGCATTGAAGTCACCATAAATAAAAAGAAAAGAACACTCAAACCAAAACCATCCAAACAGGATGCAAACATAAAGCTACCCCTATTGGGATTTGATAACAAATTTGATTCTGTGGAATTGAACAAATCTTGAAAACTGTTCTCTAGGTGTGTGTTTACACTTTTGATCTTGTTATGCCTATTATCTTCAGTGCCTGTTAGTAGGGAGTAGTAGGTCACACCCCCAGAGATTGGATCTTGTATTTATTTTATTGTATTTCGTATTACATTGTTCTCTGCTTAGCACTGTGGCACACCTACTGCTGTTATCACTTGCCTTGCTTGACCTTTTTCTATTGCTTAGTTTAGAATATTTTTCCTTTCTGTACTTGAGGCATAAACACATGCGTGCACACATGCACATGCACACGCACACACACATTTAGATGAATATTTTAGGTATCCCATCAATTGGGTGGCCCACCTTATCAAATTTCCAAAACCTCCTGAACTCGAATGCAAAGCCTTGCTATCCTTCATCCTTCTGAGATCTACATTGCAGTTCTATGATGTAAAAAGGCCCACGTTTTTGTAACATGCAGAAAAAGATACATATTGGTGGGGAAAAAAACATAATGCATGATATTAAAGGGAATTGCTTGCAGTGGTGTGTACATTATGAAAAATTGCACAAGAAACACATATATCAGGAGTAATGTGCAGAAAAATGTACATTCAATCTCCATTGGTTTTTTCTTTTTTTAAAAAACACAGCCTGATGTAGAAAACAGCTGTAGTTACATGCAGATTGTTTCAACTTTGTTCTGATGTGTATGAATGATTCATTGTGCATGATTATGTTTAATAAATGCCATCACTTTAAAAAAAGTTGAAACAACTATGTCCTCTACTTACAAAAAATGTTACTGTGCTTTTGCTGCAATAGAGCAACACAAATTCCCTTTAGATTTAATTGTTTGATCATTATGAATTTTCTGCATTATACTGTGCACATCATGAGTTGGTCTAACACCTCTATCAATGGTTTAAAATGAAAAGGGGAAGAGACACAGAGAGAAAAAGAGAAATAACTAGCTGTAACCATAGGACCACACTGGCAATTCACATCTGGCATGGCGATGATGACACTGCTCAACACTGTCAACTTTTACTGTATTTACTATATCCCTTTCTGTTGTTACATGCTGTCAAGTCACTTCCCATTTACAGTAACCCTAATCAGGTTTTTGAGATATGTGAGATGTTCTAGGAATGCTTGAATGTGTTCAAGGAGGGCTCAGCCAAGGGTACTCCACTGGGTTTCCATGGCTCATCAGGGATTAGTACTCAGCTGTCTTTATTATTTCATTACCAATGTCAAAGGAAAACGATAAACATCATGACATACAAATAACAGCAATAGAAACTCCCTATAGCCCCAAATCCTTGCTAAGCAACACTCCAGTTTTGTGGATGAGTTATCCATCATACCAAACCAGTTTCATCTTTGGGTACTTGGTTGTAAAGAGAAGGTCCAGGCATTATAAATGCCATTTAAAAAACGCTAGGAAGAAAACACTTAACTCCAGACCCTGTGGTGTTTGAAAAGAAAATTTCCTCTGTGCGTACACAGGGTCTATGTGTCCATGAGCAAGAACCCTAGAAAACCAGGATTTTAATTCGGAATCACAGGAAGACGTTTCAGAGAAAGGAAGGCTGTAGAACAGTGGTTTCGAAACTTGGGTCTCCAAATGTTCTTGGACTTTCATCCTCAGAAGCCCTTACCACTAGCTGTGCTGGCCAAGATTTCTGGGAGTTGTAGTCCAAGAACACCTGGGTTACTCAAGGTTGGGAACCACTGCTGTAGAACAATCTGTGGCAACGTGGTTCCTTCTCAGATCCTTCCTCGTAGCAGTCCACTCTCCTAAAACTGAGACAGACAGTCAGACTACCATATTGCTTTTCATCCCACTTGGTCCTCACAGTTATCCTTTCAGCCAGGCTGACATGAGGGAGATTGACAACTGTACCTATCTCAATACTGATGCATTTTAAAGACTCTAGAAGGATGTGTTAGTGCAAACTGAAAACTATCATTGAATGAGAGATGATCTTAAAACATAATTCCCTCTGAGGTAAAGGTAAAGGTTCCCCTTGACAATTTTTTGTCCAGTCGTGTTCGACTCTAGTGGGCGGTGCTCATCCCCGTTTCCAAGCCATAGAGCCAGCGTTTTGTCCGAAGACAATCTTCCGTGGTCACATGGCCAGTGCGACTTAGACACGGAACGCATCCCTCTGAATCGCTGTCCAATTTCAAGAACGTACCCCCATCAGATTTTTCACATGGTCAGAGACGAAAATGATCAGATTCAGTGAATATCTTCTACTGAAGCAATGCAGCCACTGATTACGTCTAGTTAAATTGACTGATGGGCAAAGTGTGGTGTATTTGACACTGAAAGTACATTTCAAATACAATCCACCCTCAGAGGATTTCCAAGGAGGATAAGAGAGCACTTGGCTAGATTGGGGCCCCATATCATATTTACTGAAGTCAGAGTATTACTAAAATGATAATCAGATTGAATTCTGAACAGGTTATTTTATCAGCAATGGTAAAGTGCCAAGGACATACGTGGCAGGGTGGTGAGTGGAGTGTAGGGGAGAATGTTGATGGTGTTATCATTGCTTCATGCTTTATCCCTTACAGGCAGGAGATGCATTGTAGTAGGGCAGCTGTGTTAACAGTTTGTGTGTTTGCTGCCAGAGCCTTTTACAGATCTACTTGTTTATAGTTGCATGAGATGCTATAGTCACATTTGATGAAAGTCTTTGAAAAGTGGAAGTTAAGAACGCATGTGTGTCTATCTATTCCTCGAGGTTTCCAATCTCTGTGTTAAAGAGGGCTCCTGGCAGATTTGTTGTTATTTAGTCATTAAGTCATGCCCAACTCTTCGTGACTCCATGGACCAGAGCACGCCAAGCCCTCTTGTCTTCCACTGCCTCCCCGAGTTGGGTCAAATTCATGTTGGTAGCCTCGATGACACTGTCCAACCATCTCGTCCTCTGTCGTCCCCTTTTTCTCTTGCCTTCACACTTTCCCAACATCAGGGGCTTTTCCAGGGACTCTTCTCTTCTCATGAGATGGCCAAAGTATTGGAGCCTCAGCTTCAGGATCTGTCCTTCCAGTTAGCACTCAGAGTTGATGTCCTTTAGAATGGATAGGTTTGTTCTCCCTGCAGTCCTGGGGACTCTCAAGAGTCTCCTCCAGCACCACAATTCAAAAGCATCAATTCTTTGGTGGTCAGCGTTCTTTATGGTCCAGCTCTCACTTCCATACATAGCTACTGGAAAAACCATAGCTTTGACTATGTGGACCTTTGTCGGCAAGGTGATGTTTCTGCTTTTAAGATGCTGTCTAGGTTTGTCATCGCTTTCCTCCCAAGAAGCAGGCGTCCTTTTAATTTCGTGGCTGCTGTCACCATCTGCAGTGATCATGGAGCCCAAGAAGGTAAAATCTGTCACTGCCTCCATATCCTCCCCTTCTATTTGTCAGGAGGTGATGGGACCAGTGGCCATGCTCTTAGTTTTTTTGATGTTGAACTTCAGACCATTTTTGTGCTCTCTTCTTTCACCCTCATTAAGAGGTTCTTGTTCCTCCTCACTTTCTGCCATCAGAGTGGTATCATCTGCATATCTGACATGGGTCCCTGGGGCACACATTCTATTGGTGTGCTATCTTATATAATATGATGAAAAACGTTTTGCAAAATGCATATTTAGTCAAAGTTGTTTACACGAATGTGTACATTAGTAAAAAGGTGTGGACCTAAAAAAATTGCACACTAATAACAACAAAATGAGAAAACATAGGCTTGGAGAAATGAGAAACGGAGCAAGAGTTGAACTAACCCATCTTCCACTTTTGCTGGTTCAGAGCACAGCTGAAGCTCTAGTTTGCCTATAGAGTTCTTAGGTTCACATCTTGACAAAGGAGCTTGAATAGAAGCGTATCCATAGGAAGATACACTTCTCCTTTGAATTGCACAAGTCCTAGCAGCACTGTTTTAATTATTCATGGATTTTTTTCAATAAAGAAGTTAATATTTTTGATAAATGAATAAATATGAAGTAAATAAACATTCAATAACTACTGTGCCATCCAGGAAATGGCCTGAGAAAGGTGGGTCTTGGACTTACTGATGCCTTTCTTGTTGACAGTGCACTGGTCCAGTAGCGGCTGCCTTACAGCTCCCTCTCCTAGCATGGCAGCTCCATGTGGTGGCCAGGGAGGCTGCTGGGACATGCTAGGAGGCTGATGTGCATTGAGGAAGGTCACCGTGGTGTGCTGCTCCATTGGGCAGGGGAGGAAGAGAGATTGTGCCTCCTTTTCCACCGTCCTATAGAAGCTTTTTCTGCCCTCTAGTTGCCATAAAGCAGTGGTCCCCAAACATGGGCCTTCAAATGTTGTTGAACTACAACTCCCAGAAGCCTTCACCACCATCTCTGCTGACCAGGATTTCTGGGAGTTGAAGTCCAAGAACATCTGGAGGCCCAAGGTTGGGGACCACTGCCTTAAAGGATCTCTTTCTCTGTGTAGGGGTGTGAATCAGCTGTTCATATTTTGTAATTATGTTTTGGGGACATAAGAGTTATATGGAAATTTTGAACTACACAGAGGTCTGTTATCCCTAACCTCAGCATCATTGAAGGGTGAAGTATAGTCTGTTCTGTTGAGAATAGTAGGTTTTTATTAGCCAGAGATGATTCCCTCTATGCCCTGCACTTACAGCAAATCACTGGATGAAGATAGATACTAAGGAATTTGAAGGATTGACAGGCCTGCTATTATCTTGTATCATACAACAACTATTTAGATATAATTAACCTATCACCAGAATTTCTCTCTTTGTGGTTCATAAATAGCATCAAACCATCTTTTCCTAGGTGGGGTATCACAATCCTCTTCCTTTTGTATACTTGAAATACAAACAGAAATTCTTGCCAAGCCAATAGGACATTATGATCATGGTGCTAGTAAGTTTGTTTGGTAACTTGGACCCCATATGAATGCAGGATAACCTCTAGAGTTCAAAGACCTGCACGTTGACACTTCTTGTGTCTTGGGAAGGGGGCTACATCCACTCCAGGTTCCTTCTTACCCCAAAAACATTGTATGTGGTGGCGCTGCAGGCTAAACCGCAGAAGCCTTTGTGTGCTGCAGGGCCAGAAGACCAGCAGTCGTAAAATCGAATCCACACTATGGAGTGAGCTCCTGTCGCTTGTCCCAGCTCCTGCCAACCTAGCAGTTTGAAAGCATGTAAAAAAGGTGAGTAGATTAATAGGGACCACCTCGGTGGGAAGGTAACGGCGTTCCGTATCTAGTCGCACTGGCCATGTGACAACGGAAACTGTCTTCAGACAAACGCTGGCTCTACGGCTTGGAAACGGGGATGAGCACCGCCCCCTAGAGTCAAACACGACTGACTAAAATGTCAAGGGGAACATTTACCTTTACCTTACTAGTAGCTAGACTGCTGATTCCAAGTGGGAGGGGGCAGGGGAAGTGGGTTCTGTAACATGCCAAAATTACCTCCCATGTTCCCTGGAGAGGACAAGAAAGATTTTGACACAGCATTGTCTTTAGTTTTTCATCTTAAAGTGGGGGGGGGGAGGTATGTTGGAAGCTACATTTTCAACCCTCCTGACCCTAATGCAGCCCACAAGCTATCCTTGCCCTAAAGACACGGTTGGGGTGTTGTCAGCATCAAAATTTAAATATCAAGTGTTGATTCATGTTGTTCAGGTAATAAAACCTTGAAAACCTCATTTCCACATTCTTGCAACTTTCAATTCTATTTGCTTTTATTTAATCTCTTGCTTTGCTGGCTTTATTTTCCTGTGTATCTTTCCAGTTTTGACCATTTTCTCCCCTTTGTTCCCTTGGCTGTGTCCACCATCTCAGGTTTTTATTACTTTAAGAGAGTGAGAGAAAGAGGGAGAAAGAATGGATTCAAAGGTATGAAAGAATGCAGTTGTCCTTCAACACCTATCCCACAAAGCCATCATCACACAGTTTTCAATATAATTAGTATTTCACTGAAGAAAACAGTGGGACTCTCAACATGGCCTATTGTTTTTTTCTCTAGATTATAAGGAATAGCAATAGAAACAATTGTGGACATGATTGCTGTCAATCAATATTTGCAAAAGAAAAGTGCCTAACAGAGTGGCTGCAAAGGCAAGATGATTAGATCTTGGGCAGGGGAGAGAAACACAGATGTACTCATATTTCAGTCTTGCTCATTGGCCTGATCCTTAGAAAAACAGCAAGGTGTGACCTGTCCTCAAAGTTGGGGAAGTTGCATCGGTTTGTAGGAGTGTAGTATAAATATTATCTGCTGCTTGGAGGAATATTTTCCGTCCTGTGGCTCAGATATAATAGCCTACATCTGATTGCTTGTCCCAACTAGAATAGGCCCACTGAGTCTGCAGATGAAAGATAAGTTAATATTTCGATGAATCCCCATGATTTGGTGATGGTGACTCTCCTCTTTTGAAAGGCAGGCACCTTGCACACCTAAGTACCTCAAGTATCCTGGGAGAAAGGGAGGTATCTTTTTCCTGCAGGATGATCTCTGTCATGACTACTGCAACAAGCCTAACATGTAATCTATGTCTTGTCTTAGTCAAAATATCCAGAAGGCCAAGATTCGCTTCAGCTCTCCTGATCCTGTTTGGTCTGCTAGCATTGTAGGAGTAAAATACTCTGGTGGTCATTGTTACATGGAAAAAAGTACTCGCCCTTAAGCACCACGAAGCAGCAGTAGATGCAAGGGGAGTGGTGGGGTGGGGATCTCAGGCAACATTGACTGCTTTGCTGATTGCTTATCAGTTAGTCTAATAAAAATATTCAGAGCCGTCTTGTGTCACTTTGGGCAAGCTGCACAGTCCTGAAACACCCCCAGGAGAAGGGAATGGCAAAGCACTTCTGAGTACTTTCTTTTTAGAAAACCTTGAAAAGGATCATCACAACTCAGAACTGACTTGATGGGACATATTATTATTATTATTATTATTAAGAAGTTATAGAGCAGTGCTTCTCAACTTTGTATAATTCAGGCGTTCTTTGACTGCAACTCCCAGACATCCCACGCAGCATAGCTAGTCGCGAAGGCTTCTGGGACACGTGGAGACCTCTGGTATAGAGAATTCAACCCAGAATGGGCCACCATGTGTTGGCGGGGGAGGGTTAATCCTCTCCCCAGCCATTTTGTAAAAAATAAATTCAAGAAAGCTGCTGATGCAAACCAGAGCTTGCATTTCATGCAAAACCTTGCTGTTCTTCAATCCAAAGCTCATGCTCCATGCAAAACCTTTTGTGAGTTGTATATAGCTCTATATCTCTGGTAGAAGATACTGTAAAGGCAAAAGAAGATCTCTGTTTAGAAGCTGCTCCATCATCAAATCATTCTGCTTAAAGCAGCATCCTAATATTGCATGGCCCTAGTACATTAGCCACTAAGCATTATTCTTGATATGGCATTTGGAGGCATTGGATTGGGGCCAAACCATATTAATCTTTCCCAATGCTATGATGCTACATAAATAGCATTTTGGGACATTAATTAGAGCAGTTCTCAGAGCACAACTGTTGCCAGGTACATTCACCAAGGTCCACTGGTGGAAGGGGGCACTGTAGGGCAAATTGGGTCCTGGTTGCCTGTCTGTATTTCTCCAGTGGTGGCATTTCCCAACTGTTAATCCTCTTAAATTATTTGCTAACCGTTAATCATATTCCAAGTATTCATTTCTAATGCATATAAAATCACCCCTCCCAGTGATACTGCTTTAAAGTCAGTGATATTAATCAGACTCTACAATTAATACACTCTCCAGCTAATTATCTAAAATTAGCACTTCAATTACCAATTTAATTGATTTCTTGAACAAGATCAGAGGAATGAATGTTGTACTTTAACAGTTCTTTAGAACATAAATATCAGTCCCAATGGAAAGGGAAATTATCCTCCTCACCATCAGAGTTCCTTTTAAGCTTTCTGTGGTTACCTCTCAGGCCTTCATCAAATACCCTCACTCTACAGAAATTTAATTGTGCATCCCATTACTTAACAGTCTCCGGGCTCTTAAATCCTCTATCAGAATCAATGGATGCTGATATAGGGGCATTCATGAGTAAGTTTTTTTTTAAAAGATCCCTCTTGTTGCATATTCAAATCCTTACTGCAGATGAAGCTTCTGACTTCCTATGTTAAATAAAGAGAAAAGAATGCCAATAGACCAAATTTGTTTAGTTGAAGTTTAAGAAAGCAAACAGAAGTCCCTTGACATTTTCTGCCCACTCTGTTCCCACTAAAATGTCTTTCTTATGTGTAACCTGAACAGTTCCAATGGAAATGAAGTCTTGTAAGGTAAAGGCTCCCCTTGACATTTAGTCCAGTCGTGTCCGACTCTAGGGCGTGGTGCTCATCCCTGTCTCCAAGCTGTACAGCCAGCATTTGTCCGTAGAGTTTCCATGGTCACATGCCCAGTGCGACTAGACACAGAATGTCGTTACCTTCCCACCGTAGTGATACCTATTTATCTACTTGTATTTACATGCTTTTGAACTGCTAGGTTGGCAGGAGCTGGGATGAGAGACGGGAGCTCACTCTGTCGCGTGGATTCGATCTTACAATGGCTGGTCTTCTGACCTTGCAGCACACAAAGGCTTCTGTGGTTTAACCTGCAGCACCACCATGTCCCCCCTTGTACATGTAGAGCAGTTGTAAAAGCATAGAACTGTAGTGCTGGAAAGGACTCCAACAGTCACCAAGCCCAAGCCCTTGATAAAGCAGGAAATCCATAGTTAAAGCATCATTGGCAGATGAGAAATAAAGAGAAGCCCTTTGATAGTAGTGTAGCATGGATAAATTCTAGCAAAGAATCTTAGTAGGCAAATGCATGGCAAAAATATGTATTTTTTTGGGGGGGGGGACTGGCTCTTCCATTTTTGTATTTGCTGTGTATCACTTCTTTTATTTAATACAAAAGTGAAAAGCTTCTTTGGGGGCCTTCATTTTCTGTCTCCCCATCTGTGTTTTCTGGTAACCCAAAAACCTTGTAAAAACCCTTAAAAAACCTACTCCAGAAAAAAAGAGACAAGGCAACAGAGAATCTACTGCAAAATCAGGCAATAGAAAATCATCATCAGAATGATGTAGGCAGTAGTTTATATTATCAACAGTTAATATTATCAATGGTTTCAATGGTTCAGTGCCGCCGCCACCCCCCCCCCCCAGCACAACAGTGGCCTTTTAGGACTCAGCAATACAATAAAAACTGAAAGGAAACAGCCAGACAGTCAGGCACTAGTTGCATGGCACACAGATACACCCACTCACAAAAACTAACAATGATACAACACTAAGAGCAACAAGTGAAAGTGCAGTGGCTTGCACAGTCATAAAGGCCATCCAACTGGGTGTCATGAGTTCTGCTGAAGAAGATCTGGAATCTGAAGGATTAATTACAGCTGAGGAGAATGCTGGGCAATCAGAATTGCAGGCAGCTGAATCACCACCAGATTCTCCTCCCCCAGTAGAGTGAGGGAGAAGCTTCGGCAAGGGCTCATGACATGAAGATCCGAAGCCCGCATGAATGCTTCCCACAGGAACATCAGGTTGAGCAGCGCTGAGTATTAGCAGGATGAGGTGTTTAGATGGCTGCTGTTGCTATAAAATCTGCACCTAGAGGCTTGCAAGTTTGTGGAAGCAACAAATCAAACACTTTGGCTCACATCCTGCTTATCCTGGACCCTGTTCTTTGGACCCCTGGCTTTGGACTCTGACTGCTTACTACGGTTTGTGCTTTGGCATTTTGGTATCTGCTTTGCATCTTCTGGACTTCTGATACTGGACTGGTTTATTGGACTGTTGCCTGTTGAAATGCCCAGGGAACGTGACACTGGGTCACACAAAACAAGCAACAGTCCCCACCAAAGCTCCATCAAAACATATACCTTTAAAAATGGGGGGGGGAAGCAAAGCGTGCTGCTTATATACCACCTCATAGTGCTTCAAGCAGTCTCTGGATGGTTTACAAAATTAATTATGCAGGCTATGCATTGCCTCCCCCAGTGAGATGGGTACTCATTTTACCAACCTAGGAAGGATAGAAGGCTGAGTCAACCCTGAGCAGGCTACCTGGGATTGAACCCTGGATTGTGAGCACAGTTTTGGCTGCACTATAGCAGTTTAACCACTGTGCCATGAGGTGCAGAATAAATATATTGTAAATTAATCAAATAACGAGTTTTAAAAGAATCAGTCAAGTAAGGAAAGCACACACATGGGGAAGGGAGCATTAAAAAACAAACACCCAGCTTACTCTAAAACAACAACAACAAGAAGAAGAAAAGCAAGCAAGCAAATAGAAATAAAAAAAATACAAAGTCCCCTCCAAACCAAAACTATTAGAATATGGGGATATTTCCCTCCCCCGTATCACGATTGCCCTCTTCTCTTTTCTGAGTCCAGTAGGCAGCAGGAGGCTGACCACAGGCATGCAGCAGCAAAAATAATCCAAGAACAGAAAGGAGCAAAGAAAGGAAAAAAATTCCCAAAGGGATATTAACAAACAATTCCAAGGAAGCATGCTGACACATGCAGGCTGCCTGGCAGCAGCAAAAATAACCCAAAGAAATGATGAAAAAATTCCCCAGAATTAAAGGGAAAAAAAGAGACTAAAATGGAAAAGATCGATGATGCAGGCACACCAAACAGGAAGATAGCAATCCAAGATGGAGTAAACAGGAGCTCAGCATGCAGTGATCACACTCACAAGGAACAGCTGAAGCAAAAAGCACTTTTCATTGGTTTCTAGAACCTTTTACAGATTCATAATCCCCACTTCCCCTGGATGTTCTGATGGGCTGTTGACAAGTCCTCATAATGCTATTGTATGCAAAATTTCTTAGGTAATTTGTCAGACAGCAACGACTGAAAGATAAGTTACATGAACGAGCAAATACAAAACTTTCATGCAGCCCCTTTCATAAGCATAAACCATTTGTGTTTTATCTGTGAAGATTCTCAGTCATCCAGATGAGGTTATCTGGAAGTTGAGTCATGGCAACTGGACTTCTTTCTATTAGGTTGAAACATTTGACTACTCATTCAAATAGCTTCTTTAGTCTGAGGAGAGTTGGTAGGAGACCCCTGATATATTCTCCACGTTGGTTTCATTTCCCCCTGGTCTGAATAGGTTTGTTAGATGGACAACATTGTTGTTTTAGAGGCTGTCTTCCATCAATTGTCAGAACATGAAAAACACAAAAGAGAGCACTTTCAGGTTTTTGATCTTTCGTTTAAGCAATAAAATAACCCTCTTTAACTCTTACAGCACCTTAAAGACTAACAGATTTATTTGCTGTAAACTTTCATGGACTCCATCCTATTTGTTCAGATGAAGTATAATTTTGAAGAATTTTTGGTATCACCTGGCAGGACAAAGTTCCAAATAGAGTAGTCCTAGATCGAGCTAGAATTTTTAGCATCTATACATTACTGAAACAGCGACATCTACATTGGCTTGGGCATGTTGTGAGAATGGCTGATGGTCGGATTCCAAAAGATCTCCTGTATGGAGAATGAGTGCAGGGAAATCGCCCCCAGAGGGAGACCACAGCTGCGATACAAGGACATATGCAAGCAGGATCTGAAGGCCTTAGGAATGGAACTCAACCTTGACATCTGAGCATTCAGCCTGGAGGCAGGCGGTGTATCATGGCCTCTCCCAATTTGAAGAGATACTTGTCCAGCAGGCCGAGGCAAAGTGGCAGTCATGAAAGCAGCAAAATCATGGAGCTAGACGGGGTACAGATTGTATTTGTCTTCAGTGTGGAAGGGATTGTGACTCTCAGCCACACTAGACGCTGTTCCAAATCCTGCATACAGGGCACGTTACCATAGTCTCTGTATCATAGTCTCTGTATCATGGCCTCTCCCAATTTGAAGAGATACTTGTCCAGCAGGCCGAGGCAAAGTGGCAGTCATGAAAGCAGCAAAATCATGGAGCTAGACGGGGTACAGATTGTATTTGTCTTCAGTGTGGAAGGGATTGTGACTCTCAGCCACACTAGACGCTGTTCCAAATCCTGCATACAGGGCACGTTACCATAGTCTCTTGAGACTGAAGGATGCCTAATCTGGTTAGAAGTCTGTGAATCCTTATGCAAATAAACTTAGTCTTTAAAGTGTCACAAGACACTTTGTTGGTTTTGTTGCTACAGATTAACATGACTACCACCATTCCTCAGTTATGTGATCACCATAGGGAGGTGTTGCACCGGAGTGGTTTTATAGCATTGCAGTGGTATCCAGCAGGTGGGCTGATCTTAGCAGTCACCACATGGTAACTACATAAACTCTGAAGTATTTGCATACATTCTGTTTCTAATCTTCCCCTAGTAGCATCTTCCCCTAGTAGCATATGACTTGGTTATATCAAGATGCCTAGCTCAGAATGTGATCTGAGAAATCCTGACAGGAAAATAAGCCATATCTAGGGTTCCTTCCACATGGCTTAGATCTTGCTATGTTACCGGAGCCATGCCAGCCTTTAATGAGTTTGTTTCCTAAGTATCTCTTTAAGTGCAGTACAACTCCTTGAAGAACCTGTTCATCCTGAGGAATCCCCCTGTTGACAACAGGAATTGTTCACTTTGAGAGGCAAAAATCCATTTGTGACTGGGCTCCTGATTGAGAGTGCTTGTAGCGCTATGGGGCGGTATATAAGTCCAAATAAATAAATAAATAAACATGAGTAAGGAAAAGAAGGAGGGAAGGGAAGATCTTTATTGCTATATTCTAATACACTCTAAGACCCTGATGCTGGGAAAATGTGAAGGCAAGAGAAGGGGACGACAGAGGACGAGATGGATGGTCAGGGTCATCGAAGCAACCAACATGAATTTGACCCAACTCCGGAAGGCAGTGGAAGACAGGAGGGCCTGGCGTGCTCTGGTCCATGGGGTCACGAAGAGTCGGACACGACTTAACAACTAAACAACAACAAGAACAACACACGGTGCAAAGAAGCCTCCCTGAATTTGTAGACTTCTAGGTGCATGACAGGACAAATGCAGTTCATCATATTTGTAGGGCACAAAGTAAAGAAAAGTTAATATAGTAATATAAACTGTAATATAAAATTGTAATATAAAATAACATTACAATGTATATTGTAATGCATACAGTTACAATGCATTTTAGAGCTGTGAAATAATTTAAAACACTCTCTTGCCCATGCAGAATGAGAAGCAAAACTCTTTTTAATAAATAGCCACAAGAAGGTAGGCATCAGGCATCATAGATCTTGATGTAGTGGTCTAAGAGGTGTCTATTGCATTGAAAATGACTCCTTCAGTCCCTTTGTGCCACACACATCAAAGACGTCATCCCCAATATTTCCTGCTCATGAGACTTGGTCATCAGAGCTTTCTTCTGAGGACATGGTCATAGATAACCACTTGCAGATAGAGGTCTGTTTTGATTGGAGTCCGTGTTGTGTTGTCCCCTGGATAAACCTGGGAGATGAGGAAAACAACAAAATTTTTTACTCATGTTGTGCAACATGTGTGACATGAAATCCTCTTAAATTAAGCTGCCTTTATATTTTAAAGATTCACTAACTTTTATTGCATATGATACTGATTTTGAACCTTATTCCACCTGTAGAGCCAAGCCTTTTTTTAAAAAAAGTGTCTAATCTTTATGGAATTCCCATCTAGAAAGAAAATTTGATTTATGATCGTTTATGAAAATATGATGGATTAGAGAACTGGACAGGTGCAGCTTCCCCTTAGATACACCAAAGGAGACGCAGACAGTCAATGATTTTCACTGATATTTATGCCAGCAAGCATTTGACAAACCCTGCACAAAGAGGTCAGCTGTATAACACGTATGGCTTTAGAGAGGTCAACCCCCTTCTATGCTTAAAGTATATCTTTCATGCAACAATTGGGCATCTGCTTATTTGTTGCAGATGTTCCACAGCTGCAGGAAGTTAGACCAGAATGGCCCACTTTGAATGCAACCAAATATATTTTTTTCAAGATATGCATTTTTAAATGTCTCCTAGACCAATACGCTCATTTTAAAAAGTGTATAATTTGACATTTTGTCCCGTTGCTATTCGTATGCAAGCCGCGTTTGTGGGAAGCACTTCAAAGAAACCCTCATCCGAGAGCTGTTTTGTACAAACCCAAACAAATTACTGCCCGGCTTACTTCGCCTTGGTTTTGAGAGGAACCAAAGCATGGGTGTGTTTGCCATATTCACTCTATAGCCAGATACAACATTTTCAAAGAGGCAATGAAGAACAGATGGCCATGTTCTGATCACGATAGGAGGACCGTTAGTTGTTCATAAAGGGACAGACCACTCCTAGCTCCCTAGCAAGGCAGTGAAGAAACAACTGAAAAATGGGCAATGCTGCCAAACTTAAACATTTTCAGTCCCCTTATGGCAGTGGGAATGGAGGAATTTGCTTAACTGGTTTCCTAATATGGGAACTAGTGGAACACAGTTGAATCAAAATCACTGACTCAAATCCATTTGTTACATGTTTCTTTGCTCTCTTGTTGGTGTGGGTCAAATGGTCTGAAAATCCCATGCATAAGGCTTATTGGGTAACTATATCCTCCTTCAGGGATGTGGTGGCGCTGCAGGTTAAACCGCTGAAGCCTCTGTGCTGCAAGGTCAGAAGACCTGCAGTCGTAAGATTGAATCCAGGTGACGGAGTGAGCCCCCGTCGCTTGTCCAGCTCCCGCCAACCTAGTGGTTCAAGAGCATGCAAAAATGTGAGTAGATAAATAGGTACCATCTTGGTGGGAAGGTAAACGCCGTTCCGTGTCTAGTCATGCTGGCCATGTGACCATGGAGGATTGTCTGCGGACAAACGCTAGCTCTATGGGTTGGAAACGGAGATGAGCACCGCCGCCTAGAGTCGGACAGGACTGGACAAAATTATATCCTCCTTCGGGGACCAAACACTGTAGCATGCAGAAATCACCAGGTTCAATCCCTGGCAACTAAGATGACCAAGGAAGCAAATAAGGGGGAAGTCCTTTGCTCAAGATTTTGGAGAACATATTGGTACTCAAGATGGGCTTGCAGTCTCACCTTATATAACACAGTTTGTTATCCTATCCAATATCCTATGATTCTTGTGCAGAAAATAAAATAGTATACTGAAGGAGGAGTGAGATGCAAATATACCACCACCAGTACTCACCACCCTATCTAAATCCAGTTGTCATAATTTTATGCCATGCAATAAGCATGATGTCATCACTTTACTCTGTTTTAGTTTAATGTAAAACTTTCTATTCTTCTCCTTCAGGCTCCAAGGTTCCCTAAGGGGTCTCTTTTGACATGGGGGAGTCTTTCAGGGTCTTGGGGTGAAACCTTTCATATCAGAAAACTGCCACCAGATTGCCATTAGTGGTCCTGTTCTAATGGTGGAATGGCTGTCCAAGATTTTCTAGTATGAAAGGCTTACCCCTCCCTGCCCATCCTAAGGCTTCCAGAGCAAAAGGGGATCCTTAGTAAACCCCAGATCCGAGGGTGGGGGGAGGAATATAAACATTTAAATTAAATTAAAACAAAATGTAGCTGGCTGGATAGCTCAGTAGTTTAGGTATCTGGCTATGGAGCCAGAGGTTGGGAGTTTGATTTACCCATTGCGCCTCCTATGAGTAGAACCAGGCTGTGTGACCTTGGGCAAGCTTCAAAGTCCCAGGGCACCCACAGACGAAGGGAATAGTAAATCATTTCTGGGTATTCTTTATCTGGAAAACCCTGAAAAGGGTTGCCATAAGTCAGAATTGTCTTGATGGCACATGTTATTAAAACATTAAAGAGTAATGTCAGTCCTGTTGCATAAATAAATGTTGAATAAAAGGTCTCATTGGTGTCCTACCTTTGCCAGGATCACGGCCATGAGAAGACCTTTAGTCCTGCTACTAATGCAGAGAAGACTGCATGTTTACATATAAGATGCTTATGTTGTGTTGTGCTGTGCCTTGCTGCGTTATATAATAACAGCAAGCCAGTGTAGAGGATAAAGTGTTGGGGCTGTGATTCGAGAGGCCCGCGTTCCAATTCCCACTTGACCCAAACCAGCTTGCCTATTTCATAATTCAAGATTTAAGCACCAGAAGCCCAATTTCTCAAGCACTGAAATGTGTCTGAATCCAACACAAATGTATTTTTGTATCCTTGCGACGTCTGTTTCTGCCATCAGCTGACACAAGCCACGAATGCTTCGCAGCTGAACATTCATATGCCGTGAGATCGAGTCCCTTAGGATTTTCAAATGAAAGTGCAGTAGGTGAGAAACAGGCTGGAGGACTACGGTAGGTGAAGCACTAATGCCTTCCACCCTTTCCCCTTTCTCATCTTCTTCTTCCAGAAGCTTTTTTCCAGAAGGAGAAAGATAATAAAAATAGCTGGTGATGGAAACGGAGAAAGCGAAGCACTGACAGGTAGATCGCTGCCTGATACTGTGGTTGCTTGGGCAATTAAGACCACACTTACTTCATTCAAGACAGCAGTTTTTTTTTCCTCCTAATAAAAAAGACCTTACTGATAAAAAAAAATGCCAGCCGCTGTAACCTGTTTCCTCCTGATTTACAGTTGGTTCACATGGCCACCCAGCACATAGGAACCCCTGGAAAGCCACTTGAAAACCCAGCATGTGCCAGCTTCCTGCCTGTGGCCTGAAGGTTGTGTGTAGCTGCCGCCAAGCCCGGGATTAATTTTTCTGTGCAAGCCACCAAATGCTAGGATGAGTCTTGAGGTTTGTGTCTGGCAACCAATTCTGTTCCGCTCTTGTTGCCCTAGGCAGGGCTCCCAAACGCCAGCTGGGCTTGCTAGCAAAACTTCTATTTGTCATCCTCTCCCATTTCTCAAGCCTGCTAACCCACCCAGAAAAGTGGAGGGAGAGGCAAAGCTGTGCCTTCCTTGCACAGGACCTTGGTTATATAAAAAGACAAGGATCAAAGTGGAGAACACACCTGCTGTTCCCTTCCTTCCTTAAACTACGGTGTATGTAGGAGCCTGCCAGAGACTTGTAGGAATACTCCCTGAATCTGGCCGTTTGTGACATGCTCCTCCCTATATTTTGGCAATGAAGCATCTTTCCTCTGAGTACATGAGCTGCTCTGATAACAGAGAAAGCAGACACTTAAATGTGTTGCGATTCACTCTCAGCCTGTTTCGAGTCCTGACAGTGAGCAGGTTTGATATAAGAAATGGTGGCAGTAAAGGTAATTAGCACCCATGATGAAGCCCAATCTATGTGAGAAGCAACGTTGAATTTAACTGACCTTTGCTGAATTATGCATGACTTTGTTTACTGCTTCGTCAGGTTGCTAAATACAAAGCAAACTTTGCATTTAAAAACTAAATATTATGAGAAGGATAGATTCCATATAGAAGACAATGTGAAAAGTTGAAGGCAGCAAGAAAAGAGGAAGACAGGATATGAGATGGACTGTCCAAATTAAAGAAGCAGTGACCTACAGTTCGGAAGACCGAAGAAGAGATTTAATATAATAGACAGGAAGGAAGGAAGGAAGGAAGGAAGGAAGGAAGGAAGGAAGGAAGGAAGGAAGGAAGGAAGGAAGGAAGGAAGGAAGGAAGGAAGGAAGGAAGGAAGGAAGGAAGGAAGGAAGGAAGGAAGGAAGGAAGACACTATGGTATGTTTCTCACACATCCCTTTACTGCAACGGCAAGCATGAAACTAGATTTTGCATCTTAAAAGGAACTGTTTGTAATCCTGTAACTCAGTGGTCAAAGTTGTTCTAGAAAGGGTGATATGATGTTTTATGGAGGGAGGTGGTCACAATATGAGAGAAGAAAGGGTCATTCTCTTGTCTTTCCAGAAGTGACCGTCCCTGCCCCTTAGTTTCTCTCATTTTGCAATTAGCCTGATGGGAAAGAACCTATGTTCAAATCTGGACTTTAAAGTTCACGTAGACAAACTGTTGTGTCATCATGACTTGCACTGCATTCACCCTGTTCTCCTGGTACATGAAATTCCGAATTCAAACCTCTATCAAAGTCAAAATGTGAACATGAGTCATTTCCTTCCTTTCTCCTTTATTGTTTCATACTTTGAAGGTTAAACACGACAGGCTCAACTTAGGCATGCGAGACAGCAGCAGCAGCTTAGATAAAGCTCAGCTGGGACAACGGCCAGGAGCAATATCCCAGGCATCCTCACAAGCACCACTGTGGAAGACAGCGAAGTAGCAAACAAAATAGATGTACTAGAAATTGGATTCCCATTTTGTTCAAAAGCTGTCTTTCACAATGATCTGTCTGTTGATCATTCACTATACGGAATGATGAACAGTATTTATCAGTATTTTATACCCAAGAAACCCTGACATGGTTGTCAAAAGTCAGGAGTGACTTAATGATGCATAATTAATGAAAGCTTCCTTCTAATTAATCAAAGTTGGTGTGGATGCCTCTCCTCCTCTCTGCTTTATCCCTCCCTATGATCAATGCATGTTACGTGACATCAAGTTGGAACTACTGTAACTTACCCGTATTTTTCGCTCCATAAGACGCACCTTTCCATAAGATGCACCAATATTTTAGGAGAAGAAAACAGGAAAATATAATCTGTTTTCTTCGCTCCATAAGACGCACAGACTTTCCACCCCCCTGTTTTGTGGGGGAAAAGTGCGTCTTATGGTGCGAAAAATGCGGTATATCAACCCTAACAGCAGTTTCAAGTTATGTGAGATATTTAAGGAGTGGTTTTACATGCCAACTGTCCCCCATGAGTTTTCATGGCTGAATGGGGACTTGAACTCAGATCTCATGAGTCCTAGTTTGTCACGCTACCCCGTACAACATGCTATGGCCTGCTTTCTTGCTTATTGATTCATTTGCTACCATCTTGTGAGGTGAGTTAGGCTGAGAGAGGATGACAGAGAGAAGGCCATTTGTATGGTTTCCATGGGGACTAGAACTTGGATCTCTGGGGTTCCAGTCTACCATTCTAACCATTACAGCAGTGGTCCCCAACCTGAGCCTCCAGATGTTCTTGGGACTTCAACTTCCAGAAATCCTGGCCAGCAGATGTGGTGGTGAAGGCTGCTGGGAGTTGTAGTCTAAGAACATCTGGAGGCCCAAGGTTGGGGACCACTGCATTACAGCACACTGGCTTGAAACTCTTGGAGCATGAGTGCATATGACCATTGAATTTTAAGGGTCAGATTTCTGTTTTTGAAATAGTTTTGAAATTTATAAGGGCAAGTACATGGCATTCCCAGTGCTTGTAAGACCTGCCGGTCTGGATGGAGACTTGTGAGGTTTTGAAGAAAATGGCTTTTCTGTTTCCGCCATCTGCAAGGTGATTGTCACCTCTTGTGTACTCACTCCATGAAAAAAAGTAATTTTTCCCAGGCCAGAAGAGGGCAAAGCTCATCTAGGACAATCGATTTGCAAATGGTGAACACAGAAATCCACTTTCCATAATTACTTCATGAAAGGGTAGCAGAAGTCATTAATGTAGGGATGACTGAGAATATATAACAAACATGCATAGATGATGATGATGATAGAATTACAATCATGCAGCCACACTGGAAATTATAAGCTAAAAGAATTAGGACAATGGTCATAAATGTGGATAATATGGATGACTGTGTCTAGTTCATTTATCAGCTGGCCTGGGAATATGTAATAAAAAAAACTAATTACGGTATTGTCTGTTATTTTTCCACATGGGCAAACTTTAAAGTTTCCTTTCTGAAAAAAAATGTGTATGGTTTAAAAAGGAACATTACTCTAAAATGTTATTCTCTGGCTATCTGGATTCATATGGAATAATAGAAGAAAGAAAAAACTCATATAAGTGATAATATGGACATTTAAAATAAAGTAGGTTCATGCACTAAGAATGAAGCATAGCTGTATGATTATTATGAAACAAGCTTAATGTGTGTCCTTAATTAGATGAAAGAAAAATGTTGGCAATTAATGTGTTCCATATGAAGGATAATGTAGCACCACCATAAGGTTGATGGTTCAAGCCTATGCATTATATTTAGAATTAAGTTCCAATGTGTTTGTGGGACTCATTCTCAAGTGAGTGTATGTAGGCAAAGTTCAGGCCACATGCAGTCTATTAAGCCCTTTTCTGCACCTGCTGGATCCTCAGTAAATTAAATTTTTAAAAATTGTTGAAAAGATCTGGTGCTGAACATCAGCTGTATGGTTTGCCAGCAAAAATTCAGTGGCAAACGACTGAAAGAAAGCGCTGCTCTCCATTGAAAACAGAAGTGTTCCCTTAACACTTGTTTAAGCAAGGAAAACAGTTAATTTCCAATTGTTTTCGAAGGGAGCCTTCATTTCACAATAACTATAGAGTGCTTTCTTTCTGAAATGGCAACCTTTCACTTCTGCAAACATCGGACTTTTCTAAACATCATGTCACTTCTTTACTGACTACATGTTTCTGTTTCAAAGTCCTTCAGGCCCATAAACATCTGTTGGTCCTGATGTTAGCCCTAGTTGTGATACTGTTCTATTGCTGTAAGGAGATTTAAGTAAATCCATGTATTCCACTCTTGAATTTATATTATGGACCAAGTGCAGTGACATTTGATTCATTTATCTTCAGTGGTTGCCCATAAGCATTTCCCTGTGTAGAGCAGGGTCTAAATGTTTCCTATAAATAAATAAAACAGCTGTTGTCTGTTAAACTGTCTGAGAAATATTGTTTATATTGGCCAGAATCCTTACCCCAGAATAAGTGAAATGGCATAAACTGTGGTGGCAAATTGCAGGCAATTAATGAGGTACTGATCACATGCTAAGTCATGCAACGAGGCTTGTCGCTGGCCTCTTGTTAGCTGCAGCTCATCAATGACTCCAGAGTAAAATCCAAACAGGATTCTGGCCATAAAAATAAGGACAGTTCTTCTGCAGGCATGGGATTAACAAAGAGCATCATGGTCTTCAGATCATCATCTTAGGGATTTTAAAACAGAGGGGACAGTATTTGTAAGGGAGATGTCATGCGGACGTATGATTAGAGAGTATAAAATAAACGGAGAAAAACAGTTTTTCAGTATTTTTTCCCCTCAGAAAAGAAAACAGATAGACTTCTTATTAATTTTTTTTTGGGGGGGGGGAACTACGAGAGAGAAAAAAATGTTCAAAACAATCAAAATACCTTAGTGAATCTTAGCAGAAAAATAGTGTATGCTCTATAATAGGGACAGATTGACAGTAGCTGGATTTAGATACACTGGTATAGTTCTTGCTTCTTAAGGTGGGAATAGTTATTTCCTCTGCATTTCCATTTAAGAGAAAAATGGTTGAAAGTAGCTGTGCCGTGGCATCTTAAGCCACGGATGGATCCCAAATATAGGAAGTGGGGAATGGCCCTTTGTCTTTAAATGGTTGGATGACTTTGATCAATGATGTAAAAGTGGTGCTTATAGATTGATTGCAAAGGGAAGATGGATCTGTTACTTTATGCCACACACTGCCTAAGTATGCTTGTATGCTGTCAGCAGCCCACAGCACCTCACGTGGGCTCCTTCAGCTGTTTCTGCCCTCCATTATCTTTTCAAATATTTTTCAAAGCATGCCCCTCCCCCGCTTACCCCTACCTCCCATACCATTCAGGACGTGTAGTGGGCAGTTCTGACATATTTTTGGCTGCTCCCAAGCTGTTCTAAAGGGACGTGGTGGTGCTGCAGGTTAAACCGCAGAAGCCTCTGTGCACCAAGGTCAGATGACCAGCCGTCGTAAGATCAAATCTACGCGACGGAGTGAGCTCCCATCGCTTGTCCCAGCTCCTGCCAACCTAGCAGTTCAAAAGCATGTGAAAATGCAAGTAGATAAATAGGTACCAGCGCTCCGTGTCTAGTCACGCTGGCCACGCGACCACGGAAACTGTCTACGGACAAAATGCTGGCTCTATGGCTTGGAAACAAGGATAAGCACCATGCCCTAGAGTTGGACACAACTGAATTAAATCTCAAGGGCAACCTTTACCTTTACCTAAACTGTTCTAAGTCCATGAGAGATCTTTTATTTTCAAACAAAAAGTGAGTACTTATTTTCAAGTCAAGCTTCTCTTGAGCCTAAAACAGCTCAGTAACCGAAAACATGTTGAAAAGGGCTCCTAGGTATTTCTAGGGGACTTCTTCAGTCACAAAAACTCCTTCAGCTGCCTTTTGTATGCCCATTTGTTCCCTGAATGCACAGTCATTATGGACAGGAAGTGAATTCTATTTATTTATTTATTTATTTATTTAATTTCTATGCTGCCCAATCTACCCAGAGGTAGAATTCAAGTTGCATAATGGCCGTTATACCTACAATTATTTTGTTAAATAGGATGACGGTGGTTTTGTATGAATGTTTCTAACATACAGCACTTTTTTCCAAGCATTTACCACTTAAAATGATTCATATTTTATGCATTTTTATTCATATTTTTAAAGATGCAAACTGGGGAGACATTTTGATTGGGGACTCAAGTGCAATCCATTTTTTTAAATGTTTGGTGAGTCTAAACTTTGCAAACTCATCTTAACGTTCACATCTTCCAAGTTCTAGGTCTCTAGTTGAGAACCTCCATTTTTTTTCTCTCCTAATTTTCTGCTACAGACCAATGCCTCCATGTTGTGAAAGAAGAAAAAGGTCAATGACAAGCTTATGCACGCTTCAGAACCTTAAGTGGTTTGCCCAGTGCTAGAAAGGTTATAATTGTATCAAGAAAAAATGAATGCCTCCAAAATTATAAGATTTACTTACCTTGGTTAAGTCAAAAGACACCATTATGATATCCAGCTTCTGAACATTTGTGTTACAGCAACAGAACTACATATCTGCAACAATTAATACCTTCATCTGATTTCATAACCCTCCCCAAGTATCTAAATATTATTTCTTTCTTTAGATGTTCTTGTTGAATATGCTAAACCATTGTTTTAAATAAATGAATACAGTATTTTATTTGTTCAGTGGTGTAACTTCGGATGAACATAACAAGGGGAAAAGAGCTAAAATGGGTTGCTCCTGCAGTCTCAAATATATTGTAACCCGGGGATTAGGAATCTGGTGCCTCACAAATATTCTGGATTGCAATTCCCATAATTCTTGACCACTGGCTGTGGGGGTTGTCGTCCAAAATGTCTGAAGGGTTACTGGCTGCTCTTGCTCTAAACATTAAACATTGCTTGTCGCCTTTGTGACTACAGGTGCTCCCAGCATCTGTGGAAGATTGCTAAACGGTTACATCATGAAATGCCTCAGGGAACCTGGGGAGAGTTCCCTAGATAGTTTCTTAACGAAACTGAGGGAAAGAAGTGTCAGGGTTTGCAATTCTCATTCAAACAGATTGAGGCAATGACATTTTTATCTCATGAGGCCCACAGCATGGTTTCAGAGGGAGGTGGTGATGGTTCCGTAGGAGCAGCTTGTTCATCCAGACAAAGACTATAACGTGGGAGGGCTTGGAAGGATTCATTTGAGACTTTGAAGAGCCATCACCAACTGAGAGCAAGAGCAGGTGATTCCTTGAATAGACCACTTAAAAGGTGTTGTTGTTTTTTAATACCTAGCTTTCAATCTATGCTAGTCTTTATCAGGGCATGAACCAATATATTGTGGATAGTACAGGGTAAAAACATACATAAGTTCCCAAAAGTCATGACTTTGTTAGATTTTCTCTCACAACTCATCAAGCATAGGGCTGGCAGGTATTTAGGCCTCCCTCCCTCCCTGATTGCCTTATTTTGAAACACAGGGTTCCTATTTGACCATACTATTTGGCAGTATTGAGAAATGTACTAATGAGAAGAGAAGACTCCCTGGAAAAGACCCTAATGTTGGGAAAGTGTGAAGGCAGGAGGAGAAGGGGACGACAGAGGACGAGATGGTTGGACAGTGTCATCGAAGCTACCAACATGAATTTGACCCAACTCCGGGAGGCAGTGGAAGACAGGAGGGCCTGGCGTGCTCTGGTCCATGGGGTCATGAAGAGTCGGACACGACTTAATGACTAAACAACAACAATTTGACAGTACTGAGAAATCAATACTAAACAAAATTAGTCAGCTGCCTTGATCCATCTTAGCAGCAGGTAAGACAGCTTACTAGAATGCCCAGTGGCCAAGTCAAGAGTGATGCCTTACCTCAGAATAGTAGAGAGGTAACGCCGCTGCTGAGGGGCACACAGCAGCTTCATATGTTTGAGCAATGGTGAACATTACTATATCAACTTTGCCTGCATTTACAAGACATCGTATGTAAAGAACATCATGTCTGCAAGTACAGTGGTGCCCCGCATAGCGACAATAATCCGTTCCGAAAAAATCGTTGCTATGTGGATTAGTCACTATGCAGGGCAAAAAAGCCCATAGGAACACATTAAAACACATTTAATGCGTTCCAATGGGCAAAAAACTCACCGTTATGCAGAAATCCTCCATGCGGCCGCCATTTTTGCTGCCCGGTAAGCGAGGAAAGGGCACAAAAACACAGCGGGCGGCCATTTTCTTTACCCAGCGGCCATTTTGGAACCTCCAATCAGCTGTTAGAAAAACATCGTTATGCGATAATCGGTAAGTGGAACAGCTTACCAATCATCGCAAAGTGATGTTTTCCCATTTAAAACATCGTTATGCGATCACAAAAGCAATCGAAAAAACTCAATCGCTATGCGGATTCTTCGTTAAATGAAGCGCTCGTTACGTGGGGCACCACTGTAATATAAGAGACAGCACACTCGCTCCTGAGAGGAGGAACCTTATCCTTTGGCCAATATTCAAGATAAGATGATATTACAGCTCTGTGACACAAATATCTTAAGTAAAGTCTCTACCTTGGGGTCCACATTAATGATCTTCCTGTCAGACTTGTTCTTGAAGAGTAAGCCACATACGTTTTCTGCAATCACTTGGTAGTTTGGACTTGAATTCAGGCAGCAGATGTTCTTATCCCAGTTGTAGAAACTGTAGGGATAAAGCAAAAGCAATGGAAACCATCTGTTTGCACTATAGCATGCAGACTGCTGGGCTAGGATAAAAATTACACATGTCACCAGGTCATGACTTAGGAGCACTTATATACATTCGTCATGCGATCTTCAGTGGTGCAGCGAAGGGGAGAACATGGGGAACAGTCATCAGCTAGCACTGGTTTAACTGATGAACTATCCCTGTGAATGAGGCGATAACAAGGTTATTTACAAGGTTATTTATTAGTATTGATTCTGATAGATTAGCATGGAAGAAATCAGAGATTAAGGACAATCATTAAGCACCGAATAGATACTTCCATTTCTTTGATGGGGTCTCTCCTTTCCTTGTAAGGTTTAGAAATGCAAATACTGTTAATAGCAACCAATGAGAGTTACAGAGAGGTGAAGGTGCAATGTGATGGCTAATCAAGGAGGGGAAATACATTGTGTTCATTTTATTGGAATTCATCTCATTTTTGCAACTCCAGGAAGTAAACATGGCCTTGAAAACAATATGTGCAACCCAGAACTAGCAGCTCTGCACTGCAGAGATCCTACCATAGATGTTAACCTGAGCTGATCACATACAAAGCCAACTATAATAATAAATGTATAACCAGTTATATAGCCAACTATATATACTAGTGGTTTTCAACCTTGGGTCCCCAGGTGACCTTGCACTAAAACTCCCCAAAGCCTTCACCACCAGCTGTGCTGGCCAGGTTATCTGGGAGTTGTAGTTCAAGAACACCTAGGGGACCCAAAGCTGGGAACCACTGCGCTATACTGTACAATCTGTTTTCCTTCATGATTGCACGTATATCGTTTTGAGTGTCCTTTTAGAAAGATTTCTGCGACAGATTAAAAGCAAGACACAGTACAGAAAGTATAGTTCAGGAAAGATTTGTGAGCAGCAGCCAACAAAGAATCTAGTACTTTGCTTATAGCTCTTATCCTCTAACATCAACAGAATGACTGCTTTTGCTTCTGATGCAATGCATTTCATCTGGATGCTTCCAAAAGAATCATTTCAAAGTATTACTCTGAAGAAAAAGTAGTATCATGTCAGAACCAGCCCGCGCAGTGGTGCCAGAAAGGAAAAGGCATGTTTGCATTATGACTGTAAATTCACTTAACTATCATGTTTTCCCTCTGAGAAACCCTTGGGAAAAATAATGTCACGAATAAGTGAAATGGGAAGTTTCTTGCCAATGATACAAACCTACAGTTTCCAGGACATTTTGTTGTAGTAACGGTTATCATCCTTGTTTCCTTCCTGTGGCCTTCCTAACCACTGCCTGACCTGCTGTGATTTTATGTTTATATGCTTGTTAGTTTGTTTTGCAGACATTCCAAGTATTCAGCACGGAAATCTTGAGCTATAGAATGTCATCAAACAGTGCTGCTTCTGTGAGGAAAATGAAAGGACAAAGTTTTTTTTGTTGTTATTTTTTGTTTAGTTGGGAGGCATATTTAGTATTAGAATTAGAAAGAGGGGAGATGGGAGAAAGAAAACGGAAGATACAGAAGATAAGGCTGGAGACTAACAGACTGAGTCAGCACTTAGAATAGCTGAACAGGAGGAGTAGGTATGTCCAAGAAGGCCAGGGGAGAAAGAGGAATGGGAATGTGTGGCCCTGAAAAACAAAGTCAGAGCTGGTGAACCTGTGGCTCTCCATGTGCTGCATGACTCAAAACATCATCCCTTATCATCCCTTAGCAACTATGATCACTGGCGAGGGAAGACAGGGATAGCAGTTCCATCAACATCTTCAAATCCCCATGTCCCCCACTCCTGGGCTAAGGAGAAAGATGTATCAAGGGAAAATCTCAGTAGGGCCTAAGAGCTGAGTTGGTGGATATGGAGAAACGGTGAGTTGGAGAAACCAAAGGGATTGTGTTTGTACACATGTGCAAGCTCTCTTTCACATACGGATTTAAACTGGCAAGGTGCATTTGGGGCTGCAGGTGTTCAGCGTTGTATATCTGTTTATCTAGCATTGCGTTGCTGCCTCGTAATCTCTTTCACTTGACATTATGCAGCTCAGTGGAGGGACAGATTGTGTAACTGAAGCTACGCTGGGAAGGAAAAACCACTAGCAAGAAAAAGCTCCTACCAATAATGCTGAAAGAGGAAAAAGAACATTCTCCTGTGAGGGATTTTCTACGTGTCATTAAAAATAAATTAGACTTGTACGGAAAGAGCTATTAGGGAGCTGCAGGATAATCACTTCCATCATCCTGCCAAGTTTTATACTTCTGTGCAATGAACTGGAACAGCACCATAATTCTATCCTCCAACCTGGAGGGCCTGCACCCCAGGCGTACAGATATTGCCAATGAACTGAAATCTGCTTTGCAAGCCCATTCTTGATACAGCAAAGAAGGCTCTATATAACCATTACCTGGCTGATGTTTCTTCGCCAAACGCTCCATTGGCACAGAGTAGACGCTACCACCCGTATCTGTAAGATGTACTTTCTATAAAGCAGGAGACCTCTTACCCTTCCAAACAGCCCTTTTAAAGTTAAAGATATGCCCTCCATTCAGCATCCTCTGTGCCTAACTGGGTGGGGTGGGGAACTGTGGGGTATGAGACAGTTTCTGTCCTTTCCAGATACTCTCTTCAAGAGAAAACCAGGAGGAAAGATACAGGAACCCTCCCCTTTCCAAACCTGTTTTAAGTGCGGATTGCACGCATGTGCTGTTTTCTGTTCTCCAGGTTATTCTCTGATGACATGAAAGTAGTGCAGAGCCAGTAGCCTGCAGTCATATAGGCAGGTAAAGGTAAAGGTAAAGGTTCCCCTTGACAATTTTTGTCCAGTCGTGTTCAACTCTAGGGGCGGTGCTCATCCCCGTTTCCAAGCTACAGAGCCAGCATTTTTGTCCAAAGACAATCTTCCGTGGTCACGTGGCCAGTGCGACTTAGACACAGAACGCTGTTACCTTCCCACCGAGGTGGTCCCTATTTATCTACTTGCATTTGCATGCTTTCGAGCCGCTAGGTTGGCGGGAGCTGGGACAAGCAACGGGCGCTCATTCCGTCGCATGGATTTGATCTTATGACTGCTGGTCTTCTGACCCTGCAGCACAGGCTTCTGCGGTTTGTCATGATAATCGGTAGGGAGAGAAGGAAATGGCCTAATACTGGCCTTTCCCCATTTTGTTACAAGCTCTAAGTGGGTGCTAAGTTCAGCCAAGCATGTTGAGCTTTCCACCCTCTACCATCAATGGAGCAGTTGAGCTACTTCCACCCCTGAGAAGACTTCCAGGGCTTGGAGTACCAGAAGCTCAGGCTGCCAAATTCTTCCTCTAGATCCACGGCAAACCATCTCAGTAGCTTCATGTGTGGTCCATGATCAGGGACAGTTTTGCGTTACAGTCTTACACATCTGGAGGGCACTGGAATTGGAGAAGGCTGCTCCAGACCATATGTGTTGCTTTGTGTCCCAGATTCCTAGCCAGGTTAGAATGGTCAGAGGGAGGGAAAAAATGGCATTGCATTCTTCCCTCCAGTTTCCCAAACAAGGCACTGCTTCTTAAAGACAACAATTGCCTAGACAATTTCCATTAAAAATAAAAAAGGGAACATTCCTTCTGCAGCTGGCCGGTGGGCGCTGCTCAATACTGCATATTCCACATACCTGAGTGCTTTGTTGAGGAGTATTAAATACATTTGGAACATTTGGAAATCTATTAAAATAATAAGAGGAAATCTATGCAGCAAATTTTAAAACACATTTGGCATTCTTTGCTGTCTATTTGATAGCATTTCTCTCTCAGGACAATTTAAAGCATTTAAAAGGCATCTGTAATTCTATTAATCAAAATTAGATTTAGTTGCATTAGGGCCACAGTGCTTCTTAGGTTGCAGTAATGGTTGTTATTCATTCCAGAGGGTGAATCAAATTGTGCAGATGAAGAAAAACGCAACAGGCCAAAACCCTAACAGAAAAAATATACTGTATATGAGCATATGAAACTACCTTATTAGAGTAGTGGCCCCCAAGCAGTCTAGCATTGAGTACATGGGCTGCTACTGTCTCATTACGCTTTCCTAAAATTGCTACCAGAGGTCATCTTTATTGGAAATGCCAAGAAAGTCAACCTGGGATTTATAAAGCACAAGGTTTTTCTCCCCTACACACACTGCTTAGAAGGAATGTACAAGTAGTAACAATCCTACCTTTAATACTTTAGTTTCCAAGTAGTTTCCAAGCTTAGCTACTTTAGAAAGATAATGTGCCAACTGGTAACACCATTACTTCTGCAGGATGGTGAGTGATGTTTATTTATTACTTCCAAAATGATAGCTTTTAGAAATCATTTGGCAGGATTTTTGGCCACTTCTCCATCTTCAGCTATAAAGTATAATAACTAATATAATAACTTCTCCATCTTCAACTGTAAGTATAATAACTAAAGGTAGCATGTTACTTTCTGAATAACGCCTAAGATCTTACTTTCAAAAACCCCAACAGTTTTCCAGCCGCTGCCACTGTGTCTACCACTGGACTGTGGACTCACCCCTCGTGATGCTTAGCGACTGAACCGTTAACATTGTTGTCAGTCTGTACAGGTTGTTCTGTACAGGTGCTACAGATGTAAATGGCTTTTCTCAGCATCCATTATACACATGTAATAATTTCACAGATTACTGGGCTTCTCACCAATTATCTGAAAGAAAGTCCCTGCCACTCTGAGCGTCCACTGAAACCAATGAGATATTCTGTCTTCAGGAGAGTTGAAGATTCATGAGAAGAGCAGGCAAGTTTATAGATACATTTAATGGCTAATGAAGTGTGTTTAATATATTCACGAAGTGTGTTTAGTCCAGGACTTGGAAGTAACCAGCTATACATAGCATGGTTACCTACAACTACTCATTTTATAGGCAACAAGTGATGAAACTAGTAGTTACAAAATTACTTCTTCTGTACATCAAGTGACACCTAAGTTATCATGAGCAACACCTATTTACTTTCAAAGATACTTTTGAAAGACATTTAAGGCACCATTTGGCAGGGCCCACTTCCCCTAGACCAGCAGAGGAATGCCATTTTAGTCTTATATTTTATAAATAGGTAAAAGTAAAGCTTCCCTTTGACATTTAGTCCAGTCATGTCTGACTCTAGGGCGTGGTGCTCATCGCCGTCTCCAAGCCGTAGAGCCAGTGTTTGTCTGTAGACAGTTTAATACTGCCGTGTAAAATCAGAATAATCCACTCAAGGGAACCATAGAGTATCTCCAGGTATTTTTTTTCTGGTCTGTAGGTAACAACTCAACAAGTGAGTTACAAAAATGCAATAAACTGCTTCTGATATCAGAGCTATGATGATGATAACCTGGATTCCAAGAAGTAATGAATAACACATTTTTTTTTAAAAAAACGTAACATTTGGAGCTCCAACTAAGCCAACAAACAAAATGTTATAATAATTTCCAACATTTATAATTGAAGGTTAACTTTTATGTCATTGGATTTAGCATATTTATGATTTATTTAAATTAATTTCAGCTGCACTATGCAATTTACAGTGAGTTGGTTTAGCTCTATGAGTTGGACAGCCTGGTTGTGCAGCCAGGGACCCGGAGAGTAAATTCCCACTGTTATTCATGGGAAGGGTTCCATTCAAGACTACCAGCCATACATGGTCCAGCTCATAATCATCATTATACAGAACAGATATAACTCCAATCAATCCAAGTGGATGAATGATCTGTACAAAGAATATCTTTATTCTCTAGTGTGCATTTTGGCTCAAAAGAACTACCAAGCTGTTTTCTGTGTGCAGGATGTATTGCAATATGAAAGTAAGCATCTTTTAGGTCTATGATGGTGAGCCAGTCATTTTTTTCGAAGTAAGGGAAGAACTGATTCTAGAGTAACCATGAGGAATTTTGTGGTGACAGTGTAGTTATTTAATAATCTTAAATCTAGATTAGGGCGAAGTCCCCTGTCCTTCTTGGGGTCAGTGAAATAGTGAGAGAAAAACCCGGTGTTGTTTTGATAGACGGGTTGTATAGCATCTTTGAGAAGTAAATTTGTTATTTCTTCTTGCAGGGAGGAGGAGTAACGACGTGTGTTGTCGGAGGAAGTTCGAAGAAGTGAATGCGGTAGCTGTCTTTGATGATGGAGAGTAGCCAGGAATCTGTGGTGATGGATTCCCATGCAAGTAAGTGTTTCCAGAGGGCAGGGTTGGTGGGGTGGGTGGTGATCTTGGTCAGAGGAGCATCAAACATGGTGTTTGGGTTTCCGGTCATTTCACCTAGTGGCAGGCTGTTGCCAGGGTTTGGCTCTTTGGTTTTTGAAGTATGGATTGTAAGAGGTTTGTCTTGGAGGGTCTCGTTGGAACCTCTGGTAGGAGTTATAAGGTCGTTTCCATTGATTTTGTTGAGGACGTTGCTGGTAGGAAGGGTAGACTCCCCAACATCTGGCTGCTGAACATTTCTTTTGTACGTTCTCTAGTATATCATCCGTTTCAGCATGAAAGAGACCTGCTCCATCAAAGGGGAGGTCTTTGATATGTGCCCGCGCATCTTTGGCTAAGATGGCTGTTCTGAGCCAGGAAAAATGCCGTAGGGCTACTGAAGTGGCCATGGACTTGGCTGTAGTGTCTACGGTGTGGTGGGCAGAAAACATCTGTTGTTTGGCAATGGAGAGACCTTCTTGTTGGAAGGTTTGAACTAGTATCTTTCTATCCTCTGGTAGGGATTCAACAAAGGTGGACACGTTGTCCCAGAGGAAGCATGGGTAAGCTCCATTGGCTCCTTGATAATTAGCGATTTGCATGGTGAAGGCTGCGGAAGAGTAAAGCCATCTTTATGGGTGGGGAGGGGCTTAGTCTAATGTGTTTATTGCTACCACAGAAGCTCTAGAATCCTCCGTCGAGGCTCGGCGCAGGCGTGAATTACCCAGGGTGTGATTCACAAAGGCCACGAAGAAGAACCTATCATTAACAACACTGCTCATGTCAGGCAAACTAAAGACCATGGTTTCCTTGACTGAATGGATCCATCTCACAATAAGTCTTCCTCCTTCCTCCTGCCTACAACTTTTTGCAGCAGCTTTTTCACTCTTCGATGCACACCCAAGCATGGCAAAAGATTTAACTATGTAAAAAAAAGCTGAAGGCAGTTTTGTTGCTCTTGCTGTAATGTGCTATCAACAGGGTGTATTAAAATCAATGTTTTTTTTAAATTAATTTTTTTTAAATTTAAAGTAAGTTAGCATACCCAAATCACTTTACAGTAACTGCTATTAAAATCCTTTACAACACAACCCTTTAGCACTGCAACTTTGTACTAAATTGCATAAAACCTACAAATTAGCACTGTTCTTAGTACAGTGGTGCCTCGACTTACGTACGTTCTGACTTATGACCATTTCGAGTTGCGACTAACTCCGGCCGCAAAAATTTGCTTTGACTTGCGGAGCTTCGAGTTGCAAACAGAAAAGAGGCAGGGAAAAAAGGCGGGGAATTCAAATGTAGGTACTAACTGTTGGTCGGCAAAGAGCTTCTTTGTAGCTCTTTTGCCCCAACGGTTAGATTGTGCTTGTCGGAGAAGGCTTTAGACTGCCTGATGCTGCTTTCTGCTCTTGAGTAAGTACATTTGCTTTGTTTTGCAGGATGGGTTGGTTTTTTTGGGAGGGATTATGTTTCTGTGCTGTTTTTTGGTGTGTGTGTGTGTTTTTCAGCCTCATTGCATTCCAATGGCGCTTGCTTTGTTTGTTTAAGCCCCTTCATGTTCCAATGGGGCTGGCTGTGTGGGGGTGGGGTTTTTAATTTTTTTTTTCCAGCTCCATTGCGTTTTGATGGGGCTGGCTGTGTGTGTGTGGTGTTTTTTGTGGGTTTTTTTTCAGCCCCATCACATTCCAATGGGGCTGGCTGTGTGTGTGTGTTTTTTTTGTGTGTGTGTGATTTTATTTTTCAGCCTCATTGCGTTCTGATGGGGCTTGCTCTGTTTGTTTATTATTATTATTATTATTATTATTATTATTATTATTATTATTATTATTATTATTATTATTATTATTATTATTATTATTATTATTATTATTATTATTATTATTATTATTATTATTATTATTTTCCTGGCGGAGCAGATTAATGGGGTTTCAATGTATTCCTATGGGAAATGGTGCTTCGACTTACAACCATTTCGAGTTACGTCCATCTTCTGGAACGGATTATGGTCATAAGTCGAGGCACTTAGGTATGCCCTTAGGTAGTGGATACTCAGCATGGAGTGGAGAAGCAGGCCTCTGTGCAAATTCCATTTCAACCATGAAGCTCCCAGGGTTTGGAGAAAACAAAATGGGATAATTCTGTCTGTACCACACCCTTAAAAGGAAGCTGGAATACTAATGTAGTAGGTGAGTACAAATAAATGAGATGATGCATGCTGCTTCAAACAGCAGACTCTTGGCAAGGTAGTGGCTGCATGTGGGTTGCCCCATGGCATGCCGTGTTACTTAAATTCTGCAGGGTTTCCCTTCTCTCCCTGTCTCTTTCACAAGGCCAGGAACTGTTCTTTTCCTTCAGTCCTCCAGTATTCCTTCCCCGCCCACACAAATATACTAAGATAAAACTGTTCCCTGTAGCAGATTGGGAATTCAGTCAAAAACTAATAACAAACAATGATGGCTCAACAGCTTTTTTCACTTTGTGGTCCCACAAGTTTGTGATGTCAGTCATTCGGCTCGACTCCCTGCCTCTCATAATTGAAACGACTGATTTTCCAAAAAAGACTGGCTAAAAAAAAAAAAACACCATGGGGATGGTGGTGACAACAGACAGAAAGAATGGTGACAGCACTGAGAAATATAAATTAGACCCATCAGGCACTTGAGTTCTGACTATTATATAATCATTTTGATGGCACTCATCATGGCCTGGCTAAGTAAGATACTGAGGAGCAACTGCACTTAAATCTGGATTTAACCTATCCATTTTTCAGGGCTGATTTTGCTGCTTACCCCAGTGGAACATGGTACAGAGCACAAAGGTTGAATAATGCAAGTCTTTGGGGACTCAGAAGAGCGCAGGACCTTTAAGCCATGATTAGGCATCCTTCAGTCTCGAGAGACTATGGTAACGTGCTCTCTATGGAGGACTTGGAACAACATCTAGTGTGGCTGAGAAGGCCGACTGGAGAGTGACAATCCCTTCCACATTGAAGACAAATACAATCAGTCCCCTGCCCATCTCCCTGATTTTGCTGGTTTTGGGACTGCCTCTTTGCCTCAGCCTGCTGGACAAGGGTCTCTTCAAATTGGGAGAGGCCGTGATGCACCACCTACCTCCAGGCTGAATGCTCAGAGGTCAAGGTTTCCCATGAGGTCCATGAAGCTGTTGGTAATAGTGACAATACCCACATCCTGAGTAGAACTTTACGATCTGCAATTTTGGCTCCTTGTTTCAGTGTATTGTCACAGTGGGGCTTTATGGGTAAAGGGGGCAACACATTTCTGCCATCTGGATATCTCAGTGGTTTAGGTATCTGGCTGTGGAAGGTAGACAACCCAATGTGCCTCCTTGACAGGACATTGACTCAATAATCCATTGGGTCCCTTCCATCTCTGCAGTTCTAAGATAAATGATGATGATATATTTACATCACAGGGGCTAAGTAGTCTTCTCTGAGGAACAGAGAGAGACAGACAGAGAGAGAAGCAGGCAATGGAGAGTTCAGAATTAGAATTTCAAATCCTTGATAAATACTAAATTAAGTTGTAAAAAGAAAAAAAATCAACGAGAGCTGTGTGGACCACACAAAATATAATGATGTACAGGCGGTATCTTTATTAAGCCACTTAAAACATTCATACAGTCTGCTAGTTTTTCTGGATCAAAAGCCCACTTCATAAACTTAATGTCAGAATCCAAGTGTTCTGGACCGATGGATTTGCCAGGCATATCTCTTAGATGTAAGTCAGAGATGGTGCAGGCTGTATTGGAGTGGTGGTTTTAAAAGTACAGTAGAGGAAGCTGTTGAATGGGTACTGCCCTCCTCCCCCAGCTCCTCAAACCAAGAAGTTTCGGCACGAACTAAACGCATATGCCTTCCTTCATGGCCTTTAGTTGAAATTTCAAGTTTCTATTCGGCAGGGGAACAGGGCAAGACATAAAACTTCTACCTGGGGCTTGGTGTGAAAATTTTCTAAATTAAGTTGTATTACCTAGATATTGTGGCTTTCATGTGGTACATACTTGGTATGGATTGGCTGAATGTTTTTAAGACTTTTTAGATCAGGGTTCTCCAAACTTTTTACAGTGAGGGCCACACTGGATATTTTCAGTTTTTGAGGGCTGAAAGAACAGGAATGTGTGTGTGTGTGCACAGACGCTCACCCACCTGCACACATGGCCCACGCATGCATGCAGGCACTCCCATAATCCCCCACATGCCCCCCTTCATGCCTGCATGGATGCCCGCCTGCACACATGCACCCCCACGCACTCCTGTCTGCCCTCCTGTCCAGTGCACATGCATGCACATGGATTGAAGGGAATGGGCCAGACAAAATGACAATGTGAGCCAGATGTGGCCTGCAAGCCATAGTTTGGAGATCCTTGCTTTAGACAGAAACAACCCATGACTGTACTTACTGGTTCCTCTATTTGAGACTGAATTCCTTTCTGTTCTTTTATACGAAGAGCTATTTCTAGAAGAATATTTACTTTCTTAATATTAATGTTTATTATCCTATGACACCCAAGAGATCCTTGGATTGAACTTCCTTCTGATCTGTGGTTTCATAAACCCTTGAATTAGCATGCTTTTACTTTACACATCATGTACTGAGTCAACAGATATACCCTATGTGACAGATCTTAATCAGTCAAGTAATGTGTCACGTCGTAACTCTCTTACATCAGTTCTTGATTGGTTTTTAATAACCAAGGAAATGATCGTGCATATTGGTGGCCAAATCCTGCGTTGGCGCCAGTAAACCAGCAGAGTGAGGTTCACAGATGTACAGTACGTGGAGAGGTGTGTCCTTTTCTAGAGATCCCAAACACTTATCAGAGGGCTAAAATTAAGAGCAACATCTTCGGAACAAAATGATGGGAGGCGTCCAGTGGGGTGCTTTCAGCCCTGATGTTATCCAGCGTCTTAAGTGGCATGCTGGAGTAGCTTTCAGATCAAAAGAGTCTGTGCGGCCCCTGTACACCTTCTTCTTCTTTGCTCTTATATACTCTCCCCACTGAGTCCTCATATCCCTGGAGTCAAAGCACTGCTCTTCCATCTCCTTCAGTGGTTCTTTCCTTAGCCCCAGACCCAGAAGGAATAGAGGAAGAGGGACATGGTCTTCAGTAAGAAGCACATTATACCATTTGGAGCTTGTATATGTCCTCAGTACATTTGAAAATCGTAGCTCTAAATACTGTGCATTTTATTTTTTTATTTATTTAAAATAGGTTTACCCCACCTTTCTCCTAAAAAGGGACCTGAGGCAGCTTACATAATTAAAAACCAATATTACATCAGCTTACATAATTTTAAAAAGTAAATTATTCCAATATTGAGAAACAATTGAATAAACATTATCTTTAAAATGTTAGGTTTTTAGAATTATTTAAAAAAGACTTAAGAGCAACAAAGATACAAGCCTTTCCATTTAAAAATATTATATAGAGAAATGTCTCTGGTGTCATTTGTTTTATTCTGTGAAATGCCTTAATTTCTTATTCTTTAATCATGTTTTATCTATCTATCTATCTATCTATCTATCTATCTATCTATCTATCTATCTATCTATCTATCTATCTATCTATCTATCTATCTATCTATCTATCTATCTATCTATCTATCTATCTATCTATCTATCTATCTATCTATCTCACCCAGAATACTGCTTTGCACTAATGGGGCTCTCAATCAATCAATCAATCCCCTCTCAGACTGCCAGTCATTGAGGGAAAGCTTGCTTGAAGGACAGGCCTGTGTTCCCAGACTGAGGGCTGATATATTGTTACTGTTCAATTATGGATGTTCCTTCTATTTGGCAGGCTTCCTTAAGAGTACTAAATAAGGTTGGCTCTTCTTTTCTGCCTCCTTTTTTAGTTCTGTGGTGTTCTTTTAAAGACTGGGTTGTCCAGGTGAAGCCTACAATTGTATACTGTCATATTATTAATGCATGAATCAAGTACTGACAGCTTGATCCATTTGGGGGTTCTGCATAGCTTTGGGTAGTGTGAATTAGATAGACGGACATTAAAATGAAAACTGAAAAAAACACCTTTTATTATTAGTCTCAGTACAAGTCCTCTGAGAACTGCAATACTTTCCTATTTCCATATTAAATTTATACTCTCTGTGTTCTACCTTAGCCACTGACTAATCTAAAATCATCCTCTTATTCCACAATGGCTAAGATTCCTCATAAGTCTTTAATGTGAGGTTCTGCCAGATGTTTGTGTATAATATATACTGGATCACCTCTTCTTACATATCTAGTATCATAGACTAATGTGGCAGAGCTTCCCTTTGTTAGAAGCCATTCTGATTCTTCTCAACAAGTCTTGTTTTTCAGTGTATTTTAATAATTCTGCCTTTAACAATAGCCTTGATTACACTGGCTTTATAGAAGCAAGATGCATGTCTTTTAGAAAAGGGTGGAGCTTCATGAATATTATTTATCTATACAAGGAACATGACAAAGGTATGATCTTGTTTGATTATCCAGATTTCCCTCCTTCCAAGTAATTGTTGATAACACTATTTTACAAACCTCTATGAAAGTCCCAAAGGATGAAACTTAGAGCAAGTAAGCCAGGCTACATGCTACCATGTTCAACTACCATCTTAAAGCTCGTAATCAATCCCTGGACTGATGAAAAAACATTTCTATGGTAACCCATCTTTGAGAAGGCAAAACAAGATCCAGCCATTAAGTCTCGCCAAGTGATATTTTTATAAAGGAAAAACGCACTCAGCCAAACATCTTGTCTCCAGCTGTGCCAGTCCCTGATAGCCCTGTAAAGAAGAAAACTAAGGAAGGGAAAAATAAGATTCGACAAGGATGATGACAATGAAGACATCTAAATAAGCATTGCAAAGGGGTGTGAGTATTGTGTGTACATGCACATCTGAGTAAGAGAAAGAAGTAATGCTTAAGCAAACAAAACGTCACATTAAAAATAATGTAATACCCATCGCCAAGTCCTCTTCTAAGGGGAACACACATATGGCATGTGATAAATGGGTATTTCTCAGGCATACAGTCCCTGGAGAAAAGTGAGAGTGATAGCAGTAAAGGGAAAGTATGCACAGGGGAAGGCAGGGTTTTATGGTCAAAAGGGAGTCTTCCAGAAATGATTTGCCTTAAGGAAGGCCTTGTAGATGTCTTCATGAATAATTTGTCAGCAAAGGAGAAGGAAACTGATGCATATAGGAGCCGAGAAAGGAATTTTCTGCAGCATTTTTTTAAAAAAAACTTCCTCTCTTCTATCAAAAAAGTTATCTCGCCCTATATTTCACATTAAAACGTCCTCCGGGAAACCTGGCAGATAATGTGATGTGATGATGGTATGATGTGATGTGGCAATTTCTCTGGCATGCGTTTTGGATAGCCTACACAACAGAACTCAGGATTTGCCACATCTGAGTAATAGAGCCACCTATCTCAATCCTAGGTGTGATAAGGTCTGCAAATGGTTACCACACCTGCATATATTTTCTATATCCGTGTACATATGGATTCTGAATTCAAGCTGTTTCACTCCTTGTTAAGCCTGTTAACTAAATTGCAGACAGATTTTGCTCTCATGTAAGGTACATCGGAGCAGCCTCTGCAAGCAACTGGTCAAGTCTAGCAAAAGACCTTCGGCTGATAATGTTCGGTGAGCTGTTCCACAATTTTAGTTATTTTTAATTGGCAAAATCAGGGGGTGTCTCAGAGGGGATGCAGTGAATGTTTTGTAACTGGTACATCCTCCTGCTTAGTCCATTCTCTTGCTACAGAAGCTGGAGATACCTAAAAATAATTGATCCACTTCTGGTTTCTCTATTCATTAACTTAAGTTTAGATTTTTGTGAAAATTGCTATTTCATTTTGCCTGAAACCAGATTACAGGGTAAAAAAAACCCACTGCTGCTCTGATAGAAAATCTGAGAAACTTGAGGGAAGCTAAATGAATTCCAGTAAGAATGGATGAACTGTCTGAACATCCATACATGGCATACCTTCGGCCTCATTTATCCAGCCTGTTAGTTGACTTGTGCCAGGTTTTTCATTGTTCCTTTGCTGGAACCCGTCTTCTTGGGAGTCTGAGCTCCTTACTATGCAGGGGGCAAGAGGACCAGAGAAGAGAGTTGGCATGAAGTGTTGGCATAAGGCAAAGTTCTGAAGTAAATGTTGAAGGTCCTGTATGGGTAAAACACCCGAGGACTATCAAGGAAAACATGAAATGTTTCCCAAGCACTCACAACATGTCTCAATTGTGTAAGCATATCCATATGTTTAATGTTGGGGACTGAGACTCACTAGTTACAGCGAAGGACAGGATATGAAGCTCTCAATAGGACAAATTCTAACTTGCTTTTAGTGGGAAGCATGCCTTTGAAGTCCACCATCCAGATTCTAACTCAGCTTTAGATTTCACACATCTTCACTGTTGTATGGCAAAATTGCATATGCTTGTCTTAAACGTGTGACCTTACAAGATGCCTGCTGTGATCTAAATTGCTTCACTTTGAACTGAGTAGCATTTGTTATAATTAGGAGGGTTTATTCACTACCCATGAGGATTTCCTCATTTATACTTAACTCTAGTCAACAAAAGGCACCTGCAGGTCTTAGAAAGAAAGATCCTTAAATTAAAGCTTGAGATATACATACAATATTTTGTCTAACACTAGGAGACACAGTCACAATGCAATGCTAGTATCATTCAAATATCAGGCCCATTGAACATGTACTATGTGGTTTCCCTGTGTCTGCAGTATTTCTGGATTTTCCAGATTCAAGCCCAGCTTTCTATCTTCTGGTTTATATTGGCTGTCTTGATTTTTAATGACCACCAATTAGAAGTCAGTCCGCTTACTTAGGCTTACAGTGGACCCTCGACTTACAGATGGCTCGACTTACAGACTTTTCAAGTCACAGACTTCTCTGGCCGCAAAATTTAGGTTCGACTTACAGCCTGAAAATCAACCTACAGGCCAGAAAAAACCCAAAATGGAACAAAAACAGAACAAAAACGTCCGGTTACAGATTAATTGGTTTTCAATGCATTGTATGTCAATGGAGACTCGACCTACAGACTTTTCGACCTGCAGCCACCGTTCCAATACGGATTAATTCCGTAAGTAGAGGGTCCACTGTATTACCAACACCACATCTGTAGATTGCTTATCTGTGGGAAAACTCATATTGAATCTCTAGGTAAGGGAGAAAAATAACCAACCCATCATTTAAAAATTAATTATACCATGAAATTCTGGATCCATCCAGAGACAATCAAATTTGCCAAGTCCTGTGGAATGTTATCACCATTGGCATGGCCTGAAGAAGCAATACAATTCTTTTTATTAAAATATGGAACAGGCTGTTATAAAAAGATTTTCCTAGTGGAGTGAGTGGTAGCTAGTCTCCCACCTTGGCAGAAATGCAAAGCTCGTCAGCAATGCATTTGGTCAGACTGGTTTTGATAAAACATATGACCACATTGGCAAAATCTTGTTCCTAAAAGAAGCTGATTCTATATTCTGATCAAAAAACAATGCAAAAATGCCCTCAGTGGCAAATAGGGAAGAAATGAGCACACTGAACATCATTATAGCTCTCCCACAAACCATACTGGTGAATCATCATCATCAAACTGCAGAGCTGGGCAATCCAGCATTTTAATTGCTATCATTTATATTCTTCTAACTTATTGTATTGAAATTTTTGATTTCTGGCTCTCTGATTTGCATTTGTGGTTAGTAAGGGCAGTCACTTATATGTTACCCCAAAGGAAGAAATGTGTCACCCAAAAGGACAGAAGAGAACATAGACTGGCATGAAGCTTACACAGATGTGTTCACATCTGAAATAAGTATTGTAATTTATGCAAATCTTGACCACTCATGACAACCAGATGAGTTTGTATGCCTGTTCATCTACTGAATTGTTGATAACACAAGTTCAAGACTGTTGTTTGCTCCTTCTAGGGTTCTTTATCATTGGTCTTGGCATGGCAAGCCCTTCTCCTACAACAACATGTGGAAGTCCAAATGCTGCTGGACTGCAGTGTCCAGCATTCCTCACCACTAGCTAGATTGACTGATTGATAGAGGACTGTATTGTATCAGTGCCTGGTAAGCTACAAGCTGTCCACCTCTGTGGTCCAAGATACCTTTAAGCAGAAGTGTGTGCTCTCTTTTGTATATATATTCATTCACCTTTATCCTAAAAAGGGAGCTCCAGATCCATATTACTTTAAAATATTGAGAAAACATTAACAACACACCCACACCCACATGTACACAAACTCCATGCTAAAATAGAAATGTTTGTCTCTTTGTCCTTTGGAAAATAGCCAAGACTGCGTCAATCTGACCCGAGGAGGGAGTTCCACAACAATGGAAAAGGTTCTGCTTTTCCAGTTGGATTTTATTCCCTTACCTATTTGATCTGTATGCAGAACAGACCATATAGAAAACCAGACCAGATTCTGTTGGAGCAAGAGTGAGAATTGGTGGAAGAAACCTCAATAACTTAAGATACACAAGATGACACCATCTTATGGGCAGAAAGCAGCAATGACTTGAAATAACTGTTAAGGAGAGCGAAAGAAGAAAGTGCCAAAGCAGGGCTGCAGCTGAACATTAAGAGCAGTTGAACAATTAAGAAACTGAAAAAAATCTGAGATTGTGTATACCTTGGTTCAGTCATCTACCTAAATGGAAACTGCAGCGAAGAAATCAGAAAACTGAGAATTGGAAGGGCAGCAAAGAAGGAATTAGTAAAGACCATTGCGTAAGGATGTGACACTGGAGACCAAAATCAAGATCATTCACACTCTTTTATGAGTATGAAAGCTGGACAGTAAAGAAAGCTGATAAGGAAAAAAATTAATTAACTTGAAATGTGGTGCTGGAGGAGAGCTCTGCAGATACCCTGGACTACAAGAAAGATGAACAAGTGGCTTCTAGATTAAATCAAGCCTGAACTATCTCTGGAGGCAAACATGTTGAAACTGAGGCTGTCCTCCTTTGGGCACATCGTGAGAAGGCAGGATCATCTGGAAAAGGCAATAATATTGGGAAAGGTTGAAGGCAACAGGAAAACAGGAAGATCAAATGCAAGATGGCTTGACTCCCTAAAGGAAGAGACAGTGTTGAGTTTGCAAGAACTGAGGACCGGGCATTTTAGAGGTTGTCATAAATTGGGGTGGGGGGGGACTTGATGGCACATAACAACAACTCAAGAATAGATTTGTTTAAGTGGTGCTCACATTTCAATGAAGAGGATGTTATTAACATGTTGTTGTTGTTTAGTGTTTAAGTTGTGTCTGACTCTTCCCAGAAGTAGAATCCCAGGAATAACTTTCCCAAGCAGCTTTCAAGCCTCCTGCCTGTTTCCTGACCAAAAGTCAGGAAGAGTGGCTACTGACCCTTTACTTCAATTATGGGAACGGGACAGAGCTTGGAGGACCTTATCTGAAGATGACAAGTACTTCAGAAGGCATAGAGCTAACTGCAGAAAATACAAGCTCTGGCCAACATCTAATTGCTCTTCTGGATGCTGCTGTGTAACAACAGAGCTGTTTTATCTTTACGTCACCTTGATTTTTAAGTGCAACTTAACTTATTTCCAAATCCAACCCATTATGTCAAGGAAGACCCTATGCCCTCCCAAGCAAGTCCATCCACAGCTATGAAGGATACTCAATATATTTCTTTAACATCAGAGGCAATATATCATTGTGTATCATGGTGACCATGAGTGTTGTTCTCACATCCTCCTTGTGATTTATCCATGAGCAACTGATTGGAATTCACGTGAACGTAAAGCATGACTAGATAAGCCTTTAATTTCTTTCAGCAAGGTTCTTATGTTCACACAAGTCCTGCATTATTCCTCTGATTCTGGCACATCCTTCATTTTCTTCAGAAGGACGTGAAAGAGATAACGAGAATATATTTACACAAATAACAGTAAAGATCTAACCTTCACTGTGCTTTTTGAGGAGGTGGAAATCTTTATGAGGGCACCAGCCAACAGATGGTATCAAAACCCATTTGATGCTGTGTCATGAAAGCCTGATATTATTTTATGAAGACTATTCAGACTAATAAGATTAATCTGTTCTTGATTGTGGTTACAGAATAGAGCTCAAAAGCTTTGCACTAAAAAGTCTCCTTTGTTAGGTTTTCTATTATCATCTCCAGGAGGAACAAAGTAGCTCTACTGTTTTATGGTGTTGAAAGGAAGAAAGGGCTTTTTCCTCCCCCCCCCTTGTACTAGTTTTGATCTTGATTCAAATTACATCCTTCCAGGACTGCTTTAATCAAGATACATTTAATACATAGATGTCTAAAAGGGTGAACATCCTGCTGGTAACAGTGGTAACCAGATGATGCTGGAAAGCCCATATACACGGCATGAAAGAAGCTGGCTTTTCCTACTGTATTGCCCCAGTACTTAGCATTCGGAGCCTCTCATCACAGACAAGTCTATTTAGCTATCTACCTACTGACAGTGAGAGTCACCAAAGTGAAGAAGGACTTCAGGCCACAAATGCTCCACAGACCTTCTTCCTAACTCCTTACCCTGTAGAGCTCCCTGTTGTATTACAGAGCTGTGCAAAATTCACGGCACAACCCGTACCCCTAAACTAATCAATCCACCCCTAAACAAGTGCATTGAGGATGCAAATCCCTTTCCAGTGCTGATGTTTTAATGTGTCAGACTACAAAATGTCTTAGATCCAACATTGTACACTGAGAAAGGAGAACCTCTGGTGCACAAGGCTAGAGGCAAGAGGCAGGACCAAAAATACTAGTCTATTTGGACCCACATCCGGTCGCTAGTCCCAGCTGGAAGGAGTCTTTTGCATCAGCTACTGGAGGGCCAGGTCATCATGCTATTATTTATTTTATTTATTTATTAAATTTATACCTCGCCCCTCTAGACCATGTCTGCTGTTGATCCAATGGGTCTATTTCGACGGGATTGGCAACTGGATTTAGGCCAACATCTTAAAGCTCTTACTGACCTATGTAGAGGGAAAACCACAGAAAATTAATTGTGGAATAATGAGAACACAAATGGAACTGAAAGTCAGTGCAAAATGGGAAGATTTTGGAAGGACGTTTCCCCATGTCGGCTGATACTTCCTTTTTATGTGTAGATAGAACAATTTTGGCTACAAAAATTACTATTACAAGAGGTAGCAACAGTAGTAATATTGGCCAAATAGCATAAATAGCATTACGTTTGGCAGTGAATTCCTCCCACTTAAAAAGCCCACGTAGATGGTATTTGTTGTGCTCTGAGTGATAATGTCTACATTCATTTTGAAATGTAAAGCACAAAAAAAATCGAGGCATTTACAGCAGGGGTTCCCAACCTTTTTCACCCTGTGGACCAGCTGGGGAAGGTGGAGCAAGCCCCGCACTTGTGCGCATGCGCAAACGGCAGTGCGGTGCTTGCACAGGCACGCTGAAGCGCGCATGCAGGCGCAAACAGGCTGTGCGGGGGTGAGCACGTGCGGGGGCGGGAGGTCTGTCTTCACAGCCCTGTCTGGCTCAGGCCACGGACTCGCACCGGGCCGTGGACCAGGGGTTGGGGACCTCTGGTTTACAGCATTAAATTGCCATGGCTTTTCCCAGGCAGAACCTGGAGATGGCAATTCTGTAAGGCTGGTGAGGAGGTTTGTCAGATTTGTCTCACTGGTCCCTTGTACCAATTCATTTCACAAGGGCTTGTGATAACTAAAGCTGGTGTAAAGACAGCCTTTAAGACTATCTGCACAGATGGGAACTCGGGGAGACTGTGAGAGAGACGCTGTCCAGCTACAAACCTGTGCCATTATTGAGAGATGATGTGGGAAATTTCTATTCTATTCTATTTAAAACACTTACCCTGCCATTCTCCTTAAAATGACCCAAAGCAGCTTACATCATTAAATGACAACGGTAATGCTAACACAAGTGAGTATAAAAATACTAAAAAGGATCAGACAAATACCACTGTGAAAAACATAAGCAACACATTAAAAGCAGAAAGTTAAAATAATCTGTTTGAAAACCCCACTCATGCAGCCAGTCACTCAGGGAAAGCTTGCCTGAAGAGAAGGGGTTTTTTGCCTGCTTGCAGAAGGGCAGCAAAGACGGGGCCAGGCTGGCCTCCTGTAGGAGGGAGTTCCAGGTTCTGGGAGCATCAACAGAGAAGACCCTCTTCCATGTACCTCCCAAACAGCCCCCCCCCCAAATGTGGTGGTCCTGAGAGAAAGGCCTCTCCTGATGATCTTAGTACCTGACCAGGCTCATAATGGGAGACAGTCTGGAGTAGCTTGGACTCAATCTGTTTAAGGCTTTATAGGTTAAAAAAACCCAACACATTGAATTGTGTCCAGAAACGGATCAGTAGCTGGTGAAGCTGCTGTAAGACAGAGGGAGAGAGTGTGTGTGTGTTATGAGATTCATGTAACCAGCCCTAGTCAGCAATCTGACTGCTGTGTTTTGGACCCACTGAAGCTTCCTGACACTTTCCGTAGGCAGCCCCACATAGACTACATGACAGTAATCCAGCTAGGAAGTAACTAAGGCACGTGTCACTGTGACCAGCTCAGGTATGGGCATGATGCCATCTGCAGTGAACTAGCCAGCATCGTCAAGATTTCAACATCCTCCTATCCTTTTCCTCCTCACTTTCCATAGAAGAAACATTCCCTTGGCACCTGTCTTTTCCAGAGACTGGAAAAAAACAGGTTTCACATGAGAATCGCCTTTCCATTAAAAGACTGTACACAGCAAATGTGGGACTATTTGGGCCTATTTTGTTGTTGTTTAGTCGTTAAGTCGTGTCCAGCTATTCATGACCCCATGGACCAGAGCACGCCAGGCCCTCCTGTCTTCCGCTGCCTCCTGGAGTTTGGTCAAAGTCATGTTGGTTGCTTCAATGACACTCTCCAACCATCTCATCCTCTGTCACCCCCTTCTCCTCTTGCCCTCATACTTTCCCAACATCAGGGGCTTTTCCAGGGAGTCTTCTCTTCTCATGAGATGGCCAAAGTATTGGAGCCTCAGCTTCAGGATCTGTCCTTCCAGTGAGCACTCGGGGTTGATTTCCTTCAAAATGGATCGATTTGTTCTCTTTGCAGTCCAGGGGACTCTCAAGAGTCTCCTTCAGCACCACAATTCAAAAGCATCAATTCTTTGGCGGTCAGCCTTCTTTATGATCCAGCTTGCAATGCCATACATCGCTCCTGGAAAAATCATAGCTGTCGGCAAGGTGATGTCTGTGCTTTTTAAGGTGCTGTCTAGGTTTGTCATTGCTTTCCTCCTAAGAAGCAGGTGTATTTTAATTTCGTGGCTGCTGTCACCATCTGCAGTGATCATGGGGCCCCAGAAAGTAAAATCTCTTATTGCCTTCATACCTCTTCCCCTTCTATTTGCCAGAAGGTGATGGAACCAGTGGCCCTGATCTTAGTTTTTTTTAAATGTTGAGCTTCAGACCATTTTTTGCACTCTCCTCTTTCACCCTCATTAAGAAGTTCTTTAATTACTCCTCATTTTCTGCCATCACAGTGGTATCATCTGCATATCTGACGTTGTTAATATTTCTTCCAGCAATCTTAATTCCCTTTTAGGATTCATCCAGACCTGCCTCTCTCATGATGTATCCTGCATATAAGTTAAGTAAGCAGGGAGACTATACACATCCTTGTTGCACTCCTTTCTCAATTTTGAACCAATCAGTTATTAACATACAGATTACAGTGAATTTAGAAAACTGGAAGTTTAACTCATTTCTGATAAACTGAAGGAAGGAGACTTAATAATAATTTGGAGATCAGAGCTCAGCTTTTTCTTCATTTTCTTGTATATTGTGAACGGTACTCATGGAATTCCTTTGTAACTATCATTACGGTATGTTTACATTTTGAGGATGAAGGGGAAACTGTAATGAAAAAATGAAAAGGAAATTAGAGTCCCCAGGGGGATAGGCCCTGTCCCAGAAATGATGAAACTGCTGTCAGGCTCCAGGAGTTATTTGGTAATCACTCAAAATTTATTATCTTATTAGCTCTCTCCACCTGGGAGGAGGAGATACTGATAGTCATGGAATCCAGATTGTTTTCTACTGAAGCCAAGACACAGGTATGGAGTGGTTGGGAATTTTAAAAATCCCATTGAGTTTAGCAGTTATCATATTCACAGAGACATTAAAAAAATAATCTATGGCTGAACTGAAAAAAAAATGGGCGGATTAAATCCATTTTTAGTCCCAGCTAGAGTGGGAACAATTGAAATGAAAGGGCCTTGCTAGTCAATGCTAAGAGAAGTCCCATTGATTTCTATGGTAGTTTGGATTAAATTAGATTTGGCTCTTGGTGTTTAGGTAAATTCAGTTGCCCTCAAATCCTAAACAGAATGGCAGAGAACAAAGTTTGATAGAATTGTACCTATGTGACGGCTTTACATGTAATTGTCATGATATCTGCAACCACTACGGTGGTGTACTATCATGCGCAAATGGCTGTAGCTGTGCAGTCAACCCCTCTGCTGCTGATTCACAAAAATGGCACCTCCTTAAAAGGCAGGAGCTGAGGCTGACCCTAGCAGGCAACAAGTCATTCAGGAAGTCAATGGCTGAGCTACAGTTTGCATTGTACCACGCTCTGAGCATCCCTATGAAGTCTCTCCACAAGATCTTAGAGCTTGAGTTTCCTTCCTTTGTTTACGACTGGTTATTATAATAACGTAAGCACAAATTTACTACAGGTTTGATTGTTGAGGCACACTTTTCTGAAGAAGCTCCTCTGATGCAGGGAAAGCACATTAAGAGCAAGGAATCAATATTTCCTTTAAAGTCTAATTTCACCCCTTTTTTAAAAAAATGCAGCAGTTGCTCTACTTCATTCAAGGAATTTTACTCTGTACATGTGTGTTCAGTGTGTATGCAGATATCAGTACTGTTCATTATAACCTTTCTGTATTTTTTTAATCAGTTGTGCTTTCTTCCTTACTACAAAAATGCATGAAAGCATGAAAGACAGAGAGTTGCACACAATATCTTCTCACTGGAAGGAGCCATTCATCTGAAAGGTCCTGAACAGAGAACTGAAATAGCAATACATGATTCAGCACAGAGCTAATTGTACCTGCACTTGAGAAGTAGTGAAATAGCATTTGTGAGACTCTGCAAGAAGTAGAAGCAGGATGACAAGCAGTAGGGCCTTGTGGGAACTGGGAAACCTCACAATGAAAGGAAGCATAGCCATCCTATGACAACTCTAGCCAATCTAATTCTGATACATTTCTTCGTGTTTTTTGGAGCTCTTCCAGCTCCTTAATGATTTCCCTTTTAAGGAAGCAGCCTTTAACATCCTCAAATAAATCACTCTTTTTGATCAAAGACCCATGAACTCTCCAATATGGAAATGCTGGATCTTTTTGAAGGCATGCTTTCCAAGCCACACAGAATAGGCACATCTCTCTCCCTCGCTCTCTCGTTCTGTGGTTTCTTCAAAGGAGCGTCTTGCTTTCCCCCTCCTAATCTCCTAAGGCACTGAAGAAGTTTCTTCCGGAGAGAATCAAGTCGCAGAATTCTGCACAAAGCTTCTAATCGCCAGCCAAACTAATGGGATACAGTATTATTATTTTTTTCTGTCGTTTCAAATACTTCTGCTGCTTTGGATAAAAAGGAAAGCCACAACTTTTTCAATGGCCTTTTCATCCTATTGAAGAAGATATTTCACTTCTGGTAGCTGTTTGTTATAAAGGTTATTTATCTGATTTATGGTTCCTTCCATCCGCATAGACTCAGGGCAAGTAAGAACCTCATAAACACAATTCAGCTTCTAATGTTATAGAAACATGAGTTTAAAATCCAAGGTTTGGAACGCGTAAGGGGAGGATTCTTCCAGACATGGAGGGATGCCACCTAGGACCACTTCACAGGCCATTTCTGTGGGTTCAGTCTGTGACAAACCCAGACCTACTGGGATATGTCACACAGTTACACTAAGCTGCCACCAACCATTCCCTTTAAGAAGTCACACAGACCAGGGATGGATTTTTAAACAATAAAAGAATAAGGTTTATTTACATACAACACACAGGGATAATAAAATGATTAGGTGAATAAAACAAAGTAACGTGGCTTATTCTCACTCATACAAGCATACAGTTTGGTTCACACAGAACCCTTAACTTGAAGCACAGACCCTGAACCTATCAGTTCTGGCTAACCAACAGACACCTGAACCTATCAGGTTGGTACTCTGACACACAGTAGTACCCTGTCTGACACACAGACTCCCACAACAGCTTCTTCTTCCCAGCTGCTGCTTCGTCACAACCCAGTGTCTCTCAGTGTCTCCCAGCCTCTCACACACAGGCATCACATATTTATACAGTACAGCCCCTCCTCCTGATGTCCTGCCTTCCACTCCCCATAGGATGGAACTTTCCCTCCAAACCCATGACAGACAGGTAACATCAGTGCTGTATGTAACACCTCCCCTCTTTATAAGTTGTTTTGTAGGGGGAAAGCTAACGTGCTTTTCACCAAAAAACAACCTGAATAAAATACACAAAAACAGTCATACATACCATATTATACTTACTTATACTTACATTCTAAGTTAACCATAGCAATTAAGCATTTAAACATTTACCATCTACATTACATCAATTTACCTTTATTCATACAAACCAAATTCAAAACCAGGTACATTTAACTTCTTGTCATCATTATATACACATATAGTCCATGTTTCTTTCGCCGTCTTCATTCTTCAGGTCTTCTTGATAAGGCGTCAGCAACACAGTTCACTGACCCTCTGACCACCTTCACTTCAAAGTCATAGTCCTGTAGGTTTAAAGCCCACCTCATAAGTTTGCTATTGTGGGTTTTCATTGTCTTTAACCATTGCAATGGTGAATGGTCAGTACACAGAATAAAATGTCTTCCCCAGATGTAAGGCTTGGCCTTCTGGATCGCGTAGACTATGGCCAAACACTCCTTCTCCACGGTTGCCAAATGTCTCTCACCTTTTTGAAGTTTCCTACTCAGGTAGGACACTGGATGTTGGTCACCATTCTCATCCTCCTGGCACAGAACTGCTCCTACCCCGCTGTTAGACGCATCGGTGTAGATGATGAACTCCCGGTCGAAGTCTGGAGCACGCAGGACAGGATAGTTGATTAACGCCTCCTTCAACCTCTGGAACGCCGCCTCACAGTCGCTGGTCCACGGGATGCGGTCATCAGCCGTCTTCTTCGTCAGATCGGTCAGCGGAGCCGCAATCTCGCTAAACCTCGGGATGAACTTTCTGTAGTAGCCCACCAACCCAAGAAATGATTTGACTTTTTTCTTGGTGTTGGGTCTAGGCCAATCACGAACAGCTTCTATTTTGGCCTCCAGGGGTTTTATCACTCCTCCCCCTACCATGTGACCCAAGTATTTTATTTCTGGGCTACCCAGCTGACACTTGCTGGCCTTTACTGTTAGCCCTGCTGCACTTAACCTCTGCAGCACTAACTCCAGGTGTATCAGGTGATCTTCCCAGGTATTACTGAAGATCCCTATGTCGTCAATGTAGGCCACTGTAAAGTCACTGAGCCCTGCCAAGGTCTGGTCCATCAGCCTTTGGAATGTGGCTGGTGCATTTCTGAGACCAAAGCTCAGGACTCGAAACTCATAGAGACCAAAAGGGCTGCAAAAGGCAGTTTTTTCTTGATCCCTGGGATCAATTCTTAATTGCCAATATCCCTTTACCAGGTCCAATGATGAGATGAACCGACAACCCCCTATGGTTTCAATCAGGTTGTCTAGCCTGGGCATTGGGTAGGCATCAGGAGTGGTTACACGGTTTAATTTCCTGTAATCAACACAAAACCTAACGCTCCCATCAGGCTTGTCCACAAGGACTATCGGAGAGGACCAAGGACTAGAAGAGGGGACGATTATGTTCTCCCTCAGCATCTCGTCCAGCTCCTTCCGCACCTTGTCCCTATAGGGTCCCGTTACTCGGTATGGGGATACTGCCTGCGGGGGTGCATCCCCTGTGTGGATCCGATGCATCACTCCCTTCACTATCCCCGGCTTGTTGGAAAACACCTGTTGATATTTACTAAGCAGCATTTTTAGTTCTTGCTGCTGGTCTTGGGTGAGTGCAGGACTGATCTTTACCTCCTCTGGGTTGTATTTTACTTCCCCTCTACCCTCCCAGAAGGGTAATTCCGCTTCCTCACTCTCAGCTGCTTTTATCGCGAATAAAACCCTCTGTTCCCCTCTGTAGTAGGGTTTTAGGGCATTCACATGAACCACCCTCCTTGCCTGGTTCTCCTCCTGCTCTATAAGGTAGTTCAGGTCTGACATCTTGGAAATGACCCTATATGGTCCTGCCCATTTGAGCTGCAGTTTATTCTCCCTGCAGGGCCTAAGCCAAAGCACTTCCTCCCCTGGGTCAAAGTGCCTCTCTCTAGCTTTGTGGTCATACCATGTTTTCTGTCTGACCTTCTGAGCTTGCAGGTTTTCTGCTGCCAGCTCTAGATTTCTCCTTAGGTCATTCATCAAGGTGTCTATGTATGTCACAACGTCTTGTGGGTCATCCTGGGTGATCTGCTCCCAAATTTGTTTGATCAAATCAAGGGGCCCTTTCACCCCTAAGTGTGCAGCAGACATGTCAGAGTGACCCCTTTGTAAGATCATGGGGCGATACTTTTCAGGTACCACCAGCTGACTTCTGATCCCATCTCCCCCTTTTGAGATATTCCTCAGGGTCTCTCTATATAAAATCCCCTTTTTCTCCAGAAATCTCACTGGGGTTTCAGGTGTTAGCTGGGCGTCAGTCACCTGTTCAAAACACTTTTGGAGAGTGGCGTCTGCCTTTTGCTCCTGTCCAAATCTGCTGTCTGTGGTTAAGGTTTCCACCACAGCTTCTGAACTCCCCTCTGCTTCCGTCTCTGGCTCATCATTACCCCCCTGAACTGTCCCTGTGGTGGCTTGTGAGCGTGTAATCACTAGCACCCGTTTCACATGTTCAGCCAGGTCATTTCCCACGAGCACGGCTGCTGGCAGAGTCGATGAAATCGCTAGCCGCCAATCTCCCCTCCAGCCTTGAAAGTTGACAGGTACCTCTGCTACTGGCAGAGAGATTACCTGCCCCCCAATCCCTGCCACCTTTATGCTCTCATTTGGGATTATAAACTCCCTAGGAATAATATCTGGATGGCACAGGGTTACCTGGGAACAAGTGTCCCGCAGCCCCCTATACTGACGGTCAAGGATTCCTACGTCCACCCCGGCTGTCTCAAACAACTGAGAATCTGTTTTCACCAGCAAGCAGCGTTTTACCTCCACAAGAGGACCATTTTCCTCAGCCTGATCAGCAGAGGTAGCTGTTCCAGACTGAGTAGCCATGGCAACAGGCTCCCTCAGTGACACTGAGCCTTGCTCTTTCTGGACACAGAACACAGCTTTTGGCTTGGTCCCACTAGAATTCTGAGGCACCATTCCTTTTAGCTGCTTTAATTTCTCACACTCTGAGATTAGATGACCCTTTCCCTGACAGAAATAACATTTTCTGGTGTATTTTGATTCTCTCTCATCTTGTTTTGGTTTTCCCTCCAAAATCTGAGGTCTTAGTTTCATGTCTGAGGGCTTCCCTTCACCATGGGCCCCTCCCCCTTGCTGGCTTTTCCCTGGTCCCTGAGAGTACTTGCTGTAGGTTTCTTTGGGTTTACCTACAGATTTCCCCTCACCCAAGGGCTTTCTTATTTGGGAAATAAAATCTGCGATCTCTGCGGCCGCTGCCACAGATTTCGGTTTCCTTTCCCTCACCTGGAATTTCAATTCCCCTTGCAGGACTGAATAGAACTGTTCCAGTGCTATCAAGTCTTTAAGCTGCTCATAGGTCTCTGTCCCTTCCTGCGATAGCCATTTCTCAAGCAGCCTCACCAATTGGGCCCCCACTTGGGTAAAAGTCTGCTCTGGCTTCTTGGTGAGGGACCTGAATCTTTGTCTCAGCTGCTCTGCATTTATCCCATGTCTGGCAAACACCAGTTTTTTAAACTCTGCAAAATCTTTCATCAGTTCCTCAGGCATCTCGGCATAAACCTCAGCCAGGCTACCACTGATTAAAGACCGCATGATGGTCATCTTCTCAGTTTCCCTCACTGAGAAGTCCACAAACGCTCTTTCCACTAAGGAAAAGAACACCTCAGGACAATCTCCCTTGTGGTACACAGGGAATTTCTTCAGGTCAGCCTTAGACAATTGGCCTCCCTCAGAATCCCTATTATTATTATTGTTCTGATTCATCAGTTCCAATTTTTTTAATTCAAACGCCATTTTCTCTCTCTGCAATTCCAATTCAATTCTCTGTATTTCAAATTGCCGCTGTTTCTCCCTTTCCCTTTCTTCTCTTTCCCTTTCCTCCATTTCAAATTGCCTCATCCTCAGTTCATGCTGTTGGGCTATGAGCAATTTTCTAAGTTCTGGGTTCTGCTCTCCTGTGCTGTCACCCTGCACTGAGCCAAATTCATCCTCAGAACCTTGGTCAATCTGGGGGTCTTTCACTTCACTCATTTCTGCTACTTGGCTTCGAGTCAAGGGCATAACCCCCCCTCAGAACAGGCTGCTTTAAAAAGTCAAGCCTCAGAATAAAACGACCACTTTTTTCCTTCTTGCCTCAGAACCAGCTTTCCTATAGAGATTGCTGCTGTTCTTCAGCACTAACTTGCAACAGTATCGAGTCAGAGCCTACCCCCCTCTGCTGGGCCTCTCAGCTGGCAAGCTAGCTCACTGTTACTACGCAGTTTTTCCTCAGCTTTTTCCCGCCAAAACTAGGCTGCCTCAGAGCACCTTAATCTAAGTCTCCCCAGTTGGCACGTTCTTCTACTAGCGCACCTCCCCGTGAGGTACACCTAGAAGATTACCTACGCGCCTCAGACTGTCCCTGACTAGACCCCCCTTGCTCTGGGCACACTTGCCAAGGCTTTGCTGGACCGCTGGACAACTGGACCAGTCGTATCCCACACGCTGGACACCAATCAATGTGACAAACCCAGACCTACTGGGATATGTCACACAGTTACACTAAGCTGCCACCAACCATTCCCTTTAAGAAGTCACACAGACCAGGGATGGATTTTTAAACAATAAAAGAATAAGGTTTATTTACATACAACACACAGGGATAATAAAATGATTAGGTGAATAAAACAAAGTAACGTGGCTTATTCTCACTCATACAAGCATACAGTTTGGTTCACACAGAACCCTTAACTTGAAGCACAGACCCTGAACCTATCAGTTCTGGCTAACCAACAGACACCTGAACCTATCAGGTTGGTACTCTGACACACAGTAGTACCCTGTCTGACACACAGACTCCCACAACAGCTTCTTCTTCCCAGCTGCTGCTTCGTCACAACCCAGTGTCTCTCAGTGTCTCCCAGCCTCTCACACACAGGCATCACATATTTATACAGTACAGCCCCTCCTCCTGATGTCCCGCCTTCCACTCCCCATAGGATGGAACTTTCCCTCCAAACCCATGACAGACAGGTAACATCAGTGCTGTATGTAACACAGTCAACTTCACTGCACTGATAAATATATCAAATGTCAGACCTCAAGCCCCTGGGCAATTGTACTCCGCTCCAGACACAGAGTGTGTCTCATCCAATCTAGGCTCTCAAGCATCTGTGTCTGGAGCTGGGAGGCAGCAGTCCAGCAGAAGACATTGCTCTGCTGACTCAATGAGGTTACAAGCCAGGCGCTCCCTACTATTTATACCAGATCTGGCCAATCCATCCGTTTCTGCTGGTTAGAGGCAAATTATGTATCCACGTATACATTTCTGCCCCTGAAAATAAGTCATATACCTGAGATAGCTCTGCTCATTATTGAGAGCCCCTCTCACACTCAGCAGCTCGTTCTGTGGGACTATTCATTGACATGTATTTGCCACATTAGACTTTGCTATGTGCTCCATTACACCGTTAAAGGTAAAAGTTCCCCTTGACATTTTTTAGTCAGTCCTGTTCGACTCTAGGGGGCGGTGCTCATCCCCGTTTCCAAGCCATAGAACCAGCATTTTGTCCGAAGACAGTTTCTGTTGTCACGTGGCCAGCGTGGCTATACACGGAACGCTGTTTACCTTCCCACCGAGGTGGTACCTATTTATCTACTCACATTTACATGCTTTCAAACTGCTAGGTTGGCGAGGAGCTGGGACAAGCGACGGGAGCTCACTCCATCACATGGATTCGCTCTTACGACTGCAGCACACAAAGGCTTCTGTGGTTTAGCCTGCAGCGCCACCACGTCCCTTATTAGACTGTTATCTAGGCATATACCGTATTTTTCGCACCATAAGACGCACTTTTCCCCCACAAAACAGGGGGGTGGAAAGTTTGTGCGTCTTATGGAGAGAAGAAAACAGATTATATTTTCCTGTTTTCTTCTCCTAAAAATTGGTGCGTCTTATGGAAAGGTGCGTCTTATGGAGCGAAAAATACGGTAAATGAGCGTGAAAATCCCATAGACATAATCATTTTGTTCATTGTTGTAACAGGGATTCCATTGCTGAGTGGTCTTGACTGGTCTCAGAGGGTCATACAGAACAAAGAGAAGGTGGCATACTCAGAGAAAGTGATAAAAAAGATCCACAGTTCTGTTCTTGGAGAATAACTCTTCAAAATATAAATGGTGTTGAATCCAATATTGTTCTAATGCCAGGTGTTCTTTTAAATCAGGATGCTGAAAATTTTCAAGGATCAGCTAGGCTAATTTAGTCTTCCATGTTTTGGGGTCCATCCAATGTTCCTTCTAAGCTGCGCGGCTGCGCAGTACTGCATTGGGTTACACAGCTGAGCCAGTGTTGCCTCCCATTTGCTTCCGGTTGCATCCGGAACCCCATGCACATGAGGTGGGGACCGTGCCCAGTGCTCCAGAAAATTAGAGGGAATGTTGCATCCATCCCATTCTTAACAAGCTCAAATCTTCAAGACTTTTCAGACTTATTTAGAGTAGAAATTCTGCACAATCCATGGTTAGTACATTGCTAGCATGTGAAAATAAATCAAAATGCAATATCCAGCCACTCACTTCTCAGAGTCCAATCAGACAGGCATTAAGCTCATTTTTGGTCTGTTGCAGGGACAAGTTGGTTCACTCCTTTCTCTGGCGATCACACAATGTAATTTTTGGACAAAATAGCCCATTCCCAGAGCATTTCTATCCACATCTTCTTGGGCCCTATCAAGGACTGCTTCTCTTTTTGGTGCAGGTAGGATTGCTCCATTTTGGTTCGTTTCCAGCGTGTGCAATATGAGTCACTTCAGGATACTGGCAAATTAAACACTTCCTCTGCTTCTCTGTGGAGGAGTAGAGGAAGTAAAACTTGCAGTGGATTTAGCAGTGGGCAGGTTCATGACTGGAGCTTTAAGACAAGTGAAAGGAAAGGGAAAAATACCTCTCATTGCCCCCTCCTGTCTCTTCCCACTTCTGAGAGGGTGCTCTTTAATTGTTTAAAATATAATTGATACAACACATCTGTGTTTCGCTACTGAATCTTAAACATATATGTTTTAAAGTTACTCTACCTCTCCATGGAGAAGCAAAGAAAGTGTTAAATTTGAAATATCCTGAAGTAGTCTCTTCTTAAGCCATTTTACAATATGGGAATTTGGCAGTGGACGGAGCAGGACCAAAGAGGATTGCTTGAAATAACATGCTGGACCGCTCCGTGCCTCCAGCAACCCTGTTCAGACTTATCCAATCTGCTCCTGTTGAGGCTGTAAAGACAAGCCCTTAGTTTCACAAAAACCAAGGAGCTCTTTCCAGGAACTAGATGGAATCATTATCATCTTAGAACTGCAGAGGTAGAAGGGAATGTATACTTAGCATAGAATCATAGAGTCTATACTTATCATAGAATAATACTTGTCTCTTCACTGTCCTATCCCAGTTATAGCTGAATAGGAAGGTGGTACATGGCTCTGCCATTGTGGTGCTGGAAGAAACTCTTGAGAGTCTCCTGGACTGCAAAGAGAAAAAATCTATCCATTTTGAAGGAAATCAACCCTGAGTGCTCACTGGAAGGACAGATCCTGAAGCTGAGGCTCCAATACTTTGGCCATCTCATGAGAAGAGAAGACTCCCTGGAAAAGACCCTGATGTTGGGAAAGTATGAGGGCAAGAGGAGAAGGAGACGACAGAGGATGAGATGGTTGGACAGGATCATCGAAGCAACCAACAAACTCCAGGAGGCAGTGAAAGGCAGGAGGGCCTGGCGTGCTCTGGTCCATGGGGTCACGAAGAGTCAGACACGACTTAACAACTACACAACAACAACACATGGCTCTGCCCCCCAACATGACTGACAAGCATAATAGCTCAATTCATGTCTTAGAACTCCCGAATAGCAGCAATCTTTCCATTTTCGCCAGACACAAGGCACAAGGTGGCAGAGAGAACTGGCACTGCAGAGTAGGCATGGTGCATTATAAGCCAAAGGCATTTAATTAGCTTTAATGAGAATTTTGAATGGAAACTGCTGTTTTGCAGGACAACTTCCAAATTTAAAATTTTAATAAAATGTCAAATATTGCAGGAATAATATTCATCTTTTTAAGCATAATCAGAGAACCACAAAAAGACTGGTCTGCTGGATGCCTTTATATGCGTAACTTTGTGATTCACGTGAAATTCCCAAGTGAATTAAATGGTATTTCCCTCTGTTCTTTTAAATTTTACCATCTGCTCATAGCTCAGCAATATAGATCCACAGCATAAAAATGGGCCTTTTCCAGTCCATCAGAAGTGGTTTTGGGATTGAGTTTCTATTAAGAGAAAGAGAAAAAAGAACTAAGGAATGAAGCAAAAAGCTGAAGACTGTATTATACTAGGAGATGTTATGTTCTTCAGTGTTCCGCTTAGACTGACTCTGGATGCTCACCCAAGTCCTAAGCAGTATGAGATACTTCTATATGAGACCCTTAAGTCTTCAAGATATAGCTAAACGGATTGAAAAGCTATTGAGCCCCATTCATTGAGAGTGAGGGATGTGGAGGAACAGGAATACTTGTTAAATGTCTCATTCTCGCAGATTTACTTTATCTTGTCATGAGGAGAAGCCTCGGCAAGGTATTTTTAATCACCATGAGAGTCTTCTGTTCCCGCTCAGAGAAAGACAAAGAGGTCCTTCCGTCCCTGAATTTTTAGTTCTGTAATTTGTGTAAAATGCCCGTCGCAGCCATTCTCAAACTTTCTTTGACCACAACCATAAACATAATATGAAAGAAATATAAGCTGAATCAGGATTGTACAAGTCGCATAACAAACCTTGTAAGGTGGTGTGGCAAGAATTGTTTCCAGTCTGTGGCTGAAGCCCAGAGTAGATTCACAGGACCTCCCAAAACTAGAATCTTTAGACGTGGCTATTCCCAAGTATAAAGGTTTGGCCCATTGATTGTCAAGCCTCATAAACACAAGTGGCTACACCAAGGGAATCCATAGTAACCCAGGCACCTTGGGTTACTATGTAACCCAAGAACATCCTTTTTGCAATAGCTAATATTTACCGCAGTGGAATACCATGTAGTCACAAACATTCAGCAGCACAAATGATGGAAACATTCCTCATCTCTTTGGGATATATGCAAATAGAAGCAGCACAACATCTTTCAGCCACTGTATGACTTCACAAAAGGTGACAGTCAATATGGGATAACTAATCCTCAATTCAAGGACTGCCTTTGAGAAGGAACAATATTCCTTGTGCTCATCAAATTGCATGGGCTCTGTCCCCTTTGTTTTTATTGCTTGCTTTATGGTTATTTTAAGTGCACTTAGGTTTACATGTGATTACACAGGCAGGCCTTAGGGTCAAGGTCTGTTTCACATCTTAGTATCCCACAGGACCAAGATCACATTGGGTTCTTTCCAGAGCCCAGAGTTTCCCCTATATTTGTGATTGGGTTCTGGTTCAGTTGCTGATGTTCTTTCCAACTCCAGACCCACAGATGGGGATTAATGAATTTTAACAAGAACATGCGTATTTCACGAAAGAGATGGTTGCTCTACCACCACTTCAAAGGGTTCCTCTTCTAACATCAAATGATGGGTCTGCCTCTAACAACATTCAACATAGTCCCTTCTATAGTTGAGGTGCGCCACCGAATCTCTCCTTGTCGGTGGATAGATGAAGGAGTTGCTGCACATGGACTGCCGCAGGAGGGATGGTGTGCCCAGTCTCCTTCAGTGGCCTGCTCTTTTCGGGGTCTCTTTCCTCTCTCTCTCCAATCCCCAGAGAAGTCCCCCTCTTCCTCTCTACCAACCACAGCCATCCTCTCTGAGCCATTTCACCCATAACCTGTATCCCTTTTTTTCTCTCTCTCTAGCTTCCTTTGCTCCATTAATTCTCTCTCACCGCAGTACAAAGGTTTATGTAGGGGTTACGGTCTCCTCAATTTCCTCCTGAGCGACGATCAACATAAAATCCAGGGGTGTTCTTTCTCTATATACTCCCAGCCCTCTGGTAAATATCAGGCTCTTTCCTGAAGTTCTTTTGTCCCTCCTTCTCTCTTTCTCCTTCTTCCCTTTCGACTTCTTTCCCCTCAACCTGGTCCCCTTTCTTGTCCCCTGTTTTTAACTCCCTCTGGGTGATACTTTCCCTCACCGGTGGGTCTGTTCCTGGGCTTTCCCCCCTTCCTGGACTGAGGGTTCCTATTGGTGGTTCCTTTCCTGGATTCCTGGGTGCCTCTGGCTTTCTGTCCATGGGTATGACACTAGCTTTAGGACCATGGTCTTGTAGTCCTCCACCTCAGAGGGAAGAGGGGATGACACACGTGCAAGGAAGTTAGCCTCTCTGACGTCTTCCTCAGAACATGAGACTGCACATCCTCATGTGAAAACCATAGCATGTTCAATGTTATGCCACAATAAGCCATCATATGATTTAATCTCAACCCCATTAAAAAAACAACAACAAATTAACAGAAAGGGACAGGAATTCTTGTTTACAAATCACCCTCATTCAAAATCTTTCTACCTATTGCTTTGGACTTCATACTACATTACAGTGCTCATGAATGTGGACTGCATCAGCCGGAGTCTTCATTATGCTTTACTAAGAATGTGTCACTTCCTTGTGCTTTTGGAAAAGTATATATATGTAACAAATTAGAAGAAACTGGATGGGATCAATAATGTGTACTGCTACAGATTTATTATATTTTACTGTGTCCTCAAGTGATCTGTAGTACAGCTGAAATGAATTTTCACAGATGTGCCACATCTGATTTTTATGTTCTCAGGATATTTGTTGTTTGCTTTCAAATTGGCATTAGACACCAGCTCAGATACATGGGAGAGAATATTTTATAGATATTCTGAAGCCAAGGTAGGTTTTCTGCCATACAATTTGAAAAATAGCCATGGGACAGAAATATCCAGGGATCCCAGATTTTGTGCAGACTCTTCGGTTTCAGTGCTTCAGCAAATGGGTAGCTTGTGTTCAAAAACATCTGATGCCAGCCTGCTTCAACAAGAGTTCCTAAAGAGAGTGAAGAGTCAGAAATCTGAAACCTTATGTTTGCCACTGATAGACAATGCAAAAATGGCTACAGCACTTCTCTTCATCAGAATGTGATGCAACTGGTGGGCTTTCCTCAAAGGGGACTGTATCTCAATAAATTGCAGAAAAATGCTGCATCTGCTTTAAAAGAGTGTGCCCCAGGACCCTGGACCCTTTTCCCTACGAAGCTGGGCTGAGGGTGAAGGCCAGGTATGTTTGCATGGATGTTTTGCTGAGGTTTTTTTTCTGGGGTTTCTTTTTGTCTCCTCACCACATGGCCTGGGGGTGGGGCCTAGGCGGTGGGGCTTTCTGCTTTAAAAGAGCCTGTCCCAGGACCGCACGCCTAAGGGCGTGTGAAATTCTCAAATTCTATCTCTGGCCTTAATATGGCAAATAGGAAAGCCAATTAGATTTGCATAAGCCTGGGAGGCAGGAAAGTTTTAAGGGTCAGATTATACTTCCACACTATTAAAGAGCAGGCCGGGTAGGTGGGGCTCGTCAGCCATGGAAGGCAGCCCATCTAGGAGAAGGAAAACTCCGATTCCAAACCTCGCCTGCCTTGTGGCTATATCCACTCATGGAAAAGGCTTCAGGAGTTAACCTAGAGGCAAAATCCGGAGCTGGAGTCCTGAAGGCAGCTCGTGTCGTTCTGCCAACTCCTGCGACGTTGCTGGAACCAGTCGTATTGGCTCTTGCCTTTCCATTGGACCATTTCAGCAACGTGGAGAGGGGGGATTTGCTGCTTGGGTAACAGCCTATCCTCCATATTACTTTACCCAGGCTTCATGCTCTGGAGAGGACATTCCTCGATTCAGAGCATGTCACCATAGTCTCTCGAGACTGAAGGATGCCTATGATGACTGCATATGCAGGGTTTTTTTTGTGCTATCTGTATTTGTAGCTTTTTGGGGGAAAAGTTGAATGGCAAATAATTTTTTCTTACAGAATAAGAAAAAAATTGCTGTCGTGGTTGCCTCTGCTGAAGGGTAAAAGCTGCAGAGTTTCCAATGAACAGCTACTGGGATTTGGGGGGCATGTATCTGCAAGAACAGACTTTCCATTTGAAGTGCATCTGAAAAAAGACTTTGTGGCTCTCTGCTTTGAAAATGGATAGCACAGACTCAGAAGGATTGGAGGGGCTGACAGTAAATTACTTTCCTCTCAGACCTTGGCTCCTGTCATTTTGTATGACAATGGCACAAGTCACAGAGCTGTCTCCGGACAAGGACACTTCAAAATTTCAGAAGGAGAGGTGCAGGATCTATGGAATTGTGATGCTCAAAAACCAGTGCAATGCTTTTGAAACAGTGAAGTGTGATAGTGTTAACAAGGAGAAAAGAAGTAGTTGTGAAAGTCATAATCCCTTCCCTAGAATGCAGTATTCAGAGAGAACTTGGACTGGAAATGCAGACCTGTTACTCACAAATTCCAGATCCCAGCCATAGAGGTTTCCCACTGAAAATACACTTCTACCTTCAACGCTGCTGGGTTTGGGAGTGCTGGACCCCCGCCCCCACCTCCTAACCTCCATAACCCTAACCCTACTTTCTCGCAGTTCAAAATCTGTGTATAGCTCTTATGCCCCCCCTCTCTCTCACACACACACAAACACACACACACACACACACACACACACAGAGAGAGAGAGAGAGAAACAGATGAGCTTACTGTATCAAATGGATATACTGGGTGATGATTACAATACTGTACTGCATTTACAATTCATATTTACAAAGTTCTTTATCCACATTGATCACATTGAGTAGGTTGTGGGGAAGGGGTGGAAGTGTAACTTTACACGAATACATCATAATTTGAGCCTGGATTTTTTTGCTTTTCCATTTCTCATAGTAACAATGCTTCTTCCACTGTTTGCTTAGTTTCAGTGCAACAACAACAACAACAGTGATAATGATGATGATGATGATGGAAACCTAAATGATTATATCAGTACAAGTAGAGGAAAATTACTTAAGGCAGTGAAAATGGAGAATATTTTGAAAAAAAAAACAACAGAAGAAAAGGCTCAATATAAGAAACACCAAGTTGAAAACAAATTAAATAGCCAGAAAAATAAACCACTACATGGACAACACCTGAGAAATACTGATGGAAAGCATGGTAATAATTCAACATGGGCGTGGCTAAAACTGGAGACCATTAAGAAAGAAGTGGAGAATTGAACTCCCAACCTCTGGCTCCTCAGCCAGAGACCTAAGCCACCAAACTATCCAGCAGTTCTTATCACAGAAGAGTCCATGTTGTAAAAGAAGTTAAAAAAACTGTCTTAAATAATCAGAACCCTTCTACAAGATTGTCTAATGTCAAGTTGTTTTCTGGCACTGCTTTTTCTTCGTCTTCTTCCTTATCTTCTGTAACTGGGTCAGAAGTGCTCATCTCCATCAAGTTGTCTTTTCTTAATTCCTCTGACAAGATGTCTATTACCTTTTGAATTCCTCCAAGATCCATGTCTCAAAATCCTTTACCCTACATCTTTTTTTGTCATATCCCCAACCTCTTCCATGATTTTCTTGATTGGCTCTGTTGTATGTCCAGATAAGTCACACACAAATCTGGACGCACCCTTAATTCAGCAGAAATCTGTTGTTTCAGGCTTAATGTCTTTCATGTTTTTCCCTCTATAACAATGATCGCACCTTTAATAGTGTAATCACTCCAGTCTTTCACAATGTTCTCTCTATCAAGTTATCTTCCACAGCATTGCCAATCCTTTCCATACAGTGGTGTGTGTAGTGAGCTTTTAAAATATGGTGCTAGAGCATAATTTTGCCGATACCCTGGACTGCCAGAAAGACAAACAAGGGCATCCTAGCACAAAGGAAGCCTGAACTATCTCTGGAGGCAAAAGGGTTGAAACTGATGTGTTCATATTTTGGCCACATCACGAGGAGGCAAAATCTTCTGCAAAAGACAATAACGCTGGGAAAGTTTGAAGGCAGCAGGCAGCAGGAAAAGAGGAAGACCAAATACGAAATGGACTGACTCCCTTAAAAAATCTGCAGGCTTGAGTTGACAAGAGCACAGCAGGGCTGTTGAGAACGTGACATTTTGGAGATGTCTCATTCACAGGGTCACCATAAACCAGAGGCGGATTGACACCATGTAACAACAACAGTTAATTTAGGATTCACAATTAGAGATGGGGGTATTCGTATACAAATATCCCTGCACAGCTGGATGTAATGAGGGTCCGTCCCCCCCAGGGCCAGACCGTCCACTCACGCGTCCGCCACTGGCTTCACTCTCCCTTCTGATTGCTCCAGAGCTCACGGTCAGCTATCCACTCGTCAGCCTGGCAAGGAGACTCGTCTCCCCTCCTTCTGCCAAGATGGATAGCCAATCAGGAACTCTAGAGCATTTGGAAGGGAGAATGGAGTGGACGGTTTGGCCCCAGGGGACCCTTGTTACGTCCAGCTGTGCAGGAGTATTCGTATTGGTATATGAATACCCCCATCTCTATTTGTGAGTTTGGGTAGGTGTTAGAGAGCAAAGTATGTAACAGGAAATTTAAGAGGCATTCAAGAGAAATTTGGACAACTACCTGGCAGATATCCTTTGATTTGGATTCCTACATTGAGCAAGGATTGGACTCGATGGCCTTATAGGCCCCTTCCAACTTCATGATTCTATGAAATTAGCTGAGAAATAGGTAAACAATTAAATGACTAATTAAAAAATTATCAACCCCACACTATTCAAAACAAGAAAAAAATGTAGCCTGAAAATAGCTGTCCTAGAGAAATGATACTGTACATAAAACTGGACACCCTGTGCAGCCTTTCTAAAGATAGCACACGGACATTCAGAACAAATAACTACGTTAACTAAAAATACACATTTGCGTTCTCTGGCCTTTCTTCCTCTATCCCCCCCTCCTTTTACTTGGGTAAAGCCTGTGCCCGCCTCTAAACCTTCATTTCTCACCACATATATTTTTAGGAGAAGCCCTCCCTCTCTGTGTACCCTTTCTGGGACAATCCGCAACAGGTTTCCCGTCATTTCTGTTCCACCCTACACTTTTGTTAATCCCCCTGTCTCTTGCATTTCGCTCTTCTCTGGTGAATAAACAACCTGCCCACTACCTTTCTTCCTGCAAGTCTGTCACCCCGCTTGCCCAACCCAGACCTAAATCCATCACCAATTTCCTTTTCCTACTCTTTCACAGTCTTCGAGTCCTGTCAACCAGATCCAATCTCCTTTGGTTCCTCACAATAAAGTCAACCTTATTTTTATTTTTTTAAAAAAACAGCAATCTCATGGTATCTCACCCGATCCTCTCCTGATTATGGCTTCATTGAGCAACTGTAGCATATTCTCCCTAGCTTTGAGTTAACACAACATCTCATGGACCATCTTTACATTATCGGACATTTGAAGCAAGATGGGTAGGCAGGCTGTATTTTGATTCTGTGTTTATTACATAGTATTAATTTTATTACTGTAATACTTGTTTAATTCTTTTTAAATATTTCTATACCTACTGTTTTAGCTTTCAAATATTATTTTTTTAAATGATGCGAGATGCCTCTTGGGTTCTTTTAAAAGGAGAAATGTGGGATAAAAATATTATACATACATACATACATACATACATACATACATACATACATACATACATACATACATACATACATACATACATACATACATACATACATACATACATACAGTCGTGCCCCGCTGGACGATGTTTCGGGAACCGATTTTTTGCTTTATGACGATCAGCAAACAGCTGATTGTCAGGTTTCAAAATGGCTGACGGCTTTCAAAATGGCACCCCGATGTTTTCTAGGATGGATTCCTCGCTATACAGGCACCGAAAATGGCTGCCGTATGGAGGATCTTTGCTGGACGGTGAGTTTTTCAGCCCATTGGAACACATTGAACGGGTTTTCAATGCGTTTCAATGGGATTTTTTCATTTTGTTTGATGATGTTTTTGCTCTACAGTGAGACAGGCAGACAGACAGACAGACAGACAGACAGACAGACAGACAGACAGACAGATAGATAGATAGATAGATAGATAGATAGATAGATAGATAGATAGATAGATAGATAGATAGATAGATAGATAGATAGATAGATAGATAGATAGATAGATAGATATAGTGAAGTGGCTTAATAAGCCAGACACTTCATGAATCTGCAAATAAACACTTCCTTTGCTCTTATATTTATATATATATATATAAATTCTGTTGTCAGGAGAGATCTATACACTGATAATGCACAGGATAGAGTACAAAAAGCTAGATGCCAAGGTTGCAAGACAGGCTGAAGGAGCAAGGATAATAATTTCTTATTCTTAGACATTAATAAGAAAAACAAAGGTGGTAGACTCTAGAATCATGTCTCCTGTAGAGATAGAATTATTTTCATTTTTTAAAGCATAAAATAAATTACTCCCCAAAGAAAAATTTGGAACTAGACTAAATTCAATACACAAATTTAATGGCTGGAAAATTAAACCCCAGTGGGGTTAATTGTCTTTTGGCAGTCTACAATCCCACTCTAAAGGATTAATAAAAACATGCTTAGGAATTGTTCTAGTGCGCAATGAGTCAAATTAGATTCTTGTGTGTTTTTCTTCAAGTAACTGATGCAGTCACCTAGTTTTCTATGTCTGTTTAATGCAGTTAAATGTAATTTGATTATTGGAAGTTTTGAGAGTGTATTACTATGCACACCATGGAATACTAGTGTGCTAAATGGAATATTTATAGAGGCAGGTATGTTCTACTCCAGATGTGCAGGGATTTGCACTTATGGCTCCCAATGCAGTATACAAAAAATGTGTGCCATAAGTTTGGAACTCTTGCTTTTCCCCTCAAACAGTGTTATTATTGCTGCTTTTCCATTGCCAGCACACCACGAGTAGATAAGCTATTAGGAATAACTCATTGTACAATTTCATATACACCCAAGAGTGATTCACATGTGCATGAACATTGCTCGATTGTGCAAGTTTTGATCAAGTGCAGCTGAAAGAATCAGTTCCACTGAAAAATATGACGTACTAGGAAATGTCTGGAAATGTCAATCTGTGTATGGAATGTACAATCTAAAATATTTATACAGTGCAGAATTGAGGTATGGTTATTTCTATGTTTATCAGCCTTATGTTCCAGCATGAACATCAGAAGCCCCGTCCAACATCCAGCCACCAGGTTTGTTCTTCTATCACTGCTGCATCTGCACGAACCAGCCTCTGCCCTTCTTCCTTTGTTGCCAGCTGCCATCTTTGCTGCCATCGGTCTCACCAATCCCTGTTCTGGTAAGTCATGTGATAAATCCTTCTCCTTTGGCCAGGTAGGGATCACACCTAGGCTGCCTTTATTTCTCTCAGACTGAAGTACAATAGTTCAAGTGCTGGCCTTGACTATACAGTGGTGCCTCGCTTTACGATTGCCCTGCATTACGACGAAACAGCATTACAACGATCTTTTTATTTATTTATATTTATTTTATTTACAATATTTTTAGCCGCACCATTGCCAGTGGCTTCTGGGCGGCCACTGTGATCGCTTTTGTGATTGCAAAATGACGGTCTGAATAGGGGTTTTTCGCTTTGCAGTGATTGGTTCCCTGCTTCGGGAACCGATTCTTCGCAAAACGACGATTTTCGGACAGCTGATCGGTGGTTTCAAAATGGCCGCCGGGTAAATAAAATGGCTCCCCGCTGTTTTCTGGGATGGTTTCCTCGCTGCACAGGCACCGAAAATGGCCGCCCAATGGAGGATCTTCGCTGGACGGTGAATTTCCAGCCCATTGGAATGCATTGAAGGGGTTTCAATGCGTTTCAATGGGCTTTTTATTTTCACATTATGACGTATTCATTCTATAGCGATTTCGCTGGAACGAATTAACGTCGTAATGCGAGGCACCACTGTATATAGAAAAGTCAGAAATAGCCACCATCCAGATCACATTAGAAGCTAACTCCTACATGGTGTCTGTTCCCTGCTGTCAAGTCACAGCTGACTTGCAGTGACTCTAATAGGGCTTTCAAGGTAAGTGAGGTACTTCAGGAGTGGTTTTATCAGTTTCACTCCCCCAGTGAGCTTCCATGGCCAAGTGGGGATTTGAACCCTATTCTCCAGAGTTGTAATCCATCATTCTTTCCACGACATCACACTGGGAAGCCAGTTTCTACGTTATATGAGAGTAGACCTTTGGTCTAGATGAGCGGGATAGAAATCCAATAAATAAATAAATAAATATGGGACATGGTGGCGCTGCAGGTTAAATTGCAGAAGTCTCTGTGCTGCAAGGTCAGAAGACCTGTGCAGTCGTAAGATTGAATCCACGCGGCGGAATGAACTCCCGTCGCTTGTCCCAGCTCCTGCCAACCTAGCAGTTCGAAAACATGCACATGTGAGTAGATAAATAGGTACCACCTCACTGGGAAGGTAATGGCGTTCTGTGTCTAGTCGCGCTGGCCACGTGACCACGGAAACTGTCTATAGACAATTGCTGGCTCTGGCTTGGAAACGGGGATGAGTACCGCCCCCTAGAGTTGGACATGACTGGACTAAATGTCAGGGGGAACCTTTACCTTTACCTAATCCCAACTGAATTCAATTGATTTCACTTCTGAAATCCATGTCAAGGATTGTTCTGGCTAAAACCTCATATTTGAAGTTGGCACTTGGAAAATACAAGCTATGGTTTAGGATTTTGACTGTAAGTCTACTAAATCTGCCCTTTTCCCCACTACTCATTTGTGCTAAAACATTAGACTAGGCCTAGTGATTTCCAGATTTAAAATGAATACATGAAAAATCTTTTGGTTTTGCCCAAGAGAGCATATTTGTCTTGAAGTTGTATAGTGCATGTGCGTGCATGTTCCACACAAACATTTTCCTGTCTTACTATATAGACTCACAGTGCTCAGTACAACTGGCCCAAAGAAGGCAGAGATTTGGGTTCTTGGGCCACAGGTCCTCTTTCTTAACTGAAAAGATCTGGAACAGCTGTATGTCCATAGGACTCCCTTCTCAGATGACCAACAGGAATGTCAGGAAGGGAAATAATGTGGCATGCAGACACATGGCTGGAAAAAGTACTGATATGAATTTATTGAAGAAGTGAGGGGGTATATCTGAACACTCTTTATAGATGTGGACACTTATACTGCCTTAATTTACAATTAAGTAGTAAACTTGCTTCCTAGGTTATGAACATAATAAAACAAGCTGCTAGATGACACTGAATGTCCATCTAGTCTGGCCTTTGTTCTCCCAATGAAGTAGTAAACTTGCTTCCTAGCAGCTGAAAGTCCTGGGTAGCCCATAAACAGAACATGAGCGACTAGCTCCTTCATATCATGTGCTCTAGAAAAAGGAGTTCAGGGAGATTTCACCTTTGATATTATACCGCTATCGTAACTGGTTACATCAGTCGTGTGTTCTGCTTTACAATTCCTACAATCTTTTGAAAATGCTCCCTGTTTGAAGGATTGTCATGGCCAAGGGAAAGATGCTTGACGTTAACCATGAAGAGTTAACCAGGAGAGTGACCAGGTGCACAATCCACCCAGTCACAGATTTCTGCTGAATTAAGGGTGCGTCCAGATTTGTGTATGACCTATCTGGACATACAACAGAGCCAATCAAGAAAATCATGGAAGAGGTTGGGGATATGACAAAAAAAGATGTACAGTGGACCCTTGACTTACAGACGGCTTGACTTACAGACTTTTTGAGTTACAGACTTCTCTGGCCGCAAAATTTAGGTTTGACTTGCAGCCTGAGAATTGACTTACAGACCAGAAAAAAACCAAAATGGAACAAAAACGGCCTGTTACGGGATTAATCGGTTTTCAATGCACTGTAGGTCAATGGAGACTTGACTTACAGACTTTTTGACTTGAGAACCACCTTCCAATACGGATTAAGTTCTCAAGTCAAGACCCCACTGTATTAACATGCCTGCATGGGATCAGTTTGCATATCAGGAAAGTTCTTTCCTTTACTTGCGGCTTTGTGAATGCAAAAGGAAAAGCACACAGTCATGAGAGCCCCAGCTAATCTCATCAGCTCCAAGAGAACTAAGCCAGACAAGGGCTTTCTCTTGGCAATTTCCATTTTTTCTAACCTCGATTCCCCTGCCCTGCTTCTAGTCCTGGAATATTGTCGTCCTCCTTTGGGTGCTGAAGAATCTACAGTTGCATGTCCACAAAAGCAGACATTTATCTTAGCTTCTGAATCCTTCCAAGACAAGTGTCTTTGCATCAACATCTCCCAAATGTCAGGGCATACCAGTACAGAAGAGAAAGCTGGCCTCTAACTGCATCATTACTAAGAACATTTTGATCCAGGGATGTAATGAGAAGCAGCATTCAGGGACTCCCCCCCCACACACACACCCTCACTGGTGGTTGTAATGTATAGGCGCAGGTGCATCATCCAGACGCAGGACAGAAACAATGGATTCCTGGCCCGGTTTGGCCGCCAGCTTGGATGTCTGCTTTGCTGTTTCATTTCCAAAACTTGTTACTAGAGCAACTTGGAGTTTCATTCCAGATTCATATTCTCTGGGCACTAATCAGGTGGGAGGGGAGGAAAAGGGATCCTTTTTCAAAACCCAGCATAAAAGAAGAAGAGGGAGGAAGAGGGAGTGTGAGAGAAAGACGGGGCAGAAAGACTCTATCAATGAGAAGAACGAGGCTGTGTCTGTGAACCAGTGCATATTTAGGAGGAAAATCTCTCTCCCTACCCCTGCTCAGACACAATTTCTCTGAATGTCTTACCCCTTACACGTTTTAAGAGATAATCTCCCCCCTAATGTCCATTCCTTTTTTAAACAACAACAACAACAACAACAACTTGGTCTGATATAAACAAATCGTTCTTCTTTTGTTTTTAGATTTGGGAAAGATGTTCAGAAAAATAAATACTGAAGACGAAAAAGAATGCATGGTAATGTTGATTGAGCTAACTGTCTAACAATCTGCCTAACTTATAAATAAGATGAGAGTTCATTTCTGCATTAGTCTAGTCAGAACTTCTTTAAAAATGTGCAGTGCCTGCTCTCCTTAAACCCCACAGGGGCTCTCAGCCTTTAGCAAAATTCAGTCCAGAAGTTTTGGGTGCAGGGTGGATTGGTCTGTTGAGATGGCTGGGCAAAGCGATGTGCCATCCAGCATGCTCCTCACATTCCCACAACAAACAACTCCTTGTAGCCTGATCAGCTACGAATTAAGTGCCTTCTACGGAATGTCATGGAAAGCAAAGTCCTTTTTTAAAAATATTGTTCCTTTCTCTCTCTCTCCCTGACGATCTGTTTTCTCCCTCCCCCTTCCTTCTTCTATCCCCACTCTTGCTCAGAATCTGCAGCCACGATACTGAGACTGCTGGAGGGTGCTTTCTCCCAGCTAAACAGAGCATGCCAAAAAGAATGCATTCTCTATGGCTGGGACAGAAAGGTCCACTGCAGCTCTTCAATCAAAAAGATGGCTCAGTCTAATTAAAAACACAAGAGGGTGCAGACTTCTTTCCAAATCCAAACGGTGTCCTCAACAATCCACGGATCATGTCTATCTGCTAGTGTGGGCAAACTCTTAATCTGCAACTGAAATATATTATCAGAATAAACACTGTACCACTAAGCTATGATCCTTCTGTAAGGAGATAGGAGGACTAAGGAACATAGCAGTGAAACTTGGCTTTCTCTTTGACCAATTCATATTCTACCATTGCAACATAACTGCTGCTTTGGTGGGATTGGGTCCCCAGTTCTACTGCTAACAAGGATCAAGCTGGTTGCACAGATTATGTTGTTATCTCATGCATCTGTATATTCTTTGTTTTCTGCCTTGATTACTTTAGTTGCAAATTATGGCATTATCATTGCAAAGCATTAATTAGACTCAGCAGTCTTCATGCTGTTGTGTCAGTAATTTATACTGACACAAAAGCAAAATTGTATTTAGGATGAATTAAGTCACATTTTCAAAAGTCTCAGATTTTCATAGCTAAAACTATTTAATGTATTGTAATTTATATCATTGTATATATTTATATTCCGATTTTAGGGCAACTCTACTAACAATGTGACTAATGTCTTATTATGTAAACATGAGATGAGATATGATCATTAAAACATGCATGTACGAGACCACTCTTCATTTAAGAAGATTCTATTTTTCACCTTTCAGCAGGCTTTTTTTTCATGTGTGTGAGAGAGGAAAAAGGGTGTATAACTCAAAGGAAACATTTTATTCTCTTTGAGCAAATTGAATTACAGTTGTATCCCATCAGATTACACTAATCAGCCGAGGAGAGATGGATTAAATTACAACCCAGATTCCAGGTCCATGTTTCAGTTCAAACTTCTGTGCTAACACATTCCTTTCCTTTAACAAACTAGAACCAAATGAGTATTGCAACACATAAATAATGGTCCCTTGATAAAGGGCTGCAATAAAATGGAAAAGAAAGTCTAAGGAGCTATATAGATCAAATACAAGGCTCTCAAGTATTGCCCAAAGGATTTAAAGTATGACTATCATATTAACTTTGTAATTGCCTGCATCTTTCTCTCTCTGTTGGGAGAGAGAATTTGACCCAGATGACACCTTTAACATATGGCTTAATGTCTTCCGACAATCTCAAACTGCTCATGAAAAATATAATTCCACTGAATGGGGAAACCCAAGACAATGAGGAAGTGCTAACTTTGACAATGAAACACTAATCTTTTCACAGCTTTGAAAGACACCAAGTTGTTCTACTCCTTCAAAACTTCATGAATCAGCGGGTGGAAGAGTGGCCAGGGCATGAATATACTGCAGTGACTGAGCACAGTGACTAAACCCAAACTGGTTTCTGTAACACCATTTTGCATTCCTGAAGGTCTCGCTGATGTCAGCAGAGTTCTTCAGGTCAATGTGGGCTGCAATCTACTGATACAACTCCAACCATAACAGGTACATTGGGGTCCACTCCTATTAAAGAAGGCAAGGAGAACACTTTAAGAGTGTCTTGCTATATCTGCCATAGCTGGCAAGAGCAGTGGAACTGTTCCAGTGACAGCACTGTAGTGGCGCGCTGTGTCACAGCCTGTACTGGATTCACACCAGCATGTGCATTACATACACCATGAAGTTCCTCGTTCTTTTCTGACAACTTTTGCTGTAATGGTACAGGGGTGGAGTAGCAGCACCCTTTACACCAGGCCTAGGAATCATGCAGTCCTTGGGCTGCATGTGACTTCAGAGTCCTCTTTAGACATTCAACCAACCAACCAACATAAGTGGTAGAAAAGTGAACATCTGCTGCTCAAAGAACCCCTAGCAGCAATTTGCTTTTAAAACAAGTTTTGCCCCCAACCTCTTAAAATGCATTCCACAAAACTAGAACTGGACTTCTGACCACTTCTGTTTTCATTTTTGAAAGATAGACATAGACTACAGTGAGTTCTTGTGGGTGGAAATGTTTAAATAAGCAAATAAAGGCAATCAGCTCTATCATGATTAGACGCTTAATCATCAGAACTCTGCCCTCCATCCAATTATCAGAAGATTATCATCCTACTTGATTAATCACTAGCAGAGAAGAAACTGACGGATACAGGACAAGATAGTATCCAGTCCCACAGATGTCTTTTTAAAAAAGTTATACTCTAAATGGTTTATAACTACGAAGTGCCAGCAATAATCTTCCTTCTCTGTAGTGTCTGCACAATGTCGAAAGCATGCACATTCTAGCTGGCAGATCATTTGCCTGGTTCTGCCATTCTTGCTGGCTGGCGTGAGCCTCTCCCAGGGTGAGGAAATACCCTGCAATGCTGTGGATGAGACTAATCAGATTAGATCTGTGCTGTCTGCTTTTGTGGCGACAGGGCGAGAGCTCCGAGAGGAAGGGCTTCATCTGTCACCTTTACTAATGTTTCAGCTGGCTGAGTTCATTGAGGATTCGTGATCCTCCACCACCGTGGCTATGAGTTACCAGATAAGTCTCGAGATAAAGATGCGAGGCTCATATGAGTGGGAGAAACTAGGATGACTGTTGCATTGCAATCTGAAATGTAAGAAGTTCACCTTTGTGTAAGACTTAGGGACCACGGCTTGCCAGTCTTGGGAATGTCTCCCTTTCACACCAGGAAGAGAAACAGCAAAATGCCAAATGGGTACAGCCGCTTCCCCAGCCATCTTAGCTAAATAACTTCCAGAAATGGTGATTCACTTCACCTCGTCCTCCCAATTTTGTGGACCGGGTGGAGGAAGAGGAGAATTGAATTCTGGACCTCTAGGGTTTGCCCATCCTTGGTTTAGGGATTTGGTAGCCTTTGATACTATGATCACAGGGTATGCACTTGTAGGTTGAGGATACACTGATGCAGGTGATTTAACTGTCGCTACCCATCCTTGGCAAAGAGTCGCAAAAGTGGATGCTGATGGATGGTCATAATATTCATGCTACTCACACATAGCCCTTCTTCAAAGGAGCTTAGGGTGATGAACTCAATTTTTATCATTACAATAACCCCAGGACTTATGTTAGTCTGAGAGACGGCAGCTACATTCAAAGCTCACTGACAATTTGTACTTAGATTCCCTCTTCCAGAACTCTACTCTCTCTACTACAGAAATGTAGCTATGTCTTACCTCTGAAGTCTTGTGAAGCTTGTAGTTCTTAAGAAGTAGTACCTGGAGCATGATAATTCACAGACTACTGTAGAGGAACATCAAGGGACCACCTCTTGGTCCGGTGCCCTGGGCTCCCACTTCTTTCCTTAAGATTTCCCCAAAAGATATCTCTCCCATACACTAATGGAGGAGGTGGGAAACTGGCAGAAACCTTAAAGAGGGAACACAGTGCTCTTACCCTATATACCTGGGGTTATTGTAATGATAAAAATGGAGTTCATAACCCTAAGCTCCTTTGAAGAAGGGCTATGTGTGAGTAGCATTTTCTCTTATTGCATCCATATTACTTGAGCCACTTTCTCACTCAGCATCTACTTATGCAGATAATTGATGAGATGATATGGAAATCTGAGAGTGGTGCAATGAGTAATATTGATGTCAACTGGTTCTCTTTCTTCTTTTTAATTATCCTCTGTAGGTGCAAGGGATGTTGGGGAAGCCGGTAGGCAGGATCAGATGCTTTATTTCTTGTTCCGCTGGCACTCTGACTCCACCATAAGTGTAGGTAAGCCGTGCAGTGCAGAGGAGCCATCTGGGCTACAGTAGCTGTCAGCTGACCTCATAGGGTAGTCCTTGTTAAGGCAGGATTGTAAAACCATAGTCTTAAAATTGGCTCCTACCAGTCGGAATAACGTGTTCCTATGAACAGCCAAGGGGAGCTTCATGGTGACTTGCCTCACCTCAGAGTCCTCTTTGGAACTCAGCTTTCACCCAAGCCTCAGATAAGCCCTGCCTCTCACCTGGATGTGTTTGTTCTGATTTTAGCCTTACCTGTTTAGAGTTTGCTGCTGACTAAGCACCCAGGAACGTGGTTGCTCGGCGGGCTAAGCCGCAGAAGCCTCTGTGCTGCAAGGTCAGAAGACCAGCCATCGTAAGATCGAATCCACGTGACAGAGTAAGCCCCCGTTGCTTGTCTCAGCTCCTGCCAACCTAGTGGTTCGAAAGCTTGTAAAAATACAAGTACAGTAGATAAATAGGTAGCACCTCGGTGAGAAGGTAACGGCATTCCGTGTCAAGTCACGCTGGCCACGTGACCACGGAAACGGTCTTTGGACAAACACTGGTTCTACAGCTTGGAGATGGGGATGAACACCGCCCCCTAGAGTCGGACACAACTGGACTAAATGTCAAGGGGAACCTTTACCTTCACCTAGCACCCAGTAAGCAAAAGGAGTGCCCTGCTAATGCCCGAAAAGATATTCATGGTTATAGACAAGAGATGTGAGCATATCAGGCAGAGTATATATAAGCCTACATGACAGCACAGAGTAGATGTTTTGTGTTGAAATGTGAAATATACTTTTATATGCTTTATATACTCTATCTATGAGCGGCTTGTTGACTATGGTGGTGGGCCATGTCCTCCAGATAATGAGAAAATACTATAGATTAATCTCTAATGTATCATAGAAAGAAGACCCCTCCTTGGAATTCTTATCAGTGATTCGAATTCAGAAGCTATTTTCCCATTATAAACCTATGATCATTTCCCTTCATTGACAGAATATGCCCACTTCAGAACATAAGCACCTGGCTGGATGAGAGCAGTCTAGCCTGTTCTATGTTGTCCCACTGTGTTCGGTTTTGCTCCCACAGAAACCAACCACACACCCCTGGGAATCTCATTTCTACACTAATCCCATTTAAAAACTTGTGAGATTACTTTGACAGCTTTGGGTGTGTGTGTGGATCCAATGTACAATGCAGTAGAATAACAGAAACAGAGGCCAAAGTTCTGCAGCGTGTATGTAACGGGAATGATGATGTTATCAACAATAAACTACAACTGATGAAAGACTTCCATTTTCAATTTGGAGGTGTGAACAGCTCACAAGCAATGAGATGAAACTGCATGCATCTCGAAACTGAAAAATTAAGTCTTCAGTTGCAGGCAACCTACTCCTGATGATGACAACGGCTAATGTATAGATGGTTTGGCCAGCGCAAGATCAGCAGGACTGAAGAGTTCAATGCTAAGTCAATTTGATCTTTGCCAATCATATTGCAAATAAAAATAAATAAATAAAAACTACATGTGCTGCTACTGTAACAACATCAATCAAGCCAAATTACACAAACACGCCTCCCTCCATATGCCAGGCTGAGCAAAAACAACTGGAACATCACAGGCAAAGACCACCTGACATTTCTATAAGCAAACCATCACCTGGGTATCGGAGACAACAGTGATATGATGTATGCAGGAGTCATTATTTAAAGCAAAAGAAATGCCTGTCTGGCCACTGTTCTGACTTCTTTCATTTACAAAGAGCACAAAAAGCAATTATTAGCAGCATCCAGAATAAAGAAAAGAGAAAGCAGATATCAATAAATTGCTAGGAGGAGAAATAAAACACCCCAGTCAACTTTCTAACCCCAAATGACTCTGAACTGCCATTTTAAAATTTGTCTTCGTCTGCTTTCCTCCAATTTTGAAGGCCTTTCACCTCTACAGTGGCCGAGTGAATAGGCTCTGTTCTGCTATAAATTCACCTTGCATTGTTTAAGAATACTATAACTTTGTCAATGTCTCAGGTGCTCTCAAGTAGTGCCAGCCCTTCTATCAAATAGTCCCAGTCTTGTCATGGCCTTCTTTCTGTGAACCTTAGGCAACAACAACAACAACAACAAAAACGGGATTCAACGTCACATTACAAACCTAGGAAAAAGGCTGTGTATATTTGACATAACTATATTGCTAATCTTGACCCAAAAGTGTCATTCTAAGAGCAAATCAAGCATGATCCTGGAACATTTCTCATAGCTTCTGTTCTGTTCTGGAATGAGTCAAGTGCTCCTGTATGAAATGCTGTGGTCGGTAGCTGTTGTAATAGCAATTAAGTGTCATGGTGCCTGGATTCTTTGAGAGGGATCTGATTGAAAGTTTAAAGGAGTTCAAACTAATTAGCTTACAGAAGAGTAAGGCAAAATATACTTTACAGCCTGTGACTGCACTGTCTAGGCAAGCGATGGCAGCTGACAGAACATGACTGTCTTAATCAAGCAAACAAAGAGCAGGACAAAATCTGATAGCTGGATGTGTTAATCAGCAATAGCTAATAGTGAGGGTAATTACGCTGGGAGAAGTTTCCAAAACTTGCGGTTAAACCCTCTATTGTGATGCCTTTCAATCATGATTCCAAAAGATACGCTTGATTCCACGGCAAACTGGGAAACTGATGCAGCAAACTCTACATCAAGCGTCTCACTGGGTTCGACAAACAGGTTGTCTGAGGCAGCACAGCAACTGGGACAGACAGCAGGGCCAGAAGGATGAGAGAGGCTAGAAGCAGAGTGGGTAAAGATAGAAAGGTTACTTACCTGTAACCATGGTTCTTCGAGTGGACCTCTGTGAATTCACACATATGGGTTTAGTCTGCGCCTGCGCTGACATTCTCGGAGCATTCTAGAGCTAAAAGTAACAATTTTATGGTGTGATCCCCCATGAGGCACAAGCTCCTCCCACCCAAGATTCCCCTCAGTTCCTGCAATTTGTCCGCCGGGCATGAGAGTTATACAACAATAAGATACCCGTGACGACAGAGGGGAGGATGGGTGGGTAGTGTGAATTCACAGAGGTCCACTCGAAGAACCATGGTTACAGGTAAGTAACCTTTCTTTCTTCTTCGTGGCCTCTGTGAATACACACATATGGGTGACTGGCAAGCTTACTTATTGGCAGGTGGGACGTCACGGTAGGAAGGATGGCATCACATTTCTGCCAAATCTAGTGGTATTGCATGTACCTACGTGTAGCCAGTATTGCTCTGCAAAGGTAGATGGCATGGATCATATTGGTGCACGGTAGATGTCGAGAGTCTCGATTGTACTCTGAATGCAGCCGAGGTAGACAGCACTCCGTGGAGTGAGGCTAAAGCTAATTAGACGGTGACTCGTCTGACTGCTGGCAAGCCATAGATACAGCCTGGACCATCGATCTAGAGATGGATAGGAAGAAACTAGACTTTTGAAATGAAAAGAATGAAAGCATCAAAAGAGCCTGTCATCTGTTTAGAAGCTCTGGTAGTGTCCAGAGAAAATGCTGGTGAGCATCTTACATAAATATTGTGGAGCATGTGCTTTAAAGGAGATGATGGTGATCTGAAGAATGATGGTAAGATGAAGCATAGATAAACATGAAAATTAATCGAATACGTCAGGAATGAGACATTAAAGTAGGAAGTCACTTTATCAGGAAAATTGAATAACAGGTGGATCAAATCACAATCCAGCTATTTCGCGCGTTCCCTTGGCAGATATGACAGCCACTAGGAAGGCTGTTCAAAGTAAGTAATTTGGCATTTGAAGAGAAAATGGGCTCGAATGGCGGGCACATGAGTGAATTTAGAAATCTATAGACCATTGAGGAACAATGTGTTTACATGGAGGACGGATGGTACTGAGTCCTGTGAAAAGATGTTTGACCCTAGAGTGAGACAAAAGTCCTACCTACCAACAATAGGAGATTACACGTCAGATCCCACACTGTCAGATCCCAATGTGCAACAATAGCAGATTATAACATTTTAAAGCATAAACAGAAAGCCAAGTAGGCAACAGTTTCTAAGAAAGTTGGTAAGGTAGTTCTTTGTTTCAGTATATTTAATAAAGATTTATTTATTTACACATCGACATCGAGTTCATGGTTTTTGAGCTCGATCGAGCACTGATGCCAAAGTGGGAGTATTTCCCAGGTTGCCTAGTTCATGGAAGTTAGGAGGTGAGGAACCAGAGGGAACTGACATGTGTCTGTCTATATCGATCTGAGACAGGCGAACTAGGACCAAGTACCTCAAGGAGGTATTTGGATCGCATTTGATTAGGAATGATGGTGATGGAAGATTCTCCGTAGAATGAAATGTATCGGAGGGAAGAGTTATGGCAAATTCCCTGTCCACTGCCATATGAATATGTCCCCAACAGTGTTTCCGTCCGCACCTGCACAGGAGCAATAAAACCTGTAGTCGGCGTACGGACCCCAGTGAATACATTGAAGGTCGATACTTTCCAATGGTGATAGAACCGAACTTGCAGTTACTTGGATTAGGGATCCTGCAGTTGGTCAAAAGGAAAAGATACCACTATTGGAGTGGTTGGAGGCTGAGTCTGGATTGCTTTAGCACTGAAGCCGTGGAGGCCATGAATTTGGGGAGATGATTGCTAGTAATAATTATTATTATTATTATTTTTTTTTTTTTAAGAAAAACATACGCTATAGTACCAGTACAGGTAGATGTCCATATCTCGCAGGGGAACGTTATTATCAAACTGATATCCTGTACCATCTGAAAGACCTTGCAAATGTTGAAAAATTGAATGGCAGTGAAACCTTAGGAATTACTGATTAGATAATAGTGTTGAGGCTGGAATCTGAAACTTGCGGTAGAATACACATGAAAAGATTTCTGAGACCAAGGATGGGACGGATGCCTCCGTCCTTTCTATGTATATAATAGCACAGAAGTAGAAGCCATGCATAAGCCAGATGTAGGAACTTGGATTATGACATGTTTGCCCAGGAGGCAGAGGTCTCTTCCTGGAGGATATAGACAAAAAGAGTGAGTCTAACGTTACTCAAAGGGGAACAAAGACAATTATATAACGTAACCTTGAGAGATGTGGTGACATTCTTGTATGAACCGAAATGTCTGGGAGGCTGAAACTCCAGACATGGTTGAAAGGACTATGGGTAGAACTGAAAGAGGGATGAAAGGGCTGTCGGCCCATATATAATTTAGCTGTTTTCCTATTCTGTGTAAATAATAATAATATTTCTAGTGTCACCGGTCTAAGACTGAAGAGACTGGTACCATGTAATGGAAGACATTCAATTCTGTCCTATGTGTCCTTGATGAGCCAGTGGTTCGTGACTAGGTGAGCCTTCTATAGATACTAAGGATGTGACAGTAGTTGAAGCCCTTTGCATGTCAAGCAGCAATCCTGTGTTGCTTTGCTAGAGTCGTGGTCTCAGAGCAAGAATTTCTAAGCTCTGTTTTAATGGATTTCAAGAGAGGTAGAATTTGAGACCAAAATTGCTCCAGGTAGGCGCCTATTGTGATTGATAGTTGGCCACATGGAGCAGAAGTGAATGAAGGGAATAAGTCTCCCTGCCAAAGACATCAATGTTTCTGTATTCTTATTAGTAGGGTTCAGGGAAATCATTTCTCGTTTTGGATAAATTTGTTCTACGATGATAGAAATGGGACTGGAGTCATCCCAAAATTTCTATGTCATTTCCTCGTACCTTGTACCTGTAATACATTCTTCCTAGATCTTTAATAGGAAGTGGCTTGGTGCAAGCATCCTTTATTAGCTTCAGCATGGTTAGTGTAAGTGCTCAGCTAAGTGATGGCTGGGTCTGGAAAAGGCGGTTCCTCCATTCCCAATAGACGGGATGCGGTGAACTGAGAAGTGAGCTGCGCGAATGAAAAGAAGCACACTGAAGGTGACAGAGGATGATAATGGATCGCATCATATTGGAGGGAGATTAGTTCAAGGAATGAGATCCGAGCTTATGTCCAGAATTGGCAGATTCGAAGCCAGGACCGGTCGTGCTCGATCATAATGGGCCTTGACACGAGATGGATTGGAATTTGGAAAGCATCTTTTCCTGCCAAAGTGTTATATGGTAGAGAAAAAGAACAAAAATCTTTTCCATGTTGAGGTCGATCCTAATGGGTTCAATGTACATCGAAGATAGTGGCAAAGCTGGTAGCTACGATAGAAAGAAGTCAAACGGACTGACTGGTTAACAACAGAGAAGTAAAGAGCCTGCTCAGTTTGCAGTCCTACCAGCAGTTCTGCCGGTCAAGGCACTGCCTCCCCACATGTCTAGGGGTGGCGGCTGGTAACTTTGGGGTTGAGGCGTTTAACGTTCCCGGAACGCCATAGGCTGATGGGAACATCTTCAGGCTCTTGCAGATGTTACAGCACAATGAATGTGTCACCTTCTAGATCCTGAACAGGTTATCAAGAATAACAATCTTTTTCTGGCTAAAAAGCCATACACCAACAAATGGCAGGCCCTAACCTGTCAGTTGCTTAGACACTGGTTTTCAGGCGTATCGAGCAGCAGTGTGTTTGTGATGCACCTGCAACAGTGCCTCCCAGTGATGCGGAAGGCCTGAACTGTAAGCGTGCACATGAGCTACCTGCAGGGTGGGCAGAACCAAACTCCATAAGTGGTGATAAGCCCTCATGGCAGAGGAGTACGTGGCTACACGGCGACCAAAAACAAATAACAACGCTGACCAAAGAACTCATCTGTTGACAGTAAAGGAGTGTGACCATCTGTGACAACTGAGAGGGGTGTAGGAAGATTGGCTGGAAACTCTTCCACCCCCCAGCGACTCATGTGAGTCTCAAACCTGAATGGGTTAACAGCAGGTTTTATCAAGGCTCCAAACATTATGATGACGGAGGCGAGTTCGAGGGAGCACTACATCTGTAAAGTGCATGTGGAGGCATAAAGCACTCCATAGCCCATGGCTCAGAATGATGCCAGGTAGAGCGGGATGGTGATGGTGGCCGAGAGCTCATAGCTCCTATCCCAAACAAAAGGGACTGGTCCTACGCAACCTTGTCAGTGTGACAGGACCTACCTGAGGAAAATTATCCAGACTTACCTGACAGCGGCAGGGTTCTCGGGTGGACTCTTATGAGTCCTTTCCTTATGAGCCTATGCGGGCACTGGCAGCTGAGACAGGGCCGCAGGCTACTTTGTGAGTGAGCCCATTGATAAAGAGGGCTGTTTTGTGCCAAATTAACAGCCACCTGCAGGTGCTGCCCCAGGCAGGAATATCACCGACTAGCAGGGCTAGTGGTGGGAGTTGCTGCAGCCCCCCTTTCAGAGGCAAACTAGGGCTGTCAAATGCTGCCAGAAAGCTTTCGCCTCAGCACCTGGTTTTGGAAATAGCAGCCACGTGAACAAGGCCTCTGATAAATCAGGCCCAATATACCAAACACCCAAGGGCGTTACCCCAGACAGGCAAAGCACTGACATGCAGGGCTAGCCGCAGGAGCTGAAGGGGCCCATTGTATCCCCAAAGGGAAACCCAGGCCTTACCTTATGTTGCTGGCACATCTACAGCCTCGGTGTGCAGCTCCCTCCAGAAGTCGCAGCTACATGAGCAGGCGCACGAAGGAGGGTTGGTGTGCGGCACTCACACACAGAGGCGCTTCCCATGTCAGGAGGAATCACTGACAGTCAGGGAAGGTGCCTGGGGCAATAGGAGGCCCTTCTTCTCCTAGGGACAGGGCAACAGAGCCCTAACTCCTGCAGGGTCCCTTGAACAAGCCCCTTGAAACAATCATCCATCACCAGTCTCTCTCATGGTTGCTCATAGAGAGGGTGTGGTGAGACATGCCTCCTTTTCACTCTCTTCTCCTCATGAGATAGAGAGACTTAAGCTCCAACTCAGGAACGTCAAATGCCCGCCCTCATGTAGGGCTAAAAGGGCCATGGCCGGACTGGATGGTAGCACAGTCACTGAATGGCCAGTTGGAGCAGAGGCTATCAGGCGATCCCGGAGTCTGTGCAGGTAGAGCTGGCACGTCGTCTCCTCAGAGGCAAATTTGCTAGCCTCTGGCGAGGATTCCTCTGTTGATGTAGACTTCGATTTTAAGGACTCCTTGGCATTGTCGGGTCCCCTACTGCGGCCTGCACCTATCTGGGTAAGATGTAGCTTACTCAGGCAGAAAATCATTAATGTGCCTGAGAGTTAAAATGAGTAGGCCGAAAAAGGCGGGAAAGGTAAGCCAAATAGCTGGCAAGTGAAAAGAAAACAACTCACAGGGGATCATAGATTAGATAATTGAGAAGGGAAAGAATCCAATTTAGAGGGAATTGATCAATAAGATAAGGGGGAAAACCCCTGTGGAAATAGCTCTATGCTCTGTAGAACTTTACAGCACGGCGGAAAAAAGGAACTGAGGGGAATCTTGGGTGGGAGGAGCTTGTGCCTCATGGGGGATCACACCATAAAATTGTTACTTTTAGCTCTAGAATGCTCCGAGAATGTCAGCGCAGGCGCAGACTAAACCCATATGTGTGTATTCACAGAGGCCACGAAGAAGAACAATGATTTTTTTTCAAAATCAATTTGATTGAAATTGCAATTTATGATTTAAATTTTTAAAAACCAAGTTTTGATTTAAATCATCAAAAAAATCCCACTTTTTTTAATCATTTAGATCACAATTGAAATTGTGATTGAAATCAAGTTGATTTAAATTAAACCCACCCTAGCTTGAGGTTTCTCATGAGAAGAGAAGAATCCCTGGAAAAGACCCTAATGTTGGGAAAGTGTGAAGGCAAGAGGAGAAGGGGACGACAGAGGACAAGGTGGTTGGACGGTGACATTGAAGCTACCAACATGAATTTGACCCAACTCCAGGAGGCAGTGGAAGACAGGAAGGCCTGGCGTGCTCTGGTCCATGGGGTCACGAAGAGTCAGACACGACTTAACAACTGAACAACAACAACAAAAGCTTGAGGTCAGACAGACCTCATTGCTCAAGCTGTAAATGGCTCATGGGTACTGCTTTCTTCCTAGGAGAATCCAATGGTCAGGCTGGACAGAAGAAGCCAGGAGTGCAAGAATGTTTAAGGAGAGGCTATGCTTATATGAAGAAGGTCAGTGCCAAAGAATGCTCCAACTACCGTACAATTGCACTCATTTCACACGCTAGCAAGGTTATGCTCACAATCCTCCAAGGTAGGCTTCAACAGTATGTGGACTGAGAACTCCCAGAAGTACAAGCTGGTTTTCGAAGGGGCAGAGGAACTCGAAACCAAATTGCTAACATGCGCTGGATTATGGAGAAAGCCAGAGAGTTCCAGAAAAGAGAATACAGAATTCATGTTTGTACACATTTTTAAAAATTGCACAAATAGTGTTTTAGCTTAAGTAATATTTTCAGACGATGACCACAACCTGTGCAAAATGGCAATGCCTTCTGTTTTGCTGCATCGACTTTTAAAGATTAGATGCATCAAAGGAGATGTTTTCATCTTCTTAAAATGATCAGTTAGTTGTTTTGTGTTTCTTATGTGCACATTTTGCTTCTAAAGGGAAAAGACCCTTGTTTTACAGAGGGACTGTGTATGCAAAGTATGGAGCCTTTGATGAGAAAAAATAATGCTCTTTGTTGTGGTCTCACCTGGAGGTAAGAAATCTCACAGGGCTTGAACATGCCTTGACCACCTTTCTCATCAATTTGAGACAGCCGAAATAGATGAGAAAAAATAATTTAATAAGTACTTTTAATTTTTATCTATTTATCTAATTTGTACCATGCCTTTCTCCCTTGCAGGATTAGGGCTAGTGTACTGTATTTTTTTTTATCATAACCCAGCAAAATTGTGCCTGCAATTTTACTCATTTCCCCCCCCACCACCAAAAGTTTCCTATTTATACAAAATGAAGCTATCCCTTACACCTCAGATGCTTGAATTTCATACATGCCATATCAGTGTAATGTGTGAATATGCATATTTGCATGTAAAGCTATATGTGAATATAGATTTGCACATATATTTTCCTTAATTGCAAAACTTTTCCCCTTGAATGGTGCCAGATAAATCACAGAGCTTGATCCAGTATAGCATGGCCAGGGTGTACGACAAAATATACATCTAGCATCTGGATTGTGGTCTAAAGGTTTAAATGACCACAAGAATCCAGCTGTTGGCCAGCCCTGCTATAAACCGGCACCCAGATGAGCCATACATCTTCCATAACTATAACCACAGAAAAGCATTCAATAAAATTATAGGACAACAAATTTAACTTAGCTAAAAGGAAGCGCTGTCCCAACTGTATGTCATTAAGAGGGAGTGGCAACTGTGCTAGTAAACATTTCCACCATTTTGGATACAATGACAGCATTGCAATTAGTATAACAACATTTTAAAAAGAAGGAGAGAAGGTATAAAGAGGGGGAGAGAGAGAGAGAAATAAACCTCATCTTCCTAGCTGTGTCACAACACTGACCTGAATAACAACAATAATAATTAGGGGTTGTCAAATTGATTCTGACTTATAGTAACCCCATCATGTTTTTCTAAGTCTAAAGTACTCAGAGGAGGTTAACCAGTTCCTCCTTCTGGTGGGGCTCTAGGACTATGAAGCTTGCCCAAGGCCATGCAGGTGGGCATATAACCCTACCAGCCCCACACACGCCGGGTGATCTCAGCTGCCTTTCTCATGGGAGGGACAGTAGAGATTCAAACGTCCAGCCCCAGCTCCAAAGCCGCATGCTCCAACCTATCTTCTTGCTGAAATAAGTGCAGCTACAAAAGGCTTACACCTGTGTAAACACAGGAAAGGAGGACCTGTGGCCCTTAAGATGTTGTGGGACTCATCTCCAGCCAGTCTTAATTGCCAGGGCCAATGACTGTTCTGCCTTCAATGTTCAGCAAGGGAGGGGTGACCTGGAACGTTTCAGAAAGATGCTGGAGAAATTTGGGGACAGCTAAAAGGATGGGTGAAAGATTTAGGAGGTCATCGTACAGAAAAGCTGCTTTCAGATATTTTTCCGCCTAGAGAAAACATGAACAAAGGACGACGGGGCACATTGTCATGGCTTCATATATTTGGGAATGAGATTTTTTTTAAAACAACAACAACAACAACAACATGCATCCTACAGAACCAGAAAAAAGGGGGATTCGCTATCAAAGGTGCACACAGGATATGTATTGGGAAGGAATGCGGATTGCAAAGACAGGCAAACACTGGAAATATTCAGGGTTCCATTTCCTTCCACAGCTACCCCTCCCCATCAGCTTATGGGTGTTGGGGGCCTCTCTAGGGCAGTATTCAACACAGCACAGGGGTATGTAGTAAGCTACCATCTCTAACATACATCATTCATTGCCTGGTGCCGATGGAAGAGCCCACTTGTGCTTCATGTTTGGACCCTCTGAGCTGCATCAACTCTTCATAACGCTGCCCATAAAGTCTTAGCAAGTGTTCTTAATTTAGAATTTAGCAGTGATAATTTGGATCAGACACGCACTAGTTCGTATGTATCGAAAATATCCTGAAACCATACGGGAATAAACAGCAGTCCCGTAGTAAATAAACTGACTTTGCACCTGCGCTTTTGTCTGTTTGTGTGGTTTGCTCACAGGCAAAACCTCATGAAGTCCGTATTTGTTTCTGCCCAATACTCATTGGGAAGAAAGGCTACTTATTGGAATTAATTTTATCCAGGGGGAATGAAAATAAAAGTTTGGCTAAGTGCAAAGGCTTCTGTTTACCGATGCATGTGGCAATGGCAGGAAGTGGAAAGGGCGGGCTCCGGATGGTTGAAACACCACATTTGAAAACCACAAACACCAGAACGGTCTAAAATTATGCAGTGGTGCCAAGTATTGTAAGCCAACAGAGTCAAATATTGAAAAATAGCCACAGGTTACACGGTTCAAAGCTGATTGTCAAGGATTCGGTATATAACACTTGCTAAAAGGCTTTTTGCTCCACAGCTGATTAATGTGGATATTAAAAAACTAATATAGATACATCTTGTGTGTAAACAAAGAGTCTCCCAGATTTTGTCCCCATTTTACTCATTATCCAAGGAAGACTTTCTTTCTTTCTTTCTTTCTTTCTTTCTTTCTTTCTTTCTTTCTTTCTTTCTTTCTTTCTTTCTTTCTTTCTTTCTTTCTTTCTTTCTTTCGTGGACATTTGAAGATATCCCACTGTGAAGTTACTGCTTAGTTTCCATTGCTTTGACTGAAAATCTGGTACAATTTTGAATAAATAAAATATAAAAATATTCATTAATTCATTTTTATGTCTTGAGCCTTGTGGCACAGGGGTTAAACTGCAGCGGTGAAGTTAAAAACTCTGCTCACAACCTGAGTTTGATCTTGATGGACTCACGTAGCTGGTTCAAGGTTGACTTATCCTCCCATCCTTCCAAGTTCAGCAAATTGAGTACCCAGCTCGCTGAGGGGGGTGGGAGGGAATGTATTTGTTGTTGTTCAGTCATAAAGTTGTGTCTGACTCTTCGTGACCCCATGGACCAGAGCACGCCAGGCCCTCCTGTCACCCACTGTCTCCCGGAGTTTCATCAAATTCATGTTGGTAGCTTCAATGACACTGTCCAACCATCTTGTCCTCTGTCATCCCCCTTCTCCTCTTGCCCTCACACTTTCCTAACATCAGGGACTTTTCCAGGGAGTCTTCTCTTCTCATGAGATGCCCAAATGATTGGAGCCTCCGCTTCAGGACCTGTCCTTCCAGTGAGCACTCAGGGTTGATTTCTTTCAGAATGGATAGGTCTGTTCTCTATGCAGTCCAGGGGACTCTCGAGAGTCTCGTCCAGCACCATGTTTTAAGTATAATTGTCAAACTGTTTACAAAATGAGTATTTTAAACAGCTTTAAGCTTTTGGGATTTATTTCTCTACTTATTTAATCAATTTCTGAATCTCCCTATTAGGGGTTTTACCCTACCAGTGTGGCTTAACACATGGCCAGTAATGCAACATATTACACTGAAATTCAAGATTATTGAGACAGTAGCAGTATAATCTTAACACTAACAACATCAAATAAAACAATTGTTAAAACACAGCACCAAGTACTGTAGATCAGAGTAAGAACATTTCTGAGGTTCATTTACAAGCCAAAAAAAGGGCTGTGGGATTATATAACTCTGTGTTACAGCAGTTTTACTGGCTGCCGATCCATTTCCAGGCCTAATTCAAGGTGTTGGTTCTAACCTATAAAGCCTGCTTGAGTGTCAAGATTATCAGGAGAGGCCTTTCTCTTGGCCCCACCACCTTCACAGGTGCATTTGTTGTGGACACTGATTCCATGGGCCTACTTCAGTTGTGAATTGATACTGATTTCAGCCAATAATATCTAAACTGATCCTTAACAGGATGAGAGCCTTAGTAATATGATATGCACATATATATCCCCTTATTTATTGATTCAATGACTCCCATCCAAAACAGAGTGCTATTGTTATCTATTGTCAAGTTACTTTCAATTTAAGGTGACCCTATGAATTAACAAGCTCCAAAAGCTTCTACTATTAGCATAGTTAAAGGCTTTACTATTCTCTGTACAGCTCAAACTCATTTTCTTTTGAAATTCTTTGGTATGTTCTACCTGCCCATGTATACTTGCAATATGGGCTCTAATCCCTCTTCCCTTTCTGAATTCAGAATCCAGAAAAGGAACAAGTGGCATTTCTTTCCCCATATACAGTGAAAGTCTTTGTTGTAAATGCTTGAGCATCACTTTGCCTGCATGGAAAATTAATGCCATTGTATAGTTACAACAATCTCTGGAGTCTCCTTTCCTAGAGACTTGAATGTACACTGAATATTTCCTATCTGTGGGCATTGTTTTGCTTTCCATATTTCCTGATGCATTCTTGTTAGGATTTTGTTGAATTCACTCTCAACATTTTGAAATGGCTCTCTTTCCAAAATCAAGTAATGAGAATTAAACTACAGTCTTTTTTAAAAAAATAATAATTATCATGCACCACAAAATGCTGAATAATGCACAGATTGTTAATCTTTCTTCCTGCTGTTTCTTCTTGAGAAGTTTATTTATTTATTCTATTTATATCCCGCCTATCTGGTCAATATGGCCACTTGAGAATAATCCCTCACGACCTGTCTGAATCCAGCTTAAACCCAGGATATTATCATATGGAGTGATTCTTGAGTTTTCTGAGGTTCAAAGTAGACTGATTGAAATGTGTGGGAGAGTAGGAGGCTTCCTCGAACAGCAAAAGGAATGCCAAATTATCTTTTTCACTCCCCATGGTAGCCACATTACTTTGCAGCCATGATAGAAGACTGAAAGTGTGTCCAGAAGGGAGAAAAGTACCTGAGTAGAGAGGTCTTTGGGGAAGTAACTGGTATCTACAGGGAAGTCCCAGAATTTCCTCTTCACCCCACCCAAACTTTTACAGTGATGCACTAGCTGCTGTTAGACTTAATTGGAGCCTGACACCTGGCTGACAGTTAATTATTCTTGGGGAAGCAGCATCACAATTAAGACCTGGGAGTTGAGACACTGAGGAATAAGTAATTAACATAGCCATGACTATCGCTTGGTAAATTTACTGGAACAGTAAGCTTACGGTTTCAACCCTATTGCCAAGTGATAAAAGTGTGTGTATGCCTATGTGTATCAGCCCACATTAATATGTCGAAAATGACACTACTGACAAAATAATGAGAAATGAGTCTAGGCAAGCGCTTGGCGAACAAGATGTGAAAGTGAACACCTTCCAATTTTAGGAGAACACTGCAGGGATGTTAAAGGTCTGTACCGGATTTCTCTTTAATCTTGATACAACAATCAGAAGCAATTAAGGGAGAATGCAAAAAGAAAAAGAAAGAGGGAGTTGTCATGTTATGCTCTACCGTTAGCTGCTAAGACACAAGTTAGGAAGATAAGTTGTTTGCTAAATGCCTTCAGCGATTCCAGCTAAAGGAATGGAAGGAGAAAGAGGGTTACAGGTTTTTTTTCTACAAAAAGCAACACCGAACCAAAAGGGGGATCCAGCATGGTTGGATCCAAGGTGACAAGACAACTAAGTGCCAGCCTCTTTGTGATGACTCCAAGTAAGGACAAAATTACACATTTTGAGGGATGGTCATGACTTGATGACATGGTGGCAACAGCTAGTGCAGTGCAACAGCCACCACAGATAAAACATTGTGTATCACTATGCCAGCTATCAAACACAATAGTCTCCAATTTGCTTTTTTTGTACATGCAAGGCTCCAAACAATGAGCAGTTAAGTGATGAGAAGTTAAATGCTAGACATACATATACGAACAGGGCCTGTAATCTCTCGGAATGTTCCAATTTTCATGCAACGGCATCAGCTATGTTAATGAGTATATTATTTCTATACATTTCCAGCTACACTTGCTGAAGTTAGTTTCTGACCCAGGTAAAAAAGGACTGTTTTTCACCCTTATAGTCTCGAGGTTGGACCCAAGGATTTACAAGATTGTTTGTCCCTATATAAGTTATCTCCCTATCAAATTCTCTGGAGGTGCAGGTGGAGCCCCTAAGTATTGATCTCTGGGCTCAAAACCACCAGAATCTGAGGTTAAACATGTGAGTCATCTGAACAGTGCCTCTAAACAAAAACCTATAGGTTTCAAAAGGTATATTTAGCTCCTAGAGGGGGACAATGAGCATGCATAGTTCCAAATGGAAAAATAAGGATCCCCAAACAAGTTTAAGAATATTAATCGTTCAGGATATTTACTAACTCCATATATGTTAGTGAAAGACTGTATACTAATTACCTATGTTTCATAAACAGACAGTAATGAACAGTCACCTCAGATCAGTGCGCCTGGGGAAAAGCTTCTTCTTTCCATTGAAATAGATCTCAAATTCCTCCACCTTCAACCGATGTGCATAGTCAATATAAGCAGATACCTCCTGACCGCGGGCATTTCGGTCCCGAATGAAGATTATGGACTGGGGAGGAGAGGGAAGCAGAAAAGTAAGATTAAAATGTGTGCCCAAGCACGGAAGATCTGCTTTTGCAGACGTAAGAACACAATTTCAATCTGTCTACGGTTCCATGATCTTTCCCGCACCCAGTCTGCAGCTGGATTTGATAGATCCCCATGCTCTTCTGCCATGTAAGAACACTATTCTACACATGTCAAGAGTTCTAGCCAGTGCTACAGAGCAGTTCATGACAAACCCAAGAATTAATCCCAGGAGACTCAAAAGTGTATCCCTCCATATAGTTTATATGATAAAAAAACAGCACTTTGGTGGTGACCGAGGCAGCTCTAGGTGGTTCTTGATTCTCAGACAAACTGTGTGTTCCGAAAGGTGATTTCTGGTATGAAGATGAGCATTTATTTGTCATGTATATGCATCAAAAAGGAATATGTGCAGAATGTAAGCAATGACACCATGCCACTATCAGAAGGATCAGAAGTGGTTATTGTACTTCCCAATATGATGCCCCACGCTGAAAGACCACAAAAATCCCACAAAATGCACAAAAAAGATACCTTTGAGTCAAAACTCAGCAATGTCACTTCCTTTCCAACCACCATATATTTTTTATTTGAAGAATACATTGAGCTGTAATTTTTAAAAATAAATGTCTAGTGTTACAAGAGAACTATTTCCTTTAAACGGCAAGAGTTGTAACATAAGACATGTTGCAGCTGCAATAAGATAAAAGACAGAAAGCATGTTGTAAATATATGAGGGATCGGTCTATAAGCACTTTATTTCTTATTTTTTAAGGGAGGGAAAAAAGGCAGAAGCAACAGATGAGAACTCCTTAAATTACGTGGGATGTTCCAAAATTTAAAAAGTTGGCAAAATGTGCTCCTTCTTATGTTCAGGGTATAACATAAAACAAATCTTTCAACTCTCATCTGATTATAAAATTAATTTCCTAAATTGGGTGTTTTCACACAGATCCACCATGTGAAAAACACCAGATTTATACAGCTCTACAAGGAAGCAGCCCGGCTGTCTATCGGTGTGTTAAAAAAAAAAGAAAGAAAAAAAAGAGAAAAACTTCAAACATTTGTGAAATAAAAGAGAAATCTCGTGATAAAGGTACAAAGGTTTGCTTTTACTTTTGATCCTGTATCACCTGTCAGAATTCATTTTCATTGTTCTTTTTTTCCCCTTTCAGAAATTCATTTAGAAGCACTCATAAAGCATTCATTCATGAAATGTACAAGTGCGTTGGATGGCTTTTCTTAAGATGTTCTATCACTTTTCAGTTTTACCACACCTTTCTGCCTCAGAGAAGATAGGTCTTTATGCAGTCTTCTTACACATTTCCCCCCTTAGATGATCAATGGAGGATAACATTTTTCATACTTATAATTAAACAGTCAATGTGCATGTCACAGAATGATGAACTTAAGGGTGTGGCTATAAGACTATTCCAGTTGACGGATGTAGAATCACCCAGTCCTCTGCATACACAATACCCACAGTATTTATTTATTTATTTGGACACAACTGTCCTGCATTTTCACATAAATTTTCTCAAGGTGATTTGCAACGTCACTGAAAATGCCATGATACAGTTACAAGAAAACAACACTAGGAGAGCAATGTGCAGTAAAATTAAAAGCAATAATAAAATAATGGGAGCCACTGCAGCCATTTCAACGTTAACAATAATTGAAGACCATTTTTATCCACTGCCAAAATGCCATTAGAATTAGCAGGTTTGTATACAAAGGAAGAAAGCTGGGGTTCTGAGGTGCCACCACTGATGAGGCCCTATTTCATTCATAGATGCCCTATTGCTTCTACGAAAGTGAGGGACGCAGACGTATGCCTTGTTGCAATATTCAGACAGGTCCGAAGGGTCAAAAGAGGTCTTTAGATGTCATAGAGTCCCAGATAATTTAGAAATGTATGTTAAGCCTACTGAAAAGATCCAAATAATTCCCCGAAGAGGTGGATTTTGGTACCTCGTTAAGTATCTTGGTCAATCCCTTCCATCATCTTGCAAGGTGGTTCAAAACTCACATGGCATTTCTAGGTATCCTTAAGGTTTTTAAAAATCTTGCCTTTAAGGTCCGGGGGGGGGGCGCGAAGGAGTCCTTGGATTACCCAATGTTAAACACCCCTGTTCTAAATGGCTTCAGCTGTATTTCGGGAATACAATTCTTAGGTTTTTTTAAAAAATCTCTTTAGTGAAATCACAACATCAAGATCATCCAGCTGCTCAGTTGTGGAGTACGTAAATATTTTTGACTCATAGCCTGCCTTAGCTGATGTAACGCTTTTTAAGACTGAGTCATCTTCTGTATTGTTGCACTTCCAGTTCGGTTAGTAATGCGAAATAGTTGTGCAAAAGTAGTAGGAACTCATTGTTCAAAAGGCAAAGGAAATTCAAACTGTTGGTCCATCTACAGCTGGAGTTTTTTTACTGGGTGGGTTATGGCAAGTATTTTATTTATTTATTTATTTATTAAATTTATACCCCACCCCTCTAGACCACGTCTACTCGGGGCGGCTTACAGCATAAAATAGATCAATATAAAAAATGTGAAAATACAATTACAATATTAATTAAGGCAATTAATTTAAGAAAGGAGTACCAAGATGGGTTAGAATAAGAAAAGAAGAGGAGAAAAAAAAAGACTTAGCTGACTGGAGGGAAGGCCTGCTTAAATAGCCAAGTTTTTAACTGGCTTTTGAAAACCCCCAGCGAGGGTGCCAGCCGAATTTCGGTAGGGAGGGCGTTCCACAGCCGAGGAGCCACCGCCGAGAAGGCCCAGTTTCTTGTTTTTTCCTTCCGAGCCTCTCTCGGCGTCAGACCCCTCAGCCATCCCTGCTGGCTATATCGGGTGATTCGGGTAGATCTGGGTGGGAGAAGACGGTCTGCCAAATATTGAGGTCCCAAACCGTTTAGGGCTTTATAAGTGATCATTAGCACTTTGAAGTCGACGTGGAAACGGATGGGCAACCAGTGCAAAGCAGCCAGGGTGGGGGAGATATGTTGGTGTTTTCTCACCCCACTAAGGAGCCTGGCTGCTGCATTCTGGACCATCTGAAGTTTCCGCGTCAGCCTCGAAGGCAGCCCCACATAGACAATGGTCTAATCTTGAGATTACGAGTGCATGGACTAGAGTAGTGAGGGCCCCCCGATCAAGATACGGACCCAGCTGGGCAATCCGCCATAGATGAAAATAGGCGGAGCAGACCACGGACGCCACCTGGGTTGCCATGGTTAGCACCGGGTCCAGATGTACCCCCAAGCTGCGGACCTCATTCTTTGCTGCAAGGGTCGTCCCCCCAAAAGAAAGGGAGTTACCTATACTGCTGACGGAAGGGCCGCCCACCCTCAAGACCTCCGTCTTGTCCGGGTTCAGCCTCAACCCATTCGACTGCATCCATTTCAGTACAGTCTCCAGGCAGCGCTGAAGGGACAGAACGGCATCCACTGAGGTAGATGAGAAAGAGATGTAGAGCTGTGTGTCATCAGCATACTGGTGACACGAGGCTCCACCCCCCCCAGCGGCCTCATGTATATGTTAAACAGCATTGGAGAGATGATCGACCCCTGTGGGACCCCACAATTGAGACTCCACAGGGCCGAGACGCTCTCCCCAAGCTGTACTCTCTGGGGCCGGTCCTCCAAGAAGGAACGGAGCCAAGCAAGCGCTAGGCCACGTATTCCTAACTCAGAGAGCCTCCCCAGGAGGATACCATGGTCGATGGTATCAAAGGCAGCTGAGATGTCGAGGAGGACCAACAAGGACATATTGCCCCCATCGGCCTCCCTCAACAGGTCATCCATCAGTGCGACCAGTGCCGTTTCAGTACCATAGTGCGGCCTGATGCCCGACTGGAATGGGTCCAGAGCATTGGTTTCGTCCAAAAGTGCCTGGAGCTGATATGCCACCACCCTCTCAACCACCTTGCTGAGGAAAGAAACATTGGCGGCGGGCCTATAATTTCCAATGTCGTCCGTCGCCAAATTTGGTTTCTTCCTAATGGGCCTAATGAGTGTCTCCTTGAGGGCAGGTGACAGAACTGGTCCTCAGGGCTGTTTCAAATCTCCTGATTTTTCTACATAGAATGCGATCCATGGGTAAATATGTAGATAGATATGTATTGGTCATACAGACAATAATAAATGTACAAATATAACAAAAATATGAAATTTACAATACAAGAAAAACAAATGTACAGATTAACATAAATTTCATGTCTAAGGAGTCTGTGTCATCAAATTCCTACACCTCTTACTCAAAATAGCCTGACACATTTGGCTTAACTCTAATAAATATACTACCCAAGTGTGCCTTTTATTTTGATCACCACTACAGCATTTGTTTGTTCATTAATCCTTCCAAACTTAATATCATGTACTATATTGTTATACTCTTGGGGAAATCATCAAATAAGAGAATCATAAAAGAATGGAATTGTAAGTCGCCTGTAAGACCATCAAGTCCAACCCTCTGCTCAGTGCAGGAATCCAAATCAAAGGAGATATGACAGATGATTGTCTAATTTTCTCTTGAGTGCCTCCAGCTTTGGTAGTTGGTTCCATTATTGTACTACTCTAACAAATAGGTTTTTCCTGATATTCACCTGAAATCTGGTTTCCTGTAACTCCAGCCCATTATTACTGTCCTGCACTCTAGAATGAATAAGAAGAGGTTCTGTCCTCCCCTATATGACTACTAGAAGTGGGGATTAACTGCCAAAATGGCAGTTCATCCTAGTTCGTGGTCTGTCAGGGCTGACAAACCACGAACCACAAATTTCCTCCCCGTGGGCTGACAAACCATGAATCAGATTGTTGGTTCATCAGGCTTTTTTTAGACAGCCCACAGCAGGCTAATGGAATCCAGGCCGCCCTTTACAAAGGCCCTTTAATTCACCCTAAGGGAAGCCACGGCCACCATCTTTGCAAAGGGCAGTTAGTGTCCCTTACGGCAGGCTGTGGCAGCAGAGGCCACTGCAGTGGGCGGCGATGTAGGGAGGGGCAAGGGGTAGGCTGTGGGGTGAGCAGCTGTGGGGAAGGCCTACAGATTTTCAACAGGCCCATAGGCAGAGCGGGAAGGCCATAGCCTTCCCTCTCTTCCTATAGGGGACAAATAAAAATGGAGAAATATTTATCTCTTCACATTCATCAGGGTCTCTGGAAGTGAATCAGCAATTTTTAACGAATATCACACGAATATATTTAGAGATGGGGTATTCGTATTCATATATGAATATGAATATCCCCGCACAGGTGGCATTAATGAGGGTCCAGCCCCATGGGGCCAGATGGTCCACTCACTGATCTGCCATGGACCGCACGATTCTACGAATGGGTCTGCAGCATGCGATCCGCTCGCTGCTACTAGCAGGAGGCGGGAGGACAAGGCTCGCTGCAAGGTCGAAGAGTGGTGAGCGAATTGTGCGCTGTGGCGCCATTCATAGAATTGTGCCATCTGGGTAGGATCGGTGAGTGGACTGTCCAGCCCCATGGGACCCTCGTTAACACCACTTGTGTGGGGATATTTGTATTCGTATATGAATACCCCCATCTCTAATTATATTACATTCTTACACTACCTGACTATATAAGCCAAGGAATAAGGAATAATTATGTAAGAAGTGGTAAAGGGGCTGTTTGTTTGCAGGCCTACACCAAGGTATCAGTGAGGAGGCTGTGGCTTCCGAGATGGTCTTAGACTTTAACTCTCATCAGCCCACCCACCCCCCGGCTGGCCAAAGACCAGCAGTGCTGGGAGTTGTAGTCCAACAACTTCTGCAGTGTTTGTCCCTCCCCCGTGCCTACAATAACAATCAGGCTGCTATGGCTTTCATTGAGAATTACCCCTTTCCATTCAAATGGGAAGAGGCTTAGAGATTACATGTTACAAGTAAGGATGTTACCTGTAATGCATCACATTTTTGGCTGAATGGGATGCATAATGTGATACTGACCGGGCATTTTAATACTACTGCTTACACATTATAGGTTAAGTTACAACAAGCAATGCCATATCTACTATTTCAAAACAGTTAATTTGGAATGACCGTTTGGGGTAATTAACCTACGTGGGGCCATTTTCCTACATTAAATTTTATTTTTTAAAAAACAGACACAACATGTTAGTATCAAGGTGCCCTGCAAAACAGCAACTAATGTTAAATTCTCTCTCACACACATATATAGACACATTTAAAAGTTGATCCAAATACACGGCACGAAGTAAAAGATAACACTCACAGGTTTGCCATTTTCCCTACTATTTCTGATGAAAGTAGGACAGGAGGAAATGGCATGGCACAGGTGGGAAAACTGAAGCCTTGGGCATGCCACCTGGCAAGAGCCTTCAACAGAAAATGTTTGAAGGGGTGCCAAAGGAAAGCTAAATGACTGGAAAGCAAAACGCAAACAATATTTAGAAGTCAATGATTAAGCTCCCCCCCCCCCACAAAGCAGGCACCATAAGAGGAAAAGTCTCACTGGTTATGCCCAAAGGGCTTGAGGGAAAAGTGGGCTGAAAAGGATAGCTTAAAATACATTACAGGTCAAAATGAATTCTTAATGGCGGGTCATTTATTTTTCTTGAAAATGATCCCTTGTTAGCTATATCTACCAAAGCAACAACAGGCCTGGCAGTACTGAGGGCAGTTGACTTCCCTGCCGTATCTCTGAAAACAGAACGGTTTAGCAGACTGTTCTCAAGAAAAATTTTAAACTTCTAGGGATGAAAGCTGGCTAGAATGTGATGTTACATTTCACTACTTTGCCCTCCTCAAATGCAAAGGTTTTGGTTTCAAGGAAAAAACAGCTGTTAGGATTAAAGTTTGAGAACACATTTGCTGGAATTTTAGAACAAGCAGGCAGCTCTTGCAAAGGTTACTTCTTTGGACAATAAAAGTTGCAGGTCTTACAATTAACAACTGCCTGGTTGTGTTGGCTGAGAGATTCTTGGAGTGATATTCCAAAAATGTATAATTTTCCATGCACCCCAGTGCAGTGGCTATCTATGCGCAAAAAACTTTTTTATCCTCTGCATCTCTTCAGATACTACCAGAAAAAGGGGTGGGAATGCAAAATCAAACACTTTGTGGGGGTGTATAAGCATCGTAATCTTGTCCATGCTAGGTCAGCAAATGCATCCCAATCTCATTCCTGATGTGATCAGTTTTGAGTGTGTTCACCAGTTGTTTGGGAAAGATGTGAGCTTTCTTGCTGATGAACACATCATGTGTGCTGTCAGAGAGACAAAACAAGATTTAGCATGCGAATACACCCAAATCCTTGCCTACAGCAGGACACATGAAACCAGTTGCAAACATTGTACAGTATCTGAAATCCTTAGAACATTAGCTTTTTAACAGTTATGTACAGTAGCGTTTTCAGATCTCAGTATTGTGGGGAAATCCTGCCTGCCTGCCTTGGTATTAATGAATAAAAGAGGCACAAAATACAAGCATCTCAGTCAATATTATACTATGAAGTTTTAAATTTACTCATATTAGTTTGAAAGTCCATAAAGGCCGACATCTTGTGGAGCCTACTGAGCCTTGCCAGTATAGTAATGTAAGAGTGCATCAATTTTGTCATTGTGAGAGTAGCAATTTCCACGAAGCAAACTCACTTTCTCCTTGCACAGCAAGTGGCACAAAACTGTATTATTCTGCAGATGGAACTTTCCATTTCCTGGAAGCTCAATAGGATACTGGCCAGAATGTCTAGTGAAGTCTGGTTTTGGACATACTGTTACTTCATGAATAATAATTAGGTAAAGGTAAAGGTTCCCCTTGACAATTTGTCCAGTCATGTCCGACTCTAGGGGGTGGTGCTCATCTCCATTTCCAACCCATAGAGCCAGCGTTTGTCCGAAAACAATCTTCTGCAGTCACGTGGCCAGTGTGACTAGAGACGGAACACTGTTACCTTCCCATCACATAACCTTACTAGGTGGTACCTATTTATCTACTCGCATTTTTGCATTTTGCATGCTTTCGAACCACTAGGTTGGTGGGAGCTGGGACAAGCGACAGGGGCTCACTCCGTTGTGTGGATTTCATCTTACAACTGCTGGTTTTCCGACCTTGCAGCACAGAGGCTTCTGTGGTTTAACCCACAGCGCCACCACATCCCTCACTCTAATAATATAGTTACAATAATAACTAGTATTCACTAAACCTGTTTACTTTTGATTTTTGCTTCTTCATTGATCAAACTGCTTGCATACACATTCATTCTCTAATTCTTTTAATATTGTGAATATTTTTGCTCTCCAGTACTTAGTTCTATATGCCCCATTATAACCTGCTAGGTTTACAAAAGATCTTAAAGAATTAGCACATGGCAAATTCAGAAATCCACAGTAACAGAAATAAAATGAGTTAGCCAATTAAGTTTGTGCTTCTGTTTCAGGGGAAGAAGAACCACTTTAAATTTTAATTGAACTAAAATTAGGCATTGAATGTTAGAAATAAGTGGACACATAAACTGGTTTATGTTACTTTTTATCGCACGAAAGAAATATCTGAAAAGCAGCCCAGCCGGCTGCAACAGTCCCGCCGCTGCAGTTGCCAGGAGCTAACCAGCCCAGAGGACGAGGTGGTTGGACAGTGTCATTGAAGCGACCAACACGAATTTGACCCAACTCCGGGAGGCAGTGGAAGACAGGAAGGCCTGGCATGCTCTGGTCCATGGGGTCACGAAGAGTCAGATGCGACTTAACGAGTAAACAACAAACCAGCCCAGGCCACTTCATTCTTCTGCTGAAGGCAACGGAGTTTGAGAAGCAAAGACTGCAGGCAGAATGAGTGCTCTTTCCCTCCTAAGCACTTCACTTCCTAAAGAAAGAGGAAGCAAGAAGAAATTATATATGCCCCAGGCCTTGGCCTGGCTTTGTACAGCAAATTTTGGTGTGTGCGAGAGAAGAGGTTCAAAATTGTCACCAGATCAGGTTAAGCAGCAGCCACTCTCCCTATAGAATGGCTTCTGCCATCACCCTATGTAGCAAGCCTATTTCTACAAATCAGTCTTTCTAATATTGCAGGATTGATCCGTGAATCTTTGTTGGGTTAGGTTCTAGAGGTTTTCATATTTTCCCCCCAGAAATGTTGCTGTTCTCTGGTTTGTCAACAGGATATGTGCAGATGCATGTTTCACAATTGTAATGCTTGTATCTGATGGATTGACTAGGCATCCTTCAGTCTCAAGAGTATGGTAACATGCTCTCTATGGAGGACCTGGAACAGCGTCTAGTGTGGCTGAGAAGGCCAATTCGAGGGTGACAATCCCTTCCACACTGAAGACAAATCCAATCTATCCCCTATCCAGCTCCCTGATTTTGCTGCTTTCGGGACTGCCTCTGCCTCGACCTGCTGGACAAGGGTCTCTTCAAATTGGGAGAGGCCATGCTGCACCGCCTGCCTCCAGGCTGAACGCTCAGATGTCAAGGTTTCCCATCTGTTGAGATCCATTCCTAAGGCCTTCAGATCCTGCTTGCAGAGATCCTTGTGTCACAGCTGTGGTTTCCCTCTGGGGTGATTTCCCTATATTAATTCTCCATACAGGAGATCTTTTGGAATCCAACCATCAGCCGTTCTCACAACATGCCCAAGCCAACGTAGACATCGCTGTCTCAGTAATGTATACATGCTAAAAATATAAAGTAAGGATTAATTAGATCGGTGAAAGCACTGTACTTTCCTGGGCCTCTGGCTCATTGAACATTGGCCCTTGGGGTATGAGCAGAGTACAGAATATTAAGCAAATGCGTGGAAACTGGTAGAGTTCATCATTCGATAAATTTTGTAGTGAAAAATTAAATGACACAGATTATAATGACAGAACACGGCAAGGGGGTCTTTTTTGCCTGGTGATGATGCTTCTTGCGTGTTTGGCACTATGCACCTCATTTATGCCAGGAAACTTAATATTGATTCCCTAAAACTATTACTGAAATCTACTTGGGAATCAATGGCAAAAGTCTTATTAGTTACATCTACTGCTATAATGCAGTTGATGCCTCATTAGTGCATTGCGAAAAGGGATTTGCTATTGTGTGTCAAGTCAAATGAGGTGATTGATCTGTAATAACAATGTTTACTCTAACTTCCTAACTTGCAACATGTAGCTACTCAGATTTATGCTAAATTACATTAAGGACACATAAAAACTCAATAGGAGGTTGAGCTTCAGGGGAAGGTAAAGAGATATCATAGGGGAGACAAAAAGCGACACAATGGTTTGGGTGAACTAAGCAGGAAATTAATTTTCTTGTAGGTATTTTCTTCTCTCCGTAGCTCAAGGAGTGTGATGGGGAGAGAAGAGTTAAATAGCAGTTAAAAAGCAGATAAATATTTTCTGTTTTTGCTTCTGGAAAGGCTTTATTGTAGTCACCTAGGTTAAACTTAAATATTAATTTTGCATCAGTGTAACTGTTAAAAATTTGCCCCCTCCAACTTTGATTTAAGTGAATTAGAGTATTGAACTCATTAAGAGTTTACTAAATTGTTCCCCTCTTTTTCTGAACTTTCCCATCTCTTGTTAAATGTTTAGGGACCGATATGACAATAAGAAGGTGTCTGCATTAAATAAATAGATACTTTCTCCATAGTCCCTTGCTCCTAAATACTTCCTGAAATTCTATTTTAAACATGCACACAGCATGCAGATTCTGAGACACACATGGAAAAACAAAAAATGAGACACTCCTTCTTGTCTCCTTGCATTTGAGAAGCAAGACTGTAGGGAGAAAGACACTGCCTGAGAAGCAGATGTCAGAGCTTCAAGGACTTCAGAAGAAAAGCTACTTGCCTTATACAGAAGGAGGACTGTTTTCACTATGTGCGCAACATATGCTTTCCAGTCAAGTATTATTCACCCTGTTCCACAGATGCCACCCTGCCTGGAGGAAGCTCAGCAGACCGCGGACTTGCTTATCTGTGTAAATAGGGTGTTGGCTGCATTTGCAAGTAGTAATTCACAGTGAGAACAGGCTCCCGAGTGTGTGTGTTCTTGTATTCATCCAGGTGGCATTTAAATCCTAAAAAGCTTTCCGTACTTTTTGTGTGCCACCAAAGATGCCCAACATACAGCCCCTACAGACTAATTCCATGATACGCCAATAATCATTAGGGCAGAGGGCCTAATTACAACTAACAAATCATCCAAGACATCCTTTGTTCTTTCCCTAAGCCGGCTGGAGAGCTCAGTTGTTTACGCATCTGGCTCTGGAGGATCAGGAGTTCAATTCCCCACTGTGTCTCCCAGAAAGCAACCAGCCTCTGTAGCCTTGGGCAAACTGCACAGTCCTAGGGAAAAGGGTAGAGGCACATGTCCTATCAGGAAAGGAGAAGCATCTCCTAGCAAGTCATTGCTGACCAGTGCTGTAGGGCTGTACCTTCTTGCTGGACATTGAAGCAAACACATTAATCCAAGCTCAAACCCATGTTGTGAACATGCAGTTGAGGAACTCAGACTGAAATTCCCACACTCGTGGGATCAGCTGAGGAGATCTGCAGATGATGCATCCTGCCCAGCTACATGGACTGCTGCAAAGTAAACACGGCGGCAGGTACATCAATGTCAAAGGCAGAAGATGAGGTTGAGTAGTATTCTGGTCTGAGTTTCTCACTGCTTCCTAATATACCAAACAGTTGTGAAGTTTTCTGCAGTCTTCTAGACCAGTGGTTCTTAACCTTTGTTACTCAGATGTTTTTGGACTGCAACTCCCAGAAGCCTTCACCATCAGCTCTGCTGGCTGGGATTTCTGGGAGTTGTAGTTCAAAAACACCTGAGTAACAAAGGTTAAGAACCACTGTTCTAGACTACAGGTACTATAGGAATTGGAAGAACATTATCCAGACTGCTCAACGGTTTCAGGAAATTTATATGGTGATGGACCTCTTGGGTGCAATGGTCAAGACACGAACTTCCCCAACACATGTCAGATGAATATTTTCCAATTGGGAGGCAAGGCTGTACAGGAGTGAAAGTCATGCTGACCAATGGCTGGGGCACCAAAAGTTGGAAGTTCCATCCCCCACTGTGCCAGCCTATGTAGTCTTGGGCAAGTCCCAGGGTGCCCCCTAAAGGAAGGGAATAGTAAACGATTTTTGTGTATTTTCTACTAAAAGAACCCTGGAAAGGGTTGACATAAGTCAGAATTGACTTAACATCACACAATTATTATTTATAATGGAGTGGACATATGACTGAGGAAGGAGTTGGAACAGCTTGGAATTGACACTGATATTGTAATGACATCGGGTCCAGTATTTTAGTGGGTAAATACAGAGTCTGGCAAGCCAACTGTAACAATGGCCTCCAGGAGGGCACGCTGACATTGAGATGAGCACAAGGAGAACTTTGATAGTTCTATTTTTTATGCTCTGGGCAGATTTACTGTCAACATTTGAGATGATCTTGAAAAGATAAGATATAAGCAGAGGGTGCAGTCGGACTGGCATTTGTCCAGCAATTTGGTCTGGGTTGAGGATGGGCTGGTTGACTTCTTTTTCTGGTAACCACATGGCTTACATGCCATCACAAACCAGTCTGTCTCTAGTAGATACCTACATTCACCTTTGTGGGTCCCTCTCAGGGGCTACTTTTTTCTTTTTTTTTTGGTACAGGTAAGATCACTCTGCTTTGGTTCAGTTCTAGTGTGGGTGATGGCTGGGATTGAACCAAAGCTGCTGCCTTGCTGTCCCTTTGCTGCAGCTTAACAATCTTGAGAAATGGGAAGCTTCCTGGCCGTTTGCCTGCAGAGAGGAAGGGAGAGGAAGGTTTCCATTTCTTTTCAATTGCTGCTAACACAGTGATGCTGTAACCAAGTGAACCCAAGTAAGAAAAATCTGGCCAAGTCCAGCATATGACAAGATCAGGTAGCTTAGGGCCCAGCGTTATGCGTTCAGAATGGTAATGCTTTTGTGTCCTTATACTGCCATATGATACATCCTATCATATGCAGCCATTTGATATGTGCAGCCAATTCATTTTGCCTAAGGGCAGCCTGGTAAAAAGCTCAGTCCCCATCTGATGTATGAGAAGTCTCAATGATCTTTTTCTACCTGATTGAAACAAGGGCTTCTTTCACTATTTTCTTTTAATATTTTATGTGTTTCAGCTCCAGTGTCTCCAGGTGGCAAAACATCACTTGGATTTTCAATCTTCTTCCTTTTTACAGTGGACTCTCACATCAGAGCACACTTAGCAAAACACACTGGTGAAAAAAAAATCCAGTGAACTTGGCTAGGCATATGTTGACATTCTCCTTCAATTTCTACCAATGCTTTGAATAACAACTCTCTACCAGCTAGGCTATTTGTTTCACTCACTAAGCTCAGGAGCTTTATTTTCTGACGTCATGTGTTGCTATGGGAATGAACATGTAACCCATCTTTAAGCCTGGGGTAAAGACAGACTGAGTACAGTAGATGATTTTGCAGAAGAAGAAAGTATTAAAGAAAGACCATGGGAGAGGAAAGTCAGCTTGGTACCAAAGCAGCATGACGTGGATCTTGATTGAGCACCATATGTTGGGGATGTTATATGGAGGAAGTTGGTGGGACACAGCTGTTATGATCAAAACGACTACCCGTTGATTCTTGCTCATCCAAGTCATGGCAGAAAACAACTTGGGGGCAAGTCTGACAGTGAATAAGATGGCAACCTGGGATGATGGCTGGGGAAAGTTCTGAGTAGGAAGACCAGCCTGACCCTGCTTCTAGGCACAACTGTATATATATATGTTGTACCATGCAGGTAATATCTGAAGGTAATAGGATCACATGATAGCACTCCAGGAAGGCATAGTCCAAGGACACATTCCAGCCCAGCCTGTAGGACTTGCTTCATTTATGAAGAAGGCAGGAATCAAATAATAGATGCTTCAGCTGTACATGTCCCAATGAAGGGACAGATATTTGCTGGAGTTAGACGTGGCAGTTAAGAGATTATCACACTACACAAACAGAAAACCCTTACCTACCCTTAACTGGTTGGCTGGTCATATATAGAGTTATATGTGCTGACTGTGCTGATATGTGCTTCTTTCACATACGGGGAATCATATAACATGGTCTGGAAAGAAAACTATGGGGACAAGAAATCATTGTTTTCAAACAGAAGAAAGATTCAGCATTCTCTATCAACTCTCCTTTATGCAAACTTAAAAAAAACACCATGAACATCTTCACTTGTCTTCAGAATTAGTTTTGGGTCTGCCAAATAGAGACTGAGGAGCTAAAACATGCGTATATTGGCCAGCACTATTGAGCAGCAGCTGAAGAGGCAGAACCTGTGATGTTATCTGCTTGTGGACATCACTATGGACACAAAAATGATGATGCTTACACTGCACGAACTGGACAAGGTAAAGAACAGCTCAGGCACTTTAAATCAGACACCAATTATTTATTAATCACACCATAGAAACCACCTATGGGGGAAAATGCAGTTAAACCTGGATGCTAACCCTACAGATCAGAATCTTTCCATTTCTGGGAATTCCATGATCCTAAGTCCCAGGGATGGGAAATACATGATCCTTCCTATGTTGATAGGATTCCATCCCCATCAACAGAGCCTGAGATAAGAGATAATGGTAACTGCATTCAAACCCCATACGGAAGGCCACATCTTCCATATTCAACATAAGTCATGTTTAGGTGTTCTACTGACGTTCAATGGTGTGTTTTAACTGCAGACTCATATGCTGCAAGTCAGAAAATATTCATTTGAAAAGTAGATTGAACAATTTGAAACACATAGCAAAATCACAAATAAAATTGGTCTATCAGATCTGTAGGTTGCTGCAGCCCAGATATTTCGGCAATTTTCATGGAATCATAAAATAATGAAGTTGGAAGTGGCCTACAAGACCACAAAGTCCAATCCCTTGCTCAATCCTGGAATACAAATCAAAGGATATTTGCCAGAGAGTTGCCTAAATTTCTCTTGAATGCCTCCAGTGTTGGAGCACTCACCACCTCTCAAGGTAATTGGTTCGTACTGCTCTAACAGTTGGGACGTTTTTCCTGATATTCAACTGAAATCTGACTTCCTGTAACTTGAGCCCATTATTGCACATCCTGCACTCTGGGATGATGGAGAAGGGATCCTGCCCTTCCTCTGTATGACAACCTTTCAAGTATTTGAAAAGTGCTCTCATATCTCCCCTCAGTCTTCTGTTCTGAAGGCTAAACATGCCCAGTTCTTTCAGCCTTTCCTCACAGGGCTTGGTTTCCAGTTCCCTGATCATCCTTGTTGCCCTCCTCTGAACTTGTTCCAATTTTCAGTGTTTGTAAGAGGGGCTTCCTCTTGTGCTTTCCTATCAATTTTCTGGGGGAAGACTAGGTAGGCTACAGGCACTTCAAAAGCCTCAATAGTTTATTAGAAGAGAAGCAAGATGCACTGACTCCTTCTTTACTGGAACCTGAAAAAATTGTGGGTCTCAAATGTGAAGTACCTGAAGGTATTTCTTGCACCCTGAAGACGGCGAGCTGTAGCAAACAGAGGTATCCTCACCCCTGGAGGAGAAAGATTTTCTCCTCAGTACAGTACATTCTTTTTGAGCTTCTGAAGTCTTTGCGTTGTAGGGAAATCTGCCTCTTCCCCCCCTCTCTCTGTGTGTGTGTTTGCATTTGTGTGCACTTGCATGTACTCCAAGCCTATCAAAGTCTTCCCTTCCAGGGTTTCCTCTGGGGGCGAACAATCACCCACTGTGTAGTTTACTGCAGGTGTCTCCGGGTGTCAGCTGGCCTCTGTTTATTATTGGTTTTCTGTGTACAGGAAGGCAAGCCAGGCCACCAGTAACAAATTTGATCAAATGGGTCAGGGAAAGGAAAACAAAGCGTGTACAGCAGGAACCTGTAGGGTCTGAGGCTCTGCTGGCAAGGTCTTGCTCTGATTCCTCCTGAGGTGCTACTCAGAAATGAGTCCTTGTTTGAGTTGGAAGTAACTGCACACAAACACACACACACACACACACACACACACACACACACACACACACACACACACACACACACACACACACACACACACACACACACACACACACACACACACACACACACACACACGAGATATGGGCAAGACAGAAACCAGATGCAGACAGGTGTGCTGCTCTTTTCATTTCAGTTTTACCAAAGGAAAGCTTCCTCTGTTGGCTTCAGAGATGGATTCCCCCGCCCCCCCCACAACTGTCTTTAGAAGTCTGTTTATACAATTTGTTTTCTACAGGGGATTATTATTATTATTTGCAAAAACAACGAAGCATTCCTTTTCCTCTTTTTGAACCTTGTTGTGTCCACAAATACGATTTCGAAAACAGGAGAGGTAAATATTATCTCTTGGATCAGTGGTTCTTAACCTTTTTGAAAGAAACGCCCCCTTGAACCACTGAGGAAGTTATCATCGCCCCCCCTCCCCATGGTGATGATATTTATTTATTTATTTATTTATTTATTTGTTTGTTTGTTTGTTTGTTTGTTTGAGACACTTAAATCCAATGACCCCTGAAAACAAAATTCAATTCCAAGAAAATGAAATGCCCCCCCAAAGTAACATTTAATAATTTAGTTGCAAGTGAATTTTAAGACGCAAAAAGAAATACAGTATAAAAAGGGCATAAAAACAAACTGCAATGCAGGAACTAAAAATTTCAAGACCAAAACTCTGAAACTAAATTAAGATTGGAGGAAAATATATATTCATGCACACTGTAAAAAGGCTGCAGCCATCTTCACAGGTTTGGCTTGCTCCAGCGCCCACCTACCGCCCCCCTTCTGCTCCAGCGCCCCCACACCGCCCCTTTTCGTTCTACTGCCCCCCTGAAAAATGAAATCGCCCCCTGGGGGGCATTATCGCCCACGTTAAGAACCACTGTCTTGGATAATTAAGTGAAACAAAGGTGGATAAGGTACACACGTTGGAAGTATTTTCCTGTTATTTGATACTTTCCTGCTTGCTTGGGTGGAAGTGATTTTTCGAACCTTCATAAACTCACCGAAAATTCTGCCAGTGTACCCTGGCACCGACTCAGGCCCCTGGAGCACTGGAAGAAAGGACTGAGAGATGAGACAGGGAAAGGCCTCCAGAAGGGTCATTGATTCCCTGTCCTTACACCTGCAGAAAACCAAGCCGGATTCATGAAAACTTTCAACTTCCAAGCCCCCCCCCCACAGTCTCCCCTCTGCCTTGAACAAACTTTATTCAGTGTGGAAGCATCTCTCTCCTCTAAAACACAGCTGGTGTGTCCCAAACCCTCATGCTCTGCTCTCTTGCTTGATAGGCTTCTAAGATCTTCTGGATCCTTTTTTTTTTTTAAATCAGCAGGCAGGACAAGGGACTCTAGCTGGAATTTTCTCCTGCATGGTCACACCAAATACTGGCATTATCTCAGAAAACAGCCCCCTGCATGTATCCTCTATTGGAGAGCACAAACAGGGACACTCCTTGGGATCTTGCGTATCAGAGAAGTCATGGCACTCCTCTTCACAAAACCACTTCTCTTAGTTTGGAATTTGTCTCCAGGTGATCTCAGGCTGGGCCAACCTACACAGGGGAGTCTATGAGGGCCACTTAATAATCTTCATTCACAGAGGGTCTCAAATTTAGGCTCTTGACATTATCTCCAAATGAAGTTATAAAGACAGCGAGAAAGAACATATGCGAATTTGTTAAATGTAATTATTTAAAATACATGATACTTTCTATATCTCTGTTTTGGCATTTGTTTTTTAAAATATATATTGGGATCCTCAAAAAAAAAAAAAGGAAGTGGCCCGGGCCGTTCTTGAACTCTGACAGTTATTTTATATAATTCTCCCTTTGTCTTTAAAATACAAATAATATAATGCACCTTTTACAAAAGAAAAGATTCTAAAAATACAATTTATGATGTTTCTTTAAATATATGCACTCTTGTTTTGTTTTACATTCTATTTGCCTGTGGGTGCTTCAGTTCTTAGATTTTCTTATCAGAATAGAATCATAGAATTGTAGAGCAGAAAAGAATGTCATTCCACAGCTGGAAACCCACAACTAAAGCATCCCTGACAGATACACATTATACCAACCCCAGGTTTCCCTCAGAATAATACTGCTATTTTGACCAAACTCCAGGAGGCAGTGGAAGACAGGAGGGCCTGGCGTGCTCTGTTCCATGGGGTCACAAAGAGTCGGAAACGACTTAACAACTAAACAACAACAAAATACTGCAGTTTTGCTGCTTTCTAACTAGGGCTGTTTGAAATGAACAGGTCTTTTGCAATAGGTTTGCCTTTCCTTTCAGAAATTTCTCAAGGTGAAGTTCACAAGCCTTTAAAGGGACTGAACTGTTGTTTTCATACTTAGTTGGCTTTGTGATAGCACACATACAAATTTCATTGGCTGTACAATGTTCTGATATGTTGATGGCTTGAACCATGAGTAGTTGGGAATCAGAGAGTTAGGAAGCATCGGCCTTGTTTATGAAAACAGAGAAGTGTAAAGCAACTGCTGAGAGGAACAGGCAAAAGCAAGTCCAAAAAAATGATAACCAAGTAGGGAGGATTATGGAATAATTCAGCCTCCTGAAAATACTCTTGCTCATACTGAAAATGTTCATATGAAGAGCAGTGGAACTCTACTCCTCTTGGTGGGTTTAAATCAATGGTTCCCAATCCTGGATCGCCAAGTATTCTTGGAGTAAGACTCCCCAAAGCCTTCAACATTACGTGTGGTGGCCCAGATTCCTGGCAGTTGTAATCCAAGAACATCTGGTTGGGAAGCACGGCTCTAAACAGTTTGGGGTTTTAGAAGCATGATGCAAACTTTGAGGTCAGGGGCTGGTTAAGTTTGATTAGACAATATATCAGCAGGACATTACTGTGAAAGATTTCAAGAAAGTTGGGTGGTTTTTTTGCACGGCTGATATTGCATCAAAAAGACACGTTGCAAAAGAGAACCACAGGCTTAGAGGAGTATATTGAGAAACTACGTGAGATGTATTATTGGTAGCCTTTATTTTTCTTTTTAGTGATTGAAGTCCATTTTTAATAGGCTCCCAGAGTATATACTGCTTATTCTTGATAACCTATCTGTTTTTTACTTAAACACCATCGCTGTTAATAGTTAACTTTTTTGCTGGAGAGTTCAACTTTCTCTTATCTACTTATCTTCGTTTCTGCGCACTACATGTTGTCCTTGCACATAACCCATGGTCAGGAACTCATCTGAGACCAGGGCTCTTATTTTGCATTGCGGATGGGCTGAAGGGCCAGCGACCCACTTACTCTCTCCAAAACAATCATAATAAATAATCATGTGCCTTATGGCAACCCTTTTCAGGGTGTTCTAGGGAGCACCGTGGGGGTCTGTGTCCCTTTTTCTGGGAGCACCGTGGGGTCTGGTCAGCTTGCCCAAGGCAACCCAGGCTGGCTGTTCTCCCCAGATGCACAGTAAAGGATCAAACTCCCAATCTACGGCTCCGCAGCCAGACACCTAAACCATTGAGCTATCCAGCCAAAGCAAAGGGCCCTTTTAACTCCTTCATCCTCAAAACAGACAGCAACAGTGGCAGAGATCCGATGCACATATCCCGGTGCACCGCAGCTGATGCCAAAAGCGCTACTACTGGCTCTGAAACGGGAGCCAACAGCTCAGGTTCAAAATGGAAGAATCTCAAGTGCTGTTCATAGTGGAAATAAAAGGGTTAACCTGCTCTTTGCCAATAGCCTGTCACAAGAGACAAACAGGGTGGGACTGGGTTATCCTTGGAATGAACAGCCACAGTGCTGGGGGTTAAATATCAAGTTATTTTGGGGTGTGTGTGTGTGAGGTGGGTGGATTAGGGCTCCAGTTCCCTCTATGGAGATATCTGGTGCTTGAGGGTTCATATAAAAACCCAGTGAAGTCCAAGAAAGGCTGCTGTTGCTTTTAGTGAGTCTTGGACGAGGCCCAGAGGACAGATGCCAACTGCCCTTTGATTTGAGTACATAATGGATATAGAACTGTCATCATGGCAATTATGTTTTCACCTCCTTGTGTATTTTACACCTGTGGCTTCTATTGACAAGGTGTGTGTATGTTTGCTTTGTGGGAAATTCCCAGATTTGAAGGTGGCCTCCTATCTTTTCCTCTTAACCTCTCTGTTACCAGCCACAAATAATTAAACAGCAATTCAGAGATTAACTGTTTCTGTTGTCAATCGCACTGAGGCCTGAAGAACTGGGTCTCAAGCCTCACAATCTCTGCTTTGGGGCTCCGTAAATGCCCTGAGTCCATGTTTAAGCCCCAGTCAGACTACAAAATCTGTGTCAGATAGGCAGATAGGGGGTGTGCCAAGTATTCTGGCACTAGATGATTAGGGCAGCCCAACCCAAAATGGAGGGCTACAGGTACTCTAGCTCAGTAGTTGCCAGCCTTGGGTCCTCAGATGTTCATGAACTAAAACTCCCAGAAGCCTTCACCACTAGCTGTGCTAGCTGGGATTTCTGGGGGTTGTAGACCAAGAACATCTGGGGAGATCCGAGGCTGGGAACCATTGCTTTACATACTTACCCATCTACGTACTGCTTTACGTACTTACCCTACCCATTTCTATCCCACTCTCACAGAATATAAAAAACATTGCACATTAGTGAACGACAAACAAAAAATCTTCTGTATGCAGAAGGTATGGCAAGACCACAAACTCTGTACAGACATTTTTATTTACATGTGCAAATGCTGGGTATAGATGTGGATGTAATGTTCACTGGAAGCATACTCCTCGTCCATTAATGCCACTGCTTTTCTAGTAGCTGGAGACCGTCACTTCTTCCCTTGGTTTGTCCATATGGAATGAGCAACCATTAAAAAAAAACCCAGCCCTCTTCAATTCCACAGCATGTTATATTGCTCCACCTCTCCTCTTCCTCTTCCTCCTCCTTCTCCTTCTCCTTCTCCTTCTCCTCCTCCTCCTCCTCCTCCTCCTCCTCCTCCTCCTCCTCCTTCTTCTTCTTCTTCTTCAGCGAGCCTGCACAACTTAGTGAAGATGATATGTCCTTCCCAATCATGTTCATCAGAACACCAGTGGAGGACTGCTATCAGCAAAATCATAAGATAGAGATCCCTTCCCATATAATTATAGGGCGTGCCACTATGCAGATTCTTTCGTGGAAAGCTGGGGCAGGCCACAATTAACCAAAAGAAGCACAAAGCAAATGTGGTTGCAAGCAAATAGGGAAGGGGGGCACCAACTCCCGAAGCTTATTTTAAAGTTCGACAGATCAGGGTATAAATAGCTACAGTGATTTATGCAGCTGGGCATTTTGAGCTGAAGTTTTCTCTCAATATCAACCTATCTGCTCCCAATCCAAGCAAAATGGATTGCGTTTGTGAAAAATGCTGTTCGCTATGCTGAGACAAATAAGGCAGCATACACTGCATTTGCTATGTATCTGGAATATCTGCCATGTAGGTTGAGAACCACTGCCCTGGAGACATAAAAAACTGATTTGTCCAATACGTTTATAGTAAAGATTACAACTAGACAATACATGTGAAACATCTAGAACAACGGGAAACAACATGTGCATTTTATTTGCTTATTTTAAAATAGGCTTGATCTCTTAGTTAGTTATGTGCCGTCACATCTGAACCAACTTATAGTAACCCTAATAGGGCTTTCTAGGTAAGTGAGATATTTAAGGAGTGCTATTACCAGTAAGTTTCCATGGTCAAGTGGGAATTTGAACCCTGGTTGCCAGAGTCCTAGTCCATCACTCTGTCTAGTAGACCATGCTGGGTTCCTCTTGATCTCTAGTGGCAGAAAACAGTACATGGAGGGGAAAGTACACAATAATCTTGACTGTTCTACAACTTCGCAGAGGACCCTCTGAATGGAGCTCATGGAGCAGAGGGCCATCATTTGAGAACCTGCCCTTGACAAGCCTGAGTTACATAAAATTAAACCATAAATGTACATTTTTTACAATTTTCCCTAGGTCTCCTCTCCACCCACAATTTTTCAATTTACATTAGATTTTTTTTCCCTGGTTGATACATACTTTCTGGTAATAAAAATTATGCAAGAGGCTCTTAGTTTAAAAGGCACATCTGATAACAAGTGAGCCAAAAGATAAAGCAGTTGACTGGGGGGCGGGGAAGCTGTAAAACCTGTCCTTATCAGGAAATAATCAAACTTCAGTGTGTACCACAACTTATTACTGGAGATGCACCTTTCCAAAAGGAGTGGATTATTGTTTCACTTTTAAGTAAATCAGAATTACCAACTAGCAATTTGTCATTAAGAATTAATTACTGTGGTAAAGGAGTTTAATTGTTTGTGGAGAGGAGGGAAGGGAGGGAATTCAAAAGCAAATAATTTAGAATGAAAGTATGTTGAGCAAAGAAATTCTGATATCTCATCATGTAAGTGTGACACATGAACATGAATTTGTAGCATAACATTCACCCTTATTCAAGATAGGATCCAAGGGCCATAATCTAACCCAGGTCTTTCAAGATGACAATGAGCAAAAAATAAACCATCACAAAGAAAAGCACTGACAGAACTTCAACAAGAAAATATGCTAGGCTCCAAATAACTTTACACCAAAGCTCAGTGAACTATTATAACTATGATACAAAGAAGCTCTAATTGAGCATATTTAAAAACACAGAAAACACTCTGTTGCATTACAACTGGAGTGGCATGAAGTGGAAATTCAATATGTGGCCATTGGCTACACAGGCCCCCATCTGTGCATACAACTCTTGAAGCCCTCTCCATTCCCAAGCTGCTGAAATCTGTTTTAGACACTTGCCAACGATCATCCCTGTTGCTCTCCCATTCCTCACACCAGATCAGAAACAAGACCATTTCCCTACCTCACATGCTAGGATGTAAGAGACTGCCTTTGTTCTTGTTACATAGTCAACTCTTGCCCTACACCAGTGGGGTCCCAACCTTGGATCCCCAGATTTTATTCAACTACAACTCCCAGAAGCCTTCACCACTATCTGGGCAGGCAGGATTTCTGGGAGTTGCAGTATGATACCATCTGGGGATGTAAGTTTGGGAAGCACTGTCCTAGACCATAAGGGACGTGGTGGTGCTGCAGGTTAAACCGCATAAGCCTCTGTGCTGCAAGGTCAGAAGACCTGCAGTCGTAAGCAAATCCACTTGACGGAGTGAGCCTCCGTCGCTTGTCCCAACTCCCGCCAACCTAGCGGTTCGAAAGCATGTAAAATGCAAAAATGCGAGTAGATAAATAGGTACCACCTCGGTGGGAAGATAAATGGCGTTCCGTGTCTAGTCACGCTGGCCACGTGACCACGGAGGATTTTCTGCGGAAAAACGCTAGCTCTATGGGTTGGAAATGGAGATGAGCACTGCCGCCTAGAGTCGGACACGACTGGACAAATTGTCAAGGGGAACCTTTATCTTTAAGGTCCTAGACCATGGGGCAAAGAGTAGATCCTAGTGTAGTTTTTGGAATGAAAGGGAAAATGAGGCTTTAAGACACATCATATATAGAGCTACAGTACTACATGGATCAGCTTTTTAAAACCTTTTGATGCTCCAAATTAACTGTGCTCCAGTTTGTTTGTTTTTAAATGTGTACGAGTGCTTACAAAAGGGACGAATAGTACAGTAGCAGATGTCATAACAACAGCTTTTTTTCTCTGGTCCCATCAAGGAGACTACCTGAAATCTTGCCCGATACATTATGTGCATCAATTGCCTAAGAGCAAAGGAAGTGTGGCTTCATTTTTAGAATTATTATTTTCATTTTAATAGACATTTGTGGATAATAAGGCCATGATCCAATGAACACTTTGGGGAGCAAATACTGTTCAACTCAGGGAAGCTTGTTTCCAAATAAACATGTTGAACACCATTAACTAATTGATTAAAATTCCTAAAACAACTGACTGCGGCTTTTTTTTAACCGAGAAACAGAACTAAAAAAAATTCTATGAGCCATGGCTGAAAACTCTGCCCCCCCACCCCAGTTCGTTAGCACTGTAATACAGAGTAATCTTACCCTATAATTAAGGAAATCAATCACTGGGGTCCTCACTCATATGATACATCACACACTACAAGAGGAATGAAGTTTGTTTCAAAAGTTATTTCCTCCACAAATCCATATTTGAGTTATCGTCAGCCCACAAAATGTTTACTTCCGGAGGCAACTAATGACAGATTCTGAACTTCACTCTACTGCCAAGTGCAATTTTAAAACCGAAAACTTTGGAAAGCTGAGAAGGAAGGGCTCTCATTGCGAAGCGGATTGAAGTAAGGAGTGGGAGGTCTGCAGTGTTTCTGGGGGTTTCCCCTTCACATTTTGATAGCTTTCTTAGAGGTTCGTCCAAAGATGGCAGCATTCCAGGTTCAAAGGCATATAAAACCACACTCCAGCACAGCTGAAAGTCTCAACTGCAAAGAGGACTCGGGTTTTTCAGAAGGCTTGAAGACTGACCCAAACGAAACAAATGTCAGTCTTGTTTACGCCGCAGCTGTTACTGAACACTCTTATGAGAAACCTTTAATTTGTCTCTTCTTGGAAAAGAAATATGGTACAGGGAGAATGAAACAGACAAGGCGGGGAGAGGAAATGCAAGCACTGCTGTACCCTATAAATACATATATGTCGAACTGTGCCCAAACATGAAAACAGCCACAAACACATTCCATCCTAAGAGAAATTTTGATGCTTCAATTGCACTGGTCTGCAAACAGCTACATTTTTAATCAATGTCCCTGGAGAATAAAAAAAAGTAATGGTACATCTGCAATTGCCAGGCTTGCTACTTTTTAAAAAGCTGGTTCATTAATTCTTTTAGGAGCATTCAGTAGATGGGTTGTAGCCTAACCATCAACAGGTGGATTGTGACAGTGCTAGACTTCGTACTACATGAGATCATTTCTCAAGAGCCAATCCAGAATGTGCCCTTCCCTGATTGTTTAACATGCAGCTTGATGAAGAACTGCTGAGAACTCAATAATGACTATATTGTTCCACCTGCGGTTTTGAGAATGTGTTCCATTCCTACAGATCAAACTGTTGCATCATCTTTCTTAAAATGCAATTATCTTTCAAATTTAATTTCAAAGTTTTTATTTACTTCGAAGCATTTATCTATGACTTTTGTACAAATAATTTGGAAAATGACTTCACAAACTATACATGAAGTAGTACATTCATAAAAATGTCACGGGACACAGCAGTGTAGCGTGGGTTTTCAGCACCTGGAGCAACCAGGGCAGGGCAAGTATTGTGGATCATGGGTCACATGCCCCCCACAACATGTGAGCAGGGTGGATGTCATGTTCCTGGGGGTTACAACAGCAGAGTCCGATAAGTCAGTCCTATGTCAGGAATTCAGGGAATGCAGAGCCGATATCCAAATATCGAAGCCAACTCACACAATGTAGTCCAGGGTCAGAGTCCAAAGCCAAGGGTCCAGGGAATAAGGTTCAAGGTTGTCAGGAGTGTGGATGCAAGCCAGAGGTTTGACTTGTTGCTTCCATGAATTTTCAGCCATCTGAGAGCTGTTTATATACTAAAAACAGTCCTTGGACTGCTGGAAGCCTTTTCATCCTGTCAGAACTCAGGGCTAGTTGATCGGATGTTTCTGCGGGCAGCCTTCAAGCGATCCTCTGACCTTTTTGTCACAAGTCTTCCCCAAAGTCTGGCCCGAAGCCTGTCAACTGGGGGAGGAGAATCTGGAGGCGATTCAGGTGTTTGTATTTTTGATTGCTCAGCATTCTCCTCAGCTACATTTAACCCTTCAAGTTCCAGATCTTCAGCTACACTCATGACAGTGGAGCACAGAGTGGTGCCATGAAACGGCCATGCAACTGCTTGAGGTCTGTGCTGGTGCAGGTGGGCCTGGTGCTCCCTGGCACCTTGGACTCAGACTGCTGGGGGGGGGAAGAACAGCACAAGGGGCAGCTGCAGGAGCACACTAGGCAGGGCGGCCCATGTGACCCTAAAAATTTTGTATCCATCTTCCTCCCCATGCTGATGGGAGAGGCCCTCGTGTTTCCACGAGGCCAGGCCCTGGAATGGCACAGAGCCTGGGCAGGCACAGCTTGAGAGAAGGCCTAGAACGGCTTCTATGATAACTGGCAAAATATGCCAGTGCGACTTGACACAGAATGCCGTTACCTTCCCACTGTGGCTGTACCTATTTATCTATTTGCATTTACATGCTTTCGAACTGCTAGGTTGGCGGGAGCTGGGACAAGTGACGGGAGCTCACTCCGTCGCATGTATTCGATCTTACGACTGCTGGTCTTCTGCAGTTTAAGAGGGCTTGTCAATCACAATGCCGGCACTCCAACTCTGTACCAAATGGCACAATGAGCCCAGGTGCATGGCCCGAGTGGCTCTTTTCCGACTCCTCTCCAATGGCTCTTGGCTTGTTGGTGTACTGACATTTAAATTTTAACTTAATTCTTTTCCAGACCCTTTCCCTTCCTCTGGCACTGACACCTTGACAAGGCATCCCTAGGAGAAGGTATACTTCACAGCGCCCTATGGGCTGTGTCTGTTGGACAACGTTGGTTTTATTTTTTGTGACTTGGGTGCTTTGTGTGCAGAGTTAGTACTGTGTACCTTTATTACTTATTGTCACATTTTGTATTAGTATTAATTCACTCATTTAAAAGTTCTCTGTGTCAAATTCATAGCTCTAATGTATTGCTATTATTTAAAAACAAAACAGGATGCTATTAGTATTTTTTTATCCTTTAATTTCCCAAGCATTGCATGTGCCTGGAACTCTCATTGACAAAGGCTTAACTGGTCTGATGTCACTATGGAGGTTGGGGCAGTTGAGTGATAAAGAAGGTTTCTCAGGAGATCTTAGTGTTTAAATTACAAGACCCACAGATAATTTAAATACTTTAAAAATGAAATGTCTTTTCCTATTGCAGAATAACATAGATGCCCAAGGTTTCAGTAATTTTTGAATATTTTAATGGACAGAAGGATGAAATTTCCTGTATATGGCATCTAATATTCTAGTTGTCAATGTTAAAAACTGAATTAAATATTATATTTCCATCAATAAGCAACAACAGAAAGCTATAAAATGGAAAAATAAAGTGAAAATAAAAAAGGAAGGAAAGGTTATCTACCTAGAGCTATTTGAATTTACAACATTATATTCCATTTTCTGGACACCATAAAGAGCCATATTTTTCATTTTTGAAGGAATTTAGCCAAACTTGGACCAAAATCCAATTATTTATTCCAGCTGAACAGACCTACTGAATTGATGAATTTAGCTGAATGTTGATTTTCCAAATTTCCTTTGATTCTAGGGATCCACTTTATTTGGGACTAAGAATTTGATTTAGGCCTCTGAAAATATTTTCTTTTCTTTTCTTGTCAAACTAACTTCCATTACCATTTGCACACTGCAACCATAGTTAACAAAGTAGCCAAATTTGGATACCTGGCAATAAAACTAAGGGAAAACTGGCTAAATAATAAGGGTAGAATAGGAAGTACTAGAGATATAGTATAGGATATAAAGCTGATTAAAGTCTACAGCATATAGTTTATCAGATGTACAACCTTACTATTGTTATATGATTTTATTGTGCATTTTAATGTATATATTCAATGGCCAGTGGTTATAATAAACTTTTACGTTGTGGGAATACCTCATATCTCATCTGAAGACCCACATGAAATGACTCAGTTTTTAATACAGAAGTTATATTTTAATCTTTTTGTATTTTATTTTTAACTCAGCATTTTGGCGAATGTATGTATTTGTATTTGTACTTTTAATCTGCTAGCATTGTGTCTGTTCAGGTGGCACCACACTTGTGTATATATTATTATTTGTACTTAGGTTTTACAGTGGACCCTCGACTTACAGACGGCTCGACTTACAGACTTTTCAAGTTACAGACTTCTCTGGCCACAAAATTTAGATTCGACTTGCAGCCAGAGAATTGACTTACAGACCGGAAAAAAAACAAAATGGAACAGAAATAGAATAAAAACCGCTGGTTATGGGATTAATCGGTTTTCAATGCATTGTAGGTCAATGGAGATTCGATCTACAGACTTTTCGACTTGCAGCCACTGTTCCAATATGGATTAATTCCGTAAGTAGAGGGTCCACTGTAAATTGGTGGAAGTTGGATGACCAAAGTGGTCAAAACAATAAAGTTCAAACAAGCAAACAAAAAACACAGTACTTACTGATACTATGAGCTACATAAAACTGTGCTTTTCATTTTGTTCCATTTTTGTGGAGAGAAAACTGCTTTTTTAAAAAATAAATAAATTACTGTATTCTTTTCTGAAGCAATTTTCTTCTTCCTAGGAGTTGGACACCTATGCTAGAAACATGAGACGAGGGCTTACTTCTGTATAGGCATATATAGTATTGCACTGATAAATACTCTCACCTCTCTCTGACTTTTGAAACTGCTTCAATGAGTCTCTTAAGAATTGGGAACTGTTAACACAAGGTTAAAATTCACACCAGGAGTTTTTGCTGAGCCCTTAGCTTTCACGCCAGTTTAGAAATAATTTAGCATCTGTTCCTACAAAGTTGCTCTCAATTCCTTCAGTTGTCTGAGACAAGCAACATTACATATTAAAAACAGAGAATAGGGTTGGTTTGGGGCATGTCCCCCCCCCGCTGCCCCCAAGCTCTACTCACTTTAAAGGACTTATGGTATGATTTCTACAGTTACAGAAGCAGCCTCTTTGCCACCAACGGTTACGTTTTTTGAATTTCCCGCCTTTTTCCGTTCGGAGGTCAAAGCTCCGGTCGCAGGTCAAAGCAAAATTTTGCGGCTGGAGCTGTTCGTAAGTCAAAGTGTTCGTAGGTCAGGGCGTTCGTAAGTCAAGGCACCACTGTACTAGGCACACTCCAGCTAAAGCCAGAGACATTTAAAAACACTGGTACTGATTCCAGAAGAATTAAATTATACTTAATTACAGAAATCAATGGGGCTGAAAAGTGCATCATGTTGGCTCAAACATGCACAGTACTGTATATTTCTTTTCCAGCATATTTCTTCATTTATAGTACAGAATTATGTTGACATAAATACAAGTAATGTGTTTTGCTGGAACAATAACTGACTGTTTTGGGTTTGTGTTCCCAGCTGCCCTGACTGTCTATGATACAACACTGGGGTATAAACATTTTATTTGTTTGTTTATTTGATTGATTTGTAAACCGACCCATTATTACAAGGCACTATTCTTGGCAGTTTACAACATGATAAATAAAACAAAAAAGAACAAGGAGATTACAAATAAAACTAGCCAGACGAGTAAGATAAATGTTAAACAAATATTAAAAAACAAGTTATAAAAACCGCAACATTACACATTCTGACACATTCATGTGCTCTTTATATCATGGCTTTGGACGGTTTCTTAGCATCAGCTTCTTAATTTTAAAACGGGGATAAGAATCCTCCTCCTCTGGAGAGCACCTAAGAGGATGGAACCTAAAATGCCCGATTGTTTTACAACTTTTTCCCAAAATAGAGGACAGGTGAACTCCAACTACAAACAAGGTAAGTATAACGACTAATGACAAAGATGTCTGAAACTGGAGCACCGCCTTTCATGAAAACATTACGGCTAGATAAGCTGAAGAAGTGGATAAAGGCTATAATATTTAAGCATAGATGCGATAATGCATTTCTTATCTGATGCTTCTCGCCACAGGATCGGATTAATCTATTTGTGCAAAGGGCAGATTTTTGTTTTGTGCAGAGACATGATGTGCTAGAAGTAAGGCTCGTACCTTTGACATTAAAGGTGGAGAGATGTAGTCTCTGTACATGGTGCTGTGCTTCAAATCTAACCGTAATGGATTGGTGTCTGTCCCAAGGGCCTTATCAGAGAACATGCATTATAATGAGGTATAATGAGAGATTTCCACTTTTTTCCACAGATAGAAATTGTGGTAATGCTGTGAGAAATCTGACTGCTGCAGATTTTTGCAGAGCAGAATCTCTGCATGAGGGGACTCTGCACCTTCAGCTTCAGGAAGGATGACATTCCAATATCTTTGTCCATGATGGCACTGAAAATATTCCAGCACAATGCACCTGTCAAAACATATTGCACAATATTCATACTTGCAAACATCCTCCAGGAATACTGTTTCTATAATTGGGTGTAGGTGTTTTTGTTTTGTTCTGCGTGTTTGCTTGCAGGGGGAGTATGTATCAGGTCCCCCGCCCCACCCAAATTCAGGTTTTGAAATCATCTGGTGGAAAACATAATTTTCAGTTGGGTTAAATAAAAAGTTTGGAAGAGATCAAGCGCATAATAACATTTCGGTCTGAAAAGAAAGTTTTCTGCTAGAAGGAAAAACAAGCCAACGGAGTCAGTATCAATTGATGGCATTTTTGACAAGTTCATCCTTCTGGAAGTCAAATCCTCAACAGGACTACAAAACATGCCAGAGGTTAAAGAAGTCATTATTTAGAGAAAAGTACTGGACCACGGACAAATATCACAATTTCTCAAGCATAGTAGGCAGATCAATCTTGAGGTATGTGTTGTTATCAAAGGGGGGAGAGAGACACAAATTAATTGGAAGGAAGGAAATGTATCACCACCACCCACCCTAGCCTAAGCAGATGTAGATCTGCATAACATTTCTACAAATCAATTTATATATGCATATATATTAATTTAATTAGAACTACAGTGCTCATCATAGGTGCTTTGTGTGCCTGCTCCACTGGTTCTGTGGGTGCTGAATGTTGCCAGTGGGCAATTTCAAATATCTGCTCATCATCTTAAGTTTTTTTTCTCTCTACATTGGGTATTGGACTGGACAGCATTTCAAAGGACAGAGGTTTTTTTGACAGGTTTTCAATTGGAGAACTGTTCTCTGTGAAACAGGAAAGCACGTGGGGTGGGGGACAGTCTGTATTTTTTCCCTTTTTATTTAGTTCTGTACATAATAAGTTGAAAATTCTTTGGAGGAAGAGTCTTCTGACTATATAAGGCTGCCACCGTCTTACCAGTCAAGGGAACAATGTCACAGGTACCAGCAAGTCTGTAGAGATGCCCCCCCACAGTTTCCCTAAAGCAATGGTCTGCCATTTAATTAAGTCCACCCTCCCTTTTTCTAATTTATTCAGCTTTTAAAATTTCCTTAGAAACTGCTCTGGTCCCCCAACTTCCACTTATTTCTATACTAAACATGTTTTCATATTTTGTATGCATATGAGTCTGCATATTCCTGTCCTTATTTCTGCAAGACGGGTCATATTCCGATCGAAGCACCTGTAGTATTTTTTTTGCTAGTTGGACTGAGCCCCACTTCTAGCAATCAAATGCATAAAGAGTTCGTGAATAGATGGCGGTGCTCTTACAAAGAGTGACTCGTATATTTGGCTTTTTCTTATTTTATATCCTATCTTCAGTGAGAACAAGACAGGAATTGAAGGATGCTTGGTTAAACTGGAGCCATTGATCTTACAGTCATGACTAGATCAGCAGCAGTCAATTGATAGCCAATGGGCTGGATCCAGTTAGTATCTTTCTTTTGCACAGATTTTGTTCCTCCTTTCTGCTTGCAACCTATCCAGTCCTTGTGGGGCGGGGGAAAGAGACACTATTCCAGAGATGATTTTTCTGATCACACTCTCTGGAGAGAGGCACAGTGGCTCTGTAGAAAAGCCCATCTTTTGCACGAAGAAGGCCAAAGTTCAGTCATTGGCATCACCAGCTAAAATGTTCAGAAAGATGACAAGGAGGACGCCTTGTCCTATTTACATACGAAGGGACACCAGCCAAGCATGTGTGATGTATGTGCACACTGCCTTATCGCTGCATTATAGCATGGTGTGTGTATGGGTAGGTGTGTAAATGCACATTTCTGCCTTACACATCTGAAGCAGGTTGAGCTATGATGCAGTCCTAGACTAAAGATCTGGACTATCAGTGGCATACATTAATACAGCATGTCACAATTCTATTTAAAGAGGTGCAAAGCAAATATCAAGCAACAGTTCATTGTTCAGACATTTTATAAGATGTAGATAAATTACACAAATCTTCAGTAAACTAGCACTGAAGTTGCAGCCTATTTTAGCACAAGGTTCTAAGCTGCTTTAAAGCTAAATCGTATGACAACAAAACACACCTATTACACCTAGTTCCTTTCCCAACCTCCCTCAGCATATTATTTCTCCAGATTTCTCCAAGCCGAAAAACAAACTCAACATTGCCCTGTGGAGCCGTAGCCAACTTGTGCATCGGCAATACAAACGAAGGTGCTACCTGTCACCCTTGATCTCTTTGACAGTGCACTTACCCAGCTGTTAGTAACAATAGTAAATATTTATATCATGATAACCACCTAGTGCCTCCAAGCAATTACAAGGCTTTTAGAAAATGGAGCTCAGGGGAAATGCCAAGGCCTAAATGGTATAGAAAGAGAAGAATCAACATCTCCCTTCTTAAACTATAGATTTAGAACCTCACTCCTGCCCTCCACTGGTGCTGGCAGTTGAAAAACTCCGTGACGGTAGAGTCTCCCTGCACTCTACTCACTTTAGGGATTAAAATAAAGGAGCCAAAAAGCTGATTGTTTGTCCCAATTCATAAAGTCAGACTAAATCCTCTTCCACAGATCTGTCTGCCTTTCAGGCTTTTATTATGTTTCCTCCTCGGCGTTTTAGGAAAGCCAGACACATACAGTAGGAGCCAAAAGGAAACATGGAATAATTCCTGGCAGAAGGAAGGATTTCGCTCTCAGCAAAACCACACAGGCCCTGTGAGATTTCTCCCTATGGCCCTTCGGATGAAGATTTGTGTAGAAGGGTGTGAGCAAAGAGAGGAATATAAATGGCCTTCCCTCCACTTCTCTCGCTCCCCTTCACCCACTATAAGCAAAAAATGCATTATTTCTGAGTGTGTGTCTGCCAGTCTCCCCTCTCTTTCCACTCTTTTAAAAATCTCTCTGTTGCTCATTGACTTGTACACATACTGTATGCACAGGCCGGGAGGCAAAAGGTACCCCACGATCAGATCCTGCTCAGTCATGGAATCTGCTTGGCTATGACCTGATGAGTAGGACAAAGAGAAATATCACTCACCCCAGCCCAACCCTCCTGCAGCTGGCTGTGATGTCATGGGGACTTCTCTTAAAGGGACAGCCCACCCAGTCACTGGCCACATGCTCAGGGGAAATTCAAGGCTTGCAAACTGGAGAGGGCCATAATCTCCCCTCCCCCTGCAATAAGAGAGAGGGAGAGGGAGAGAGAGACAGAGAGACAGAGACAGACCCCCATCATTGGGAGCTTGCCAAACCTGCATCATCAGTCAAAAAGAAACAGAGCGATAATTTCTGGAAGTGGTCCTCCTCCTTCCTTCATGGCCCTTTCCACGAAGTGCAATGCTTTTCTGACATAGTGCTGAAGTGGACATAAAAATCTGATTATCTGTCAGATTATCTGTCAGTGTCAGATTATCTGTCACTGTGATTGATGGGTGTCATTAGCTGGTCTTTTGTTTGTAGTGATTGCTGGATAATCTCTCCTCCTTATCACAACAATACACCCACAGCAAGACACACTAATCACCCATCTCCTGAAAAGGACAAAAGCCTATCTCACAGCCATAAATACTCCAGCCCCAAGCAAATTACACCAGAGCACAGAGTGCTGTCCTCTGAAGATGCAGCCACAGAGACTAGCGAAACGTTAGGAAGAACAATTTTCAGAACACAGCCAAAGAGCCCGAAAAACCCACAACAACCATTAGATCCTGGCCGTGAAAGCCTTCGCGGAAACCAAATTAATTTCTCTCCTATCTACAATATACCTATCCTTTATAAAGGGTAGGATACAACAGAGATATATTGCCAATTTGTCCAAAAAAGCTGCTCTTGCCATTGTATCTTAAGATCCTGGATTCATAGATCACAGCCTTGTGTGTGTTACTGATGTTGTCAAAGTGATGTTGCCAAGTTCAAAACTACCCAGCTTGGAACAGAAATTTGTTCAGCTCATAGATTTCCACATTTCTGTCTTGCTGATGTTTTGTTTTTAATCCCCTCTGCTCTTTCTTCCTTTGTTTTATTATGCACAATGTCACCCTTATGGTTTTGAATTTTATGTCTTCAGTTTTCCTCTCCACTGCCCTGGTAGCTCTAGTTACTAGGCAGCATGGAGATATAATAAGTAACTATAATCTTCATAAGAGTTCACTGCTGAAGCTCCTAGGTATCAAGAGGCTGAATTTTGGTGAAACTAATTGACTCATTGTTAGTAAGATGCCTTTGATCTGACAGGTGTTTGGAATAGTCCAGGAACAACAGGTTGTTCAAAGCAAAGGGATTTCTGAAAGTAATTCTCATGGTTGGATATATGGAAAAATACACTGTTTGTAAGAGTAATATGGCTTAATAAGAGTATGGCTTAATAAGAAGCTGATGGCATATACCAAGATCCAGGTATATAGAGCCTGTGTCCTGAGCACACTCCTCTACTGCAGTGAGTCCTGGACCCTTTGTGATTGGCAGGAGAGGAAGCTGAACATGTTCCATTTGTGTTGTCTTTGATGCATTTTTGGTATCACCTGGCAGGACAAAGTTCCAAACAGAGTAGTCCTAGAAAGAGGTGGAATTTTTAGCATGTATACATTACTAAGACGGCGACATCTACGCTGGCTTGGGCATGTTGTGAGAATGGCTGACGGCTGGATTCCAAAAGATCTCCTGTATGGAGAATTAGTCCAGGGAAATCGCCCCAGAGGGAGACCACTGCTGCGATACAAAGATATTTGCAAGCGGGACCTGAAAGCCTTAGGAATGGACCTCAACAGATGGGAAACCTTGACCTCTGAGCGTTCAGCCTGGAGGCAGTCGTTGCATCACGGCCTCTCCCAATTTGAAGAGAACCTTGTTCAGCAGGCCGAGGCAAAGAGGGAGCCCAGAAACCAGCAAAACCAGGGAGCTGGGCAAGGACAGATTGTCTTCAGTGTGGAAGGGATTGTCACTCTCAAATTGGCCTTCTCAGGCACACTAGACACTGTTCCAAGACCTCTATTCAGAGCACATTACCATAGTCTCTGGAGACTGAAGGATGCCTACTAAGAGTAATATGCATAACAACACCATTCAGTCTGCCAGTAAATGACCATCAAATTCCTTCTGCCCATATCTGTGCACTGTTCACATCCCTGTAACTGGAAGAGCCTTTATGTGCAACAGAGATACTTCTGATCTTTCACTTACTTACTATAAACAGCAGAGTGGAGCAACAAACTATGTGCTTCATCAGCAGCTCCTTAATGAGTTGTAATTCATTTCTGCAACCTATGTGATTTCTCTTAAAAAGTGAGCAAAATCCCAATAAGATTCTGGCCTTTTAGTTTGAGTTAGAATTCCAAGACCAACAAGTAATTAGTTATTGTTATCGTTACAATTTATGCCAGGTAACCTCTATTCATCATGAATAACTAATAATTCTGCTTTTTAGTTAATTTAAAACACTAAATATAGCAGCATATGGCACAGTGTGCAACTGTATTTGATGGACAGAGTTCCCACTCCAGTCCTCTGAAGATGCCGGCCACAGAGACTGGTGAAATGTCAGGAAGAACAACCTTCAGAACATGGCCAAAGAGCACGAAAAACCCACAACAACCAGTATTTGACCCATTTAATATTCTTCTTCTATTATTTAGAGATGCAACCCCAGTCGCTATAAAAGTAACTGAAAAAAGTAACTGTAGGTATAGTGCAAAATAAATGGCATTATTCTTTGTTACGGTATATTGCAGTCCTCATGTTGCTGAGCTGTACCTTGGTTTTTTGGAAAAAAGTAATTTGTAATTAATTCATCACTTGCAATGTATTTATTTGCTGCAGTTTTATCCTGTTTTTCCACTAAAAGTTGTATTCAGTGAGTCTAACAAACACCAATAAAATAATTTAAAGTAGTAGAATTTTCAAAGCATTATAAGAAGCAACCAGTAAAAATGTTAAATTGCAAACATGCAATTATACCCTTCCTGAAGGCAGTAAGAATTACTTCCAAGCACTTAGTCCACTGGCAATAATAGAAGGATGCCTTACTTATGCTAAGATCAGCTGTTGTTTTCAAAACTGTCAAGAGCTTAAATGACCGAAGAATTGGAAATTACTTAGCATAAAATTCAGATCGCTATGGTAAAAGTGGTAGAAAGATTTTCAGTAGTATTCCAGGAAAAATAAATGCTGGAACAGCAAGATAGCTTGTGACAGCACTCAGTCACCCTCATTCTTTTTACACATGACAATATTTTGAAACTTTTCATGTATTGGACATGTGCCATTAGCAAATACAATTGTGCACTGAAATATTAACACTGTGTATGACTCACTGTAGTTTATATTCCTCAAATCACTCACGTTATAATGAAACATAGTAACGCTCAAGCTACAGGAAGCCAAATTTAGGTTGAATATCAGGAACAACTTCTTAACTGTTAGAGCAAGATGACAATGAAACCATTGGGAGGTTGTGAGTGCTTCAGCACTAGAAGCGCTCATGAGAACATTGGACAACCATCTATCACATCTGTTTTGATTTGGATTCCTGAACTGAGCAGGGGGTTGGACTCCATGGCCTTATAGGTCCCTTCCAATTCAATTATTCTATGACTCTATGATTCTATGAAATGAAAATGTTTGAAGGTAGGGACCTAATCCCACATTAATATATTACAGGCTCTTACCCACTACAGCACTTCTGAATAGGGGGCTATCACTAAAATATAATAGAGCTATTTAACTAAAACTCATTATATTGTATGGATCTAAGAGTGGGTGATACCTTTTATTGGACAACTAAAAAATTGAACAAATTGCAAGCTTTTGTGGAGAGGATACCACTTCATCAGGCTAAGCACAACAAACTTCATGGACAGTGGAGAAAAACTGCAGATTAAGAGTATCAAAAATACATGGCAGATCCCTGTGCCAAGTTTGTTTGATTTTAGACTCCTCCAAAGAGACTTAGTACAGACATCTACCATCCGTTTTTGGACCCTTATCTATAATTTTAGCCTGATAAAGTGGAATATTCTCCATGAAAATTGGCAATTTCTTTGATTTTAGTGGTCCAATAAAAGACATCATCCACCCTTATATTTGTGTCACCTTAAGGACCTCATGGCCTTTCCTAATTTACTCATGATATTATATTTCACGGTTAACCACAGCATAATTTAAACATATTAAGGAAAGCAAATACATGATTTTCTGCTATCCAGATGTTATAGGGATATTAAAACTGTTTTGCACCTTTCCATATTAATATTATGGTTAAATTCTGGGGCCATATATATTTGGGAGCAAAATGTGAAATGGGAACCAATGCTGTGATTCATCCAATACAGAGTGATTCCAGAGATTACAAGCAAGATTTGTTGAGGCAGGGAGAAAACGAAGGATCTCCAGAGATGCGGAAGCCATGGCTAAGGTGGCATGGATAGAAGAAACAGAAGAGAAACTGATTTAGAGAGACAGAAAAGCAGAACACGTTCCGTATGTAGACAGAGTGCGTTCATTGACATACATCTCAGATCCATGAAAGTTTAGCATGAATGGGTTACACAAACAAGAATAAGAGATCAAGTGACAGATGAGGAAATACTAAGGCGGCGGAAGTCACAGTGTTAAATTTTATTAGATAAGGGGATGTGGATGAAACCATTTCACCACATTAAAAAACTCTGGGATTGTGTGTGCCATGTGGATCTGTTTTGATCTGTGCTTAATGGCTAAGTGTGAACATCTTGAGGGGCAGGATGTAAGTGTGGTCCTTGCCTCCACGCCGCTTGCTATTTTTCAGCCTCAACACCATATTTCCAGTTCCCTCATGCAGCTGGTTTAAAGCTGGCTGGAGCTTCTCCTATATGTTTCTATTTCTATACAGGGTTATGCTCACAGCAAGCATAAAAAGGCACAGTCCTCGCAGGGTTAACCACAGCTGCCTTGTCTCCCAGTGCATCAAGAGATTTGCACAATATTTCCTGGATGTAAAGCAGGAACCCAAGGTAACCCCTCCCTCAGCACACACCTGTATTGCAAAGACCTTCTTTATACTCAGCTGAAGAAACAGGAGGGCTTCCTCGGCACAGGTGTGTTCATTTATAGGTGCTTCTGGGTTTTTGGAAATATTAATGACTCAGGTACCTTGGGAACATTACTTGTTAATTTCAATTTCAAATAGCTTGCTATGGTGTTACTGTTGGCTGAAGAACATCGAAGCTTGGCAGGGATGGCCTCCGTTTCAGCAGTAACAACAAACACCAACGTTCCTTTAAAAAAAGAAGAAGAGGGGACACCCCTGCCAGAATCACCATCTACTCTACAAAACCACAAATTCTTTCATACAATGCTAGCACCATTCTGAAGCACAAACAGCAGCATCCATTTTGTTGACTCAGGGGATTTCTAAATTGCTATTCCAATGACAGGAACATGTTAAAGCACCAGGAGTAATAAGAACGCAAATGCAACTTTTCTTGTTCTGTAGCAGCATACATTTGTTTATGAACCAGCATCTTCTCCCTTGCCAAAAAAGGGTCAGACTTTTTATTTTATTTTATTTATTTATTTACTGGACTTATATACCGCCCCATAGTGCTACAAGCACTCTCCGGGCGGTTTACAATTTTTAATTATACAGGCTAGACATTGCCCCCCCAGCAAGCTGGGTACTCATTTTACCGACCTCGGAAGGATGGAAGGCTGAGTCAACCTTGAGCTGGCTACCTGGGATTTGAACCCCAGGTCGTGAGCACAATTTTAGCTGCAGTACAGCGTTTTAACCACTGCGCCATGAGGCTGTTTTTTTACAGGTTGTATTCAAGCAAGCCCAAACTTTACTTCTGCTTTGTTTTTTTGTTTTTGTCTTGTTCACAACAAGCAACATCTCCCTTTCCATGTGATCAGAAAGACTTCTTATTTAGAAGTCTTTGGGGCAGTCATGGCCAACTGTCCTTGAATCAGACATACACTCAAACTCCATTCCTGAGGAGGTTTCATAAAATTTGTTGAAATCTCCCAGTTATTTAAAATTCTAAGTTAAATTGACCTTTCCTGCAGATTTCACATTAGTCAACATTCTGTTACTAGCTACTGTATTTGTAAGGAATTATGAGATCAAAGACATGAACCAACAAATGCTATAGCAAAGGTGTACAAAGTGTGACCCTCTACATTTTGATGAACTACAATCCTCAGCATTAGTAGCTACTTTGGCTTTGACAGATTAGAATCCTAGTTCAACAGCATCTGGAGAACAGCACCTTCCTATTCTTCTGTGATTCTCAATTTAGCAGGATGGAATGTAACATTCACCACCGTATTCAAGGTAGATGGAACTGGTAGGAGGACAAATATTTGCTATGGATGGAGTACTTCTTATCTGGCTTAGAGGTGGAAAAAAAAACATGGCACGGTTGGAGTAAAATATGCTTGGCCAGATCACTTACTAGCATGGACACAGACAATTCATTTCAAACCTTTTCTGTTCATAAATGGGCTTCACAGATTTTTCTTATTGATACCCTAGAGATGTTACAAGATGAGAGTCATATAACACTCAAATAAGTGCTAATGGCCAGCACATCTCCAAAAATAACCAAGGAAACTAGTGAAAAAAGATGCAAAAGAAAGTACCTAGAAAATTACTCTCTTAAAAAAAGACAAGAAATGCTCAGTTCAGTTTCAACTGAAAAAGATTCGAATCCTTAGCTTTCATCTCCCTGTTAATATTCTGAGCAGATAGATCTGCAACACACAACATACACATTTCTATATTCCTAAAATTGTAGAATGTGTTCAGACTTACTTCAACCTATTCTTCCAAACCATCTTTATATTTTGTAATCATCATCATTATGTTTTTTAAGAGCAAATTCAAGACCTGGCTCTTTAGGCAGGCCTTCCCTCCTGTCAATACCTAATCTATTTCGCCATATTCAGTTGTATTAATGTTGTTGTTTTGTTTTATTTTATTATTACTTGCAGTGTTGTTAGCTGCCCAGAGTAGACTTCGGTCTAGGTGGGCGGGGTATAAATAAAATAAATAAATAAATCTGATTGATCCTCTCAAAATTGCTGGGAAGAATGCTGTTATTTCCAGCCTTCAGTCTTTGTGCCATGGTTGAACTAAACAGATTGCCTAGGCCACCTGCTCTGAAACAGGGATTTGAATCCAAGTGCTCCAGATTTTATTTTAATAGTCTCACTCTAGACTATGCTATGTTAAGGAAACATTCAGAATGCAATTATTCTTTGATTGTGGGTTTGGGCTCCCTGCCTAATTGTCTTATCACCAGCTGCAAAAAGTATCCATGATTAAGAGGAAAGCAGGTGCAAAAGTCTGTTTTAGCTTCCTATATGCATAAAGATGCACTCACTCACTCATTTCACACGCTAGCAAGGTTATGCTCAAAATCCTCCAAGGTAGGCTTCAGCAGTATGTGGACCGAGAACTCCCAGAAGTACAAGCTAGATTCCGAAGAAGCAGAGGAACTAGAGACCAAATTGCAAACATGCACTGGATTATGGAAAAAGCCAGAGAGTTCCAGAAAAATATCTACTTCTGCTTCATAGACTATGCAAAAGCCTTTGACTGTGTGGACCACAGCAAACTATGGCAAGTCCTTAAAGAAATGGGAGTGCCTGACCACCTTATCCATCTCCTGAGAAACCTATATGTGGGACAGGAAGCAACAGTTAGAACTGGATATGGAACAACTGACTGGTTCAAAATTGGGAAAGGAGTACGGCAAGGCTGTATATTGTCCCCCAGCTTATTTAACTTATATGCAGAATACATCATGCGGAAGGCTGGACTGGAGGAATCCCAAGCTGGAATTAAGATTGCCGGAAGAAATATCAACAACCTCCGATATGCAGATGATACCACTCTGATGGCAGAAAGTGAGGAGGAATTAAAGAACCTTGTAATGAGGGTGAAAGAGGAGAGTGCAAAAAAAAAATGGCCTGAAACTCAACATCAAAAAACCTAAGATCATGGCCACTGGTCCCATCACCTCCTGGGAAATACAAGGGGAAGATATGGAGGCAGTGACAGATTTTATTTTCCTGGGCTCCATGATCACTGCAGATGGAGACAGCAGCCACGAAATTAAAAGACACCTGCTTCTTGGGAGGAAAGTGAAGAGAAACCTAGACAGCATCTTAAAAAGCAGAGACATCACCTTGCCAACAAAGGTGCGCATAGTCAAAGCTGTGGTTTTTCCAGTAGCGATGTATGGAAGAAAGAAAGCAGACAGCCGAAGAATTGATGCCTTTGAATTGTGGTGCTGGAGGAGGCTCTTGCGAATCCCCTGGACTGCAAGGAGAACAAACCTATCAATTCTAAAGGAAATCAACCCTGAGTGCTCACTGGAAGGACAGATCCTGAAGCTGAGGCTCCAGTACTTTGGCCATCTCATGAGAAGAGAAGACTCCTTGGAAAAAATCTTGATGTTAGGAAAGTGGACGGCAAGAGGAGAAGGGGATGACCGAGGATGAGATGGCTGGACAGTGTCTGCGAAGCAACCAACATGAATTTGACACAAATCCGGGAGGCAGTGGAAGATAGGAGGGCCTGGCGTGCTCTGGTCCATGGGGTCACGAAGAGTCAGACACGACTAAACGACTAAACAACATGCATAAAGACTCATCTTTGATCATCAGAATTACAGAATGTCGTGGTGTGATAAGGATTACAGGTATGAAGAGTACAAAGATTTTGATAAGGGATAAACCTATCCATTCTAAAGGAAATCAACCCTGAGTGCTCATGGGAAGGACAGATCCTGAAGCTGAGACTCCAGTACTTTCGCCATCTCATGAGAAGAGAAGACTCCCTGGAAAAGACCCTGATGTTGGGAAAGTGTGAAGGCAAGAGGAGAAGGGGGGTGACAGAGGACCAGACGGTTGGACGGTGTCACCAAAGCGACCAACATGAATTTAACCCAACTCCGGGAGGCAGTGGAAGATAGGAGGGCCTGGCATGCTCTGGTCCATGGGGTCACAAAGACACGACTAAACGACTAGACAACAACAACAAAGGCCATGCATGGGATAGGAATAGAGGGATAGGAGTAGAGTAGAATTCTTGTATTTGTAGGTAATGCTGTTATTAATCATCCAGCTATTCACAGTGAATACACCCAAAACAGACGAAAGAGTGTCTTGCAGCTTTTCCTACTTTTCAGGATTGGCAGACCCACACCTTTGTCACAAGTCATCATTTTCTCTTTATGAAGCATATAGGGGATATAGTGTAGGAAGGGCAACCATGCTAACAACTATCAATCCTTTCATATTGAAGACTGTAATCATGCATTCTTCCTTAAGCGAGAATATCACCAAACTCAGTTGGACTTGCTATGTGGCCTTGGGCAAGCTGCACAGTCCCACAGCACCCCCAGAAGAAGGGAATAATAAATCACTTCTGAATATTCTCTACCTGGAAACCCCTGAAAAGGTTGATCATAAATCAGAGTGGGCTTGACGGAATATGGTGAAGATGATGATGACATACGCATTGTGATGATGATATTGTGCCTCACATGAAATGTCTCATGATGGTATGAAAGAGCTTACACCGTAATGGAGAGTCAAGTAAATGAAATCTAGTTATATTCATTCCTAAACCGTTTTCATCTATCATATGTTGAATAATAATATGTTTATCTCTCCTTGACATGCATCAGAAGGGTGGGTGGGTGGGAATTCTGCCTGTATAGAACCGTATAGACTATCAACGAAGGAACTGCTGAAGATACAATGAAGTCTCACGAGAGAAAGCTAGCACGGCTGGTGGGACTGCTTAACATTTCTGCTGTTTCAAACCTAAACATCAGACAACATTGTGGAATGTGGTTTGGCTGTTTCTCCACTCCAATATTTACGCAGGGTTGAGGCTTTATTATTATTATTATTAAACTGGCCATATGCCAAACCATCTGATTGGAGGGGGGGCACATAGTAGTAGATTCCTCACCTTAAATCTCTGATTGCTTTAAAAACCTCTAGCTGCTAAGAGTGACTTCTTGCCACATTAATTCCATCTGTACTGGACCAAAAATAGATTTCCTTCACGTTCACATGGGAAAATCCAGATGCAAAGTGGTTTTTCACTCAGTGACCAAGGGCAGGGGCAACCAACAACAACGGATGTGGAAGGAGTACTTTTAGAAGCAAAATTTGGCACTACTAGGAAAGTTCTCGATGTAATTCTTGCATGAGAAATAAATTATTTCTTTCTTTCTTTTGCAACAGCAAAACCTGAATGCTGACATACAGTGGTGCCTCGACTTACAAACGTCCCTACTTATGACCATTTCGAGTTACAACCAGCTCCGGCCGCAAAAATTCTGTGATGGGTTTTGTGGTCTTTGTTTTTTGGGTTTTTTTCGCGTTTCCGTTGGATCTTGTACAGTTTGTTTGCTTTTTGCTTTGCTTTTTTGCATTTCCGAGTGGTCTTGCAGTGTCTGTTTGTTTTGTTTTGTTTGTTTGGCTTTTTGCGTTTCCGAAGGGTCTTGCACGGTTTGTTTGCTTTTCTTTTTTCTTTTTCCTTCGGCCGGAATAGATTATTTGCATTTCTGATGGGTGTTACAGTGGGTTTTTGGGGGTGGTGGTGGTGATTTTTTTGTTTTGGCCAGAACAGATTAATTGCATTTCAATGCATTTCTATGGGAAATGGTGCTTCAACTTATGACCCTTTTGAGTTATGACCGGAGTTCCGGAACCAATTAAGTTCATAAGTTGAGGTACCACTGCATTATATTTAGAGATGCATTAGTATTTAAAACATTAGATTTCCACAAGCAATTTGTAATTTCTACAACATGTATATTTATTAGTACAGTACAGTATTAACATTTCTAGGATGTATATAGCACATTTAGTTTATAAGGGTCACTGTTCACCACTGGAAATTCATTGCAGAACGACAGCAATGACTGGTGTTGTAAGAACAGAATATAACAATTGCCTTTCTGGACCAGATAAAAAAACCTAACCTATCAATCATCCTGCCTCCATATATAGCCATGTAACAACTAGGGAGTATAGAATAAAACTGCAACTGTTCAAAGAAACTCCATCTAGCTTACTTAACAGAATATACAATAATTTGAAACTGAATACAGTAAACCATTAATTGCATCTAATTTAAGAATGTAATTGTTGATAACTCCACCATCAAGTAATATACTGTATAACAAATACTACAAAACAACTGTAAAGTACTGTATACATATCATTACATATACGAAATCACATTACGATGAAGTTTTTGCGATCGCAAAAGCAATCGCAAAACGATGTTTCCTATGGGGGAATTTCGCTTTGCAATGATCAGTTCCCTGCTTCGGGAACAGATTCTCGCAAAACGACGATTTTCCTATAGCTAATCGGCAGTTTCAAAATGGCCGCCGGGTAAAAAAAATGGCTCCCCGCTCTTTTCTGGGACAGATTCTGCAGTGAAAATGGCCGTGCTATGGAGGATCTTCATATGGATGGTGAGTTTCAAGCTCATAGGAACACATTAATCAGGTTTTAATGCGTTTCTATGGGCTTTTTAATTTCGCTTTACGATGTTTTCGTTCTACAGCGATTTCGCTGGAACGAATTAACATCGTAATGCAAGGCACCACTGTATACTACTATATATTATACATTAGGAATGTAAGGTTAACAGTAAAGCTTGTATACATGGTATTTTCCTACATCAAATGCCCATGTTGAAATAATGGCAGTCTAATGAGCTTCTTATTTCCCACATACCACCTCATGTTGTGGTTTTTACCAAGAGTCTGTTTGGTGTGGGAAATAATTGTTGGAACCCTTGGAAAAGAATCTGAAACACACGTTACGGAATCCTTCTCCTACTCAAGTGGTGATGATCTGGGTTCTTGAATAACCTGAACATACAGGTGATAACCCTCTGGTGCCATTTTCCTCCGGCACCATCTGGACAAAATTATGTTGTGTAACTTCGCACCTGGCACAATTTGGATTGGGTGCCAGAAATGTTTGACTTGTGTGAAATTAAAGGCTTCTTTGTCCTCTGCCCCATTTTAGGTTCGGAGGCTCCCTCCGACTCCCTTTTTGCCCCGGGGAAGCGCTTGGCAGCCTTTTTTTCTTTTACTTTTAAAGACCTCCCCATTCTTGTTGGTCCTGAGGCTCCCAAAGTCTTCCCCAGGGCAAAAGAGAGTCCAGGGGAATTCTCAGAACCAAAAATGGGTGGGCAGGAAGCAATTAATTAGGGTCAATTGAACATTCCCTGTGCCTGATCCATGTTGCACCTGGCACAAAGTTATACAACAGGATTTTGCCTGTTGTTTATGAGCTAGAACATAGGAACATCTCTTCTGTGGTGTCAGATCATTGGTCCATTTAGCATAATATCACTTATACCAGGAATGGATAATCTGTGGTCCTCTTCCAGATGCTGTTGGACTGCATTTCTTAGTAGCTCAAGCCAGCACAGCTGATTATGAATGATGCTAGCAGTGCAAATTCCAAAATATCTGGACAGTCACACGTTGCCCTCCTTTATCTCCACTAACTGGCAGTGGCTTTCCAGGACTTTCAAACAAGGATCTTTCCCAAGCCTAGCTGATGATGAGTGGGAATGACCCTGAGAGCTTTAGCTTATAAAGCCTAGACTCTGCCACTGGACTAAGAACTCCCCCCATGAGGTGTTTACAGGTCTTTGAAGGCTCTACTAATGTATCTAGCATTAAATATCCAAACAGTTCCACGGGATGACTTTCATAAGCCCCATTTAGATGGTTTCCCCTGAACTCAAGGAAGGATAAGTCAATACCGCCTAGAGTGGTCGTATTGACCAGATAGGCGGGGCACAAATAGAATGAATAAATAAATAAATAAATAAATAAATAAATAAATAAATAAATAAATAAATAAATAAATAAATAAATAAACAAACAAACAAATAAATAAATAAATAAATACTACAATCTCAGCATCTCTCTGGATCAGCACTCCCATTATTGATCTTTTCACAATGAGTGGAAAGGTATGAAGGCAAAGGTGGATGATGTCTTTGGATTGTATATACAGTACCTGGACCACACAGCTCTTTCCTGTTAACCTTGGATTCCTAATGTGTGGGAGGATTCTTCCCATGTTCAATATTGAAATTCTACCCAGTTTTGAGAAGTCCACATAATTCTTTTCCAAGAGACAGAGCAGATTGCCCCAGAACTCCCAGTAAATGTGAGGTGGCATCAGCACATGCAGCCCCACCCTGGAGCTGTCTAGGATTATAACATAGCTCTGTATATAACAGAGGCCACCTCCTTTTAGTCTTCTAACTGATGTTTTTATCTATTTTTTTTTTTGCACATGAGATGTAAAAACACACATGAACAAACTTTATGTAGTTCCACAATATCTAGATGCTCACGGTACTTCCATCTTTTCATACCAATCTATGTCCATTTTCACAATGTCTTAGAATACTTTGTGCCATAGCATTGGGTTTATGTGGCATTTTGCTTTAAATCTCCTGAGCACTGAACCTGGAAATGACAAAATATGTGACTCTTGATTACAAGCAATATGTAACATCATCCAACAGTCTCCATGTCTTCCCACTTGCCCATGAAGTTAAGTCACAGAAAGGGGCTTCTTAGTGGTGGTAATTTGAATGTGCAGCACCCTCTTGGAACTCGCTTTAAGGTTGTTTTGGTACTAAAAAAGGCTAATTTATTTTCCCATGCTTTTTAATTTCCCCCAAAGATAATTTGCTATCTTACGCTTCTTTTTAATCTGCTGGTTCATTTTGTATTATTTTATATTGCTTTGTTCAGTTCTGAAATTACTTATATTGAAGTGCATCGTGTACTTTTTTTTTAAAAAAGCAAATAAACAGATACAGTAAGGAATTTATAATGCTGAATAAATTGATTTGCAATTTAATTTTCGAAGACATGCTTATAATAATGCAGGATCTGTAGCCAGGTCTCATTCACTGCTGGTACAGACTTAATGTAAAAAATAAGTATTTATGGCATGGGAAATTGACACAGAAGAAGGAAGGATAGGAGAAATCATAACCCATGATATTTATCCGAATTTCTAATTCCTATTTGTCATGGTAAGAAAAGACAATTATTTCTAGTTGGTGCGAATGACAAATTGGTCACGGGGGCAAAGAAATTAAAATAATCTTCTGACTTCCTGACAGCTATTGGAAGTGACAGATAGTGGTGGCGTGATTGCTTAAGCACTTGAAATGTTAGCTGAATTTATTGTATTTTAATTTACACAAGAATGTACTTACCATATTGTTCTATAAAAGAAATGAACATTGTGGTGACCACCCAGAAGAAAAGAGCTAGATTCCAAGACAGAAGGGCAAGAATATACGTCCACATATGTTCCTGCTTATATGAGACTCACAAAATTTAAACTGAACTTTGAAAATAAAAATACCTATTTAAAACCCTAGAGAAGTCCGTTATGTGACATTTTTTTCAAAACTCTGGGCAAAGAATGAGGTATAATCAGGATGGTCAGACTTCATGGATCACTTAAACTAGCAAAACTTTGAGACGCATTCAAACTCTGGTGTAATGAATTTCCCTCTATCACTTATTCAGTCTCTGTGCAGCTGAGGGTACTTTTCATCACGTTGTCATGTGAGTGAAGAGAGATGGAGTGCTGTAGAACAATGGGGCTGCTTTGGGAAGACCCACACAAGATGCACACTTCTTTTCCTCTGCAAGCTCCGAGAAGCTGCCTGTGTGAGATGGCTGTGTGTCTCAGATCAGAGTGCTATGTGTGTGTCACCACTGGCCACATCTCAGATCGCTTCTGACACACTGTCCCTGAGCTATCCCTAGTTCCAAATTTGTTTGTTGGTCGATAGTAATGATCTGTATATACATGTCCTATACAATTTGGATTCATCCATCTACCATTTAGAAAATGCAACTAGAGACCCGTGGGAGAGTCTGAGATCTGAAGAATATATGGTGCATACTGTCAATGTCTTTCTTGTTTAGTTGTTAAGTCGTGTCTGACTCTTCGTGACCCCATGGATCAGAGTACGCCAGGCCCTCCTGTCTTCCATTGCCTCCTGGAGTTGGGTCAAATTCATGTTAGTCGCTTTGATGACCCTGTCCAACCATCTCGTCCTCTGTCATCCCCTTCTCCTCTTGCCTTCACATTTTCCCAACATCAAGGTCTTTTCCAGGGAGTCTTCTCTTCTCATGAGATGGCCAAAGTATTGGAGCCGCAGCTTCAGGATCTGTCCTTCCAGTGAGCACTCACAGTTGATTTCCTTTAGAATGGATAGGCACGTCAATTCTGAAGGAAATCAACCCTGAGTGCTCACTGGAAGGTCAATGTTGGGTCAATGTCTTTAAAAGACACCCTCAATCTCTTCCTCAAACATTTTACTGTTTTACCACAGAAGTATCAGAAATAGGAACATTTGGGAACTTACAGTAAAGGTCAAATGAAATCTCTCTTTTCGCTAGTTGTCTTGGATTCGGGGTGAGAGGTGGAGAAGAATGAGCTTGATGTGGTCTGGTAGATCACAGTGCAAGGTGGGTATGGCTTATGGATCTCAAGGTGTATGGGCCTGGAAGAAGCATGTGGCTACCTTCTTGGTACACAGGCCTATGTTGATTGGTTCAACAGGATGGTGGGTCAAGCTCATGGACCATTTATCACACAGGAGGGCAAGCCTCAAGATGGGTCCAGAGTATGTGATTTATGGGCTACAGTCACCATAAAGGTCATCATGTGTCTGTTCTAGTCGGAACCGCTTATATTTACTGCAGCAGAAGTGTAAAAATATTTGGAGTTAAAATGAACCCAACGGATGTTTTTGCTGGCTGGAGTCTCTTCATGGCAACAGCGCTGCTTACTGGGAAAGATAACAGCTGAGCATGCTAAGTTACAACTTTGTGAAAAGAGCATCCAGTACTTTGTGATTAATTGGATTATAAGTGGCTTTCGACTTCCCACTCACATCATTTGGCACTCAAAGGTTTATTGTCATTTACTAGGCTGAAGCTAAGAACTTCAATAGGAAGCCTCCTCCAGGAATTTAAAATATTAAGGCATCTCTGCTCCCACCCTATTCACGCTGCTGCTCACACTTCCTCCCCTTTATAACCGTGTCTTGTGCTGGCACGTGCAATTTTATTGGTACAAAGAAAGAGAACATCAAGTACTCTGATCTCTAGGTTCATTCCACTATGACAAAATATTGCTAATCTTAAAACAAGCCCTTGTGGAAAATAAGGAGAAATTCCAGTTGTTCTCCTTGTCTCGAGAGATAATATTTCCCACCTTGAATAAGGCAGCAGCACTCGCCAGTTGAAAGTCTTGGCAGAATGGACCAGCCTGGCTGGTACAAAGGCTAGATTTGGATTGGAAGAGGTTCGTGCCCAAGCATTCAAGAAACTAAATGTTTGGCCTTTGACGATACAAGGGAAATAAACTGAAATAGTGACCAATCAATGTTAGAAAGAATAAAGGAAACTCATTTATATATATATAAAGTTTTGCCCAGGTAAACCCATACTTTACAGTCAAATGCAGAGGTGTCATTACATAATTTCTCTTTGGCCACCCCAAAGTCCATCAAGTTCTGTTAGCTGCTAGAACTGTGAGAAAGCAGAAGAGAACATGCAATGTCTAATTTTGTGATTTTTCAAGGATAACTGCATGCTCCCTCCAACATGGCTAAAGAAGAGCTGGGATGTAATGCATTATAATTAGGGGGACAATTTCTATGACATTTCACACTTTCTCTGCAACCTATACTTGAACACATAAGCAAATTTAACCATGTTTATGAGTAATCTGACCTTTCTCATCAGATGACTCATAAACATGTCCAAACCTATTTATAAGTCCAAACATAGGCTGCATAAAAAATATGACATGTCATTGAAATCCTCCCCCAAATTATAATACCAAGTCATTTCTGAAGATAATAAGGGCATAACAATAGTTTTCTTTTCCATAATAATTTTATAACTACATTTAATTTATTACTCTCATTACAATCCAACCCAGTAAATCCCTATGTATATACATAAGCTAAAATAAGCACCCCCACACACAAAAGCAATAATGTGTGCTATACGGTAATTCAGGATTCAAAGAAAACCCAACATCTTGCAGGGTTTGGGAACCACACCTTTAATCTCCAAGATGTTTTTCCAGTTAAGCTTAACATTAAGCAGAAGTACAAAGCAAACTAAAATTTACACTTGATTTCAATCTAACTCCCTAAGGAGCAGAGTATGCTTTGCTACGAAATTATTTTTGCAGCACCATCCAGGGAAGAATCTTTGCAATCAATTAATAAGACAGCATCAATGTTTGGATCCTTTCCCCTCCCTTCATCATCTTGAAAGCGAGTGGCAGTGTTCAGACATGCCCCAAACAGTTGCATTCACTATAAAAATAAATCTGCAGGGTTTTTAAAAAATAAACTTATTGCCTTGAGATATTTCGATATTACTAGCTACCTCACATAACTACACACGTATTTAAAATATTGCATATTTAGGCCAACCTGAGAATATAATTCTTCCTGAACACCTGGGACCATTTCTCATAGTAAGATTACACTTTCTCGTTATGTTACACTTTGTGTTTCAAAAGTGTAGCTGTATTACTTATGTAGGTATGTATCCATATCTGTTTGTAAAGTTGCAAGGCATCCCGCTTGTCTAAACTGGACGGAGGAGGTTTCTATGCTACCCCTTTTAGAAAGTCAAGCCAACTGTAGGACAATCATCCTCTTTGCTCCAAAACTACATTGCAAGAAGATTCTGTTGGCATGCTGCCTTTATGTTACTTGGGAATATCCCTGGCAGATGAGGAGAGCATGATAACAGTGATGTCTGTTAAAGAGAGGTTCCAGACTCTTTGATGCCATGCTGCTTGAGTTATCTCTCTGTTTGAACGTATTATTAAAACTTGATTTATCTAAGTTATTTTCTGCCTAATCTCCCTCTCCCAAACCACTCTGACTTCCTCTTCATCGGTCCACCTGCCTCTTTCCCACGCCCCTCCCTTCCCAGAACCCCTACCACCTCTACTACCATGCTTTCCTCCAAGGTATAACAATTCTCTCCAAGTGGTACCATCCCACTGGTAAGAACACTGTGCTTGCAATTTGGGAAGTCAGAGAGCGCTTGGGCTTCTCTACCTGCCTTTCCACATTCCTCTGAACCTGACAGCTTGGATGACCCTGTAGAGGAAACCATCATGTCCCCAAGTGCTCCTGAAAGGTGCTACAGGTATTTGGCCTTATCAGGATTCTTCCCACCTTCAAGCTCCCAGAGGCCACAATATTTCTTTTACGACACAGACCTCTCCAAACAGTTTTTTTTTTCTGTTCAGAAGATTCAGGGTTGAATTATTTCTATCCATTTCAATTCTGCTTTCTTAAGATTTATTTTTAAAAAATCCCTATTTCCTGTTACAGAGTTTGGAATTTACTGCAAAATTCCTTTTGCAACACACAGCAGAAGTACGGAGACTCACAGAAGACAACAGCTACACATTCTCCAGATAGTCCACCTCTTTCTCATGAACTAGTTGTGAAGTGAAGGCGATAAGAGAAGGGAGTGAGCCGTCCCCTCACACGTCTGAGGCAGGAGGAGGCGATAATGTAACAGACACCATGACCAGAGGAGATGGAAGGTCTAAATACAGGAAGAGGAGGAGCAGGAGGGAGAGGAGAAGGCGGAGGCTGGAAAGAGAGAACAGGGGATGGAGGTTTTCCTGATGACAGAGGGGGAAGAAAGAGGGGAGAAGCTGGGGAATCAGAAAAGTGGGTTAGTCCAGAGCAGGAGGAGAAGAAGAAGAAAAGAGACCTTATGTATTCAATATACAGGGAAGGGAAGAAGTAAAGAGAGAGAGGAGGCGGATTTAAGAGAGGATGCAGGCGGTCATGGTACAGAAGCATAGTTGGGAGAACTTGACCCCTTAGAATGGACGGTTTATGTGTATCCATGGGGAGGACAAGGTCCTTGGAGAAAGGTGGTCCATCCAGAGCAGATTCCACCAGCTCAGGCATCTCAAGAAGGAGACTGGGCCCATCACCCTTGCTGTGGGACCATCTGCACCGTGAGGAACGGTCCACTGAGGAAGCCGAACAACAAAAAGAAATTCAGACCATTCCTGCGTTAAGAGATGAAGAGTTGAATTATGGACTGAGTTTCTATTAGAAGCCAGTCCTGTTGGTCCCGCTGAAGTTATTGTTGACTCCCCCACCGCCTTTGTTAATAAAAGTTTAATTGAGAAAAACATGACTCACGTGGTTATTCCCACCAACTGCTCAGCTTTGCTACTGAACCCAATCACACTGCTGCATAAAGATTCAGTAACTCACTCTGAGACGTTTGTAGGAAAAATAAAAAACATTTCCTTACTTACAGTTGTGAACAGATCGACAGCAAAGAAAGAAGACAACAACAACTGACTCAGATTAAAGAGAAGGAAAGGAACACTCAGCAGAGAGGCGGGACTCTCTTTGAAGTCAAAGGAAGAAAGGAATGATTGGCAGTCACCCCAGCCTAGGAAAGTCCCTACGAGTCACTCAAACCTCAGGCAGCATGTCAGGTTGTAAAATAAAACTCCAACACATATAGGTTGTGGGGGGGGGGCTGTTGCATTCAAAGGTGCCAACCATTAAAACTTTCTGTGTCAGGACCACACATTCACCAGTGTTCATGTTGTCGCCTCTGCTCTGGATCTCCCCTGAGAAATATGATGTTTTTATATCCTCAAGAGAGGATAGAACGTGGACCTGCCCTGGCATGCTAATTTTACCTGGTTCTGATTCTCAGTGTCAAGCAGTAACTTGAATGGTTTGAAGGACCATTTACTAAACCTTCTCAGAAGTAGAGGAGGAAACATGGCCGTTAAAGGCAATAAAGAAGAAGTCCTGTACTTGTAGAGTTTGAAATTTCTTAAGCAATTGGTTCCCAATTATCCAAGTAGATAAGAGATTCCAAAATGAACCAAACATGTCTGCCCTGTCCCTTAGCTCTATCTGTATATAACACACTGCAATGTCCAAAATGCAGGTCAAAGATGCCCACAGTGACACTGGAGAGTCATCTAACCTCTTTGTATAGGATGCATCAGGCAGCTGCAAGTGCTACTAGCAACTCCAGCTAAACCCAGTCTCAACTACAGTTGCTTTTGAGAGGCCTTGTCTAGAGAGTTGTACAAGTTTTCATCTTTCACCCATCCTGTCTCATCTTTTCCAGCAAGTTGTCATCAATTCTTGCCACAACATGCTGAATTTTGACTCGGAGGTACATTCTGTTCTGGCTCTTACATCAAGTTGGAGGAAAATCATCAGTATCTTTCTAATCAGGCATATAGGACAGGAAAGATTAAGCGGTTTTTAAAATTTCCTTCAGCTTTTGTTATCAATATTCCTCTTAATGTTTTTAAAACTACCAATGAAGGTGTCACATGTAAACCCCCCAGTATGTACTTGTGAAGCTCCACCATTTACGTAAGATTCTTCTCTACTGCAAGCATCAAACAGTTTGTAGCTGGCAGTCAATCACAAGGCTCATTACCTTTTTGACTAAATGATCCAGATTTAATAATGATTTCTTGTCTATGATACAATGAATTTTGTCAGCTCTCTTTAATTTAATTATACAGGGTTCAGTAACTTGGCCATATAACCTTCAGTTGCATAACACTAGATCATAGCATGATAGCGAACTATTTTACAGGAAGCCAGTTTGGTGGGGACAACACTGAGGGCTTTTATACGTTCTATAATTCTACGCAAGCCATGGACAAGATTTGATATCAAGTAGACCCTTCAGCATGCATAGATTCTCTAATTTAATTGAAAAGATTAAGTTTCTAGGCCTTATGGATGTAGAGGTAAATTTATAAATAGGTGGGAAAGGACTAATGGACTGTCAAAATCATGATGACAAAGGGACTAGGATTTCTTGAAACTTCTCTTTGACCTGTTTTGAAGTTGGGGTTTCAGCATTGTCCACAACCCTTTGTTATTACTTAATGGCTAACAAAGTTCAAAGCCCTCCAGTGGATACTGAAAACCATGGATAATAACAAATATCATGAAAAAAGGGGAAAACTGGCCAATAGAGGTTGCCACAGAACATGCTATGTCAGTGACGGGAAAGTTTTTTGGGCCCAAGTGCCCAAACTGCGGGGGGGGGGATCCAGCAGGTGGTGGCAGTGGCACCGGAACTGCCAGCAGGAGAAGGGGGAATCCCAGGTACAGAGGTGCCTCAAGAACCCACTCCTGATCGGCCGCTAGCACCAGCTGCTCCGGATCATGGGCTACCGCCTGTCAAAGTGCCAGTCACCTCCTCTTCAGGTTTGGCTGCGGGGGGTGGGTGGGTGAGTAGCGATCCGGCAACTTATGGCTTGCGTACCCGCAGACAGGGCTCTTTGGCACGTGTGCCATAGATTCACCATTGCTATGCCATGTAGTCTTTACTAGCAAGTATTCATAACATGGTCTCTGGCTCCCTCTAGTGCCCAGTTATGAGAATATATGTGAAAATAGTTTTTTCTGTTTTTTTAAAAATGTTTTTAATATGGAGAAGTGCATCAGTGGATACTGATCCCGTGGTTAAGGCAGTCCTTGTTGTACTTACAAATACAGATGTGAGATGTAATTATCAGACTGGCCACTAGAGACAACCACTATCACTTTGTCTGGCTGAGGCATCTTCCCTCCAGAGCAGCATCTTGTTGTAAAACCCAAGAGCTGGATTGGCTGGTGAGGCAGCAGTGCGAGCCTTAAGTCAAACTGCCTCCTGGGAGAGATTTTCCCACCTCCCGCCACTTTCTGCCTTCCTAGCAGCTCCTTCCTCAAGACTCCCAGGCAAACAAGGAAATGGGTCCTTAATTCTTTTCAAAGAAGAGAAACCCACGGATCTGTAGAGATCGTCTGTGTATCTGTGTGAAAGAGAGAGTGAGAGCAAGAGAGACACCTTGATGAAGGAGGAAAGATTTCAGCTCAGCTCTTCTTACTCACAGAGGCCCCATGGAGATAAAAATTGCAGGTTCGGAGTGGGGAGTTCTGGGTCTGTCAGCTGTAAATCATGCTGTTCACTAACCGCGGGGTGGCTTCGAACTGATCCCCTGTGGGGTGTGTGTGTTCCTACTGTAGTTCATATTAATAATTTGTTCCTGCTTCCTATGCTGTATTAGCAATAATTTTTGAAAACAGTGAGTAGAATCCTGTTGATTAGTTATGCCAGCGTTAATTGCACTGGCTTGAAATGCAGTGGGCATTTTAATGGCTAACAAGTTGCTGATTGTATGTTTCATTGCACACCACTTGTAAGAGTAGGTATGGGATGAGGGGTGCAAGCGTCAACTCCGGAACTATCAGAAATTCATGGCTGCAATAGATACGTTGGAACTTATACTGGTGTATTTAACAGGATTCTGGCCTATGTTAAAATCAGTGTTCCCCCTGTAATTTGTAAAATTACCATATTTGCTTGAACTTGAGAAAACTATGGGAGTAACACAGCTACAAGTGGAGACTGCATGCATTTTTAATGGCGAAGCAAAGTGTGTATACATGAGAATGGTATACTGCAACCTTCTACTACAGAACAGTTATTGCTAGGACTGCGTTTGGTGTCAGTGTTTTTGTTGTGACTGATGATGAAAGAGAGAAATGTTTCCAGACTCCAAGCAACAAGAACACATCACCTGTATACCAATGCTGGCATGTCTTTGCATGCTTAATACAGTATTTGGGATGGGAAACCAGGAAATGTTCTAAATGCCACCCCCATCTCTGCAACAACAAGCAGTGATGTGAATTTGGTTGGTTTGGGACCCCAAGTTCTTTGTAATTTTTGCTAATCTTGAGCAGATTGAATATGAACAGGTTGGAGTTTGGGAGAAGTGGAAGGAGGCAGTATGCCTCTGAAAAGGGCCTGTGTACATAACTGAATGGTTCCAGGTGTGGTACATTTGAACCAAGCCCTCTGAGAATTGATGGCTTCCTTCCAAGTCAGAAAAGAAATTTATTAAGGAAAACCACACAATTGAATTGCTTCCTTCAAATCTCCCTCCTCCTCTGGCTCTGCTCCAATCAGATTAATGTCTCCTGCCACTTCCTGCCCCAAGCGCCTGCCTACCTACCCTCAAACACCACAAGAGCCACATGCAGTGGAGAGTAGTATTGTACTCCAAGTAAACCCTCAGATAACAATTAATGCTTCCAAAGGAGAAATTTCCAAAATATATCTTTTTCAAAAATTAAAGTATTCTACTCCAAGAACCAAGAGTTCTTAATTATTTCTCTGCCCCTCTGGGCGGATTTTCCTTTTATGCATGCACATCAGTCCTATGCCCTCCAAAAGAGCTGCTCTCACTTGCTTCTCTTTGCTGCTCTACATCCACTTTTCAAGGACTGTGTTAGTCCTTCAGACCCAATTAGCTCAGCTCAAAGATACCTGTATGAAGTGATTTATTATTAAAGAGGGTCATGACTCAAAACAGGTTGGGAAACGCTGCTCTAGAACAACTTCAGCATAGTTTCAGAGCACACATGAAGTGCAGTTCTTGCAGCAGGACAGCAAACTAGCATAGCATCTCCTGAGAGATAACTAAGCCAGCCAAAGTAACTTTATATAGTTTAGTAAGTTTTAAAGACATTTTCATATTTAAAACTTCTGATTCTGGACTCTCCATCAGGCTTTGAGTTCCCTCAAACATTCACAAAGGTAAGAACAGTTTCTGCTCCCTCCTCTTACTCAGCTGAAAACCATATTCTCAATTAGCACAGTATCAAAGAATGAGCCACTCTCATTAAGCTACAGGTGCCACTCCCTTCCAACTACTAGTGGGCCCTACTGCCCTCCTTCTCTCAGCCAGTCCATTCCAGGCCCTAACTACAAAGCCTGAATTTTCCAAAAGAGCACCAGAGTCCATGATCCCTCAGTTTCTTGATCACATTCACTTTGCTGTTAAAATAAAGAACATGTATTCCATGCCTGTCCTTCTCCAGTTCTGTATATATAAAAAGATGCACATACATGCAACACGATGTAACATATCACACCACACACATACCAGATATTAACAGCACTAATACTAGGGAGTGACAGGCATCATGTAGTAGCATAAACAACAGTAGCAGATGAGGAGAACATGGATTTCCCTCCATTAATTCAAACTGGTTTAGCTGGGTGAACACTTAGAGTAATTTTCTATGTGTGTTTTTATTACATGCTTAAGACAAACTATATATATTCTTTACTTTATATATTCTTGCTTTTACTTTATATATTTTCACTTTTAAGAACTTTGTTTAGAGATATCCAGATTTGATTCTCAGGTGCAGACACACCAACTACATTGGCCTGAAGCTGAGCACAGCATTCCTGTCTACAACTGAGAGCTAAGCATCTTGTTCAGCGATACCTTGTTCAGAAGAGCTCCCCGATTGCAAGACATGCATTTTAAGAGGAGTGTAACTCCATTCACAACAAGCTGACATTCTATCTCTAGACCAGCAGCAAACTTTCTGACTCATACCACTTTGATGTTGTTCAGCTTCCATTTTAGTTTGTTTAGCCTCATCCGGTTCTTCAGTGATTCCACACGTTGAGTCCTGATCACCATGAACTTAGTGGAAAAGAAACAGGGAGCAAAGCATAACCAAAATACTGATGAAAACCCATGCCTGGATGGTCCTTCCCAGTAGTTCATGTAGATGGTGACAAGGAGTGGGTCAAAGTCAAACCTTGCGAAGAGTCCTTGCAAAACCATTTTGTTCTCTTCCCCATTAGATCAGTGGTCCCCAACCTTGGGCCTCCAGATGTTCTTGGACTACAACTCCCAGAAGCCTTCACCACCACTTTTACTGGCCAGGATTTCTGGGAATTGAAGTCCAAGAACATCTGGAGGCCCAAGGTTGGAGACCACTGCATTAGATGACCTAGAAAACTATTGTGGCCAATGGTATTGAATGTTACTAAAAGTTGGAGAACAAATAGATGTCCACTGTCCCTGTTGGGGGTATGGTAAAAATAATCTACTTGGGTGATGAAAGCCATTTATATCCTCAAGGTAGGCATCCAGTTCAATCTGAACCCAGACTGAACTGGATGTGGGCAATTAGTTCCATCAGGGAATTACTGCAGTTGGGCTGTACCAGCTGCTGGAGGACCAATATTATCACACACTGTAGCAGGCTGATATGAGAACTTTGATTCATCCTTCCCCATCGCCATTAATATTTATTGGACATTGTACTTTCCAGGGTTTTTTTTTAAATGAAAGGAATGCACACACTATCCTTGAAGGTCAAAGAAACTCTTCACTTCTTTATGGACAGAAGAAGTCACTGAAAAATATGAATAAAACTCAGGCTAAATACATTTCTTTTTCCAGTGACCAAGCTCAAGGGAGACTGTCTCACTGCAACAGTCAAGAGGATCAACAGCAGTTCATTTCTTCCATGTACTTCCAATAACAGAAGATTTGGCACACTATCCTAATCTGGGCCTTCTGCAGCAATGGCTCCATGATCAACCCGTCAATTTTCCTTCCTAGAACAAAACAGCTGGGAAGGAACTGAAGCAGCCAATTCACAAAGGATTAAGACCATCACCTGCCATGGGTTGGATTAGCATTCCACACTGGCCTACTGTTTTTATAATCTTCATAACTAGAAATTAAAGCACCAAGCCTTCACCCTGTTTTAATTAACAGAGAAATGGAAGAACATGAAGGAGCAGAGGTGCCAGCAAAGATCAGCAGCACGCATCTCATGCCAGCTCTTTGACACAAAAAGAGGAATTTAACAGAACACTTAAAAAAAAAGATAAGTAAAGATTTGTTTATAATCTCAGCTGGTGTCTGCAATCTCTCAGTCCTTCTGCACCTTTTATAAGATTTCCACTATTCTGATTTTTTTGTGTGTGTGGGTGAACGGTTTTGCATGGTGCACAATATAGCCAGCTATAGTTCTATAAGGGAGGATGAAATAGGTTTTTGAAAATTGGGGGGGGGGGAAGGGGTTCCACTTAGAAACGTTAACCTATTTATAAACTAAAAAGCTTGGTCACATTAAAAAAAAATTAAAGTGCTTGGTGAGACGTTTTAAAAAATCGTCCTCTCTCTTGCTGGGAGTTACGGCTGACATTTCATGCTTGTGGCATCCATAATCTCAGCAACTCTGGGAGATGAGATGACTGCACTGAGCACTCCACAAAGGCCAGTAAATTGTGTGTGTGTGTGTGTGTGTGTGTGTGTGTGTGTGTGTGTGTGTGTGTGTGTGTGTGTGTTTCCCTCTCCCCTCCATGCCACTGCATTCTAACCAGTCTCCTCTCCTTCTTTGTAAGAGGGCAGACTGGTTAGAATGCAAACGGGGGATTTCCCCCTGTTTACCGCCCCTGGCCAAGGGCCAAACAGCTGCTGGCACCTCCTAAAGCTGCTGGGATAATGGATGGCACACTTGGGGAAACACCACGGGGAGCTGCAGGTGGGGAAAGCAAAGAGCAACACAGGCACTGCCCCGAGGCTTCAAAGGGGGTGGGCAGGCTTCAGAACCAGGGAAAGAACCAGAGTAAACAACCACAAGGTTCCCTATTCCAGCCACTCCAATTCCTGCTTTCTGAAAATGTGAAATCAATAAGGGAAGAGAAGAGAGGGGGAAAAAATACCAGAGGGGAAGACCTTGATTCCTTTGACAGTTCTTAAGCCCTATAGCCAGCTCTAGACATTTTTCTGTGTGAAGCACAAAAAGCAAATGGCACAAATTGTGCCCTTCCCAAAAATGGTGTGCAATATTCACGGGCAATACTGTATCCAGGTTACTCTGGGACCAGAAGCGGCGAATCCTACAAACATCTATCCCTCTCTTGGGAACGAAAAAAAAAATACAATGCTTTTTATTATTTATAGCAAATTCAACAAATAACAATTTCCTATCCATTTGTGACACCCAAAATCAGCTGCCTGGAGTGACACCCCTACCCGCTGATTAATGGTAGAGTCATGTCTGTGAAGTCTCCATGTCCTTTTGTCACTACATGTCATCCTAGTAAAAATATAAAGGATGTAATACTATTGTAAGAACATAAATGTAAATGTTATCCTTTAGTTTGGACTGTATCCCATGTGACTGATCTGTTCTGAGAACATGAAACCTTATGGATTCCTGGTAAGTAGATTAGTAAATTAAGGAGTGGGGGAAATGCAGCTCTCCAGGAGACATTGCACTGCTATTCCCGTCAAGGCTACTCATCATAGCCAATGGCGAAGAAAGATGGGAGCTGTAGTCCAACAGGGCTGTCACTGGAGTGGAACAATTGGAGCTTTGCCCCAAAGCAGTGAAATCTAGAGGTGAATCTACTGCTGAGTGTTACAAAAATAAATGGCACAATCTCCCAGATTTTTATTTTTGTACACCTATTCTTTTCTTTTTCCCCACTCCTTTTCCTTTTGTTTTTCTAAACGTTAAAACGTTTTCTTTCTTTTGGGGAGACACCACTTTCTTTTTGTCCCTTTTTGAGGGGGATCTCACATAGGGTTGTGGACATCAGGGAAAAGGAGGACATGCCCTCCTTTTTAGTCTAATGTCCTCCGTCTGGCAGGCAAAGATAAAAACCTTTAAAATGTTAGGCTTTTGTATATTTTATGTTATAAATTTTGGATGGGAGGGGGAGAGATGGAAGGAAATTTTGAAAAAAGCCTCCATTGAATTTATTTTTATTTTTTTAACACGACTGTTTCTTGGTTGGTTTCCTAAGAGACATTTATTGGCAGCGATTATAATAAAATTGCATTGATTGCTGGTTTAATCCGGAACGATTCAAATGAAACATTCAATACGGCCTCCTCTCTCCTCTTTTTTGTCTTTCTATGTCCTCCTTTTGGTACCCATGTATCTGGCAACCCTAATCTCATGCCCACGTCTCAGAATGGAGTGGGTGGGGGACTGACTGCGTGGCTTGTCTTGGGTTTCAAAAGAGCCAGTTATGTTGCTTCAATTTATTGACACGTGGAGGGCAGCCTGTTGCCCATCCCTGGATTGATTTAATAAAGGCCGATCATTAATCTTAGATTTTATATTTCTCAGAGTTACAGTCTGTACACTTACAATATAGACACACATATTCAATTAACATATAGGATTGTAGTGTGGATTATAACAAGACAATGTATGTGACGTGATCTAAAAAACCCCAAAAGTGTTACATAAAATAATAATAGCATTATTAATAATACTATTAAATCTTAAAAGTGCATCATACCATTAATTCATGATATATTTCCACTACCAATCTTAGTTCTAGATATGGTGCTCCTATCTTTGATTCAGCATATACTGCATATTCAACTGTCTATTGAGAGACTATATTTACACCTTATTTTTTGTATTTTAGAGACATCTACATGACAGTAACTATGAATATCGAGATCACAAAACACAGTCAATGCACATGTAGCTTGTAGCAAACAAAACACCATATTATCGGTTTCCCTGCATTTACAGACTAATCTGAAGCACTATTTGGATTTGTCTGATTTCTAAGCCAAATATTTCAAAATAAAGACAGACTTACTCTCAGAAAAGTGAACTTGGTGAGCTGCTACGGCAAGATCAATCAGCAGATGACCTCTTCAACAGCTTCTCCTTAACGCAGCTACATTTCCAAAGCGAAAGAAAGTCGGCTACACATTTTGCCACCTTTGCAAGTGCCGTGCTTTTAAAAACTTGGCATGTTATCTACCGACTACAATCATCTTTTTTCTCGATAATTAGAGGTTTAGGAAGAGACACACTATTCTCATAATTTTAGAAATGTGTGATCCGTGGCCAATCAAAAATTGCTGAGAGTTGTATAACAGTTCATTTGCGGCTTCATATGTCTTGTGTTTCAGTGTCTCAGTTATATAAGGTTATTTTTCACACTGGTCTTTAGGTACCATCAAATGGCAAATACTGCAGCAAGAATACAAGATGTCAGAAATGCTTCACTTTGCATCTCCTTTTTACCTGTGGAGCCGTAAAAACATATCAAAGGGATGTCTCGTTAACCATTTTAATCCTCATGCACCAGAGTGGGAGAGTTTAGCCCTACAATGTCCTGTCTTGTTGCAGAACCTACACAGAACTAGACTTAAAAGATGTAATTCTACAGCATTTGTCATCTGAAGGGTTGTAAACAGAATTTAGCCAGCATTTAATCACCTGCCATATATAATGTTAAAAAAAAAACACACACAAAGCAGCTGAAACAAAAATTATTCCAACAACAAATCTACAGTATTCCATTTTGCCATTTTCTTATATTCCAGCCAGTGTAACAAACTGGATCAAGACATGCCTTATACCATTTCTAGCAAAGCATGCTAATAATTATAATAATGTAATAATTATTATAATTATAATGTCCAGTCAATTTGAACATTAGAGACCCTTTCCAGAGTTTTGTAGGCAGTGAGTACAAGGAAGTGGTTTGCTACCGTGTTTCCCCGAAAATATGACAGCGTCTTATATTAATTTTTGCTCCAAAAAACACAGTAGGGCTTATTTTCAGGGGATGTTTTTTTTTTCATTTACAACAATCTACATTGATTCAACTGCAGTCATGTCATCTTTTTCTGGTTGCTGCACAAAGGTGGAGGGCAGGGTTTCACTTAACTAGGGCTCACTTTTGGGGTAGGGCTTATATTATGAGCATGCTGAAAAATCCTACTAGGGCTTATTTTCAGGTTATATCTTATTTTCGGGGAAACAGGGTGTTCTCTTTTTTCTAGGGCTACACAGCTTACCCAAGGCTTCACAGACTGACTGTTTTCTCAGGAGGCAGAGTACGAAAACAGAACCTTCAGCTTCTGGCTCTGCAGGCAGATACCTAATTCACTGAGCTATCCAGCATGCTGGCATCTACAATTCCCAATGCTAATACATATGTGGAGCCAGTAGGCATAGGGGGAAGACTGATTCATGGTGTTATCAGTATGCTGATGATTTACTGTTTCATTTCTATATAAAATCTAAGATATGCTGTGTGCAATCTCTTAGACTGCATACAGTCAATAACGGTATAGTCAAGAGGTAAGAAACTGAGTCCTTCTTCTTTCTATTACCACATCAACAACAGAAGCTAGCTGGGTGGAAGGAAGAGAACCACTGAGGTATCACAGATGAAATGGAATTGGGGAAGAAAGGAAGCTTACAGATCTACAGGGCAAGCAGGAAACAATGGACTTGAATCCGGCTCCAGGCGGTGAGTTCAAAATGTCAAGTGATTCCCTGATGGGTTTATCAATTTTTGCAGAACTACTCTAGGGTGTTTCGTGAAAAGCAAAATTAGAATGGTTTAAAATATGCTTTACTGAAGACATGGAGGAGGGAAGATAAATAATTACTGAGGTGACACGGCACTGCACCCCAATGCTACTATTTTTTTTCCAGAAAAGAGTCAGTAGAAAAAGAGATCCTTTATGTATACTGTGCTCTGAGATCCAAGAAAGACAGTCTTTCCAAATAATTATTGTGGTCGGGTCACTGACATTTTGAGATTTTTAATGATGCGAGTCATTAGTTGAACAGGATAAAATTGAAGGAAAACAGACAAATGTCAGGGCCCATAAAGTCTGGGTTGTACATTTTTTTCAATTAAAAGTAAACTATCAGCTGGAATGACACACTCTTCTGGCAGCTTAGATAAGACAAGCTGCCCAAGGACAACTGTGTTCAGATATAAAAATTATCTTGTTCACCATCATTCCATAACAGAAAAGAACTATGAGGTTTTTTGCCTAAACAGAAATGTGTAGGACGACTCAAAGACTGTATTTTTCCCTAGGCACTCATCATGATAAAGAATGGAGACCAGCTGTACAGGGAGGGAAAGGAAAATGTTTGCAGGTGGTTTTTTTTTTCCTTTTTGCACCTGCAAAAATGAATTTCAGAAACAGATCAGGATATTGTTCCATCTTTCTCATTTGAACACACAAGTGAGGCATACGCAGACAAATTCGCCCAGATGGTCATCTCCAGAACCACCTCTTTAGAGGTGAATGTCTGTATAGAAACCTATCAGCTCATACAAAATCCCTCTCCTGCAGAGTGGAATGGTGGCTAGAACACCGAGCCTCAATATGTGAAAACTGGTTTTAAATTCCTTACTCAGTTTTGCAACCGAGGTAAGGGGGGGGGGAAGGGAAGCCAAACAGCTGTTGAACCAGCAAGCAACGACAGCAAACACCCACAAAACCAAAAATGGTCAGTTTGAAAAATGAACACTGAAGACTTTATTCCCAAGACATATTAAGAAAAGGGTAGGCTATCAATATCTCAGTAGCACTGCTTATTTCAGTTCTTATTAGTTGCCTCACCACTTACAGACTTGTGAAGTTGGCAACCAAGACTATGCTTTATACACAAATGCAATGGGCGATACCTTTATCGACCACTTAAAAACCATCATACACAATACGAGAACTTTTGTGACTCAAAACATCACTTCATCGGGCTGTGCAGCCCGATGAAGTGGCGTTTTGATCCATGAAAGCTCACACATTGTATGATGGTTTTTAAGTGGTCTATAAAGGTATTGCTTATTGCAACTGTTATTTTATTTTGCTTTGATCACACTGCTCTTCTTTTATTCTTCTGTTTGATCTGTGACTGTTTTCGCTGGACACATTTGCTACAGAGAGGGCAACTCAGTGCTCCTTCTACTTAAACATGGAACAAAGGTACCAAACCTTTCAGCCCTTATATATGTCGATACCGCTGCCCTTTATATCCCACTCTTTAAGTAGGATTTTGCCTGGCACAATCCTGTTTGTACGACCTGATCAGACTTCCTGGTACCATATGCCGTTATCCTATTCCACATGCCTCCAAAATCAGTGTCTCAGGCTGTGAGTGCAGGACGCTCAGCGGGGCCTGGTATAGACTTCCCACCAAAAACATTGTTGCAGCCAAAAGAACGAAAAAGAAAACGAAAAGGTGGGAGCAGGAAAGGATGTAATATAAGTACACAGACATTATTAAAGCCCACCAACACAGCTACAGGCAAAAGCCTTCTGCTAACAATTATTCAGTCCATTTAGTGGATTAAGTTTTTGCAGACAAAAGGAATCTATATCAGCTAATCCCAGTATTTCTTGGCTTGCTTCAGTGTTGATTAAATAGCTTTCTGTCAGAAGCCTAAATCTGCCATATTCCAATACCACGAAGCTCCTCTTCCTTTAACATGGAAGTCTCTTTCCTACTCTCCTTAACTGTACGAATTCAAATTGAAATATTTGCACTTTGAAATGATTACACCCTTCCGTGCGTAGTGACGGAAATCACTTAGTTGACAAATGAATCCTGGCACATTAACAAAGCAGCAACTCCATCCCACCCCCTTGAACATTTCACAGATTCAGGAACTTGTTATATCCTGCACTGGAGCAGCAAGAACATCAAACACCCATGTAAGGAAACTACAGATAAGGCATAAAATTATGACACTCGCAGCAGCCTTCGGTCTGCTAAATATATAAAATACATAAAAATTAAATGCTTGCATAACGTGCACCATCCAAGTTAATCTTAATGTCAATAAAGCATCCATGGAACTTCAAGGAACCTAGAAACATTCTAAAAGTTTGAATGAACTGTTCAAGTGTTTCATCAACCCACTCATCTGCTCACCAGTGAGTAACTTACCCTTCCCTCTGGCAAGCGTCCTTTCGTCGTTTAGTCGTTTAGTTGTGTCCGACTCTTCGTGAACCCATGGACCACAGCACGCCAGGCCCTCCTGTCTTCCACTGCCTCCCGGAGTTGTGTCAAATTCATGTTGGTTGCTTCTCAGACACTGTCCAGCCATCTCATCCTCTGTCGTCCCCTTCTCCTCTTGCCGTCACACTTTCCCAACATCAAGGTCTTTTCCAAGGAGTCTTCTCTTCTCATGAGATGGCCAAAGTACTGGAGCCTCAGCTTCAGGGTCTGTCCTTCCAGTGAGCACTCAGGGTTGATTTCCTTTAGAATTGATAGGTTTGTTCTCCTTGCAGTCCAGGGGATTCTCAAGAGCCTCCTCCAGCACCACAATTCAAAGGCATCAATTCTTCTGTGGTCTGCTTTCTTTATGGTCCAGCTCTCACTTCCATACATCACAACAGGAAAAACCATACCTTTGACTATTCGGACTTCTGTTGGCAAGTTGATGTCTCTGCTTTTTAAGATGCTGTCAAGATTTGTCATCGCTTTCCTCCCAAGAAGAAGGCGTCTTTTAATTTCGTGGGTGCTGTTTCCATCTGCAGTGATCATGGAGCCCAGGAAAATAAAATCTGTCACTGCCTCCATGTCTTCCCCTTCTATTTCCCAGGAGGTGATGGGACCAGTGGCCATGATCTTAGTTTTTTTGATGTTGAGTTTCAGACTGTTTTTTGCACTCTCCTCTTTCACCCTCATTACAAGGTTCTTTAATTCCTCCTCACTTTCTGCCATCAGAGTGGTATCATCTGCATATCGGAGGCTGTTGATATTTCTTCCGGCAATCTTAATTCCGGCTTGTGATTCCTCCAGTCCAGCCTTCCGCATGATCTATTCTGCATATAAGTTAAATAAGCTGGGGGACAATATACAGCCTTGTCGTACTCCTTTCCCAATTTTGAACCAATCAGTTGTTTGAACCAACCATGTCCAGTTCTAACTGTTGCTTCCTGTCCCACATATAGGTTTCTCAGGAGATAGATAAGGTGGTCAGGCACTCCCATTTCTTTAAGGACTTGCCATAGTTTGTTGTGGTCGACAGAGTCAAAGGCTTTTGCATAGTCAATGAAGCGTCCTTTACCCCTTTGGAAAAGCTCAGTTCACAGAAGAGAAGCCACCATATCTTCATTGAAACCCACATTCGGTGTAATAATAATTTTGTGTCATCAAGTCAATTCCAACTTATGGCCACCTTTGCCAGGGTTTTACAGGTATATAGTACTCATAAGTGGTTTCCAGCTCCCCTTCTTCTGGGGCCACTCTAGGAATGTAGAGCTCGCTGTCCAAAGCCACACAGGTTGGCTCTTCTCTCCAGAGTCATGGTGGGGAATTTGACTCCCGATCTTCCCGACATTTTCTGCAAAAACCCAGCACCAGGAAGAGGAACCCTATTTCCTTTCTTCCACAAAGTATTTGAGAGAGGAAAGAAGGAATGGCTTCTCTTCATGTCTAATGGATGAATCCTACATTCTAATATCAAACTAATATTTGATTCTTGTCAAAACGCTTCAGTATAATTCAGTATTCCTGCCTCCTTTCATCCGGATAGCACTATAAAAATGATGTAGTTCTTTTCAATATTCTTGCAACAGTTTCTGTTTATCATTAAATGTTAGTCATACTATGCTTAAAATTAAAGTTATTTTTCTCTTTATTTAATTACTAGCCAGTATGCCTGCCCTAAATGAGCCTAAATGGGTCTCACTTCCACCTCAGTGCCATATTTCTTTTCACCTCTCCTCATTTTTCTTTCTTTCTTTCTTTCAAAACCGGTCTCCCTCTCTCTCTGTTTCTCTCCACTCTGGTACATATACAGATTTCAGCAAGATTGCACACACATTTGTACCCAGCCCTTCCTTGGGTTCTCCTTGTTTTTTTCCCCACTAATTTCTTTTTCAAATTTACTTCTGGATTACTTTCTTTTTTCTTTTCTTTTCTTTTTTTTTTTTTTTTGCTCCCGCCAGCCTGCAATTCAAGAGTCAGAAATGCCTCTTCTTTGAACTACAGCTTCCAGGAAGGCCAACCTAAGGAAGGTAGAACCTATCAAGTGATTTATGTCAGGAATTAAATAGCATCTGTGCTAAATTCTGTGCTTCTGGCTCTTTCCATTTTGGCAACACAGTGAAAACTTCTGTAATATCCCTGGTAACATCTTTGGAGAACTTTCTCTCAGAATACTTCAACAAGCTATTTCAGCGGAGAGATCAGTAGCTATCTGTGCAGTCATGTATGTGTCTAGCTCTCCTATAACTGAGTAAGAAGACAGTAACTCCCAAGACATACACAGAGAGAGGTGTGGGGGGGAATTCCAGGGCCAATTAAGACCAATCACGAAACTATCGAGTTATGTAAGCTAAGACACCAGTAGCATATGTGGAAACATTTGTGACTCTAGTTGGTGTTTTGGTAAGAAAACTATAACTTCCAGAAGTCCAGTGAGTTGGGCTGCAGTTCCTATAACCTCCAAACTATCACATCCAGCCACTATATAACCTATCCAGTAATTTATGTTGGGAAATCAGTAGTATCTTGTGTTTTTAGCTCTGACAATTGTAGTTAGAAGACTACAAGTTCCAGAACCCCCCAACAGTCTTCCTGCCATTAGCCTGCTTTTTGCTCAAAAGCAGAAAGCATGGTGATCCTGGAAGCTCCCACTCTTTGCAATACCAAAGTGAACAAATGTTTCAAAGCAAAACGTTTCTTGACCGAATTCTTCTCAACAACTCCTGTTACAGGGAAACAATCATTAGGTCTGTCTTTGGTTTCTGTGAAGCTCCTCACAGGTGCCCTCCTTACCCCCCACATGGGCTCTAAACTACATCTCGATCCAGCCGTTTTTCTGTGTTGTTCTAGTGCCCCACTGGTGCTGTAGGTACTGGAATGTGTGTGTGTGTGTATGTATGTATGCTTTGGCAGAGGCCAACGCAAGACATGCATTCAAATCAACACTTGGCAGCATTTGCAGACACAACCTGCTTAAGGAGATGGAAGAAAACATCCCCCAACAAGCAGACGGATTTAGATGCATGCGCTGTTCACTTATTAACTCAAGCAGCAAAAGTAGTTCTCCAGACAGTACAAAAAGCTCACGTAGCTTGACTCAGTCCTGCAGTTGTGTCCTAATGTGACCCAGGGAACCCCCTTACAAAATACCTTCTAGCTTACTACATGCCCCTCCAGTGCACATGGAACTCAACTGCAGCAGAAATACAATTGCCTTAGTGGCCAGATACAGGCAGTTAAGTTAGCATCAGTTCCCCATGGGGAACCATATCCTGCTTTTCTTTGGTTCTGACTTCACCGCCAGCTCTCACTCACAACCAGACTAGATCCACACAAGAACAGCTACACAGAGACATTCCTTTCCTTCTTGTTAACCCTACCGTCTTAGCAGCAGGCTGCCCTGAATTCAGAATGTAAATCTTCCAGCCTCTCACCTTTTGAATGAAATTGGGGAGGGGGGCACACATTTTTCTTCTCACAGCAAGATGTCTCTGCTTGGCATTCCCCCCCCCCCAAGAGTTAGTTAGTTCGGCATCCTTCAGTCTCGAGAGACTATGGTAACATGCTCTGAATGGAGGTCTTGGAACAGCATCTAGTGTGGCTGAGAAGGCCAATTCGAGAGTGACAATCTCTTTCTCATGGAAGACAAATCCAATCTGTCCCCTGTCCAGCTCCCTGATTTTGCTGCTTTCTTAACTGCCTCTTTGCCTCGGCCTGCTGGACAAGGGTCTCTTCAAACTGGGAGAGGCCATGCTTCATTCACCGCTTTCTCGGAAATTCCATGGAAAAATGCTGCTTGACGAGCCACAGCTCCATCCCTCCTTGTCTCCTTACTTTCAGTCCCTCTCTCTCTCTCTCTCTCTCTCTCTCTCTCTCTCTGATCATGCAGTTCTCCCTTCCCCCTTCCCATTGCAAAAGGAAAACTGCCCTCTTCTCACAAGAAGAGAGTTTCAGCAGCACATAGATATATAGCTCTGCAGGAGAATGCAGAGTAGTCCCACGCTAGAGAATATGGAGATTCCCTGCTCCCAATTTCAACCAAACAATCTGGCTCCTTAAGAGGCCATGCACTTTTGCTTTGAGTTTTATTTTTGCTGGAGACATTCAAAAGAAAGGCATTCAAAATACAAGCTTCATGACCCCACAGACACGCAGGTAATAAAGCAACCCAAGTCTGAGGATATATTTATTTTGGGTTTGTACGCATTGTTATGTAGAAAGTGCCTAGTTTCAATTTTAAATTTAAGTTTAAACTTAAATTGCAAGGATACAGTCTGGTCATGCTGACTGGTGAAATTTTTGACTGACTGGTGAAACATTCTAAAATTTTTCAAGCCCTGAAAATTTGTATTTCAGAATGGAGTGCAAACAGAAATGTGTATTTTATATGTGTAAATAAATAAACACAATGTGAATTTTTGCATGGTTTAAAATACATGTATCATAGATTGATGTGAAAAGCAAGACAGATTAGTTTTAAGAATGAACATAGCAACAACTGTCACCAGAAAAAGCAATAAATGAGGAAGAGGTACAGAATATCACTGCTCAAGTATTTAAGAAATTACAGTATATTCTAGTTGCAAATGCCAGTATAATTACCATGGATCATAAATGTAATTAATTTCAAATGAAGATCCTGTTGCAGGCCTTATTGTACCATTTTATTTAGTATTCTCTTTTCAAAGAATGAGCACAAGAATGTATAAGGATGGGATAATAATATAATATAATATAATATAATATAATATAATATAATATAATATAATATAATATAATTTCAATTTCAAACCTCCACTGCCTTGTGGCTATATCCACTCATGGAAAAGGCTTCAGGAATTAACCTCGAGGCAAAATCCGGAGCTGGAGTCCCAAAGGCAGCACGTGTCGTTCTGCCAACTCCTGCGACGTTGCTGGAACCAGTTGTATTGGCTCTTGCCTTTCCATTGGACCATTTCAGCAATGTGGAGAGGGGGGATCTGCTGCTTGGGTAACAGCCTATCCTCCATATTACCTTACCCGGGCTTCATGCTCTGGAGACGACACTCCTCGATTCAGAGCATGTTACCATAGTCTCTCGAGACTGAAGGATGCCTATGCTATATAATCTTAGAACTACAGAGCTGGAAGGGACCCTTTGGTCATCAAGTGCAGCTGCTTTCAAGTAAGCACAGCGGGGAATTGAACTCCCAATCCCTGGCAGACCTAAACCCCTGTTTGCTCTTTCCCGATTATGGATTACAAATCTGACTAAAGGTCAGAAAATTACTAAGAGATATATTCTCTCAAAATTATGCTCAAACAAAGTAGCATTTGCAACATCTTTCACCAATTTCCAAGGCTACTGTTCCAGAGTGATCTTGTTTAAAGTTTCAGTGCTAAAGGAGTAGAGTGCAAAGTTGCCAGAGAGATGGGAAAGCCCTAGTCTCAGTGATGCAACATGCACTACCCGAGTGGGGCAAGTTCTGCAGGGCTTTATGTACTCTGACAACTGGGCAGTCTGGATAGCATCTGAGAAGATGCTACAGTGGTGCCTCGCTTGACGACATTAATTAGTTCCAGCGAAATCGCTGTAGAGTGAAAATGTCATCAAACAAAATAAAAAACCCATTAAAAACCGGTTAAAGCGGTCCAATGGGCGAAATACCTAATCGTCCAGCAAAGATCCTCCATACAACGGCCATTTTCAGGTGCCTGTCTTGTGAAAAATGCCTCCTAAATACAGCGGGGAGCCATTGTGAAAAGCCGGTGGCCATTTTGAAAACCCAACGATCAGCTGTTTTTATCATCGTAATGCGAAGAATCGGTTCCTGAAGCAGGGAACCGATCGTCGCAAAGCGAAAAAACCCCATTAAAACATCGTTTTGAGATTGCAATTGCAAAAACATTGTCGTGAAGCAGATTCGTCGTTATACGGGGTAATCGTTAAGCAAGGCACAACTGTATCTTCACAACACAACAATACACCCACAACAAAAAACACACTGATCACCATAATCACCCAATCTCCTGAAAAGGACAAAAAGCTGATCCCACAGCTATACACACTCAACTATCCCACAAACTGCACCAGAGCACAGACAGAGTTCTGACTCCTGTCCTCTGAAGATGCCGACCACAGAGACTGGCAAAATGTTAGGAAGGAAAACCTTAAGAACACAGCCAAACAGCCCGGAAAACCCACAACAACCATCTGAGAAGAAGATGGACCTAGCCTGCCAACTGAAAAAAATGTCTGATTGACAACCAAGGACTTTCTTTGAAAGGAGCTCCAGACACCCAGGCATACCCTGGTGGTCCTCCATAGAAGCACATATTCCGACTAGAATGAAGGAAGCCTGGGCGATCATAGAGATTAACTGATAACCCCTTCTTTCCAATGCCAGCGCAGCTTCCTTGAAGAGCTGTTGCACGAATCCCTAGAGATTAAAGATACATAAAAAAATCCTTCATGAAATCTGTATAGTTTCATATATATTCTGCACAGTCAGTAGTCAAGTGTTTCAAACAACCAAAGATTTGGGCTGTAAATCTATCTTGGTAGATTGATGTTCAGTGGCTAAACATTGTTAATTTAACTGGAAGGTGCAGAACGAGATCTCTGTGTTTGCAGTGTCCTGCTTGCATGGTCTAGTGTCTTCTATCCAGCATGTAAACATAACACAGAGTTTACATTTATAGGATGTGCATTTTTCTCCCCATATGGTTCTTTCCCAGCATCATTGTGTAAATTCTGCCACTGCTGTATTAAACATCACTAAATCTGATTGCACCTGTTTTGCTCAAAGAGAGAATTTATATAGTGCTTGAGGGAAAAGAAAATAGAGAATACAAAGCAGGAAATTGTCCATGATGGCAAACTCATGTAGATACATCTGCTGTTAAGAACTCTTCCAATAAAATTTTAAAACCAAAGTCCTGCGGACAAGAATTTGAGCCAAATGCCTTTGGTTTTATTTAACACACAGACACAAAACTTAAGAGTCAGTTCTAGCTAGCCTCCAAGATCTGAGGCCAGGTCAGAATCATTAGATCAGCAACCTCGAGAGGATTTTGTCATGGAATTCTGCTGTGCTCAAGATGTCCAGTATCGTAAGCAGGAAATATCATCTGTGGTCGACAAATGAACTAAGTAAGTTCCAGAACCACTCAACTGATCTGCATCAAGGTATCAATAGAAACCCCACTGCCAACATCCAATCTTTAATGTACCTAGTTTAAACTGTGCATGGATATTGTTATACTGCTAAAACAGAACCTTCTCTTATTAAGACAAGCAGATGAAAAAAAATCAGGAAATGAGAAATAATATGGGTGGTGAACCTTTCTTCTATGCAGCAACAAAGTACTCTATCAGAACCCATATACAGGGGTTGAGCAGGGCTAAGGTGAATACTATGGCAGGCCTATGAATGTGCCTGTGGATTCACACACACACACAAATAGATATACAAGAGAACACCTCATGTTGCTTCTTGAAGTTTAAGATACCTGTCTTTCTTCTCACGCAATACAACCCTTGCTGTTAGCTCCATTAGTTTCCTAGCATGTTTGTACTCTACCTTTCCAATATACTGTAGTTGGCTGAGAGGATTCTCCACTCCTGCATGCCTAGCTTGTTGGTCAATAGACAGGCCACTACTGCTGGAGGGCCGTTTCTTCTTGGAGACGAGGAAAAGATGGCGCAATGCAAAGAAAAGACACATGGCCATACAGAAAAATGAGAAGTGGAAAGGCTCTTAGGAGGGTAGACATCACTTGCTTTGATGTATGTTGGGGAGCAGAAGCAGATCCCTGTGGGAAATTGTGGGATGAGTAAAACTCAGCAGCAACAGGTAGACATCGCACACGCTCACAGACTGTGCAGCTCATGGAGTACTCTGGGATGGCTTCATTGGGAGTGGTGGCATACTACTGGGAGAGACAGTAGTGGCAACCAGGAGGGCTTGGTTGCAGAGATGGCGAATGACCAGTGAGCAGCCGGAATCACTTCTCATTTGTTGGGCACTTGCATTTTTTGTGCTGGTCATTGTGGGAAAATAGCAAACTATGGTGTGCCTGAGGAGAAGAGTGGAGCTGAAAGAGGGTGGAGGTTCGGTGAAGAGTAGCCATGGCTGGAATTCCGTTTTTTCTGAAACCGAGGATGCAAAACTGAAGAGAGCCAAAGATAAGAAGCTGAACTTCAACAACACAGCCATCGGCTAGGAGCATGATAATTCTTGAAGTTCCAAGTACTCCGAAGTTTTTTTTTAAGTGTCCTCCATAATTGTTTTTGTTCCCCCTCAAAGACTTTTTTGGGTTGGGTGCCACTGACTGTAACACAGCCTCTGTAACAAAGCACCTCTGGGGTAACCCACCATTTCCTTCCCATTTAAGATAGAGCCAAGACCTTGCAAGGAAGCGTAACTTCTGAGGAAAATATGTTGAACCCTCAAAAGTTTAAAATGCTGCTTTAATCTTCCTGTAAACAATGAAACGGCCAATATGACCTAAGGGTGTTGGTGAAATTCTCCCTCCACCACCAAGACCTGGCTTGTCATCAGGAAACCTTCTGGGAATGGCATGAAAGCAGTAGCTAGGACCTGAATTTACAGAGGTGTCAATCTCCTGCTCTGACATACGTGGTCAATGTACGAGCCAAATGCTTCTTCCTCCCTCACCCTATTCAGGCATTGTTAAGATCAAAACAAATGCAGAAAGAGACAAGGAGTCAAAGTCCCACCATTCTTAACGCTGACTAGGCTCAAGCCTAGGGGCCCTGTAGGGACTAAGGACCGCCCATTCCCCTCCCCCATGAGGCACCCGAGGGCTCCAATGGTTAAAGGCACTTTGCAATCTGTGCTGTAGCAATGCATAGACATATATTTATGTAATTAAATTACATTAATGTAATGTTATTTTAGGTTAGGCATCCTTCAGTTTCGAGAGACTATGGTATCATGCTCTGTATGGAGGACTTGGAACAGTGTCTAATGTGGCTGAGAAGGCCAATTCGAGTGACAATCCCTTCCACACTGAAGACAAATCCAATCTGTCCCCTGTCCAGCTCCCTGATTTTGCTGCTTTCAGGACTGCCTCTTTGCCTCGGCCTGCTGGACAAGGATCTCTTCAAATTGGGAGAGGTGGTGATGCCTCCAGGCTGCCTCCAGGATGAACGCTCCGATGTCAGGGTTTCCCATCTGTTGAGGTTCATTCCTAAGGCCTTCAGATCCCGCTTGCAGATCTTCTTGTATCGCAGCTGTGGTCTCCCTCTGGGGCAATTTCCCTGCACTAATTCTCCATACAGGAGATCTTTTGGAATCCGACCATCAGCCATTCTCACAACATGCCCGAGCCAACATAGACATCGCTGTTTTAGTAATGTATAATTTACATATGTAATGCATGCATATGTAATTAAAGTAATGTGTTTATTTATTCTTTTATTTTTGATAATGGTGCTGTTTTAATTTTTTATTTTGTATGTCGTAAGCTGCTCAGAGTAGTCGAATGACTAGATGGGCAGGATATAAATATAATAAATAATAATAAAATAATAAATAAATTGTGTGTGTCACACAGACACAGACACAGACACACACACACACACACACACACACACACACACTTTAATTTCATATTGCTTACTGATACTTGTTTTGTCCATATCTCTATTCCAATATTCAGGCTTAAGCAGTAAAAGGTGAGAAATGCTTCGTTTCAGTTGTATAGACTCTTCCAATTATTTTAGTCCATTTCTATGAAATGCTTATTGTTATAAACATCCTCCCTTACCTGTGGAATGGCGCAGAATCCCTACAGTCCCATGATGCAAAAACACTGAGAAGTTGAAAGGCACACTCGTAGCCAGCGAAGGTTCATTTTGAGACAATGAGGGTGGGGAAACATAGCCGACTCACAGCGCACTAGCGCCAGGGGTTGTGACATCACACTGCCCGTCCTCTGTTATTACGTACACCTTCCATGAGCAATATAGTCTAGTCAAGACCTTTGTCATGTGGGGGTGAAAGACTGAAGTGCCAGAGGGGTCCCGAAATATCTGAAAGCCAAGTGGCCCAGCCATGAGTTAAAATGGTCCTGGTAAAGAAGTGAAAGTGGTGCAGTTCTAAAGCCTCTGTCTCTAGTTCTAGTTTACACGGAGGGCAATGGGTCTGAAGGGAAGAACCACCATAGATCCCTCCACCAGATGCATTGCCTTTCTTTTGTGTGGGGGACAACCAGTGTGACAATAGAGATGGAGTTGAGCTAGAGTTTTCTCTCCCACACATAATGTCCCTGTACTTGTTTGGATAACATATGAACAAGGCTTCTCTGAGTTCCTGAAGCTGAGGCTCCAATACTTTGGCCATCTCATGAGAAGAGAAGACTCCCTGGGAAAGACCCTGATGCTGGGAAAGTGTGAAGGCAAGAGGAGAAGGGGATGACAGAGGACGAGATGGTTGGACAGTGTCATTGAAGCTACCAACATGAATCTGACCCAACTCCGGGAGGCAGTGGAAGACAGGAGGGCCTGGTGTGCTCTGGTCCATGGGGTCACGAAGAGTCGGACACGACTAAACGACTAAACAACAACAAGACTTCTCTGCCTCATGCATACAACCAGATTGATTCCTTCAGAACACACGGCAACATTCAAGCTGGGGAACAACTGCCCTGGAAGTCAGTTCTCTGTGCTCCTCACTTTTCTCTTTGGAGTTTCATTTTAGGGCACTTAAAAGTATTACAGGCATTTATTTTTGCAGTGATAACTCCAGAAAAAGCAAGCTCTGTACAGGGCATTTTCCAATGGCAAGGACAATACAGATCCAACTTCTCTCCTGTGGAACAAGGGAGGGATATATGGTGCTGATTTCCTTAGGAGCTGTTACTGTAAGATACCCCTGTTTCTTCATGTGGCAGGTCATGTTGGAAAAAAGTAGGGATGCACAAAGCATCCTTTTGAGAGGCCAGGGGAGTCTTGCAAAGGAACTCCTGGTCGCATGGCCGTGCAGGGTGGGATTCCTCAGACATGAACCCCACCCCACATGTTTCTCTCTTAGCTTTAGAGGAACATCTCTGGCATGTGCAATGTGTAAAAAGTTGCTTCCATGTGATGCTTCTTCATCCACCAAGGAGAATGTGTGGGTGTGTAAAGAAATAAATTGTGGGTACATGGAGAGGAGGCCTCCCTTTGTAGTTTAACTCTGTACCGTTGTCAGTATATAACTGCATTTTTGGTACATACATATGTTTGACAATTAGTGCCAGTGTAAGAATATGCAAGTGGACTTAACTACAGAAATGAATGTTTAGATTAAACACTGCATAAAGTTTTTAAAGTAAATATCAGAACTGTTAATGAAACTTTGCATTTTGTTTCATTAAGTAAACATCAAAGCAAAACTGTTCTGAACGCAAAGCTGTCTTTTCTGCTGTAGTTTAAAGGAATTTTATTACTCTTACTGGATTACACTGTAATCTTTATTTTCTGGTGTTTTCCCTCAAATATTATTGCAGCAGTACAATGAACTTCATCTGTAGTCACTTAGAAGTTTGTGTGAGCCAACACAATGATTCCTAAGCTTTAATTGTTTTTTTGTTAAATGTATTCCAAAATTGGCACTGGGTTTTTTTTAAAAAAAGTTGTTTAAAGATCATTTTCCAAAATGTTGGATTTCCCAGCACAGCACTTTCCCTTGTATCTAAGAGGCTACCAACATGAATTTGACCCAACCACGGGAGGCAGTGGAAGACAGGAGGGCCTGGCGTGCTCTGGTCCATAGGGTCACGAAGAGTCGGACACGACTTAACGACTACACAACAAAGGAGGCCTTGCTGGTTGTTCCCTAACCTGTAAATTGCAAACTAATGGAACTTGGAAGTAAGCCTCCTCACATGTTGAAATGCAATCTTATACAGTGGTGCCTCGCTTAACGAGCGCACCGTTTAACGAAGAATCCGTATAGCGATCCCTTTTTGGGGACCGCTATACGGATCTGCCCCAATCGCCGCACTAGCTTTGCGATGATTGGGGCGTCCAGCTGCCATTTTGGAGCCGCCGATCAGCTGATCGGCGGCTCCAAAATGGCCGCCGGACACGAAAACATCGCTGGAGGGGTAAGTTTGGACGCTTATTGGAACGCATTAAACTAAGTTTAATGCGTTCCAATAGGCTTTCCTTGCCCGTACAGCGATGTTTTCGCATAGCGAAAACATGCGGGGCACCACTGTACTAGTTTGGGGGCAGGTGCTAACTTAAAAATCCATCTTCCTACATAAACATTCATTGCTTGCCTCTGCTGCCCAGTTCAAGAACCGTGTTTTGAACTTCTGATTTCACATTTTAATTGATAACTGTTTTAACGGATCGTTCTTTACTGTTTTCTGTTTTAACGTGCTCCTTTTTTTGTATATGACTTTTGAGACATCGTTTTAAACACAGAAAACGGTACAGAAAAGGGAATAAAATAAAATAGTCAGTAGGGTTTCCAGCCCATAATAGAGAAATGGCATGACAAAGGGGGAAATGATATGGAAAGTTGTAAAATTCAAAACAGCTGTAACTCATACTCCAGTTTTGTGAGGAAAATAAAATATAGGGAATTCAACAGTTGCTGAAGAATCATAATAGATATCAAAAATGAGATTGTGCACATATACGAATTCCTGTTGAACCTCAAAAATTAATATGAAGTGCAGTTTTGCTGGATGGATTTTTTTTTAAAAAAGAGTCTAATATCAAAGAACTACCAATCTAAAATGCAACACAAGGGAAACAACAGAACAGGGGTGAAGAAATGCAAGCAGGGGCCAACGGAGAAGTGACATGTGATTTTTGAGCTGCATGTTCTTAGTTATCATCTTGATGACAATGAGGTAGGGAAAGCAGGGTCTCCAAAACATCTGTAAAGAAAGTAGGGTGGCTGTTGAGTGAGTTGGTGGATTCTATAAATGTACAGAATTCAGGTACAGGATGCCACCTGAAGCTGAGGCTCCAATACTTTGGCCATCTCATGAGAAGAGAAAACTCCCTGGAAAAGACCCTGATGTTGGGAAAGCGTGAGGGCAAGAGGAGAAGGGGACGACAGAGGATGAGATGGCTAGACAGTGTCATCGAAGGTACCAACATGAATTTGACCCAACTCCGGGAGGCAACGGAAGAGAGGAGGTCCTGGCGTGCTCTGGCGTGCTCATGGGGTCACAACAGATTTCAAGAAAAACCTGGATAATCACCTGGCAGATATGCTTTGACAGTATTCCTGCATTGAGCAGGGGGTTGGACTTGATGGCCTTGTAGGCCCCTTCCAAACTTCACGTTTCTATGATTCTAAAGCCCCCAGTTCGCATCAGTTGTCTACATGTCCAGTTACAAACGTGAGGACCAAAAGGAGAACTGCAAGTGGAAGGATTCAGCTCTTTTGAAATATAACAAACATAATAATTGGAGCTTAGAGACAATTCTTTAAAAAAACACCACATAACATATAAAACAAAATATAACAATCAACATTTACCCATAGTAAAAAACTTAGTGTACCCCATCATTGGGACCAATATGGATACTTCCAATGTAATCATTATTCAATAGATTCCTGTTCCCCCTCCAAAATTGTAATGTTTCTTGTGTAGGTAACTGACAAACTCGATAAAATCTCCCCACATATCATTAGAAATATTCTTATTCAGTACTGGAGCTTAGAAACATTTCATTTTGGATTTATTATCCTGTTTCCCTGAAAATAAGAGCTAACCTGAAAATAAGCCCTAGTATGATTTTTCAGGATGATCATAATATAAGCCCTACCCTAAAAATAAGCCCCAGTTAAGTGAAACCCTGCCCTCCACTATTGTGTGGCATTGTGCAGCAATCAGAAGAAGATATGACTGTGAAATAAAACATCCCCTGAAAATAAGGCCTAATGCATTTTTGGAACAAAAATTAATATAAGACCCTGTCTTATTTTCGGGGAAACACGGTATATGTCTATAGTAACTTTTATACTAGCAGAGTTATAACCAATTGCTGGAAATGAGTAGCAATAAATTCTATGTAGTGTTTAAAATTTTTCATACCAGACTGTATTTTAGTCCTGGAGAGCTGTTCAAATGATCACCTGTGTATTTGAGAAGTAACCTAAGAATTCAACCATAAAGTATTTTTTAAAATGGACTTCTGGACACTTTCTATGGTGCAGAAACTGCCAAAGGCTGTATAAACCATTTTCTTGATCAGGGAAATAATGTAAAATTCCTATCACTCTGCAGTATGATTTAGCCACGTCTTCTGGGGTTGAAATGGAATCTTAAGCTCAAGCCTTTGCACATAGCAGAAGGAGAGTTGTCAACACTGACTCCGTAACTGCTATAAATCAGTCCACCGAAATCATAAAACTGTCGTAAAAAAAGATGACAATTTTAAAAAAATAATTGGGGGACTTTTTTCTTCATTTTGAATGTTGTTTACAAGCGCTGTACAGAATCATATGTTTTTGTCTCTGTAATCAAAGGGACTAGATATGCTCTTCAGCTAATGTCTGACTCAGATGTGGATGATCTCAGCAAGAAGAGCATTCTGAGAAGTTCTGAAATGGCAAAGCTCCATGTCAAACACCGTGAAGGCTTAACAATAGCTGCAGAAAATTACCTGGGCCTACAACCTCTGTGGTTGTAAACTGAGATGCTACACTTGCTTTTAAAAAGCTTTTGGAACTTCTTTGGGAATTGTGGCTTCCACAGGGTGCATGCTTGAAAACAACTGAAATGTTACACAGTTATCACAGGTGGGGGCTTAGTTTTAAAATGGTTCTGGAGCTTTTGACTTGGGCCAAACAGTCAATGTGCCTTGCAAATGACCAAGTGTGCATGCAAGAGGATGCATTAAATATTATTGTAAGCAATCACAGTAAGTGCATATGATAAATGGATGTATAATGAGCCAGTGCTATGCTAAATTCCCTGAAAACGTCTGGCTTAGAATTTGTTCCCATAACCCTATAATTTGTTACATTATATACTATTTTAAAATTTTGTATACCCCATCATTGAGATCAATATGAATACTTCCAATATAATCCATATATATTATATATCCTTATCCAGTTATTATATATACATAATAGATGTACTAGATACAGTATATGAGTGTCATGCAGTACAGGAAGAGTAATACATTGTGCTTCGGGTCTTAATCATATTTCAATATTCATAAACGCCTCTCATGGACACAAGGATTCGGTACTGCAGATAGGCATGCTCCTGTGTTTTGTTCTGAATATTTGCATACCACTCTTCAATTAGATGGCTCCGGGACGATTCAGACAAACACAACAATAAAATCAACACAGGGCAGCAAATCAAATCCATTATAATGAAACCAGTGATGAAACGTCAATTAAGACAGGTCAAAATGAAGAACTTAAAAAGCCAGAGAGAACAGAACATTCTTCACATGGTGGAAAGAAGGTACTAGAGATGGAGCAAGAGGGGTTTCTTTAAGAAGGAATTTCCATAAGAAGTATTGACAGTACAAAAAAAGAGGCACTCTTCTTTGATTTTTTTCCCCATTCTATGCATGAACAGCTCTGGCACCTGAAGGAGAGCCGGGGGGGGGGGAGTGGGGGGCAATTACATGGGGAGTAGACCAACCCCTTCTTCAGATGCTCAGGTCCCAAAACATGCTATGAAACAGATCAGCTTTTAGGGCAGGAATGCTGGAAATGTAGACCTTAATAGCAAATGCAGAATTGAGCTTCATCAAAGAATTATAGACTAAACCGTTGAACTCTCTGCGCAACAGGTGGCCACCCAGTCTGTTTTAAACCTTTTAAAGTTACAATGGTGCAACAGGGGCTTTGATCCGACTCACAACCCATCAAAATATTACAACCAAATTGTGGAAGAGTGGCTATGGAAGAAGCTCCCACATTGCCACTCAGTACAGCTTCATGTCTGTAATGGCAAACATGTTAAAATGAGCAGCAAATCACCACTGATTGAAATTTTTCTTTGGGGATTTGGGGCCAGATGACATGAGACGTGTGCACCCTACAACTCCCTTTAAATAGCTGTGATTTGCTGTTAATCAACAGCAAACTGCCACTGCTGATGATGTCCTCTCTGCTGTGCATGCGGAGCTTCACAACAGGATTTCAGCCAATACATATAGACAGTAAAGCATAGCCTTCCCCCATATTGTTCATGGCAGACTTTTGAGTCCTGGAACCACTGAAGTGGAAAACAATACACTGTTTTTTACTCACATAATGTTCCCCTGACCAGGAAGAAGCTCCATATTGGTCAATTCTCTACCAGCAAAGAAGTCATTAGATTGTCATCCATATGAAGTTATATACCTCATTGTCATCATAAAGCTTGGACATTTTGTGTACAGTAACCTTAATTTTTCATAAATACCCTGTTTCCCCAAAAATAAGACCTAACCTGAAAATAAGCCCTAGTATGATTTTTAGGATGCTCATAACATAAGCCCTACCCCTAAAATAATCCCCAGTGAAGTGAAACCATGCCCTCCACCACTGTTCAGCAACCAGAAGAAGATGGCATTACTGTAATGGAATATATGTAGTTTGTTGTACATGAAAAAAAAAAAACATCTGAAAATGAGCCCTAATGTGTTCTTTGGAGCAAAAATTAATATAAGACCCTGTCTTAATTTCGGGGAAACAAAGTAATAGTGCAAAAATAATTCTATCTAACCAACCTGTGGAGTTTGTTGTGAATGCATACATGTGTGTTTCCCCTGTATGCATTTGTACTAATATCTGTAATCAACGAAGAACTGTTCTGTGGGGTATTTGTAAACTTAGAGGAAAAACTTCAGAGCTTAGTCAATCCAAACAACTCACATCCTGATAACAACAGGAATCTGGAAACCAAATGTTACAAAATAGTGTACTTAATCCCACTTATGGAAAGTTCAGATGTAGCTCCCCTTTTCCCCACAAAGTGCACAAAGAATGGGCTAAATCAAGGGAGATAATAAGCAGGAAATCTCTGCTGAAGCTTGTGTATTTGGCTGTTATTGGTTTCCATCCTAAAATATCAATTAAATACCATTCTCTTTTGGCCAGGAACAACGCACTCTCCCGCCAGCATGCAGAAACTGGCAGCTACATTGTCCACCTGCTATTGTGCATGACAATGAAATTAAAATATTTGGGGAATTTGGCAGGCCTTACCCTTTTGAAAGTATGCTGGTAGTTGTAACAGAGCAACGCCAATGTACATCGCTCTTGACCGCAAGAAGGAAAATAGATCTGTATATAAAACTACTGGTGGTCAGCAGCTGGACTTTCAAGATAAGAATCAACAACATGCCCTTCCTGACATCCAGTCAGATGGCACGGGTGCTGAAGCTTTTGGTTTTTGGTGGAAACAGTAGGAAAAGATGTGAAGTATGCCCCCCCTCCCATCCGCAAGACGCGGGGATTGACCTCAATGGGTGAAAGGCAGAGCTCTGTTTATTCAGGTGCAATAATACAAATCATTGTGGGCTGTTCTGCAATGATAAAACAAAGAATGATTCCAAAGAATGCGCTCCATGTGGGACTTCCAGGGCTCCACTGTAAGCACACTGTATTTGCAAGATCAAGTGACAGCCAGGAGCAAAATTATTGTCGTTTGGGGCCCTTGAGCTTTGAGCCGGAGCAGCTTTTAGAAATGGGGAAGTTTAATGGTGCTGCAGAGCCTAATTGGAAGAGGGTGAGTAGAACAGGGAAATAAGGGGGGAGGAGAGAGGTGGCTAGAATTGCTTCCCCAAACTACCCATTTCAGCTCTCTCGCTTTTTTTCATATGAAAAGGAATGATAGAGAAAGCTATTAAAATGACAATCCACCTCTCCTCAGTTTATGAGCTGATTGCTGTATTTTCTTCATGCGTAAGTTATAAACTATGGCCAGCCTTGGCCACATAGGATCTCGATTGTCACATGTGCCTAATTAAATGAAAACATTTTAGCTTCACTTAACCTTTAGGCAAGATTTCCAGCGTGCAAGCGAAATAGCTAGTGAAAGTGAGAAGGAGAGAGGGAGAGCTATGGAAATCAGCAGTGTTGGAAATACAGAGCTAGATGTACTTGCAGGTTGGCAGAACCAATTTTTGTAGCCCCAAACCTAATTCAGTGCAACAACCCTACATTTTCCTCTGAAGATGCTGGCCACAGAGACCGGCAAAACGTTAGGAAGAACAACCTTCAGAACACGGCCAAAGAGCCCGAAAAACCCACAACAACCACTAAATCCCGGCCGTGAAAGCCTTCACGAATACCTTTATCAATGGCTTCTTCTCAAACCGAGAGGAGGTAACAAGTGGAGTACCACGAGGTTCTGTCCTGGGCCCAGTGCTGTTTTATTAATAACTTGGATGAGGGGTGAAGATTGTCAGATGACACAAAATTGGATGAAACAGGTAATGCTCTGGAAGACAGAAAATTCAAACCATCTTGATAGGCTCAGGCACTGGACTGAAAACAACAGAATGACAGGGATGTGTGCAAAGTTCTATAAGCAGGAAAAAGAAATCAAATACACAGCTAGAAGAAAGGAATACTTGGTTCCACAATACTACATATAAGAAGGATCTTGGAATTGCAGATCCCATGATGAATATGAGCCAACAGTGCTATGAAGCTGCAAAAAAAGCAACTTTTTAGGCTGCATTAACAGAAGTAATGTATAGTCTCCAAATCATGTGAAACACTATTCGGTACTGCTTAGGCTTCATCTTGAGTACATTGGACCCTCGACTTACTGAATTAATCTGTATTGGAACGGTGGCTGCAGTCGAAAAGTTTGTAGGTCTAGGCTCCATTGACCTACAATGCATTGAAAACTGATTAATCTGTAACTGGCCATTTTTGTTCCATTTTTTTTTTCCCGCCTGTAGGTCGATTCTCCGGCTGCAAGTCGAACCTGAATTTTGCAGCCAGAGAAGTCTGTAACTCGAAAAGTCTGTAAGTGGAGCCATCTGTAAGTTGAGGGTCTACTGTACTGTGCCCAGTTCTAGACACTGCACTTTAAGAAGGTTGCAGACAAACTGGAACAACATCAGAGGAAGGCAACAAGGATGATCAGAGGATTGGAAACCAGGCACCATTTATTCATTTATTTGCTTTATATACCAGCCATCTGGCTACCAAGGCTACTCTGGGCGGTTTACACATTAAACAAATATAACATCAGACAACAATTTAAAACAGTAAATGCAATAATTATAAATCAAGATTAAACACATATACATCAACACATTTAACTGAAAATAATTAAAATGATATGGAAGCAAGGTGGTGGGACTGATGATATAAATGTTAAAACAACCCCTGTATTAGGATGCTATAAGGTCTGGAAAGGCCTGTCTAAAATACATGTTTTAGCAATCATTTAAAAGTTCCCTTGTTGTTTTGTGATGTCAAATCAGAGCCAACTTATAGCAACCCTAATTGGTTTCAAAGTAAGTGAAATACTTAACGAGTGGTTTTACTAGTTTCAGAGAGTTTCCATGACCAAACGTGGATTCAAACCCTGGTCTCCAGAGTCCTGCTCCATCACTCTATCCACTACAGAACTGGTCCCCGACCTTGGGCCTCCAGATGTTCTTGGACTTCAACTCCCAGAAATCCTGGCCAGCAGAGGTGGTGGTGAAGGGGACCACTGCACAATGCTCACTTACTTGAAAAGACACAAAACACACGCCGCAAGCATCTGCAATAGATCCTGTTGCCTGATCCCCCAGAGCCCTGATCCTCCAGAGACATCACGCCCTCCCCCAAGGCCTGACACACAGCTCTTCACAAATGTTTGAGCCAGTTCAGGTGTTACTTTTGGAAGGCGCAAGCATAATTTCTTCCGTCTGTAGGATTGTCAATTGGTAACACACAGGCCTGATGTGTGTTTCCTGACATGAAATCCTGAACTTGATAAATATCCACAATTCCACTTTAGAGTTTCTTTATTTTTCTTTTTGACACCTCCTTTCTGAAGACTGAGTGATTTTGTTAAGAAGGTGTGGATGTTCTGCTTTGGTGTGGATGTTCTGCTTTGGCAGATAACCTTGAGTCATCTTTGAACTTTGGAATACTTTTATTTCATGTGTACTAATGTGCTATACGCATTGTCTCCGATGCATTTTTGGTATCACCTGGCAAGACAAATAGAGTAGTCCTAGAACGAGCTGGAATTTTTAGCATATATACATTACTGAAACAGCGACGTCTACGTTGGCTCGGGCATGTTGTGAGAATGGCTGATGGTCAGATTCCAAAAGATCTCCTGTATGGAGAATTAGTGCAGGGAAAGCGCCCCAGAAGAGAGACCACAGCTGTGATACAAGGATATTTGCAAGCGAGATCTGAAGGCCTTAGGAATGGACCTCAACAGATGGGAAACTTTGACATCTGAACATTCAGCCTGGAGGCAGGAGGTGCATCACGGCCTCTCCCAATTTGCAGAGACCCTTGTCCAGCAGGCTGAGGCAAAGAGGCAGTCCCGGAAGCAGTAAAATCAGGGAGCTGGACAGGGGGCAGACTGCATTTGTCTTCAGTGTGGAAAGGATTGTCACTCTCAAATTGGCCTTCTCAGCCACACTAGATGCTGTTCCAAGTCCTCCATACAGAGCACGTTACCATAGTCTTTCGAGACTGAAGGATGCCTAATGAACTAATGTGCTGAAAAGCCAACCTTGAGGCACCCTCATGGTTGGCCATCCTTTGCAGAAAAAGCAAAACAAAGACTAAAATATTTCTTTGAAGGGAAAGGAAGTGGACCGAGGGTAGGAATCAGTAAGTGGTCGCTTACAGAAAACCCAGAGAGGTCACAGTGCTCAATCCCACCTGGCTATCTGTCTGGTTTCCCTGGTTATTTCGCAGTGGTTAGTTTAAACACAACACTGTTGCATTTGTTCTAACAGTTAAAAAGTTTATTTGTTCAGTGGAAACAGGAAATTATTCATTAAAGGACCACTGTTTTCTTAGATTTCTCATTAGAAAAAAAATTGTCAATACTGAAAGAGAGATTGTAGTGGTGTTTTGTACAGGAAGTAAAAGCAACTATTTGGATCCTTTACTCTTTTTTATTTTGGCAAACATCAAATGACAGAAGGGAAACAGGCAACCGAAATTTATATTTGGTGATTGTGTATTGGCTGGAAAAATTGGAGAAAAACCAAACGCACTGGCAGATCTCTGAAGGAGTTCTTCCAGATCAACAGTTCTAAATGAAAAATTTTAAAAAGTATATTAGGGTAGTATTCATGAGCTGCATCACTTTAAAAAGAGAGATAAATGGAAAACCTCCTACTGGGAGCAGGAGGAGATAGGAAGGGGCAATGAGAGGGATTCCTATTTGCTTTTTGCTTAAACATCCGATTGAGAACTGGACAGGATACCTTCAGAACTTAATTGTCCCATACCATTGTATCTCCCTAAAATCAAAAGGAGAGGGCTTTTTCTTCCATGTAGAAACACATTTGAATTGTCCAGCACTAAGATTGTTTTAATTTATGCTTGTTGCCCTGGACATTTAAAACTCACTTTTAGCAAATTATCCCCTTGCCACTGTCCAACTTTGCAACTCCAGGTGTGTTTTTTAATGTCTTTTTCACATCTTTCTTTTACGTACTTGGCTAGGTGTATGGAGTCACATGACTCCACTGGAAACTACTGTCAAGTCCCACTCAGCTGATGCTATTCATATATGAGACTGTGCTCCCAGTAAGTGCTGTCCTCCATAGCTACATACCTTGTTTTCATTTTCTAGTGCTCGGAAATGTCAAAACTAGCTGGTACTGGCAACAAAAATAACAAGGAATCTAAATTCAGAGACTGCCCTTGTTACTGGAAGAGATGTTGAGCAACCCTAATTGGGGACCCAGAGCAATCAGCTAAAAGGCAGTATGTCTAAAAACACCTATTTCAAGAATTTTGCCACTTGTGGGCATTCCCACCACATACATAAACATGACCTTAACTGCTGACATCCTTTCCAGCACAGGTAGGCACATGATTGCTGAACAAAAAAATAATCTGTCCCATTTTAGATACCAGCACTTTATCAACATTATCCAGGTTAGTCATCACTCTCTTCAGACAAAAATAGTTTCACTCTTATTGGCTCTCAGTGGTCTTGTAGGAATTTTGTATTGTGGTCTCTCTATCTGCAGGAGACAAAACTTTTAGAGGTATCTGAGTACTGAAATGATGCTTCCCTGCTATATTAATCTTTGGTTGTTTTAACTTATTTTTTTCATACCACAGTTTTACAGTCTGGTTCCATTTTTAAGAAAGACTCGGGAAAAATGATGAGGTGGTATGGCATCAGCTCAGAATTTATGCATGCGGTGGTTACACATTTGGCCAGCATGTGAAGGGGCTCCACGTTCATGGACATGTACTCATGTAAAGCTCCCCTATATTCTGGCCAATATGTGAACAGCACAAATAGGCCTTGAACATATCAACAGTGGGGGCTGGGCTAGATGGTGAGAATCCAGTCACACCTAGACATGAGATATTTGTGAATATCGGCACCATAGGTCCCTGGGTTGCTTGGAATCTCCCACCAGAGCCGGCTGGCCCTCTTACCACTCCCTGTACAGCCATCACCATTCCCGTCAAGCCAATCGTAGAAGTAGCTCAGCCAGTATTTCCTCACCTCCCTGCACTGCTGAACACTCAGCAGCTGAGCAGGGAGACTCATCATCCTGCCTCCTCGCCAAAGTAATCAGCCCCGCAGGGAGGCGAGGAAGCACCAGTCAGGCTACTTCCACAATGTGAGTGACATGAACGGTGCACACCAAGTGGTAAGTTGACCAGCTGGTTCTGGGTGGAAGAGTCCAAGCAGCCCAGGCACCTATGGTGCCGATATTCATATTTGTCTCCCAGGACGAATGCAAATATCCCATGTCTAGTCACAACCTTGTTGTTGTTTAGTCATTAAGTTGTGTCCAACTCTTTGTGACCCCATGGACCAGAGCACGCCAGGCCCTCCTGTCTTCCACTGCCTCCCGGAGGTGGGTCAAATTCATGTTGGTAGCTTCGATGACACTGTACAACCATCTCTTCCTCTGTCGTCCCCTTCTCCTCTTGCCTTCACACTTTCCCAACATCAAGGTCTTTTCCAGGGAGTCTTCTCTTCTCATGAGATGGCCATAGTATTGTAGCCTGAGCTTCAGGATCTCAGAGAAGCCTTATTCATATGTTATCCAAACAAGTACAGGAGAGAAAACTCTAGCTCAACTCCATGTCTATTGTCACGCTGGTTGTCCCCCACACAAAAGAAAGGGAATGCATCTGGTGGAGGGAGATTCCTCTATCTATGGTGGCTCTTCCCTTCAAACCCATTGCCCTCCATGTAAACTAGAAGAGTCTCCTCTTCTCATGAGATGGCCAAAGTATTGGAGCCTCAGCTTCAGGATCTGTCCTTCCAGTGAGCACTCAGGGTTGATTTCCTTCAGAACGGACAGGTTTGTTCTCCATGAAGTCCAGGGGACTCTCAAGAGTCTCTTCCAGCACCACAATTCAAAAGAACCAATTCTTCAGCGATCAGCCTTCTTTATGGTCCAGCTCTCACTTCCATACATCGCTACTGGAAAAACCATAGCTTTGACTATGCAGACCTTTGTCGGCAAGGTGATGTCTCTGCTTTTTAAGATGCTGCCTAGGTTTGTCATCACTTTCCTCCCAAGAAGCAGGCATCTTTTAATTTTGTGGCTGCTGTCACCTCTGCAGTGATCCTGGAGCCCAAGAAAGTAAAATCTGTCACTGCCTCCAGTGACATTCAGTGTGAATCCCCTTGCAGTCACTGCTCTGGCCCTCTTCCTCCAAGGGCAGGAAATTCTCCTGTGGCTCTACATCATAAATAAATGAATGATCCAAACGTATGTGTGACACAGTCATCATAGAAGACCTAGTCTCAGCAAAACCTGAATAGAAAGAGAAAGGGATGCAGCAGTCATCAGCCCTGCATTCACAAGAACCTTTGATCATTCACACAACGTCTTTCTCACAGTATGTGGCCACTGGTGTGTCCTTGCACACACTTCCCTGGGAAATGACTTATGATAGGCATGATACAGGAAGAAGAACCTGTTCCAGATCAGCAAGACCAAATGAGTGGTGCAAAACCACAGCAGCATAGAGCTGCCTTTCTATAAGCAGATCCTCCCCAGCTACAGCTACATTGGTTATTTGCCATAGCAAAACAAACACCTATTTCATAAAGTTGTTCAGCAGGGGTTCACCTGACCTACAAAACAGGTATGTGAAACATTTTTAAAAGCCTTAAATATGTGTGTGAGGAAACGTGTTGACTGAATACACTGCACAGCTGGCTGTTGTCAAAGTCTGGTTATCATCACCCCAGTCCATTGTTAGTCCATGTGGAAGTCTATTGCATCTCCATCTGGTTATATGAGCAGAGGTAAATCACCAGGAAAAAAAGAGACCCAAACACCTTCCTATGGATGGTGCAAGTGAATGCAAGCTACATCAAGTTGACCACATATTACATCTTCATTAAGCCTGTTGACCCATAAATAAGCTATCAATTACAGTAAATTAAAAGCACTTGTATCTCAGCAACTCACTTCATCATTCAGTTTTTCTGTTCCTATAATGATCCCACTGATTGGGTCTGATAGCAAAAGAATTTTCACTCCTCCACACCAACCTTTGGTAAAGATACAGAAGAAAAATCTCAGTAAAACCTTTTCTGTTGTTCTGGTTTTCTTTGCAGCAGAGTGATTCCTGAAAGTTCTCCAAACACATTGTTCAACTATGTTAGATAATAAAGAACAATGACAATACAGAAGATCTATGTTCTGATCTCTGTCACATGGAAACAAGACAAAGTGTAGTAAACAATGGCCTCAAGTCTTCAGTGGTTGCCATTAAATAGCACACAATGCACACAGGTTGTAATCAGTAAGACAATCGTTGACAGGACAAAATCTGTTCTCTGTAATGCATGAGGGTCATGGAGGAAAGGTCAAGTTTATTCCCAGTGGCTGTAATGTTCATGCACAGAAGTACAGGCAAGCTGCACTGTGCTTGCCTTTTTTTATCTACAAAACAAAAGGGGTTCCTTTTGATTTGAGTATGAGTGCCATCCATGCCTGCATCTCTTTGAGAATGCAGGGCTTCTCCCATTAGTTGAAGTGGAAGACAATTATGTAGAAGCAGAAACTCTGCATTTTGATGGAGCTAGATGGGCAAGGAATCATCAGGTTGACACTTGAGTTTTTCACACGCTGAAACAGGGCCGGCTTTATCAAATGTTTCTGATTACAACAATGATGATGTTGTTCTGTAAGTATTTTGTTTAGAATTTGAATTTATCCACATTAACATATGTAGTTCCATTGGGAAGAAATATCTATTTTCCACAAAATTCTCCTTTAGCTCAGGATACAGCCTTAGGAGAATTGTCTCTCTTGAATACTGCAACAACAGCACCACAAGTATCAAGAAAACAGAATTTCCCTATGGTACTGATGCATCAGCCTTTAGTGTGGGCAGTTAGAAAAGATCCTCAACTTATCCTCAAAAAAACAGTTGATTGTGCTCTGCCAGAAGGCTCCTTCATTTCCACCACCTTTACATGTGGCTGAAATTAGCACCTGCATACCTCAGTTATTAAATAAGAAATAGCTCTTTCTACTTGACCTGTGGAGCTTTTGTATACAAGAACATATATAGAGTGGCATTATGGTGTTCCTTATCAGATGTGTATGGTATGACATAATGAATGCAGCAATGTAGTGCAATTGGCAGGCATTTCGTTCCCCTGTGCTGATTCACATTCACCATTGTTGTTATTGTTTGTTTGTTTGTTTGTTTAACAGAAGAGTCCATACAGACAGGCTGTCCAATTGCTTGGCATGCCTTCGCATCTGATGGAGGTGTTCAAGGAAAACGTTGCAGCAAATCCATCCATGTCGCTGAGTCAACAGATTGCATACATAAGCTAGGCTAGTTCACAGCAGCCTTCCCCAGCCTGACTCCTTTCCATTGTTGTTGTTGTTGCTGCTGCTGTTGTTGTTGTTTAGTCATTAAATCATGTCCTACTCTTCGTGACCCCATGGACAAGAGCACGCCAGGCCCTCCTGTCTTCCACTGCCTCCCAGAGTTGGGTCAAATTCATGTTAGTAGCTTCGGTGACACTGTCCAGTCATCTCATCCTCTGTCGTCCCCTTCTCCTCTTGCCTTCACACTTTCCTAACATCAGGGTCTTTTACAGGGAGTCTTCTCTTCTCATGAGACCTTTCCATTGTATTGACTCTAATTCCCAAAGTCCACATCTTAGCAGCTGGCAGAAAGATTGTGGGAGATGCAGTCCAAGACATCGGAAGGGTGCCAGCTTGGGGAAGACGATTCACACTATGTTGTGTGCATCTTTATGTGCAGAGGCTATGAAACCAAAAACCCTGCAATGAGAACAACACATCTATAAAATTCTTCAGCGTGCCCAGAGCCCTTCATATGCATTATTTTACTAATCAAAACAAAACTATAAAGTTATTTGGCTTTATGATCAGCATGTTGGATGGGAGGCTAAAGCTGAAAAGGACAGAGAAGCTTATTTAAAGTAAGGTAGAAAGTCCACACAGAAGATGGACTTTCTACCAAATGCTAGGTATGTAGTAAGCTACATTATTCATGTAAGGAAATCAGGTTAATAGAATTGGAAAATATCATGGTCTCACAGGATAGGAAGAACATTTCCTTGTCCTCACCTGCAAGCACCAGACAAGTAAAGACGTAAATCCCTAACTTAAGCGGAGTGAGGCAATGCAACTAACACAACCAGATGGGAAAGGGACTTATTGGAAATCAGAATACAAGGCTACTGTTGTGACTTTTATAAAACAGCCCAGGCTGCTCAGTTTTAACATCTGTGCTCTGACTTTGGGGTTCTTGCAAGTTTTGTTTCTTGACATACTTTATATTACTTTTTGGTATGTTTACATTGTATCTAAATTATTTGTGTTTGTTTATTGCAAAACACACAGAGAACATGATGTTACAGGATGACATGCTGTAAATATATATTTTAAAGAGTCGGGAGGGGAGAGCGTCAAGTTTACCTAAGGCCATTTCGGATTTGAATGGAGATGGAAATTCTCCCAACAGCAAATTAAAAGCAACAAAGTGATATGACCACAGTGTCAGTTAAGGTGATTTGGGGAGGGGGGGGAGGAAGAGGGATCACTCACACCTGAAACTGACTCACAAGGAAAGCATGCACCTTTAAATAGCTCTCTGGCTTTGATGTACTCAGCTGCTTCTCTCTCCTCCACATGGGTGGCAGAGACAACAAAGAGCGAAGCCAAAGTTTCAAGGGTGGAAAAACTCTTCCTTAAATGGAACAGGAAGGGCCATGGTGAAAGAAATGGAAAAGGACACAGAATCGCAATCCAGGTGAGCCGGTTGTTTTAGAAGAAGGAGCTATGTGAGTATCTGCTACCGTATTGGGCAAAAACAAAAGAAAACTTTTTTAAAAGACAAAAATGTTGCAGCACCATAAAGATCATCTGCTATATTTTAAAAATCTGAACTCTCTTGGAAGCAGTCTTGATCCATGAAAGCTCCCGTTAGGAAATATAGCAATTTGTTTTTAACATGCCACAATTTATTTTTTACAAAAAAATATTATTCTTTTGGTTTTGCCCGATACACTTCACAGATAAAACCAACAGGATCATGCATTTCCATGGGGTTGAAGCACAGTTAAATTTCATTAGCTTCCAGTTCTTGTCAAGAATTACAAAACCTTTCCCCAGTATTAAGGGTTAGAGTTCAAGAACCATGAAAAGTTGTGAAACTTTACAAGTGAATAATAGCAGGGGATAGAAACTCTGCTAGTACAAAGCTTACCTTCATCATAAACACATTAAGAATATCTTGGAGACGGTTCTCCATTGATGTCTGAGGAAGGAAACTTATCCATGAAAGCTCACTTTTATAGTTTTATAAAAGTTAGGCTTTAAGGCGCCACCAGATTTTAGTCTCTTTTTTTACTTTTTATTTTGTTTTTACCTATAATGCTCTCCATTCAGTTTCATATACCCTCATTTAGGAGTAGAGATGGGGGTATTCGTATAAGAATATCTCCCCACAGGTGCAGATAACGAGGGTCCAGCCCCCTGGGACCAGACCAATCACTCACCTATCTGCCGCTGCCATGAGATCTATGCAGCCTTCCTGTCTCTCGGTTGCTCGAGATGGGTTAGACACTCTGCGACTTGGCAGAGAGGCTCATCATCCCGCCTTCTGCCAGGAGTGGCTAATCCATCGCGAGCTCCGGAGCAATCAGAAGGGAGCGCAGAGTCCGCAGCGGACAGGTGAGTGGTCAGTCTGGCCCCAGGGAGCCGGACCCTCATTATCTCCACCTGTGGGGGGATATTTGCATTCGCATACGAATACCCCCATCTCCAATCAGGAGAGATAATAGTGACTTGAAAAAAATGGAATGAAATGAATCTAACACAATAAATTATAAAGAGTTGATCAATAGATTATAAAGAGTTGATCAATTAATATATTATCCTCCTCAAGCTCCATAAAAACAGTCTAGTACTTTATTTTCAGTTCATGAAGTACGGGCAAATTTGTTGAATCTTAAATGTCTAATCTCTATTCTGACTTAACACATCTCTTTATCATGTACGGTCTGTTCTTTTTGTGTGTGGTGTCTGCATTTTTGGTTAAACAATTCTTAGTGCTCTTTTGGTCACTAGTATGGTCCTCCTTAGTAACTTGAGTAGTAACTTCAAAATATTGCAAAGATCTTATTAGGACAAATCCCACAGTTAACCAAATTTAATATACTGTCGATCTGCCGATATACTCAAACGGAATGCAAAATACTTACTGATCATGCAGGGTTTTAAAAAAAATCATTATGGCTTAAATTTAGAGAAAATGCTCGGAGATCTTCACGGAAGCCTGCAAATTTCAAATTTCAAAGCAAATGAGGATCAGATTAGATTGAGGAAGCAGTACAAGAGGAAGGAGGTTATTCAAATCCCCCCTTTTATGTTGGGTAAAGGTAAAGGTAAAGGTAAAGGTTCCCCTTGACAAATTTTGTCCAGTCGTGTCCGACTCTAGGGGGCGGCGCTCATCCCGCTCTTCAAGCCATACAGCCAGCGTTTTGTCCGAAGACAATCTTTCCATGGTCACATGGCCAGTGTGATTTAGACACGGAACGCTGTTTACCTTCCCACCGAGGTGGTTGGGTATTTTTTATTTTTCCCATGAAGGTCACTGCAAGTCATCACATGAAATATTATTCTTACAGAAACTTGGAGAGTAGGATTTGGCCCCTACTTTGGCTACTATTTGATATTTCCTAGGCAACAGGGGCAATAAAACAAGAGAGGGCTAGATTTTGCTGCTTTCTCTGCTGCTAAGAGCCAGGAGCCTTGCAAAGCAGCAGTACTGACAGTACACTGAAATCTGACTTTCTTAAGACTCGCATTCCGCTGCTGACAGTTGATGTCCCAGTTTATTTTCCTACACTGAGGATTCATACATGACAACAGTGACTGCTAAGAGGAGCTCTTTGCTAGAGTTTGCTAGATGGGAGCAAGTGCATTGCCAGAGAGTAACTCAACAAGCCCGTTAAATATTGCAAGATTTAAGCCATGAGGTCAAAACGAAGCTCCTGTTTCTCCAATTCAGGAAGACTTTGCACTGAAGCTTGGAGCACTGAAGGTGTTGTTGCTTCAGCAGTGACATTTGAAACTAAGGGATTGCATGGAAGTTAGAAGCTCTACTTCTTTCTGGCTTTCAGCCAGAATTCAATTGTAAATAGTCACTTTTGCAATCTTTCATTTCTACCCACCCCTATAATGAACAGCTACTCAGGCTGGTATGTAGATCCTTGCATAAAAGGTAAAGGTAAAGGTTCCCCTTGACAATTTTTGTCCAGTCATGTCCGACTCTAGGGGGCAGCGCTCATCCCGCTCTTCAAGACATAGAGCCAGCGTTTGTCCGAAGACAATCTTTCCGTGGTCACATGGCCAGTGTGATTTAGACACGGAACACTGTTTACCTTCCCACCGAGATGGTACCTATTTATCTACTCACATCTGCATGCTTTCGAACCGCTAGGTTGGCGGGAGCTGGGACAAGCAACGGGCGCTCACTCCGTCGCATGGATTCGATCTTACGACTGCTTGGTCTTCTGACCCTGCAGCACAGGCTTCTGCGGTTTAGCCCACAGCGCCACCACATCCTTGCATATGTACTCTTAAATGTCCTGCTTGGCAAAATCATCTGTTGTGATGAAGGTGGCATAAGGTGGATTCAGAAACCAACCAGAAAGCCAGGCAACTAATTTCTTTCATCATTGACCAAATCATATTTTCGTGGGGTGGGAAGATTAAGATATTTTGCTGCCTGTAATGGTACAAGAAATGGAACCCTTCAGAATCAAGCTGCATCATGTCACTCAGTTATTTTGGTACCTAAAGGCACTAAATCTTACAAGTGCTGTATCTCTTCCAATATGCCTTGATTATAAGAATGGAAATCGATAACTGATCATCATTTGCTACCTTTTCATGTGTTGCTCATCCATTTTAATGCTGAAACAAAAAGCTAACTTCTCTCCTGTCTGCTCAAAAGGACTTGAAGTTCCATAATGTTTTCGTAAAAACAATTTGCATTGCAGTTCAGATGGTGTCAAAACTCTCAACCATCATTTGTTTTCCTTTCATTCAAGCACTCCAATTCCCCCTCCCCCCCAGCTTTTCCATGTCTTCCAAGGGCAAACTCTAAGATGTCTTGGAAGATTAGATCAAGTTTTTCTCTTTTCATCTCAGCTGAATATAGGCCAGAACATAGTGAAAGTGGTGTTGTAGAATTCTGTACAGCTGTTCACACTGGGGTGGACAAAAGGAGGATATCATTTAAGAACGCCACATCACTTCTACAGTGGAAGAAAAGAAAGAAATGAGTGGCTAAGAGATCAGGGAGATGAACTGCCTTGCTAGCAAGGGCTTTGCCAAAAAAAGAAGAAAAAAACAAAAAACAAAAAACCAACAACAACACCTGAAGCGTTCTCCTAAGATACAGCTGACAGCTTTCTCCTGGGTCTCCTTGTTTACAATTCCAGTAGCTTGGATTTACATAATTGCAATTTCACTTCTTGCAAATATTTTGGGGATTTTGTTATGCCTGTTTTTTCTCAACAGCTGCTGTAGGGTGCCGAAATCTCGGCTAATTATTTCAAACATTTAATGGGAAAAATGCAAAGCGTATTTGATACAATTATTACATGAAAAAAATATATCTTCATGGTCTTGGAAGACAATGGAGTTGGGCAGGGCTCCAGGGGGGTGTTGTTACTTGTTTGCTCTTCAAGAACAGCACATGCAAAACACTTATGAAGCCAACACAGCTGCAGGGACTACTCACCAGACCGGCGCTGTCTGCTCAGTATCCTTTCTAGCCTTTTTATAGATACAACTTAAAAATGCCATGAAATTTATTTCCTGTAATGATCCCAAAATATTTACTTTAGAGAATCAATGTTTCAGCAAAAAATTGCCCAGGAATGCATTGTGTCAGTTCAGCGCTCTCCACCCGCCTTCCCCAGACCATTCTGTAATCTTTTCCAATTATTTGTGTGGCTTCTGAGTGACCTTCAGCGAGCTTTCGTGGCAGTGAATGCAAAATTGCGGAAAACACGACACCAGTATTCCAAGAGGCAGAAACGGTGAACCAAAAACCTAGAGGGCACTAGGATACCAAGTGTATCCTAGTGCCCTCTAGGTTGGATGTACGGACACCAAGTATGGATACCAAGCTGGCCATCGGCCATACTCAAGGAACTGCTGTTGCCATATCCTACATTGCATGTCTTATGGATACAGATGCTGCCCCGGCAAAGATCCCCAGATATAGTCAGGTGATCCTACTGTGTTGTTTGGGGAAGTTAGCAGTGCAAATACATACAAGTAGTGTTTTTTTAAAAAAAACTCACTCAAAACTAGTCCTTCTAAATGTCAGACACTTCTCAATGTTCACAGACAAACACAAAACTAGGCAAGTGATTTTTGGGAGCGCTCCTGTTCAGAACTGAAACAGATGGTCTTGGTTTTTAAACGGAGATTAGAGCATGACCTGTCGCAGATGCTTCAGCTGCAGATGTCCTGCTTCAGCAGTGGTTGGACCAGAGGACCTTTGCAATCCTTCCAGCTCTGCAGATCTATAGCTCTGCTCCATTTTCTTTTTATAAAACTGTCTTGAGCAGTCTGTTCCGACAGGTAGAATAGAACCAATTAGGCAGCTTTGTTACCATTTTTTCCTGATGATACTTTTCTTGGTAGTGTTACCAAGAAAATATCGTCAGAAAAAATATATATAAAAAGCTGGCTAATTAGTTCTGTTCTACCTACAGGAAAAGACAGTTCAAGACAGTTTTTTTTTTAAAAAAAAAAATGGAATAGAATGTTGGGAGTAAGTTATGAAACCACACTCTTTTTTCCTCCACACTGTACTCTTAGCCTACGAGTTGACCATCAGTCACTGTCAGCCAGATAGTGAGGAAGGAAAAAGAAATTAAACCACCATGAGGTACATATAACAGATATGTGTGTTGAGGAAGACACAGAGAGAGCTGAAGGTCTTTAGAGAGTCAAGATAAGGAGATCACAAAATTAGCAACAAAACCACAGAAAAACCCACAGTTGTCTGAGAAATTGTAAGCATAATATGAATGGTCTGTACTTTCTTCTATAAACAAGCTATCTATATGTGCATCCATGAACGGCTATTTAAAATGCCTTACACTCCGCGCTGCTTTGGAATGCTCGGCCACTGCTCTTTGCGGTTCCTCTACAACTGTACCACTAGGGCTGTACCAGTCATTTTAAATAAACAACTTACCCTAAAATATTATATGGAGATTTCTTCTGCAATTGCTAGTTAACAGCCAAGTATATCCACTGTCCACAAAGCAGCAGAATTCTTAAGATATGAAGAATGCAAAACTATGATCAAAAGGAATTTGGGGAATCTACTCATCCTTATATTTAGGTTAGGCCTATGGGGTAACTTTTTGTTTCAATTCAGTTTGTCACATATACACTTCTCCCTTCGATAATGCTGCGGATAAAGGCGTCAGACCCCCATGTAGTTCAGACTTCATGTATAACTTTTATGCCCCCCAACATAACTACAAAGCATAAACAGTTGATTAACATAAACACACACACATACAGACCATCCCAGATCATGTAGAGCCACCATGCCAGGAGACTGGGGGTCACCACACTGCCAATAACAGGAGTCTCGGTAAGTCTGAGCTCCACCCCTCTCTGGCTATGTCTTGGAGATGAGTAGCAGAACAGGATGGATGGATGGATGGATGGATGGATGGATGGATGGATGGATGGATGGATGGATGGATGGATGGATGGATGGATGGATGGATGGATGGATGGATGGATGGATGGATGGATGGATGGATGGATTTGTTGGGGGGGGGACACCTGTGTATAACCCAAACCATGCTTCTTGGACTCCTGCAATTCAAGGAAGAAGTGTATATCCAAGATACTCAGGGCACACAACCATCCCATTTTAGCCTTACAGCGACTCCATAACAAAGAGCAACTTGTCCCAAACCAACTAGTATGTTTCACGGCAATGGAGGGCAAGATGTCCCAGGTCCCCAGCCCTTGACCCTTTGCACCTGGTGCCGTACTGCCTCTGTCCAAACCAAAGACCTGTTATTTTTTTGAAGAGTGAGAAAAATACCAAGGTGGGACTAACTGCAACACGACTAGTGAGCCACCCCGTGTCTAAAGAACTGTTAGCTCAGAAACATATTATTTATTGCTGCCGCTCTCTGGTTTCATAAAGTTCACCAGTTCCGAGGCTAAGCTGTTTGTTGGCTCACTTCATTCTTAATTCACTTCTTCTTAACCACAGCACAGATGCACAGAGAAGGAAACACTTGGCTTTCAGTGTCTAGATATTTTCCGTGCAGACTCCAGAGTGATTCGTTAGGGTTTTGTTTCTCTTGCACTGCTTAGCTGCAAAAGGCCAAGAATCTTCAAAACCTGTCTCCAAACAACTCAGTCTTCACACTGAATTGCATGAGAGAGTCTAGAGTATTACTTTTCCAATCTTATCACAGCGTGATTGACACTGAAATTGCCACTACCGTAGCATAAGCATTTCCTCTGTGAAGCTGAGCAAACACCCAGAACCAAGACATCTACAAGCAGTAATATAATAATATTGCTTATTACAGGAAAATAAAAGAAAAATACAGCATTTGCATTGCAGTCAGTGAGTGTTCAGTGGACCTCTTTTAATGGCATGGATGCTGTCACTAACAACCCTCAAATGTCTCTATTTTTATATACAATCACAATTAAGTTAGATGGCGGAGCATTTAGACACATTTACTTCCAATTTGTATGGTTTAGTTCGGTTCTGTGTAGTCTAAGGTCATCACACATTTTTCCCCATGCCTAGCAGGCCTGTAATTTTTAAAACATGATATGAAGCTGTGGTAAGTCACAACATGTCATCAATTTAAATTAAAGGCAGGCGGGTCCTGGAACGGGTACTAAATGCTAAAACCATAGTCAAAAGATTTTTAAGCTGCCTAAATATTACAGCAGTATGAAGTGTAGCTGACCCTTTCTTTCCTCTATTATTTCACAAATATTGGATGGGTTGAAAGAATGTGGGGCTGAGCTCTCTCATACACATGTGGAACACATGCATTTTTATCAGCTCCCTTTTGGAGCTAAGCTCTGGAAACCACAGTTGTGGTTTGGCATATCAGTCTTCCATTCTATTGAATGCATGGCCCAAAGTCTCCATCATGCATGAAGACTGGGGTTAATTTGATATGACACATCTTCCAGTTTTTAAGAGACGAAAGGTAGGGTTGGTTCAGTTCAATTTCCAAAAAGAAAATCACTGTAAAAACACAAAACACATTTTAAGGCAAGTTAAGCAGTATTTTCCATCTCTTAGTGCTTGCTTGCTGGATAAATTATTCTTGTAGCCATGTGGCATCTGTGGAGACTTGCAGGTGTGCAGGTTCTGGGGGACAGAATGCAGCAAAAGTAGTTACAGAGGGTTGCAGCCTGCACTACAACACAGCTCCTTTTTACCTTCTTCATTTCTCTATTCAGCACGGGTTCAGCCTCACCTAGAATACAGGTAATGTGTCCAGTTCTAAACATCACACTTTAAGAAGGATGCCAACATACTGGAGCAGGTTCAAAGGAGGGAAACAACAATGATCAGGGGAATGGAAACCAAGCCCTATTGAGGAAAGGCTGAGGGGACCAGGTATGTTTAGTCTTGAAAAAAAGAAGAGTGAAAGGAGAGATGATCGCACTTTTCAAATACAGAGGAGAGGCAGGATATGTTCTCAATCATCCCAGAATGCAGGACACGTAATAATGGGCTCAAGCTACAGGAAACCAGATTTTGTCTAAATATCAGGAAAAAAAGTTCTTAACAGTTAAAGCAGTACAACAATGGAACCAACTACGTGAGCACTCCAACACTGGAAGCATCCAAGAGAAAATTGGACAACCGTCTGTCAGATCTGCTTGGAGTTGGATTTCTCCATTGAGCAAGAGGTTGGACTTAATGGCCTTATAGGCTCCTTCCAACTCCATTATTCTATGATTCCCCATAAGTAAAGCAAACCCCATCTTTACAGTTCAGTATGATTTATATTCTAGGTGTTTGGAAGAGACCATTGCCCAGCAGGCTATGCCAGATCTCCCTGATAAAAGAGTCTCTGCATTATATACAACATCACAGTACCCTCTTAACCAAATTTACAGCCTACTTTTAAGTTTATAATTTGATGTTCTTTGATACAGATTCTTCTGGACGGAACACTATCTTACACCTATTTGCAAGAAATGCTGGGCCTGCCAGACATTTATTGCCAGTATCCTTAAAGCATTTATCTGCAAAACTGTTGACAGCCATTGGAGCCAAGCTGCATTTTCATTGGCTCTTATCTGTCTCTGTTGGTGGGAGCCTTGGCACTTAAGCCAGAATACAGAAGGAGCAGTGTCCATGTTGGACCTTCTGGAGATATTCAGCAGGCTGATATTTCAGCAGCAAAGTGATGCAGCACAAGAAAGGAAATGCATTCCTTCCCACAAGACTTTCCAACATAGCCCCCTCTGACAAAGATAATTCTCCTGTTCCACCCCTCCCACAGCCATAAAAGAAGCAAGCAAAACATCTAGGAAACAAAGCAACTTCAGTTAAGACATAACAATACATCAACATTTCTACAAGTATAACTGAGTAAGAACTTACTTAAATATGGATGTTCCAAGATTTACAGCGGTGGGGGGGGGGAGATTCTTTCGCTCTCATTGCGATAATCTTGCATTTACATATTTTAAATAATTAAAAGTGCAATTTCAAACAAAACGTGTCTCAAACCTTCAAAATATGACAATAAAAAACTACTATAATGTAATGGAGAATAGCATATCAAGCTGTCAAGATGGGAAGGAACCATATGGGACCACTTTGAGCACCATAAACTGAGACCATAAACAACATATGTTGCTTCCAGTCTTCACTTAACATCTATAGCATAAAAATCTGTATCTTTATCTGAGCAAGTTCCCACACTGTTAAACTAAGGAGCACATTCACCAGCAAATCCCATTCATTGCATCATAGACGAGATGGGTCAATATCCTTCATCTGCAGGAAGGAAAATCTCTGCCTGATACTTTGCAAAGTTGTTGCCTCTTAAGAATGGCTGTTCTTCTTTACATGGGCTATACTGATCTGACTTAAAGCCAGCACAGTTCTTTATGGTTTTAAAAGTTAAGAATTTCCCAGCAGCAAAACAAATGTGATTTGCTGCAACCTATCTGTCCCCAAAAGAACTATTGTTTCCCTTCTTTATAACAAAAGTTTCAAGATAGTTGAAAACGACCTTCACATCCCTGCAGTTTCTCTCTTTCTTTGCACTGAATGTGTGAATTAACTTCAAGCTTTCTTCACAATGTAAACACATTTTAAAACCTCATTGTCTTTGACACTTACTGGGATTCCAGATCAACTGATGTCCAACAAATAGGACAATGATCTCCCTTTCTAATTATAACAATGGATGCTGCAGAACCTTAAAGACTAACCAGTTTCTTTGGCATATGCATTAATGGACTTTAGCTCACTTCTACAGTTTCAGGTTTGGCTCAGATGAAGCAGACTATAGTCTATGTAAGCAAATGGTAAATAAATCTGGATATTCATTGTTTTTTGCTGAGCAGATTAACAGTCTAACAAGACAAGGAAGGTGTCCTGGGTTGGACCAATTTCAAAAGGGTCACTTCAGTCTCCCATGGCATTTGAATCAATGATTCCATTCACACATAAACATTTACTTATCCTAACTAGTTATGGAACAAGAAACCACATTGCTCCTCAGATTTCTGTAAGTCTCACTGAGATCACTGGTTGATATTCTGTTATTAGCATCACCCTCTTTCCAGCACCTCCCCTGCATCTCTTTTCATCTCCTGTTATCAGTTGCCAGCTGTCAGGCTATAAGCTACTACATAGGTAGAGATGAATTTGAATTTTTAAAAAGTTTTGTGTTTATACACATACGCAAACACACACATACACACACACACAAACATCCCAAACACACAGACAGACATACAAATCTCATATCCAGTCTATCATTACTACTTTTTTTGTAAGTAACACACTGTTGGATTGATACAATAAACAAATGCAGCGCTCATCTGACATAGCACTGAACTGGAGAAAAATATTTTTAGAAAAAAGTCCAGGGCAGAGACAACAAAACAGGAATGGTAGTTCCTGCTGCACACGGTCATGCCACACCCTTCTTGAGATGTCACCATCAACATTACACTAGGAAATGCCCGCCAGTGCTGCGTCAGATCAATATTGGCGACAGCACGTGCTGGAAACAAAAACCAAACAAAAGCAATGTGAGCCCAATTGCTTTTTTTTTTTAAAAAAAAGGCACTCCCTGCAGGTGGACCAAAATGTCCAAATGGCCATGTGAAAGGATGGGCTGGTTTGCAATTAACTGTGCACTGTAGAGTCACTGGAAAATAGACAGGACTTTACTATGCCAATAGTACTACAAACTGTGGAGTAAAGCAGTTTAGCCATTGGAAATAGTCTGGAAATGTCAAGAGGTTTAGGGGAGCAAGACTGTTAGGAGGAATTGACAGATATATAGTATGTGTTTGCAACTTCACTGGTTTCCCATCCATTTCTAAATGGAACTCAGAATCTTGGTATCAATGTCTAAAGCATCAAATGGCTTTGATCCAGTTTACCTGGAAGACTACCTTTTCTAACATACCTATCTGGATCTTATAATGATCCTCCAAGGTGCTTATCTAAGTACCATTAGGAAAGAAGACATAGTCAGTGTCTATTAGTGTTGATATCCACACATGGAATGCCCAGCAGAGAAGCTCACTTGGTGCCTTTGTTATAGTTTTCTTCTCTAACCTGTTGTTTTCCCATATCTTTCAAAACTTCTTTTTATTTCATGTCTCTGTGTTGAAGAGACCTTTGTCCAGCAGGCCGAGGCAAAGAGGAAGTCACAAAAGCAGCAAAACCAGGGAGCTGGACAGGGGACAGATTGGATTTGTCTTCAGTGTGGAAGGGATGGTCACTCTCGAATTGGCCTCCTCAGCCACACTAGACGCTGTTCCAAGTCCTCCATACAGAGCACATCACCATAGTCTTTCAAGACTGAAGGATGCCTAACTAAGTTTATTAATTACATAAACATTTTGAAAATATCACTATCACAGATCTATGCTCTGCTGCTCTTGTTGAGATTTATTGTTTTCTTTTATTTACTTTGTTTTATTTTTATGTTCTATTTTTGTATTTAATTTAAAGGTTATCTGCAAATCACTCAGAGAACATATTACTGAGTGGTACATAAATATTTTAAATAGGTAGATAGTAATAAAAAAAGAAAGCACCTGGCAAGGATTTCATAAAAAAGGAATCTTCAGTAAAGAAATTACGTATTTGTGTCATATCTGTAACATTTTCTGCCTACGCTAGTTACCATTCAAAATGCTTATGTAGCTGACAGCAACCTTTAGCAGAGCTCTTCTTGCAAGAGAAAAATGCAGCTAATTTCATTGGTTGAGACAAATTACAGCAAGACCCCCTTTTCTGCGGAATCTGTATCCACTAATTCACTAACCCATGGTCTAAAAATGGACCTTATTAGGAATGGGCCTCAACAGATGGGAAACCTTGACCTCTGAGCATTCAGCCTGGAGACAGGCAGTGCAGCATGGCCTCTTCCAATTTGAAGAGACCCTTGTCCAGCAGGCCGAGGCAAAGAGGCAGTCCCGGAAGCAGCAAAATCAGGGAGCTGGACAGGGGGCCGATTGTATTTGTCCTCAGCGTGGAAGGGATTGTCACTCTCGAATTGTCCTTCTCAGCCACACTGGATGCTGTTCCAAGACCTGTATTCAGAGCATGTTACCATATTCTCCCGAGACTGAAGGATACCTACAGTTGGTCTAAAAATATTAAAAGAAAAATCCCAATGTATATATATATTTAATTAAGAAGTTACCAGAACAGGCCACTAGAGGAAGCTAGAGACCATGCTATTAAAACAACATTCTGCATTTTTCAATGTCTGTGGAGGGTATTGGAACTGATCCCCAGCAGATATGGGAGTCCTACTGGCGACCGGAGATAACACCAAAAGTTGTTTTGGAGTCTTCTATACTTGCTGGAAAGCTCTCAATTATTAGATCAGACAAACTTGCAATCTTCTCACAAAATAAGGGAAAACAATCCGAAATATGGCTATGCAGGGAAGGGACTACTGTTGAGTTTGCTAGTAAAATTATAAGTATTAACAGTTTCCGTAGACATCTCCACCTCCACAGCAAAATATCATTTTAGTGCTCTCATCACTAAAACCTAGTAACTTCAGTTAGTGATTTGCATGTCGGGAAACCATCAATGGAATCCTTGCAAAGGTTGCATTGTTTTGATAAGAAGATTCAGCACTTTAAAGAATTAGAATCAGGTACACGTTGCCTTGAGAAAAGGCCAGATACCTTCAAAATGTACTTTTTTGGGGAAAATGGGTTCCATTTCTTGCTCACTCCACACTCTCTGCCGAGTTACTTCATATGTTAAATTACCGGCACGTCTCTGTTTCTTCCATTCCTAGTCTGCTCTTCCCAGGTAAACTTTCTTAACCTCTAAAAGCCCATGACAAGGGCACAGGGCAGGCAAAGAAGATTAAAACACATATGCACACAAAGCTGAAACAGAATAGTTCTGGGAATTTATCTTTAACTTCAACATTAAATTTGATCTCTCGGCTGCATGACTGACCACCTTATTATTCCCTTTGCTGAACGAGGTTCCATCGACACTGGAGCCCTGGGTCCAGAGACCAAAAACAAACACAACCATTGTACAGCATGGTATCTCCTGTCAAGAAAACACACAGGCCTTGACAACTATCGCTGGCCAAAGCCAAGGAGTTTTGCTGGAGAGAACATGCTTGTCTATCAATTCCCCATTTTTAGTCTACAGAATATTGGGCCGTTGACAGTGATTTAAAAAAAACAACAGTTTTGACAAAGCAGACAGAGGGTCAGCCTATATATTTATTACAGTCTATATTATTTCAGTAAAATTTAATAAATGAAACTGAAGGAAAGTATAAAGGGGAATACTGAAGTACAAAGGAGGCCTATTTTAAAATGAACCTCATGGCACAGTGGTGAAACTGCAGTACTGCAGCCAGAACTCTGCTCATGACTTGAGTTAAATCCCAAGTACAGTACAGTGGTACCTTGACTTACGAACTTAATCCGTATTGGAACGGTGTTCGTACATCGAAAAGTTCATAAGTCAAGGCAAACTTTTCCATAGGAATGCATTGAAAACCATTTAATCCGTACCTGCTGTATTTCCTTCTTATGTCGAGGTGCTGTTCTTAAATCGAAGCATTAGTTCCCATAGGAACTAATGCAAAGCCAGTTAACCCATACTCTACCACTAGGGGGAGAATTTTTTAAATTTTTTTCTTCTTTTGACCTAAGATGAACTTAGGTCAAAAAAGGGCAGGAAAGGTGTGTTTTTTTTAGTTCGCAAGTTGAGGCTCCATTCGCAAGTTCGAAGCAACATTTTGCGAATGGAGCCGTTTGTAACTTGAAACGTTTGCAAGCTGGAGACGTTCGTAAGTCGAGGTACCACTGTAGCTGGCTCAAGGTCAACTCAGCCTTCCATCCTTGCAAGACTGGTAAACTGAGTACTCACCTGGGGGGGGGGGCAATGTGAGCCTGCACAAATAAACTGTAAACCACCCAGAAAATGCTTTAAGTGCTATGGGGCAGTATATCATCGACTTTTTAACACCATGAATGTTGAATGGGATATTAAAGATTTGATATGGTGTTGCTTAGCCCCCGGGGTGAAAAGGAGCTCCTTTCTTCATTCCCATCATCTCAGAATCATATCATCATCCCAATTCAGTCCATTTTTTGTACATTTGTCCACAGGCAGTGCACACACCTAGTCAGAACACAGACTACGGATGCTGCTCTCTGTTCTGAAATTAACATTTTAGGGGATTATTCCTAGAAAGTATGTGTGAAAGGACATCTACATTGTATTGACTTAACCCTAAATAAGCTACAGTAGTCATAAGTTTGGTCATCTTTTCTTTGGACAACAATGGCATTCTGCATATCTTTTAGCGATCACGACTATGAGGGATATCAGCAACATATTATGACAGAATAAAGAGTAACTGGGATATTATGTCCCACATAAGTGGGCACAATGGGATAAAAGAAAGACATAGAGCACACTAGCACCAGCTGGTTCATCTAAAATACGGAGCAGGTATAATGCTAGAATTTCAGACTCCTTAGTTCTGATGTATTTCTGATTATCTAATTTTTGTAAATATTTTCCTGATCAAAAAACAGAATTCAGCTTGTGATTCAAAGTTATTCTCTTTGTTGTTGTTGTTGTTGTTGTTGTTGTTGTTGTTGTTGTTGTTGTTGTTGTTGTTGTTGTTGTATGCTATTAACTCACCTTCAATTTATGGTGGATGAGCAATTTCTATTCTCTGTATTCCTGCCTTAAAAGAGGCCACTGTCCAACAGTGCTAAGACTATTTAAACCAATGCCACTTCTGAAGAAAATGGCGTTCTTCCAAAATTTGTAAACAGCATGCAAACCACCTTTCCCTCTGCTGTTCATAATGCCCAGGGTTATAATCGGAATATATATAAACAGAGAAAAATCTATATACAGCCTTGCTTTCTGGTTTTTGTGGCAACAGTATCTGCTGCCAAAGGAAAAGGCCTCTTTTAAATACCGCTGTTGCTTGCTTCTCTAAACTGAAACCAAGAAGCAAAGCTATATCTCCCTGTGCAGTTCTCTCTCATACGTATATTTTCTTTCTGGACTGCTGGCACAGGTATAAAGAAAACATCATCCTACTAGTAAAAACACCTGGGCCCAGCCTCTAGGCAAATTTGTTGGGTGGATTCGTGACACCTGTGCCAGTCACAGACTATAGCCATGGCAGGGCCCCTATTTCTATTAATCTGTAACTGGGCTGAGCCATAAACGGGGGTTTGATTCTGCCTTTATATTCCTACAGTCCATGTTCCAGCTACACTTTCCGAGTTTACAGGTGTTGTTGTTATCTACAGGAAAATATGGAGCACCACTTTCTCTTTACCTCGATCCAACATCTTCTGTTGGGGGCAGCCTTGTTTTTTATGCCCCTGCATAAAAGCATCCATAATTATAGAACAGGAAGGAAGGAAGGGATCAAGATGCCTGATTATATCGCTTTTCCTCTATTAAACCCAAGGGGCTGGGACTCATGTCCCTTGTTCCTTCCCAAGGACTTGCTCTCAAAATAGGAAAATTAGCAAACGGAGGGTGGGTGGGTGGGAACCCTCAGGAATAATCACACTCTTGTGAAAAGTAAAGTCCACGGAAGGGTGAGAATAAGGTGCTACAAGGAAAAACTCTTTTGTTTTACAGAGATTGTGAAATATATATGCAGCAGAAGGAATGAGAAACTAATCCTCATGTTGCTTCTTAAATGTGTGCAAATGTGGTTCACACTCACATCTGAAAGAAATGTAAGAAGAGAACTACAGGATAGGTAACAATCGTTGCAAGAATCTGCAGATGCTACTCCAAGACACATAATGCACTCTTGGAAATAAACACAATAGAACTCCATTCGTTACAATAGATACCTCTGGGTATGGACTTCTTAATCATGAAATATGGCCCCTTTTAATTATTTAGATCTCATCTCTACTTCCATGAAGATAGAACTCAAGACGGGTTCTCTGGGGTTCGTACTAATCACCTAGCGAGTCATTGATCATCTCAGCTTCAGCTGATATGCTGCATCTCCTGGCTTAACATGAGCTGCTCTGATATACAGTTCACTAAAAATATGTTCATCAACTGGAAAGGCTCTAGAGCAGCTTATATACTATCAAAAACAAACAGCACTGAAAGAAAGGAAAATAACTTCAAACTGAAAGAAACGGGCTAAACCAGAGGCAGCCGAAAGCAATGTTTCTGATCAAACTCCCATCTGTGGTAGCCAGCATGGCCCAGAGGAGAAATGGGCACGAACCTCAGTTTATTTTTTTTATTTGTTCCATTTTTATCCCACCCATCTAGCTTCGAGTATCTACCTTGGGCGGCTTACAAGATATAAAGATAAAAACAGCATTAAAATCACTTTGATGGTAAGAGCAGAAAAATCAATAAAGAAAACAGGATCCAAGATGGGATAAAGAAGCTATGTAATGGAGGCGGGAAGGCCTGCCGGAAGAACCAAGTCTTCAACTGGTTTTTAAAGTTTAGAGGTTCATGCCAGTTCATACATGTGGCATTCCTTTTCCCTGCCTCCTCAGCCAATAACCCATCCACCAGTGGGAGGGCGCTCCTCTCCTACTTCTCTTCAGCTGTTCAACCAGTCTCTGGCAGGAGCATCGGCTTCCCTGCCCCGCCTCCTTGGATGACTGCCCACTCAGACAAGCAAACCCATACTTCTGCTGGGGACTGGTCAAACAGTAGAAGAGGAGGAAGATAAGTGCATGCTCCGACTGATGAGTGGGTCATTGACCAGAGAGGTGGAGGAAAGGAACCGGCATGAACTTCTGAACTGAGGTTCATGCCCATCTCTAATACGAACCGGCATGAACTTCTGAACTGAGATTCATGCCCATCTCTAATAAAGAGAACTGGAGTCCAACAGCATCTGGGGACACATCTGTCTACCTTTCCATTCTAACTTTATCAATTTGCCTATCAGGACAAGACTGCCCCTGCCTAGAGGTTTACAAACAAGACATTAACAAGAAAAAGCAAACAGTCTTTCAATGCGGTTGGTGGCACAGTCCTTCTTCCTATCTCCTTGCCCTCTGCTGCTGCCTGCAAGAATGCCTGTGACAGAAAGGCTCATCAAGATGGTCTTTTAGTAGGGCTAGTATTACGACCTGCTTCCCTTGTCATCTGCTTCTGCTGCAGCCTGCTGGAATGGCTGGTGGTGGTGACAAGCAAAGGAGGTGCCGGTTGAAGATGGTATCAACATTCTGCAAATCTTCATTAGGATAAGGACAATTACACTGGAAATGTGTCAGCCCACAGCATCTGGGGGTATCTCTTAGCAGAATCTAGTCCATGTCTCTTTGTTCGCAGTTTTACTCTACTACACACCAGAGAGTGATCAGTATCACAGTCAGCACTCTGGTAGCTGCGTGTGATCGTAGTGCTAGGAAGGCTTGAACGTCTAGTGAGGATCAAATCGAGCTGATGCCAATGCTTGGATCTTGGATGTCTCCAAGAAACTCTGTGTTGAAGCTTTGTATTGAAGAACGTGTTAGTGACGCAAACACCATAATAGCAGCAAAACTCCAGCAAGCGTTGGCCATTTTCATTCATCTTTCCAATGCCAAAACGGCCTAGACAGGTGGGCCAAGAGTTGTTGTCAGCACCAACTCTAGCATTAAAGTCTCCAAGAATGAACAGTGGCTCTCTCTCAGGGACTTTTTTGATAGTAGCAGCCAGTTCGTCGTAAAATTTGTCTTTCACTTCTGTTGTGGATGACAGCGTTGGTGCATACGCGCTAATGAGGGTGACCAGTCCTGCTGATGAGTGGAGCTGCAGAGACAGGATTCTTTCACTCCCCACAGTGGGTGGAACAATGCATCTCAGGAGAGTATTTCTGACTGCAAAGCCCACACCATATTCCCTGGTCTCATTTGATGGTTTTCCCTGCCAGAAGAATGAGAAGTTTTTTTCTTTGACAGATCCTGCGTCTGGCAATCTCGTCTCTTGCAGGGCAGCGATGTCAATCTGCAGTCTACTAAGTTCCATGTCAATGACAGCTGTCTTGTGCACGTCATCTATTTCTTGCAGGTCGTTAGGAAAGCCGTAGTCAGGAAAGCCAGGGGTCATTGTCCGTACATTCCAGGTGCCCAGCTTTAGGGCAGGAGTTTTCTTACGCTTGTTGCATGGTGCACGGTTGTCGATCTGCTTGTCGGGTTTCACCCTAAACCCCACGCACCCCGTGAAGTTAACAGACCGTGGTGAGGTAGCACCTTACTGGCTGGGGGCTGCCCAGCTTAAGGCGGGCGGTATCTACCTAGTGAGGTGCAATGACCTCTCCCACCGTCAGAAGTAGCCCCTGGCGTCCTGCTCTACGTCAATTGAGCAGAGACTTATAACCAGTAACTGCTACTTCCCGTGTTGTTTCGACGCTGTATGCGAAGCTGGAGTGTCCTCTCCAGAGGACACTCCAGCTTCCACCCAAAAAAGGAAGGAAGACCATGTATTGACATCAGCAAGACTCGCGATCAAAGAAAAGTGGAGAAATTTGCCCAAGCGCTTGAGGAAACCCTTCCAGGCCCAGCTGAGGCAAGTGCACCTGAACGTTGGGAACATTTCAAGAACGCTGTTTATAACACTGCCTTGTCCACATTTGGCAAGAAGACCAAAAAGACGGCCGACTGGTTCAAAGCCCACTCGGAGGAGTTGATTCCAGCCATCAAGGATAAGAGGAGAGCTCTAGCAGCATACAAAGCCTGCCCTAGTGAGTACAACTTGCAAGCTCTTCGAGCTGCTCGTAGCCAAGTCCAACAGACTGCCAGGAGATGTTCCAATGATTATTGGCTCCAGCTCTGCTCTCAGATACAGATAGCAGCAGACACAGGTAACATCAAGGGAGTGTATGATGGGATCAAGCAGGCTTTAGGTCCAGTACAGAAGAAAACTGCTCCCCTGAAGTCTGCCACAGGCATGTTCATCCAGGACCAAAAACAGCAGATGGACCGCTGGGTGCAGCACTACTCTGAGCTGTATTCTAGAGAGAATGCAGTAACTGAAGAAGCACTGAATAACATTGAGCGTCTCCCTATCCTGGAAGAGTTGGACAGTGAACCAACCTTAGCAGAAATCAAAACGGCCTTGGATTCCCTTGCCTCTGGCAAGGCACCTGGAAAGGACAACATCCCCGTTGAAGTTTTGAAGTGCTGTAAAGAGATCATCACCACTGAGCTGTATGAACTCTTTTGTCTTTGCTGGAGAGAAGGTGGAGTACCACAGGACATGAAGGACGCAAACATCGTCACATTGTACAAGAACAAAGGAGACAGGGGCGACTGCAATAACTACCGCGGCATCTCTCTTCTTAGCGTTGTAGGAAAGCTGCTTGCCCGTGTCATGCTGAAGAGGCTCCAGGTGCTTGCAGACAGAGTCTACCCAGAATCACAGTGCGGATTCCGAGCAAATAGATCCACCACTGACATGGTATTCTCCCTCAGACAGTTGCAGGAGAAATGCAGGGAAAAACAACAGCCACTCTTAGTGGCCTTCATAGACCTTACAAAAGCATTTGACTTGGTTAGCAGGGATGGCCTTTTTAAAGAGCCTCGTGGCGCAGTGGTTAAAATGCTGTACTGCAGCTAAAACTGGGCTCACGACCTGGGGTTCAAATCCCAGGTAGCCGGCTCAAGGCTGACTCAGCATTCCATCCTTCCGAGGTCGGTAAAATGAGTACCCAGCTTGCTGGGGGGGGGGCAATGTGTAGCCTGTATAATTAAAAAATTGTAAACCGCCCGGAGAGTGCTTGTAGCGCTACGGGGCAGTATATAAGTCCAATAAATAAATAAATAAATAAAATACTTACTAAGATTGGATGTCCTCCTCAACTCCTTAGCATCATCAGGTCCTTTCATGAGGGAATGAAGGGCACTGTAGTTTTTGATGGCTCAACATCAGAACCCTTTGACACCCGAAGTGGAGTGAAACAGGGCTGTGTCCTTGCGCCGACCCTGTTTGGGATTTTCTTTGCTGTCATGCTGAAGCATGCCTTCGGAACTGCAACAGAAGGTGTCTATCTCCGGACTAGATCAGATGGAAAGCTCTTTAATCTCTCTAGACTGAGAGCAAAGACCAAAGTTCAGCTGAAATGCATGCGGGACTTCCTCTTCGCCGATGATGCAGCCATTGTTGCCCACTCTGCCGAAGACCTCCAACAACTCATGAATCGTTTTAGCAAGGCCTGCCAAGACTTTGGACTAACTATCAGCCTGAAGAAAACACAAGTCATGGGCCAGGGCGTGGACTCACCTCCCTCTATTACCATTTCCATGCAAGAATTGGAAGTTGTCCATGAATTTGTGTACCTTGGCTCAACCATCTCTGACACTCTTTCCCTAGACGTCGAGCTGGATAGACGCATTGGCAAAGCAGCTACCATGTTCTCAAGACTCACAAAAAGAGTATGGCTCAATAGGAAGCTGACAGCATACACCAAGATCCAGGTCTATAGAGCCTGTGTCCTGAGCACACTCCTGTACTGCAGTGAGTCCTGGACCCTTCATGCATGGCAGGATAGAAAGCTGAACACGTTCCATATGCGCTGCCTCCGACGTATTTTTGGTATCACCTGGCAGGACAAAGTTCCAAATAGAGTAGTCCTAGATCGAGCTGGAATTTCTAGCATGAACACATTACTGAAACAGCGACGCCTACGTTGGCTCGGGCATGTTGTGAGAATGGCTGATGGTCGGATTCCAAAGGATCTCCTGTATGGAGAATTAGTGCAGGGAAAGCGCCCCAGAGGGAGACCACAGCTGCGATACAAGGATATCTGCAAGCAGGATTTGAAGGCCTTGGAAATGGATCTCAACAGATGGGAAACCCTGACATCGGAGTGTTCAGCCTGGCAGCATGCGGTGCATCACGGCCTCTCCCAATTTGAAGAGACCCTCGCCCAGCAGGCTGAGGCAAAGAGGCAGTCACGAAAGCAGCAAAATCAGGGAGCTAGACGGGTACAGATTGTATTTGTCTTCAGTGTGGAAGGGATTGTCACTCTCGAATTGGCCTCCTCAGCCACACTAGACGCTGTTCGAAGTCCTCCATACAGAGCACAATACCATAGTCTCTCGAGACTGAAGGATGCCTATGATGATGATCTAGTCCATGATACCAATAAACTCATTCCCAGGCTGACTACGGGCTCAATCTCACTGTGATAATTAGTATCAATACTAACAGATGCTTCATACTGAATTACGAGAACACTGGCTTCATTCAGTCTGCTAGTTAGCTACACTAGCTGATGATACCTCTCCAAGGTTTCAGGCCACAGATTTGCCAAATCTTACTACCCATGGAGATGCCACAAGTTAATCATGGAACCTCATGCTTCTAAGCAACAGGTTCTGCTATCATAGTGTCAACACACACATAGACACACAGCAGAAAGAAATTTCAATAAGGCTGCCCCAATTAACTTTTTCTCTAGTGTATCATATTTCCATTTCAAGGTTGTCCCTGAAGCATCCAAGACAAAATTTATCTATATGACTTCAGGGATGATCACTCCAGCTGTGGCAGGCACCTTTATTTTTTAGGTTATAAATAACATTTCTTGCTGAAATCTCCACAGAGGTGAGTGGTGGAGTGTCAGATTAAAATCTCATCATGCACCTACTTACAAGCTTCAGTGCCTTGCCAAACGGACCAAGGCCAAAAATGTTTTTATTAATCCACTTATGTCTGCATGGAATTTTCTAGATTCTCTCTGCGTCCTACAGAATCGTACCTCTTTGTCCTAGGTTCCTCCTCATGGAGCCAATTTTAATGATGCTACGATGAAAGATTGACACGGAGGGTAAAATAGGAGGGAGCGAGGGAAAACAAAAGATTTACCTCCCTCAGAGTCAGACCAAGCAAAGAGGACATTATTTTATCATACATTATTTTCTTGGAATACAGCCCATAATTCTGTGGGAGATGGTACCCACAATGAAAATGCCTCTCATATTTTACTCTTGTGTCACATTCTCTGTTGTAACTGTTTTACAAATTCATTTTCACCTGTTTGCATTTTTAAAGGCATAATTAAGTTATTTATTTAAGAAAATTATATCCCACATTCTCTTGTAAAAAAGAGTCATTCAAGACATGTAGCAGAATATAAAATGATATAATTAAAAGGCATGAAAATAATAATTACAAGAGACCTACCTCAACGTAAAAATAGTTAGTCGCAAAAACAAACAGATAAGGAATCTAAACTGACATGAAGAAAATGATGTAAATAATATCTGAGTTCCTAGCAAGCACTATGAAAACTTGATTTTCTCACAGGAGCCTCGGCCAAACCTCAGCCTATCCATGGCCACGAAGCCTTCCAGCAGAGCCTTTTGCCAGATAAGCCCAAGAGGAGCCAGCTAAAGAAGAGACCGGTCCTAGGTCCATTCCCTTCTCCAAAGCTTCGGTCCTTGACTGTGACATAGTTCTCTCTTTAGCCATGGCTCTAGTGTCTTGACTAACAAACAAGACTGTGGAGAGTTACAGGAAGGAATTGATATTACAGTGCCAGTAAAAGAGAGGTAACACAGTGCCATCAATTTCTAGCTCTCCACCGCACCAAACTGGTGGCCTACGTTGCCTGTTGTTAAGTATGCATTGCCTGCCAGTTCTATGCCACACGCAGGATTCCCTGTAAAGTCCTGGTGTCACTGAAATGTCACCATCCAATACCAGGGAATTACTGGAAAGCCCTATGAGTGGCACTTCATCGGGTGGGTGGGTGTTCTTTATGTACTTACAGTACTTTATTGTGATTCTATACCCAATGCTTCTGCCAACAAAGGCCCCCAAAGAGGCTTACAATATACATAGTAATGTGTATGGGAATAGGTACCAGGGAATTCACATAGAACTTTAGACTGTATGTACATTCAGCCAATAAACCATATGAACCCCTGTGTCATGCACCATGCAAATGCCTCTAATGTGTGTGTTGCAAGAATTCAGGTACTGAATTTTACATCATGTTGTTAAGTTAGCAGTACAGTCATGCCCCACTTAACGATTACCGTGCATTACGATGAATCTGCTTCACGATGATGTTCTTGCGATCGCAATTGCAATCGCAAAACGATGTTTTAAATGGGGTTTTTTTGCTTTGCGAAGATTGGTTCCCTGCTTCGGGAACCAATTCTTTGCATTACGGCGATCAAAACAGCTCATCGTTGGGTTTTCAAAATTGCCACTGGGTACTCAGAATGGCTCCCCGCTGTGCTTAGGGACAGATTCCTCGCTATACAGGCACAGAAAATGGTCGCCGTAAGGAGGTTCTTCGCTGGACAGTGAGTTTTTAGCCCACTGGAACGCATTAACCGGGTTTAAATGTGTTTCAATGGGTTTTTTATTTTCGCCTTACAACGTTTTCACTCTACAGCGATTTCGCTGGAACGAATTAATGTCATTAAGCAAGGCACCACTGTAACTCATAACAAGTTGTAAAATATTATACCTTACATATTTTATTTATAATCAACATGTTATAATCAACATCTCTTAATGTGATATGATTACACATGTTTTTGAAACTGCAGTTATGTACAAAACATGTGCCTCTTTTAGCAATAACTGAGTTCTCCGAACCATTTTTGTGTGTGTTAAATATCACATGTAGAGTAATGAAAAAGGGTTAAGTTGACTAAATATTGCTATACCCATCATAAATTAAGATAACAAAACACTACTATTTTACTACCCTTTATGGCTATTTTTACACCATCTTCTTTCTTACAAAAACTGGGTGCAATTTTTAAACAACAGCCACCCTCAGATGTACTACAATTCATTGTATGATTGTAATTAAAATAGCTAATTATGGGGCAGGAGGCAGTCCCATATCCAAAACAGTCGGAAAATAGATGTGCAACTTACATATAGTAAGTAGGAACTTCTATCCCAAATCAAGCACTCCAACCAATAAAAAAATATTCAGGCCAATGACTAAATTCACAGAACACAACTCCTTTGACATGTATTTAGCAATGGGTCTCCCACTGGAGAGCCAAAGATTCTCTTCTAACCAGTTTCCCCTAAACCATGCAAAAAACGAATACCAAAAAGTCATATTGTGATAGTCATTGCTTAGATTAAGAGAAAAGAGATTTGGCAGACATATTCATTCTCATACACACTTCTACACACATATTCAAATTGGTTGTAATATTCTGTGCATGCATACATGTGTGTATAGATAACAGAATGTGTGAAACAGCAAATGACAGATAGGTAAGCCAACAGCTTGTAAAACTGCCCACTGTATTCTAAGTGAAGATCCTCACACAGAATTTAAAGAGAACCTGAGGTCCAGGAATTCTGTCTCTGCTTTCTAGCACATGTGAATAAGTGCCTGCACATGGCAAAAAAGATGCTATGTCTGATCTTCTCTTTATGATAACCAGTAAAAACTGTATGCACAAGGCACAGTATTTTTTTCAAGATAGTTTTAATGAGCAGCTGCGTAAATTCGTGTACACATAAGAAAGGTGTGTCTTTGCTGCTGCATCTGTAAAAATCACACATCCCAAGAGTGCTGGTATTTCCCTTCTACTGTGTGATTCAGAGCCCGAGCTATTTTTCATCCTGAAGCTACCACAGCTGCATCTGACACTCCTTCCTCCCCAGGAAAACTGAGTGGATGCTGCCAGAAAAAAGCACCCTCTGTGAGTCAATGGGTTGACAGGGGATGCCTCAGGGTGTGCTGAGTGATACAGTGGGCCTCCATGGCAAAAGCAGAAGCACAGATGATAGATAGACCTGCACAACAAAGAGACTTCCACGACCTATATGGGGGAAAGGTGGAAGAAATTAGTAGTTTAGCCAAGAAGCAAAGGGGGAGAAGACAGCTAAGATCAAATGAGAGCAGGGAAGAAATCCCCTAAGCAGATCATTCAGAAGATTACATATGCCAACAAATCTCTGGTAATGTGGGTTTTTATATATACTGTATATATAAGAACTGAACTGAATAACTGCAAGTCTTTAGATCCAAATCCCAAGTCTGACTCTGAGTCTTTGGTACCAAGTCCCAAGTCCCAAGTCCGAGTCCCTATTAAAAACACAGAGAGAGAGAGAGAGAAAAAAGGGAGGTGGTGAATTACTTCCAAGTCGTGAGTAGAGTCTGAGTCATTGGGGGGGGACGACCAAATTGAGTCTGAGTCAGTTGTGCAACTTAAGTCCAACTTGACAATGAGTCCTGCAACTTGAATCCCCATTCCATGATCTTTTGGCAAAGGTAAAACCTGTCCCACCCAGGATGTTCTGGCCTGGGGCAGAGCCTGGTGCTCCTGGATCCAAGTGTGAAACTCCGAGGTTCAACATATGGCCTTCACAATATTACCATCATTTTATGGTTTTCCAGCTTTTGCATGGTTTTCCCCCTATTCCAAAAATGCTAAAATGCATATCTCAAGATCTAGTTGCATTTCCAGCCCCATCTATTGACTTTGGCCCTTCCACCCTTTCACTATGATTTTACAACATAGATCTCTGAGATTTAATTTGGATGTGGGATGGAAAGAGGCTGCCCATTAGCTTTGCTGCCTTCAAAACAGAGTGGCCGGGTGAGAAGAGGTATGACTTGCAGAGTCAGACAAAATCTGAACAAGAACTGTCCCATGATCTGGATGTTGGCTCCTTTTCTGGTTAGCCATATAAGATTGTGCTCTAGATGAAACACAGTTGCATCCCCCAACCAGCACTGGGACTCTCCATGATCTCCCCAAGCTAAAAATGCCTTGGCAAAACCTGGGCAACAAGTCAGCAGAGACCCTACGTGGGTTTATCAATGTTTTCCTGTGCACGATTCTTGCCTGTTGATTTCTTTCTTCTGCTGTTGTATTGTTATCTTCTTTAGACACTGATCCTCCAAGTGAGCAATTCAGTCTTTGGACAGTTCCCTTTTGTGTGGTGCCTTCCAGCATGGGGTCATCAGCTACTGTACAGCAATTTCAACATTGGGCCCTGCTCCTGAAGGCACTCACTCTTTGCCGCACAATGGCTACACATGACCCAGAGCTGAAAGAATTAAAGACCTTTGTAGGTACATCAACAGCTGTTTCACATGACAGCGGAATATAACTTCCAGGCTCAGAGGCAACAAAACATCCAACTTTTAGATGTTGAGGTGGACATGATTGGGAGAAACAGACAATACTGTACTGAGCTTATCTTCCCTGTAATTTGACCGTGAGTTTTCAGAAGCATCTGGCTGGTTTACTTGGGAGGAAAAAAAAACATGAATGAAAGAACATTAAAACTGACAGAACACCAAGGATCATCTTGCTCAATTTACCTGCTAATGTATGAAATCCAGAGCTAAAGCATCTCCGATGAATAGTCATGCAATCTCTGGTTAAAAACGTTCATTGAGGGACAATTTGCCTGATTTATAATTCATCTTAGGTAGCAATTCAGTTCTTGTGTCTCTAAGACCTCCATGTAGGTTCCAAACTCTTCTGCAATCAAGTAATCTGAAGGAAGAGCATTCTTGGAAGAGACTGAAAGCAATACAATTGCTTTATGATATCAAGCAATATGATATCAAGTCTTCACTTTGGCAGACTATAGAAAAGGAAACATCCCGAAGGCTTCCATGTGCTTTTCAGAGTGTTTCCTCATCTCTCTTCTTCTTTAATGATCTTGGAGCACTGTTTGAATTCCAAATCCCAAACCTGGCAAATGCAATGGCTGAGCACTAAATGCATGATATTCTCGAGTTTCAGTTGCGCAACTGAGATAGCCTCTGGTGTTGTCCCACAGAAACATAGAACAAAATCAGAACAGCAGACCTGTAGAGGGGGAAATTGCACTGCAAATCAACGACTGGATTGGAATAACCAAGAAATGGTCTTAATCAGCTGATTAAGAATTTCTACATGAAGCATTACGATGGAAGTAAGAAACTGGACTTCAATACCGAAGTAAAGATCTGAGGATAAGAGGCAAAACCTGAGTAAGGCACAAGATTTTAGCCCAGTGATTCCCAACCTGGGGTACGTGCACCCCTCAGGATTTCAATTCAGGACATTTAGAAGTACATGGAAAAATTTAATAACGGAGGGGAAAGGCACATGTGTCAACAGTGTAAGACAAGATATGTCAAATGTTGAGAAATGAACATTATGATGAGTGGAGCGGCAGACCAGCTTTTCTTCATTATCTAACCTCGAGAAAAGCCCTGTTCCCTTGTCTCATGTTGGTGGATGATGGGCAGAATACCCATCACAGACTTAGCTTCCACTCTCCTCCACATTGCAACCATTCTAATGCTGTTGCACCAGTACCAGTGTGTACACATTAGTATATATCAGTCAGTCCTGTGAGCAGTGTTCAGTGAGTGAGTTCTTCTGGGTATTCTGCAACGTCATTACTTGAATTCATTATAACTTTTGAGTTCTGAATGTAAGCATATATGCACTGTCGGTTCACCTTATTAGTACACTCTTTTCAATCCCACTAACTGAGCTATTTATTTACAGTTACAACATATAAATTTGAAATAGCAGCAACCATGTTAAATACAAACACTTTGCTAATACGAAGGGTAACTGTGGCGATCCCCTTTGGTGGCCCCTATTTCCTTGGGCTCCACACAGGTAAACACGCCCTTTTCGCTGCCGCCAGGTATTCTCTTAATACCACTTCAAGTCCCACACAGGAACTGCCACCCCAAAAGATCATATAATTTAGGAAGCAGGGTTTATGATTGATTAAGTATTCTTTTATTATTATTCAACAGGAAAATCATCTGTGAATTGGTTCAGGTGTTAATACTTTTAAGTTCATGTAGTCAATCACTTTACTATCAATTTTGTATCTCTCCTGTTATGCTTATGCGTTCATTCCTACTTGTTACATGTGTTTTACTTTCAATTTTCTCTCCTAAACCTCTTTAACCTGTTCCTAAACCCTAACACTCTCTGTACATCTTCTGGTCCCTGACTCTTTCTACCTCTCCCTAACTCTAACTCTCTCTAACTGTCCCTTCAACAAGATAACCAACCTGCAAAAGCAGGGACCAAGAGAAGGTGGAAATAATAGGAACACAACGTACAAGATAAAAAAACGTATGAATATTTCATTGTAAAAACATACAGGCTTAAACAGTTAAGCAAGAGAAAATCCAAAAGGGAAAAAGAATGAAATCAAAAGAGCCATCAAACCGAGAAAACAACACCGAACTAAAGAAGAAAAACAACACCCCACAAATAAAGTATTTCTGCAATACATCAAAGGGGTCATGGACCACATGGGGAAACTGTTGAAAAAAACACAACCTACAAACAGTATTAGGCCCACCGCAAAAATACAACAAATGTTATGGTCAGCAAAGGACAAAAGGGACCCCCTAACTACTGCAGGAGTATACCGGATACCTTGCAGTTGTGGCCAGGTATACATTTGAGACCACAAAATGCAGCATCCAGACCAGAATCAAAGAACACAAAAGACATTGCAGACTAAAACAACCAGAAAAATCGGCAGTAGCTGAACATGCCCTGAAACAAGCTGGACATGAAATCCTATTTCAAAACACAGAAGTACTGGACAACATCTGCAATCATTATATTAACTACACAGAGAAGCCATTGTAATCCACAAACACCAGCACAGCTTCAACCAAAAAGAAGAAAGTCTAACAATCGACAAAGCCTGGCTCCCAGCACTGAAAAATGCAGCCTGCAAAAAGGTCAATGAACTCTACCCAGCTACAACGACTGGTGATCACTGCATACAAAAGACTAGCTAACGACATCCATCAATCACAGTGACAGATCATCTCCCCCCCATCACAACAAAATACCTAATCACAGGAAACACCCAATCTCCTGAAAAGGACAAAAAGCTGATCCCACAGTTACAAATACTCAGCTACCCCACATACTACACCAGAACACAGACAGAATTCTAACTCCTGTCCTCTGAAGATGCCAGCCATAGAGACTGCTGAAACGTTATGAAGAAAAACCTCCAGAACATGGCCAAACAGCCCAAAAAACCTACAGCAACCATTAACAAGAAACTTTGGAAGAAAAGAAGCAGCAGAGATTCTGTGGGACTTTACCATTACACATTGGTGGAGACTCTATGGGACTTAACCCTTAGGAACTCAGGAAGCTGCCTTAGACCAGGTCAGTTTAACATTGTTAACATTATCAGGGAGGGGTGGAATAGACAAGCTAGAGGGTCTCCAGATGCTTTCAACTAAAACTCTCATAATCGCTGACCACTAATCATGCTGGTGGAAGCTTTACTACCCTACTCAGTGTCTCCGGCAGTGATTTGTTCCATTATCTTATTCTTTTAACAGGATTGGAACTGAACCTCCGGCAAGAGACAAAATTAGGGGGTTGTCATATATATTGGGAGGGTCATATACACAAAAAAATATGGTACGTTGACTTCAGGAAAGCCTTTGACAAAGTGCACCATGATGTTCTGTCCAGCAAGCTAACTAGGTGCAGGCAAGATAGCACAATTATCCAGTGAATACACAGTCGACTACAGAATTGTATTCAGAAAGTGCTTATCAATGGCTTTTTCTCAAACTGGGAATAGTTAACAAGCAGGGGAACCACAAGGCTCAGTCCTGTGTCTGGTGCTCTTCTGCACGTAAATACAATAAATGCCACATGGAAAGTGGCTGTCAGAAGACCAGCAATACTTAAAGGTTTGCAAACGTATTTGCTCTAATCTCATTTCCATCATTCACATGCCACAAAATCTAGCAGTGGCATGAAAGGCCTTCATGGAATTCAGACAACACAATGACAAGCTACTTTACACATTACGGTCATGGCATAGAACCACTAGTTTCAACTGGCATGAAATACTAGGACAGGCTTGTCCAACCTGTGGCCCTGGGGCCGCATGTGGCCCAGGTCAGCTCGTAATGTGGCCCAGTGCAATTTTTTATTTTTAAAGAAATTCCAAAGTTTCAAGTTATACTGCCGGCGCTTGTGGCTGGGGCATGTCACAACAGTAGAGGGGGAGAGAGGGAAAGAAGGAAGGAGCGGGAGGGGAGGGGAGAGGGGGCTGCGGACTGCATTGCACTGTCCCCCATCAATGGGTGGACCCCCTCCTGGCCCCATAAAGCCACCAGAGTCGAAGCTGGCAGCCTCTGCTGTCTGAGATCGCAGCTGCCGGTAAGCGCACTTGGAGCGGGGCTGCGGAGGACGGCTAGGGCTGTCCCCCCCATGCGGCCCAAGCCAAATTTATGTGCGGCCCAAGCCAAATTTTCATCTTCTAATGTGGCCCAGGGAAGGTGAAAGGTTGGACACCCCGGTACTAGGATATACTATGTTCTGAAAGCTCCCCTCAAAGAGTTTCGGAAACTTCACTGTGGCAATGAGAGTGCCTGTAGGAGCTAAGCATTATGATCACAATATGTTTAATTGCGTCTGTTTCATCTTGAGAATCAGCTTTCTAGACCACCAGTAAAAGAAGTTCACCTTTCTGTGTAGTCCCACATCTCTAGAATACTCTTCCACAGAGAAATACATTTAAAACCCTACGTGCTGGCTTTCAAGAGAGCTCTAAAGAATGGTTTGTTCCAATTACCTTTGGAATGTTTATGGTACTGTAACTGTTTCATCTGCTGCCCTTATTTTAATTTGATTATTCATTTTTATTTGATGCTTTTATTTTAATCTCATATATTGATCTTATCTATTGGCTTTACATGTCGTTGCTGTGGCTTTTCTGCATGATATTCTTATATTTTAAGCCCCCCAGAGTGGTAGAATATACCAGATGGGTGGGATATAAATCGAACAAATAAATAAATAAATAAATAAAATTCGCTTATTAAAGAGTTTTATTGACTACTAAAGTGTCTTTGTAGGTTAATCTATCCTGAAAGGCAGCACCTATGGGATTCTCTCCTGTCATACAAAAGCCAAATCGGTTCAGCCCATTGCAGTGAGGCATTTCAGAAACTAGCAGGCTGTCAACAATAGCTCAGTCAACAGCTATCCTGTTTCCCCAAAAATAAGACAGGGTCTTATATTAATTTTTGCTTTAAAAAAACCCCACAAAAATCCATTAGGGCTTATTTTCAGGGGATGTTTTATTTTTTTCATATACAACAATCCACATTTATTCAAATACAGTCACTTCTTCTTCTGGTTGGTGCACAAGGGTGGGGGGGCTTTCACTTCACGGGGGCTTATTTTGGGGGGTAGGGCTTATTTTCAGGTTAGGTCTTGTTTTCGGGGAAATGGGGTATTGGCAGGTGGGGGGAAATGTTTTTTTCTAGCAGTTATAGATTTTTGTTTTTACAAAAGTGCTTCAAAGTTACAATTCAAGGAAGAGAATAATACCGATTTGCCTAAATTGTGCAAAACATTGCTTAAGTGGGTAGAAAAATGGATTTTGTTCATAACCAGAAAATATAGAATGCCCTCACACATTGAGGATTAGATAGCAAGGGCAAAGAGCACCTTCTTTTCAATCTGTCCAATTCAGGCATCATTCTAAGCTTGTTTGATATTCTCTCTGTATTCCCAACCATATTGCCCAAAGGTAAGGACTATCCCCACCATCATTCATACAGAAAAATTACAAGCTGCTACCACCATTAATTTTTTTTTTTACAACTGTAGCTGTTAAGATGTTCCTGTCACATTAGTGTTGCAAATAACCAACATATATACTATGAAACTAGATCAGAATAAAAAAATCTGCATTTCTTGGTATTTCTGGAAGGCTGTTCCATTTCATAGTTTCTATTAAAAACTGACAGAATGATGGAGTAACAAGAACCTACATTTCTGACAGGTACAATTTTCACTCCTGCTTGAAACACCGGGACTTGGAAAAACAGATTAAAAGCCCAATTGGATGAATGAGCATGAAAAAACATGAAGGAATTACATGTACTGTCTCAAGGGGATTAAGCCATGTAGTTGTGTGGTTAGCATTTGGCTGCAGTGTGGTAAAGATTTACAATGTGTGCTAAAGTGATTTGATAGAGGCTTATTTGCACTTGCATAATGGTAACTAGTAGGATATGCCAGTGAAGACGGATAATCAATCTGAATCCATTTTTGTAATGTTCACATATTTTTCCAAACACTTTATTTCCACCCTGTTTTAGTTTGTGATCTTTTTTTACAGTCCACACAAAAATATGTGGCATTTTCATATAAATTGTAAATAAAATAAAATAACAGACTAAAAACTAAAACACCAAAAGCATAGAAACTGAACACCTAAGGGACCCAACTGTATACATGCTTGTTAAAGAGATTTTTGTATATTACTTTTCCTGGTGGACAATTTTTTGTCAGTCAATGGCATCCCCTAAACACTTTTCTTTGATCCCTGCTTCCTCTTGTGGTTCTCCTATGACAGGCTGGAGATCATGGCTATTTTGACTTCTGATGTGGCAGTTTTAAACAGCAGTACTGTACTGCATCCAAACCAATCCCTTTAGCCAACACTGTTTTCTCTTTCCTTCATTTCTGTGAGTCCTGCCAGCCCCAGTTGGCTCGGCTGGGTTCCCTTCTATCTTGCGTTCCATGAATTCTAGACATGAGGATTGTAACAAAAGAGGGTTTATTATAACAGGTGAGGGATTAACAGGCAATAACTTAACTTCCTTTTGCTCAGTTCCTTTCACTGGGGTTACATCACTATATACAGTCTGTGATCCCTTGATTCTCTTCTCAAAATGTCTCGGGAGAGACATTCTACATCTGAATGTCTCTCCCGACCTCAATTCTGTTCACTGAAGCTGGGGTAGATATTGGAACCCTTAGTCCAAGTGGACTCAGTAACTGCCCTCAGTTTGGGCCCCATCATCCTTGGCTTGGGGCTCCTTGCTCTCTGCCCTTCTCCTGACAGTTCGTGTTCCATAATCATGACAGTTAATGCCTCTACTCTTCCATTTTTATCTTCCTCTTACTACTCTCTAAGACTTCTGTCACCTACTTCTTTCTTTTCTGCTTTTGAGGTTTTTATTGGTCATATCTATAAATACCTCTGTCAGTTTGGAACAAGTAGCATTCATATCTGAGCTATCTGAGTTAACTATCTTATTGATACATTGATGAATCCCCTCTTTAACAATCACATACACAGGTGGCTTCCTTAGTTCAGTTTCTATGCTTTTTTCTGTTTTCTCATTGTTGTTGAGATTTTAATGACAGAGGGCTAATCCCATCTCAGGTATTGTCTGGATGAAATGTGCCATACATAACCTATTTGAAGACTAGAGTTCAAAAAGATTGTGGGGGATGTTAATTTCAATCCCTGCCATGCATGGGTCAATCACCTCCCACTCACATACCCACACTTGTATCTTTTCTTATTATGACTACAACTCCATAATAGCATTGTGTGCCATTATTAAGGATGTACCATTTGGAATTTTTAGACTAGAAATCTCACAGTTCTCTAATCTGGGAGTTCCAGGTGACTGATAGACACGTACATATGGCTCACCTGTGAGAAAGGCTTAAGTTTGAAGGCTTTGTGGCCCAGCTAGGCTGAGCTTCACCCAAGCTTCCTGTTCAGAAAAAAAGCTGCAATGAGCCACGTTTCAATGGTGGGACTTCCGGAATGAGATTCATGGGACTGCCACTGTAAAAATTCTGAACAGCACATCCATTGTCATTATTAAAGAACTAAAGCATTGTATTCCCAGGGTTTGTCTCTGTGTTGAAAAATTTTGCAATAAACTTCACTTTAACTTCACTTTATCTTCATCCTTTTCCTTCACTTGGAATGTATGGAGGGTATATGTGACAGGACAAAATGCTTAACTTTCATTCTGAAGATACTTACCATGCTATAGCCATCTAAAGCTTGCTGGAATTGAAGGCCTATTTACATTCCTGTCCAGCCACTGCAAGTGAATTTGGTAGGTATAATATGGTGGTCTTCAACTGCATTGTATTGCTACAGTAGGCTCTAATGGTGTACATCATATTCACATTATTCCATCTTGAAGCTTGGCTGGCATCCTCTTTGGTTTTGGTTGCTACTTGCGTTGTTGCTCAAGGTCAGATAAGGTTTAAAGACCATTTTGTTCCAAATGTGTCTGAAGAAATCAACTGTGTCCATGAAAATTCACAATTAAATAAATTCATGTATCCTAAAGATGCTGCAGTACTTTTTGTTGTTGCTTCTCTTATGTTTTGCTTTTGTTTTGTTGTTAATGAAACAGACTAACATGGCTACCTCTCTGAAAACCTTCAGGCAAAGTATCTTGGGAGAATGGAAAACAACATGATGGAGCTAATTTCTGCCAGGTGGGAAACAGACAGCATTGACTATTTCGAAGAAGGAAGAATAGGCGTAATTACTTTAATCACTGCCAGTATCTTGCCAACATCGAATAGACTAGTGATATTCTTCTGAGCTGTGCAAAGCCGTTGTCACCAGAGTACCGAAGAGAAGATGCGAAAGTAATCAGTCACCTGGTTTGACCAATATGTTTGCCTATTTTATGAACAAAATGAGTCAGATTCACCCGTACTGGAACTCCGATTCTGTGACAGTACAGGCTGATACAAGTTTCATGACCATTTGTGCTGGGATTTCCTCCAATTTATAAACCTTGAGCATATAGACATCAGGAGCGCTGAAGACTACCTCGTTTCCTTGACCTTTGCTTTTCCTGGCTGATAAACGATGCCAAGGTGAGTCAAGAACAAGAAAGCTCCCACTAAAATAAATCTGTCAGTTCTAAAGGTGTCATGAAACATTGCTTTGTTTTGTGTTTGTTACATATTCTGAAGCAGACTAACACAGCTACATCTCTGAAAATTAATCCATTAGTCATTACTCAAAACTCCTTGTTAACAGCTGGTATGCAGGAATGCCTAGCTTATTAGACAGTTAATTAATTTCAAAAATGGAAAATCATCTGTTGACAGAAAAGCTGTTTATTTCACTTACTTCCTTTAGAAGCATTCATGCATCAACTCCCTCCCTTCTCTCCCATTTCTGCTCTTGAAGCCAATCATTCATGGTGTGCAATTTATTCTGGATGGCAACACCAGGCTGCCAGATGGTTGAGTTTTATTTTCTTTACAGTTATGAATCTAAAGGAAGAGGTATTACATGGATCAACAGCACACTCGAATAACATAGACAGGCCTCTGAAAAAGCTTATATAATGAGAACACTGTCCTTTGAAATATTTTGTCCAGAGGAAATATGTTCAATGGATAAGAGGGCCACGTGTGCGCCTAGACATGGGCCCAAGTGCCTTCTTAGACGTATATTCTAAGTGGCCTTAAGCACATTAACATATTTCAGCACTGGCTGCATGTTTATAAAATGAGAGCAACTGATGACCTATCATCATCATCATAGAACTGTATAGCTGGAAGGGAACCTATGGATCATTGATTCTAGGACCTACCATGGAAGCACTGTGGGGAATCAAATTCCCATGCCTAAACCACTGAGCTATCCAGCAGCTCATTGTGAAGGTAAGTGGCACAAGGAATCAAGATCATGGTGAAGTTATAACACATTTTTACAGGGATCATGTGGTTCTTTATCCAAGTGCTTGACCTAAACCATCTTGATTTCACATTATGCCTTATGTACTATATATCTGCAGTTGGAACACTGGTGCATTGTCTTACCAGTGTTCCAACTGCACACCCCATGCTTCAGACAGGCTGTTTCACCTCTTTATTACTATTGTTGATGTTTATTAAGTTGTTTATAAATTTGTCTTCGCCCTATAAAACAATTTAAAAAAAAACAAAATTGCTAGAGCCGTTACAGTCTCTGAGGAAGGCGTTGGTTGGGAAATGTTGTGAACATTGGTCAGTAAGCATATTTCCACAGTCAGATTTTCCTGCAAAGCTGAAGGGCTGGTTTCCCTCAAGTTCCCACTAAGAACCTAGGGAGAGAGAAATATGTAGCTGTGGGGCACGCCACGAAGGTGCCTTCACACTGGCCTTGCAGCTCCAGAAATGTTATGTTTATCTTATCCTAAAGGAGATAATTGTTTCAGCATGACTATCCTTTAAAATATTACAAGCCCATCTTATAATAGCTAACTAGTCCTCCAACTATTATAGTTTGCCCTCAAATTATGAGTTGTTTTCTTTTTACTTTTAACTTGTAATTTTCTTCTTGAAGTGATGTGTTTTTTTATAGCACGGCAGCGCTAGCCACTCCAAAGGCATTTCCTAGTTCTGAGAATATTACTTCCTCAAGTCAGCGGCTCTGGTCAAATTTTTTTTTTTTAAAAAAATCATGTTCTTGAGGTTAAATAAATGTTGAAGTTTTTCTACAAATATACACCATTAAATGGTTGTGAGACAGTTTTTGGAAATGTGTGGTTTCTATTGCCTGTAATCTCCCTTATCTTGACATCCTGCTGTTTTCATTTCTGGCAGAGATTAACCTAAAATACACACCTTTCCCTCACTGAAGATAATTATTTAAATAAAAGGTGCAGTTATAGCTACCGTGGATGGTGCAAGAGGGATAGAGAAAGCAAAAATTATCTCCCAAAGGATTTGCCAAAATCATCTCATCGGATGCTTTTTAAGAGAAGCATCCTAAAGGCTGCCTCCCTGCATGCAAAAGAAGGTTGTGTTCAGGGGATGGGGGACTAGTTACAATATTTAAAGAAGATCTAATTGTAAGATCTGTAACCTTGCAACTCAGAAAGAAAAACAAAAACAAGACAAGACAAGGGCAGTTGGGCTGGGATTTGAAGTAGACTTCTGAATCTCCCACTAAATCTTGTTACCTAGAATTACATAGTTCTGTCATAAATCAAGGCAGTCTTTGGCAAGGGCCGTAGAAATTTAAAGAGACAGGGGCCAAAAAGGGTGGCTGGAAATTCTATCATGCAACTTTTAAAGGAAGGGGGAAAATTCATTTGAAAGGACAGGTCAAAATATATGGTTCAAGCAGGTTCAAGCAGGAAGCCCACGGTCCAAGCAGCCCATGGGCTCAAGCAGGAAGTAGCACCAGCATTTCAGGGTAACGCACCCTCATCAACAAGACCTTAGGCAGCCTTCAGATTAGATAAAACATTTGCCAGGATAAAAAGGTAAAGCATTTTTCTAGGCTAAAGACCCACTAGGAGGGGCGAGTTTGCATGTTTGAATGCTCCTGAATAAAATAAGCCTGGGCACATGGAAAAATGGAATGAAGAAGAGGAACAGGTGAAAGCCTTTCCCGGTATGCAGAAGTTTGTTCATAAAGTAGTGTGTGTGCATATGCTTTGCCCTATTGTGTTACTTCTCCATAGGCAAGCATTCTAAAGTAACACCTTACGTATGTGATGGAGTGACATAAACCAGAAAAAAACTTTACTACTTCCTGCTGTTGTTTAGTCGTTAAGTCATATCCGACTCTTCGTGGCCCCATGGACCAGAGCACGCCAGGCCCTCCTGTCTTCCACTGCCTCCTGGAGTTTGGTCAAATTCATGCTGGTCACTTCAATGACACTGTCCAACCATCTTGTCCTCTGTCGTCCCCTTCTCCTCTTGCCTTCACACTTTCCCAACATCAGGGTCTTTACCAGGGAGTCTTCTCTTCTCATGCTGAAACAATTATCCTAAAGATGGCCAAAGTACTGGAGCCTCAGCTTCAGGATCTGTCCTTCCAGTGAGCACTCAGGGTTGATTTCCTTCAAAATGGATAGGTTTGTTCTCTTTGCAGTCCAGGGGACTCTCAAGAGTCTCCTCCAGCACCACACAACTACTTGATTACTACTTAATTCTGCTGAATGTAATGATTCAATGGCAAGGCTATGAAGACAAAAGTCTTCATTTTAAATCTCCCATATGCTTCAAGTTAGGGAAGAGGCAAGATACATGAGAAGCTAATTGGAGGCTCTGAGTGGGTAAACTGAAGATAGAACCTGCCCATGCTCACTTGCAAGTCACGCACAGAGGAACATTCAGATTCTCACCGAAGCACTGAAGATGGATTGACATATGCACATTATTGGGCAAAGCTGGGATTATATGAACAGTTTATTTCCCACCTTCCCCGAGTTGCTTCTGAGGTGCAGGAAATGAACAGGTTGCCAATCTGTTGTTTATTCCCTATTCATTTTTCACAGCCACAGGGCATAAGCATGCATGTATAGATCATGGATCTGCCCGTGCATGCCATCTCTGAAAACCTGAACTGCTTGTGTAATATTTTGCGTATTTTCACAAACTGCACCATCAAATCGAGATTCCTACATTTTGCAGACGAGACACTAACAGAGGGTTCATACAGTGAGTTTACAGGTGTAGGTTGTCAGAAGCCACTTCTGCCCATCTAGGGTGCAAAGTATTGATAGAATGGAGGTGAAGCTGCAGCGAATCATGGAGGGAAACCAGAATGAAAAGAAGAAGATAAGCCCAGTTCTGTCAAGGGCCCGGAATAAGAGCACCAGAATCCTCTAAAGTTCATGTGAAAAAGCAACTGCAACTTGAAAGCTCACATTCATGCAGTCTTTACATCCTATTCTGGCCTAGAGGTATCTGAGATGTTCATCAGATGGCAGTGGTGGCTGAGCAACTGAATATGTGCTTGACATTCCTTGAGGTCCAGGTTTAAAAAGCCTGTGGCAGATTCAACATTTGAATAAACATGCTCCAAATCAAATTTCAATGTAAAGGTCCCAGATCAACTAAACAGGCTGTTCTAGAATATGGCTCATAGGGCCTCCAGGATCATTTCGGTTTAACTCTGCAATCTAAGGATTTATTATTATTATTATTATTGTACTTCCTTTGCTGCAAACTTTTTTTAAAAAAACAACCAATGGAAAAGAAACGTTTTAAAAAATAAAAGTCTGCAAGGCAAATATATATTTAATAGCTAAACCCCACAAACAACCTTCTGGAAAAGATCTGAAAATATAACCTGTTGAAAGACCATTTCCTGTCAAAGCTGCTTGATATTTCTTTTCAGTATAAACATGGGGGCAGAAGAAGGCATGTTATTGCTACTTGTGCTGGTAGAAGGCAAATTACAGTTACTTCCAGGAAATACTAACTTTTACTTCTTTTTATGCTGATCTGCTTGCCAAATTTGAGTCTGATACACACGTCATAGTCCAAGCACAGAAGTGATTTGTTTGAAATTAAATTATTATTACCTGCATGACTCATATCATCTCCACAGGGAAGCATTAATTGCATAAGCATTGGTTTGATCAGACGAGAAATACACATTTTGGCAATGTTCTTTTTCCCCCCCTTCAGTTGCAACACACATACCTCTTCACCATTGCCCTCAAAAAACTTTGTGAAAGTTGGAAAACAGCAAAGCAGCAAAAGATCATGTCAGCACAATGATTCTACTGCTACAGAATATAATCTTATGTTTCCTGGTATTTTCAACACAGGAAATTGGTGTATTAGAAACAATTCAATTCAAAAACTCTTGTAGAGTTAGCCACAGTGCATTCCTTTGAAAAGGAATAAAAAAGCAATGCATGCCTCTATATTAGTTGCAATATCATAATACCAAGATGAATCTGTTAGTTCCTTGCTGTCACACGCAACATCAATGACAGTATTCTTGCAGACTGGAGGGATTTGACCAAAAATTTGTGGAATGGATCCAGTAAATCATGGAGATTTATTTTATTTCAATGTCACTGATTCTTCAATACTTTTACTTGGCAGTAAATTGCAATAAACACAGTGGGGCATACTTTTAATTTAGATATAGACAGGATTGCACTGCTAATTTCCCAATCTTTTCCTTCTCCACTCACTATGACTCCAAAATACTGCAGTATGTGACATCTTAAAGCATCAAGACTGTGTTTAAAACAAAGCTTATGTGGCATTTTATTTTGCAAGACGTTTTGCAAATGCATCTGTCTCAGATTTAAAAATAAGGTGGCATAGAACAGTGGCTTTAAACGTATGGGCAGCTTGCTTGTGATACAGCCTTTTCTTTAAGAGATGTTTAAAAGTCTAACTTTTTCTTTCAAATGTCTTTGAAATAAAAGGAGGTGCTGGAGTAAAACCTGGGTTTTTCTTGGATATTCCACTGCTCTTTACAATAATGACAGCCCCACCCATAGTGTGTAGCAAAGGACACATCCATTTTTGAATGGTAGCTGCGCTTAGAAGGATTCAAGGTCAAACAAGGATCATATGCAGTTAACAGACATGTCTCATGCAGATCTAATCTGCTAGGAAAGAACTGCTATTCTACAGAATCTGCTCCATACCTTCACAGTCTAGTGACAATGCTTTTATATTATGTTGTTATATTTCAAAAATTCAACTAGCATTCTGAGAAACTGATCCGTAAGCGTTCCCCATAGTTGTTTCCTGTAGGAAACTCACAATATATTTTTCTATTTCACATCCCCAAACTTAGAACTCACAAATTCCAAGATCTCACAACATTTAATAGACTTCAAATCAAATTTACTCACAGACATTTTCCCGCTACGATTGGCTTCTTCCCGCTCTGCTAAAGCCTTTAAAAAATTGTCTTTCAGTTCTTTTCCTGCGCTTGAGAGAGTCCTAAAAAACAAAAGGAGAAATACAGTATTTTCTTCTAGAGACTTCCTAATTTCTTCCTCATCCACAGAATCTTCAAACAGGAAAGAAGCAACCCCTATAAGGAAATAAACAAGATCCGGATAAAATTTAGCAATCCCACGGTTCCAAATGAGACAAAGCGGCATTGTGGACAGAGTGTTGGACTAGACCTCAGGAGACCTGTGTTCAAATCCCCAATAGCAACCCCAACAGGAGGAAACTCTAGACGCCAGAGGAGCTATATGTGCACACAGGAGATCCTCAGCCCACATAAAATATTTGAAGCTAAGCTTCAGAGAACTATCAATCTGGATTTTCACATACAAGAGAGAAGTGGCCACTAGAAGAAATGTCACTAGGTATGATGTCTATGTAATATTTTAAACACTGTTTTTTGTTTTAAAGTTTTAGCTTTAGTTCTTGTGAGTTGCCTTGGGAAAAAGTCAGTACTGTATACAAATAATATATATATATAAAATAAATAAGCAATATAAATAAATAAAATAAATATATAAATAAGCGATCCGGCTGAGAATCTTTAGCCCCTGGTATACATTTCTCCCGTTTCACTGCATTTATTTAACACTCAATGACCTGAGAAAGGTTGTTAAAATAAATATGGAAAAGAAGTTATTTCCTCAAAAGAAGACGGAAGCGGGGGGGGGGGGGGGGAAGGAGGCTCAAGTAAGAATTGGCACACCATTTTTTACTGGTATGCAAACACTCAATTACTGTATTGCTAAGTTATTCACACAATCACACCCTCAAATGCAGCATTCAAATGATGCTGATAAGAGAAAAATGGAATGTTGGGTTTAATGATTAGCTGGGAAGTTATGCGTGCCGTTACAGTGCAATACACACAACCTAAAAACATGTAAAGTGCCTATGCTTCCCCTTCCTAATAATCTATTTTCTTCTATCCTTCATCTGTGAAATCTTCAATGTGTGCTCATTTATCAGGAAATAAATATTTCTTAAGACACCTTTCTGGTGCAAGCAACATAGGAACTTGTGGACGAAGTTCAAGTCAGTTTTCTGGCGACAAGACAGAGCACTGCTACCCAAGACCTTCTCGAGTACAGTAAACAGAACTACAAATAAAGAATAGAACCTCTGCTGGTGATGGCAATGTTTTGCAGGATGGAAGCTTTGGTTTTCCCACAAACTTTTTCCCATAACTTCCCACACTGAGAAAGGCAGGACATGAAGTAAAATACCTGAGATAAATAATTTAAATACTCCCCTTGGCATGCACATATTCTTTGAAATTAAGTCCCTAATATTCCTGGAATAAGCGGATGGGGGGAAAAATGAAAAAGAGCCACATCTCGTTATCAAAATAATGACATCACAGAATAAACAAGATATGTACAGGCTACCCCAACTAGAAGATTTAATATGATACCACGATGTACTCTTGAAGCAGGTGAACTCCCATGACACCAAAGACTGGCCAATGGGGGTCCTGATGGCAATTTTTAGAGTATATATTTTAATTGCATTTTAATTGTTTGTCTTTTTATTGTATTTTAAATGTTGTAAGCTGCCAGAGACCTTTCGGTAGTGTGGGCGGCATATAAGTTAGTTAGTTAAATGAATGAATGAATGAATGAATGAATGAATGAATGAATGAATGAATGAATGAATGAATGAATGACATTTGGGTGTCCCAAAAGAAATTTTCCACACACACTCTAGAAAAACAACCCTTGAGTGAAAAATCACTAAATCATGGAACTTTATTCCCATATAGAAATAAACAACGGCAGTCCTACGCAAGCACAATGCTGCTACCAAACCAGAAGTGCAGGTTTTGGTCACGTGTGTATTCTTCTCCTGTGTTTGATGATGCCTTAAAACATATATTGTCCTGGACAACTCCTTGAGTAGGTTGTCATGATGGACCAGCCATGGGGTGCAGAACAATAATTTCATACTGCCTGACACGGAAGGATGACAACCACTGGAAATGCAATCCCCACACTCTCCACAAAATTAATCTATACAAAAGTAATACTTGGGAGTCAAGAGCATCTAATGCCACCAATACGTCTATGAGGACCAACAATAAGTCACACTTCTGTAAATTTCCAAACAAATCTCAACCGCCAGGACAATCAAAAAGCTCCTGGACCCAAACCCAACTCTAAAGCTAGTCTGGAAGCCAAACTATGCTTTATAGATAGCCATCAATATTTATTATCAATTTAAAATATTTTTATGCTATCTTTCCCCTCAAGAGGATCTAAGGCACCACGGCCACCCCGCAGCCAATTATTGAGAAAAAGCCTGCCTGAAGGGAAAGATCTCTGCCTCCTTGTAGAAGGACAGCAAAGGGGGGACTGGCCTTCCATAGGAGGGAGTTCCACAGCTTGGGAACAATCATAGGCATCCTTCAGTCTGGAGAGACTATGGTATCCTGCTTGGGAATAGTACAGCCCAAAATTCATTTGTTTTCCAGAAATTTGATTCAGGCAGATTTTCTATCACACTTGCAAGCAAAGATTATGCTTCTTCCCCCACTATGACCAAATAGAAAACAAAGTAAACTAACTTGCAAACCCCACAGAGATGCAAAAAAGCTCCTGCTGTGACTACCAGATCTTCTCAGCACTCAAAGCATTCCCTCTTCTCATGACACTATATCTCCAAATTAGCTCTCAAATGAGGATTTATCCACAATTTGGACCTGAAATGCAATCTACAAAGTTGAGGATGGCATAGAGTTAAAACAGCTTAACCGAATATGCACAACACAGCCTCCTTTCCATTTTACAATGGTTTACAGATGGGTTTTTTCCACCATCATGCCAGGAAAACTTTTTTCTCAAAGAGAGGCGTCTGAAATCCAGCCTGAAGAATTCCCCTAGGGAATGGGGAGCTTACTCACTAGTTATATTAGTCCTGACAGAAGTACTATCCTGGTTTTTTTACTGCTGATGGAATTTCATAGGGCTTCCTGCAATATTTAATCTACACTAAGTCGCAAACTGATCGATTGGTAATTTTCTCTTACAAAAAGTGGAGAAGAAACTAGAGGACTAGCTATCCATGACTTGATTCTAACCAATAGAGACAACTTGGTGGAGGAAGTGGCAATAACGGGAATTCTGGGTGAGAGTGATCATGTTCTACTAGAATTCTTGATTTTAAAGGAAAACAAAGCAGAATGTAGTGACACCTATATCCTGGATTTCAAAAAAGCACAACAACAAATAATTTCAACAAGAAAAAAGGGTGGGAGACAACAAAAAAAGCCATTGTGACTTCAAAAAAAAAGCTCAGAGAAGACTTGAAAACAAAAAAAGGACACATATAGGAAGTGGAAATGAAGCCAGAAGAGTATAGACAAGTAGCAAGGAATTGCAGGGATGGCATTAGGAGGGCGAAAGCTGAGAATGAATTGAGATTAACTAGAGACACTAAAAGCAACAAAAAAGCATTCTTCATGTACGCGCATAGCAAAAGACAAAGAAAAGAAACAGTGTCTCAGCTACTCAATAGAGATGGAAAAATGATAATAGACGAGAAAGAAAAGGCAGAAGTGCTCAATCCCTATTTTAACTCAGTGTTTTCTCAAAGGACAGACTATGGTGAATATGAATACCCCCATCTCTAACTATGACCTGCCAGATAAATGTGAACAGGACTGCAGCTGTTAAACAGATAGTCAAGGAATACCTTGTTCAAATCTCCAGGACCGAATGAACCAAGAGTATTGAACAAGCTGGTTGAAGAACCACTGTCTATTATTTTCTTGAAATCATGGGAAACGGGTGAGGGGCTAATGTTGTATCTGTCTTCAAAAAAAGGGCAAAAAGGAGGAACCAGGGAAGTACACCTCTTAGCCAGACATCAATCACAGTGGAAAATTCTGGAACACATTATTAAGTGGTCATTATTTAAGTGCCTGGAACACAATGCAGTAATAACTAGAAGCCAGCATGGATTTGTCAAGAACAAATCCTACCAGACTAATCAATTCATAAAGTGTTTTTAAAAAGCTAGTAGTGGAAATATAAGAAGGATTTTTGCTAATGGGAATTTCCATTAAGCTTAATTTTAAATTGTTTTTATATTAAATTAATTAAAGTACAGTAATTTTATTTATTTATTTATTTATTTATTTATTTATTTATTTATTTACTTACTTACTTACTTACTTACTTACTTACTTACTTACTTACTTACTTACTTACTTACTTACTTACTAGTTCATTCATTCATCCATCCATTCAATTTATATACTGCCCATCTAGCCATCGCTACTCTGGTTGGTGGAGAACAAAAGATATAAAGAAATATAAAATAAAATTACTATAAAACTATCAACTACGACAAACAGACAAGACAAGACAAGGCATGAAGCTAGTTGCAGTTTTGGGACATCATCCGATATAGTATTTCACTCTTCCTTCCTCCACTGTTCCAATTGGTTGGGGAGAACCTCTCCAAAAGCCTCTCTAAAGAGCTCTGGCTTTTAACAGCTTTTTGAAGGCATGGAAGGAAGACACCTGACATTGTTCCTGAGCATTCCATAAGGAAGGTGGCACTGTAGAGAAAGCCTGATCTCTGGTTAAATTTTTCCAGTCTTATCGAGCTGTCAACACCCAAAGGCATGAGGTCTGTGAGGACTGAGTCAGAAGAGCCATCAAACTTGGCAGCAGATGTTTAGACAAGTACAGTAGTGAGATCCCAAACCATTTTGGGCTTAAATGTCAGAATATTGAACCTGGCATGGAAGTGGACCTGTAGCCAGTGCACACAAACCGGCACAAGATAATTTAATATATTTGAGACCACTTGCTGCAAATATTATTGCCCGGTTTTAATCACTCAGTTCTCCCTCATAATTGATACAATTCAAGATTACAAAATTTTAGATTTTTTAAAAACATTTGATAACAGAAGAGGAAAGAAATGAGAGACACTGTATAGCCCGTAAGTATCAGAGGTGGGGGAAAGCATCAGAAAAAGGTCCAAGTAATATGTTGCATAGGGACGTGGTGCTGCTGCGGGTTAAATCGCAGAAGCCTCTTTGCTGCAAGCTCAGAAGACCAGCCATCGTAAGATCGAATCCACGTGACAGAGTGAGCACCCATTGCTTGTCCCAGCTCCTGCCAACCTAGCAGTTCTAAAGCATGTAAAAATGTGAGTAGATAAATAGGTACCACCTCAGTGGCAAGGTAACGGCATTCCACGTCTAGTTGCGCTGGCCACATGACCACGGAAACTGTCTACAGACAAACGCTAGCTCTACGGCTTGGAAATGGGGATGAGCACCATGCCCTAGAGTCGAACACGACTGGACTCAATGTCAAGGGGAACCTTTACCTTTACATAATATGTTGCATGAGAGAAGCTAAGCCACAATATCCTTTATTTGTATTCCTGCATTGAGCAGGGGATTGGACTTGCTGCCCATATAGGCCCCTTCCAGCTTCATTATTCTATGATTCTATGAGCCACCAAAAGTTATTTCAGCCAGATACCATCTCTCAGCAGCAGGCCTTTAATTGCTGGTTTCTGTAAAAGTATTACTTTTTACATGAAATCTACCTCTTCAGCATGAAGCGGAGAACATCTTCCTGGGTGTAACTGAATGTTAAAAGAGAATAATCTAATACATTCCCAGCTTTCAAAGAAACAGCAATGAAATACTCTTGCCCCCCAGGCAATGCGTATGCACTACTGATCTTCAAATGAGATCTGTGGGGCACATGCTGAGAGATTCGGAACAATCTTTTGGAAACTGTAGGAGGTCAGTAATTTGCCGGATACAAAACAAAAACTTTTAAACAAATCTGCTAAAATTATCTACTGCTCCGTCAGAGGACTTCCAAGGACTCACAGAGGAGATGGAAGAGCAGTCCTAGTACTGGTTATTCCAGCTGAACTGGGTCAGCTCAGTGGCATGGCCAAAACAATGACATATGGAAGGAGTCACACATGATGTGGGGGAAAAACACAAACTTGAAAATCTCTATAAACTAGGAGTTCCAGAATCTCTTGTTAGAACGGATGAAAGATTACATGAAAGTTGTAGGTTCACCTCCAATTGAATGGTACCACCCAAAGCATCCCGGCCAATTTGGATGTCCTAGATAAAAGCCTGGTTAGGTTAGGCGACATCAAGGTGACATCAAGAAGCACAAATGAACCTCCATGCCACCTCCTATGTGCTTTTAAGGACATGAGCTGCAGTACTTTAGAATTTTGAAGAAAAATCAACTTAAAATTTAAGCCACTCACCTAATATTTATTATGGGGGTTCCAAAGTCTGGGGGCAGCAACAGAGAAGGCCCTCTCCCAGGTACCCACCAAATGCACCTGTGAAGGTGGTGGGACCGAGAGGAAGGTCTCTCCTAATGAGCTTAACACTCAAGTAGGCTCATAAAGGGAGATGTGGTCCTTGAGATGGCTTGGGCCCAGGCCATTTGGGGCTTCATAGGCTAGAACCAGCACTTTGAAGTCAGTCTGGAAAGGGATTGGCAGCCAGAGGAGCTGCTGTAACAGCGGGTTGTGTGATCTCCGTGTCCAGTTCAGTTCGCAATCTGGCTGCTGAATTTTGGGCCCACTGATGTCTCCTGACATTTTTCGCAGACAGCCCCATGTAGAGCACGTTACAGTAATGCAGCCAGGACACAATCGAGACATGTATCACCATAGCCAGATCAGTCCTCTCTAAGAACAGGCAGAGCTGGCACAGTTTCACTTGTGCAAATATACTCCTGCTCTCAGATGAACATTACATAAGCTTGACAGATGAATTGAAACCTTAACTTCTTAAGTTCAAGACCAAACCTTCATCCCTTAAACATCACAAATAACCAGCAAGTATCTAACTATTCTCTAATTTTATTCATCTTGAAATGTATTCTTTTTTCCTTTAATGGTCAAATTAGGGCTGAATTCATGATAACCAGAGATGGGCATGAAACATGCTTTGGTGGTTTGGCCCAGTTCGGTGCAGTGCTGGCAAAGATGTCCCACGGGCACCACACACTTCCTTCCCCTGCCTCCTCTGTGTGCTCACCCACTCACCAGCTGCAGCATGCTTCCCTCCTGTGCCTTCTCCATGCGATCATCCACTCTGAAGAAGAGGTGGGGCAGGGAAGCCCACGGCATTGCTGGGGAGTGGATAATCATGCGAGGATAGCAAAGGAGGGAAGCAAGTTGGGGGCGGCGAGTGGGCGAGCACACAGAGGAGGCAGGGGAGGGACGCACACGGTGCCTGCAGAGCATATCTGTGGGCACTGTGCCCTACCTGGCCAAATCGCTGAAGCATGGTTCATGCCTATCTCTCACAATAACAAAGAAAAGCTGCTGGTACTGCTAACAGCACCTTTTAATATATTTGTATAGCAAAAACCTTGAACTGCAGTAGAATTTCTTACACATGGATCATGACACTTCAATATAAGAAAAGAGAATATCAGATTCCAAACACTCTTCCCGTGCATGAACTGGGTTAAGAGAGAGCCACTCTTCACAATGACTAATTGGATTAGGAAGTAACTTTTAAAAAGAAAGCTTAAACTCTTTCCATTTTTGACATTTTTGGCAGAGCTGAAGTTAAGAAATGGTCTATAAAACTTTGATTGCTACTTATATAATCTAATGTTCAGGAAATACCTGTGGACCAACCATAATACCATGCATTTTATTGTTTAATAAAATTAACAATAATTGTAAAAAATTGCACTTACTGCATGATACATTAAGCTGTACAAAGTAAGGGCTTGTTTGAGCTTTTTTTTCTCCCTTGAAAATATTTTGGTTGCTTTTGCACTTTATTTGAACAGTTTCCATGGTCGTTGCAGCCTTGGCTGACAAGGAGAAACCTACACCTGACATAATATTGGCACCAATATTACAAACAGTTAACAGCAAGCTAGCAGCAAGGCCGTCCTGTCATATATCCAACATTCACAAGGGTTTTTTTAAAGGTTACTTTATCAGCTGTAGGCCAAGTTCATTAAAAAAACACACTGTTGTCAAACTTGATTGGAATTTTTTTAAAAGGAAATATTTTAATGCATTTAATGTAACTTGGTTAACAGAACAAATACGAAGAAGGGGTCTTGTTCTGAATTTTGGATTGAGAATAAAGAGTCCAACTGATAACTATGAGAAATCAAGCAGTTTGAATTGTAGCCCAGAGTTAGGGGTTTGATCTGGACATAATTACCAGCTCTGCGATCAGTTAGGAGTATTTAAACTAGTCAGAAACAGATGAGAGGCCATTTCAAGATGATCAAACTGTAGTCTGAATTTGGTAATTCAATTTTTTCAAGTTAGCACAGTTTAATGCAAAAACAAAGCAATAGCTGCAATGGCAGCAGGAAAATATGTGTGAGAAGGAGGAGCAGCTCAAGTTCTAACCATCCACCAGTTTCACTTTGTATAATTTTAAAGCACCTTAAGTAGACAAAAGTATCTTTACTTACAGTTGTGATCTTCAGTTATAGTCAGAAGATATAAAAGAGAGGAATAAGAAATATATTGCTGTCTCAACCAAGTGGGATACTGAGTCCATCATGCAGCCACATGATCAGAGGTCAGGAGCAGAGAATTACATGTTTGCTTTGGTTGGAGGTTAGAGAAGAAGATAGGAGAGCAAACAAACAGGAAGAGAAGAGGGGCAAGCCAGATGCAGGAAAAACAACTTTGCTAATCGGTTAGCGGAAGAAGACAGTGACGTTAGTTTGTGAAAGCCCCCTCTTCCCACTGAAATCCAACATTATGTTGCATGCAAGATTATTATTTTCTCCGACACATGCAGCAAATTTTCCCCCAAAACATGTTCGCATAAGAACATGCAAATTAATCCTATTCCTATCTTTCAATGAACAATCACAGAACAAAAGCAGGATTATTTGCAACTTGTGAGAATGGAGAAAGCTGCTCTTAAGACATGGAAACCAACTTAATGAATGAAAGAGATTCACTTCCACTGAAAGACCCACAGTTAACATCTTTTTTAAAAAACTCTGAATACTGACGAAAGAGGAATAGTTATTATCCAGAGAATGACATTACCTGACTTGGGTTCAGAAAGCAATTGGTCAGTGGACCCAGGATTACAGGAAAGGTCATCAATCTTATCAATAGATTTGCCTGACAAAAATTCAAATTTACCAAACACCAATCCAAAGAATATCTCCATAGAAGAACAAATAGACAAATCTTACGGGCCTGATAATGAAGACATCAATATTAACTACACTCAGTTATGTGTCCAATGCTTCCTATCTGCAAAATCAACTCAAATCATCTTCGATAAACTACATGCACTACATCAGGAAATATTCTACCTGAAAGCAACACGACATCTCATAGCCACCCTGATAAAAACAGGGATTTTGACAGCACATCCCCCCCCCGAAAATTACCGAACCCAGACCCAAACTTCCACCAAACAGGAAACGAGATTCACACATTAGAAACAAACAAGAACAATCCCTGCATAACTCAAAAAAACCCAGCATCTTATACAGCAGTTGGAGGACATAGAGTTGGCCGCAAACTCTGAAAAGATTCCAGAAACTCAGACCAATAACTGTAATGCAAGAAAAGCTGCTAAGGACCTGAATATAACTCTTTCAAATGTAGACTTCATAGTAATTGATGAATGGCAAGATATTATCCCAGATGTAAACGGCCCACAGTCCTCATCTATAGACCCTACAGATAGGAACAACACCTAAGAGTGGGAGCTAGTAATCTGGGGGAGATACTTTTATGTTTCTGATTCATCTTCTAGAGAGGAAAAGACAATAGAATGAGTAAAATGACAAAACAGCTAATATTTGTCCTCTAGCGAAAGGTCACTTGTTTCTTGAGGTAATTAAAATAAAGTAAAACAAAACCTAGAGAATGACATGGAAGGCCAGGTGATTAGTCTTACCACAGAACCAGAGGCAGCTATTTATGCTATAATGTTATATCATGCGATATGAAAATGTGACAGTGACAGATTTCACTTTCTTGGGCTCCATGATCACTGCAGATGGTGACAGCAGCCCCGAAATTAAAAGACGCCTGCTTCTTGGGAGGAAAGCGATGACAAACCTCTATAGCATCTTATAAAGTAGAGACATCACCTTGCTGACAAAGGTCCGCATAGTCAAAGCTATGTTTTTTCCTGTAGCAATGTAGGGAAGTGAGAGCTGGACCATAAAGAAAGCTGACCGCCAAATAATTGATGCTTTTGAATTGTGGTGTTGGAGGAGGCTCTTGAGAGTCCCCTGGACTGCAAGAACAAACCTATCCATTCTAAAGGAAATCAACCCTGAGTGCTCACTGGAAGGACAGATCCTGAAGCTGAGGCTCCAATACTTTGGCCATCTCATGAGAAAAGAAGACTCCCTGGAAAAGACCCTGATGGTGGGAAAGTATGAAGGCAAGAGGAGAAGGGGAGGACGGAGGACGAGATGGTAGGACGGTGTCTTCGAAGTGACCAACATGAATTTAACCCAACTCCGGGAGGCAGTGGAAGACAGGAAGGCCTGGCGTGCTCTGGTCCATGGGGTCACAAAGAGTCGGACACGACTAAACAACTAAACAACAAATATGAAAATGTAAATTGGAAGGAAGACTAAAATAAAGTGATATTGCAATGCTATTACAATAATCCTAATTATTGATTTTTCTTGAGTTTCCATGTATATTTATTACATTTATTTATTTATTTATTAAAAAATAACAAACCACCTGTTAATCATAAGGAATTCCACAGTGCAGCATTCAACACTCAAAAACAGACGGGCACGTCAAGTTTGAAGAAACATACTAGTAAGAGGCATAAAAATTCATCTACAAATACAATAATTTCACAAAAAAAGCATCCACAATTTAAACATCTGGGCAAAAAGGAACACTGCCATCTGCTATTGAAAGAAACAAGGTCAGTCCCAAACCAATTTCCTTTGGAAGCACTGGGAATTACAAGTGCAATGTGATTTTAATAACAACATGAATAAATAATTTTAAAGATAGAAGCTCTACCAGGAAGCTATTATGGCAGTTTCTATCAGTGTCAGAAAACTGGCTGACCTTCTGTTCTTCACATGATTAATGCTCACAGAATTCAGAACATGTGAGACCCTCATCCTGAAAGATACTTAACAATTCACTTGTGCCTCCAGAATTTCTCAGTCAACAGCGGGAAGCCCTCCCAGCTCAGATGTATGAGCTTTTCTAACTTTAATTTTGCTTTTCAGAGATGCATGTGGGTAAGGCTTGTGGTTTGGTGAGCCCTGGAATCTTCTTATAAATATATTTTCACAGGCAACTTGGGAGAAATAACTAAGCAAAATCTAAGCAGCATACACATCAAAAGTATCAGAAGTTCATGAACCTTGGACCACACTGTACAAGAGGCACTTTTTAAAAATAAACACTTTTAGATCAAATCATAATATTAATCTATTCTAACGAAAAATACAGCATCTGTTATAGTATTAAACACTGCATCAGAGCCTGGTGGCATAATAGCTCTTGGAAAGTAACGTAAATCAAAGTTGAGATATTTATCAAGACCCGAACAACATTTTTTGGAAGAGAAAGCTAAGAAGACCCAGTATTAATCCTAAAAGAGTTCCAATTTCACATAAAAAGTTATACATTTCTAAGAAATCATAGAAACAAGTAACCATCTTTTGCCACCTGTGTGCTAAAATTGCACGGATTTCTTCTCAGACAGTTCAGAACCAATGAAAATAATCTTGGCATCTTTTCTTCTGCACTTCGTTTCTTGCATGACCGGTTGAACACCTGAAATCTCATCTTGCTGAACGCAAGGCAGGATGGAGACAGGGGTGCCAAAGAAATCCCATGGAAGGAAAAAGGCCTAGCCAGCAAATAGTGGACCATCATATTAAAATGGTACCCAGCTGTCACCGCAAAGTGTGTTAGTTTTCATGACATTGGTTGGAATCCCATTGAGAAATCTTTAACTTCCTGTCAATTAAAATATGCCCTTGTGAACAAAAATGTCTTTGCCTGTCAGCCAAAGCACAGGAGGAGACACACAGACAGCCTCCTTTGGGAGGAACTTCCCTGACCAAAGACAAGCAACATGGAAGGCCCTTCTAGAATGTTTATTCAGGCATATGTTCCATTCAAAGAGAAGTTTCTTATAATGCAAAGAGTACAGTGGACCCTCGCCTTACGAAGGTCCCAATAAAAATGTTGAGGTACGAAAAGCTCCGGCCGCAAAATTTTGGTTTGACTTGCGGCCGGAGCTTCGACCTACAAAAGGCAGGGGGAAAGGGCGGGAAATTCAAAGCCGCCCCCGCTGCCCTCTGCCTCCTGTCCCAGTGTGGACAGAAGGCAGAGGGCACCGGGGACGGGAGACAGAGGGTAGCAGAGGGGGTTGTGAAGTCCGGGAAGCCAAAAGCCGCTCCGTGCCCGCTGGGGCTGAGCAGCTTTCTGCTTCCTTGGCTCCACTGCCCTCTGTCTCCCGTCCCCCTTGCCCTCTGCCTTCTGTCCACACAGGGGCAGAAGGCAAAGGGCATCGGGGATGGGAGACAGAGGGCAGCAGGCGCAGCTTTGGGAGCCCGGGATCTTTTTTCTTTGCCTGGAACGGATTAAATGGTTTTCAGTGCAGTCCTATGGGAAATGGACCCTCGACCTATGGACTTTTCGACCTGTGACCACTGTTCCAATAGGGATTAATTCTGTAAGTCGAGGCTCCACTGTAGCTTCTTTCTTGTCATTTTTTCATTAGAGGCAGGGCCTTCTCCACAGCGTTATGGAATCAGTTCCCAGAGGAGCTACACCTGGCCTCCTCCATTTTGTAATTCAGGAAAAAAAAATCGAAGACTTTTCTTTTTAGGGAGACCTTTCATACTGACCAGGGTTGATATGTGGTTCGTCTCTTGTCCTGCCGCTTCTGTAAACTGTTTTGGTGCCATCTGTTTTTTATATTGTGTTTTAAATGTTGTTTAGTATTGGTATCGATTTTAACCTGTTGTTAAACTGCGCAGAATAGTGCTTTTGCACTAACAGGGTGGTATACAAATGTCATAGATAAATAAATATAAATAAATTTCTTCCTAGCTGGAGATGTCATCTGCATTAGCCTTTTATATCAGGCTTTTAAAAAGATGGGAGCGCAGTGCACACAAGCAAGCAAATAGAAACCACTGGGATCCAAAGGGCTGGCGAGAATACTGTCAGTTTCTTCAACAGATGTAAGGGCACAGAGGGTGGCAAGCAATTTACACCTACACTGCTAGTATGGGTGCATTTCAACAGTGGCAGCTCAGATTAAAATTTTATGTGGCCATACAAGTTTTGAACTGAATGTACACAGCAGTGGAGAAATTTTCAGCTCCTCTCCCCTTCACTGTTTGAAACACCCCTATAAGATACCCCTTCACGGATTGCTGCCTTGTCGTGGCGAAGGGACTTGAGTTATTCAGAGAAGCTATGGGATATGCCGTGCAGAGACACCCAAGACGGATAGGTCATAGTGGAGAGTTCTGACCAAACATAATCCGCCTGGAGCAGGAACTGGAAAGCCACTCCAGTATCTTAGCCAAAACAACAACAACCCATGAACAGAAACAAAAGACTAAAAGAGATGACACTGAATGATGAGCCCCTCAGTTTGGAAGGCGTCCAGCATGCTACTGAGGAAGAGCGGAGGACAAGGACAAGTAGCTCCAGAGCTAATGAAGTGGTTGGGCTAAAGCCGAAAGGACACTCAGCTGCGAATGCGCCTGGAAGGGAAAGGAAAGTCTGATGCTGCAAAGAAAAATACTGGGTATTCCCTGGAAGGACAGATCCTAAAGCTGAGGCTCCAATACTTTGTCATCTCATGAGAAGAGAAGACTCCCTGGAAAAGCCCCTGATGTTGGGAAAATGTGAAGGCAAGAGAAGAAAGGGACAACAAAGGATGAGATGGTTGGACAGTGTCATCATAACTACCAACATGAATTTGACCAAACTCTGGGAGGCAATGGAAGACAGGAGGGCCTGGTGTGCTCTGGTCTATGGGGTCACGAAGAGTCGGACTCAACTTAACAACTAAACAACAACAAAATAAGATACCACTTCAACTCTGTCTTTTCCTGATTGACATTCTCTTCATTTTAATTCCGTCCCCTTTCTTTTGTATTGTCTTTTATCTAGAGCAGGAATAAAGAAATTGTAGCCTAGAGACCACATGACACCCCAAAACTGTATTTATTTATTTATTTATTTATTTATTTATTTATTTATTTATTTATTTATTTATTTATTTATTTATTTATTTAACATCCCACCTATCTGGTCACCTAGTCCCTTTTTTGGCATTTTGGATGGTCCATTTAGGCAGAAAACTCACCTCTGAATCTACCGAAGTTGCTCAACCCTTTTGATTGATATAAATTGTAAGCCTTCAGAAAGAGCCTTATCTCTTCTTAAAGTAAGCTCAGTACCTACTGACTTAAGAAATGTTTTCAATAAATAGTGTTAATTATTTAAAAGCTTGCATGTCATCCTCAAGCACTAACACGCTCCTAGTGTGGCATTATAATCACTCTAAAAATTTAAAGAATCAGTCATTCAATCAATAGCCATAAACCGTCCCAGACAGAATATGACACAGAAGCATCAAGAAAGGTGGGTTAAAGATACTTCTGCTGTTTTTTGAGAAAACCAAGAATGATAGTTTGCCAGGCAACAGAGAAGCAGGAAAGTAAATGGCCCTGGGAAGACTGTAAATAAGGTATCACTGCAGATAAGAGCCTTCGGCCCTCAATAACCTTCCAAAGTTGAGGGAATCTAGAAAGGAGTCCCTGACAAACCATCTTAAGAGCATGGGAGGTACATATGAGAGAAGATGGTCTTTCATACATGCAGGTGCCAAGTCATACACACAACACTGTATGTTGAGTATTTCTCTTAACCAGCCGGTGTACTTACGCAAGTACCGTATTTTTCGCACCATAAGACACACTTTTCCCCCACAAAACAGGGGGGTGGGAAGTCTGTGCGTCTTATGGAGTGAAGAAAACAGATTATATTTTCCTGTTTTCTTCTCCTAAAAAATTGGTGCATCTTATGGAAAGGTGCGTCTTAAGCGATAATGACCCTCTCAAACTACTTTTCCTACATTCCACCAGGGACCCCTGAATTATTTCGGGAAGAGGGTTCAAGACCAGCAGACACACGAGTCAACATCCTGACTCGATTATTGTCAATGGAACTGATGACATGGAGGTTTTCACCCCTGGGGTGCTGAAGGCTTTAAACGAAATATGACTGGCCAAACCTCCACTTGAAATTATCTGAGTGATGAAAAGAGGAGGAAAAAAACACATACCTGGGCACTTTAAGTTAACAGGTGGCATGGTAGCAAGAATGAATGAACACAGGATTTGTAAGGAGGAAGAAAAAGCCTTAAGTGTGCACACTTCAGCACAGGACTCTTTATCTTTTCATGCTCGGCTGCCTAGCTATTTGGCACTTCAATTACCAAGCCGCTATTATGCAAATGAGATGGAAGCCAGAAGTCATGCACCTGTGTTTACCTCCATATTTAATACTTATAGTCTTAAATCCTGTTCTGTAGTAGACAAATATTCAGGAATGAACACTCAGCTCAGGTTAAAGGCAAGCTGGTTAAGTATCTTTTCATTTACAACAATAATATGCAAACAATTGAAAAGGGTGTGGAATATTTAACCTTGATCACAGGGATAAGATCAAGTCATACATTATTTTTTTCTTTATCAACATATTTAAAGATTTGCAACCCACCCTTCTATGGCCTATGTCGTTTACAAACAAAAATACTATTCTTGCGGCACTTTTAAAATTGACAAACCTTTTTCAATGTCAATTTCCACCAATTACAATCCTGTGCTTGCACTAAAATAAATAATGTTAGTTTTGCTTTTGTTTTGTGTTTACTTTCGCTAAAATATTCTAACATGGCCTAACAAAAAGAACTGTAACAATCTAAATCACAATATCATAAAATACAATAAAAATATTTTTAAGAGAGCATTTTATTCTGTGTTTTAATTTTGTTCATAAATTTGTTTTATGAGTTTTAATATGATGGTTGTTTGATGCTTTTTAAATACTGTAATAATTTATTATTTGGATATTAATTTCGTTTCTTTCAACTATTGTAAGCGACCTTGGATGCTTCAGGACAGCAAATAAATAAATAAATAAATAAATAAATAAATAAATAAATAAATAAATAAATAAATAAATAAATAAAATCCATATAAATGCAAAATCTCTCATAAAATACAGCCTTTACAGAAAACAAGGACTTAGCAATAGAAATGTCTTTACCAACCAGAGAAAAACTAGCTAGAATCTCGAAGAAGAGACCAGCCTTATTTCACAGATCAAGAGGAATCGACAAATTAAGATGGTAAAAGATCAGAGACCAAGCATTATGAAAAACAATTGAAGGAGCTGGGTTTGTTTATCTTGGAAAAGAGAGACTCAATGATGATATGATGCCACCTTTAAATGTCTGAAGAGTTGACAGGTAAATTTCCTGCTTCAGTTGCACATCGGGCTCAATGACCCCTAGGATTACTTCCAACTCTACAATTCTACGACCTCTGACAATAATGATGCAGGCACCAAGAAGACCCTATCTCTTAATGCAGTTAACTGTGAGTCTAGAGAACATGGTAGCTATTTCTCCAGTGCGTTTATCCAGCTTGACATCTAGGGAGAGAGTCTCAGAGACAGTTGAGCCAAGGTACGCAAAGTCATGAACAACCTCCAATTCTTGCATGGAGATGGTAATCGAGGGAGGTGAGTCCATGCCCTGGCCCATGACTTGTGTTTTCTTCAGGCTGATTGTTAATCCAAAGTTTTGGCAAGCCTTGCTAAAGCGATTCATGAGTTGTTGGAGGTCTTCAGCAGAGTGGGCAACAACGGCTGCATCATCGGCGAAGAGGAAGTCCCTCATGCATTTCATCTAGACTTTGGTCTTTGCTCTCAATCTAGAGAGATTAAAGAGCTTTCCATCTGATCTAGTCCGGAGATAGACACCTTCTGTTGCAATTCCAAAGGCCTGCTTCAGCATGATAGCAAAAAAAATCCCAAACAATGTCGGCACAAGGACACAGCCTTGTTTCACTCCGCTTCACATGTCAAACGGACCTGATGTTCAACCATCAAAAACTACAGTGCCCTTCGTTCCCTCATGGAAGGACCTGATGTTGTTAAGGTGTCGAGGTGGACATCCAATCTTGGGAAGTATTTTAAAAAGGCCATCCCTGCTAACCAAATCAAAGGCCTTTGTGAGATCTATGAAGGCCACAAAGAGTGGCTGACATTGTTCCCTACATTTCTCCTGCAACTGTCTGAGGGAGAATACCATGTTAGTGGTGGATCTATTAGCTCAAAATCCACACTGTGATTCTGGATAGACTCTGTCTGCAAGCACCTGGAGTTTCTTCAGCACAACACGGACAAGCAATTTCCCTACAACGCTGAGAAGAGTCTCCTTTGTTCTTATACAATGTGATGATGTTTGCATCCTTCATGTCCTGTGGTACTCCACATTTCCTCCAGCAAAGACAAAAGATTTCATACAGCTTGGTGATAATAATCTCTTTACAGCACTTCAACAAGGATGTTATCCTTCCCAAATGTCTTGCCAGAGCCAAGGGAATCTAGGGCCGTTTTTATTTCTGCTAAAGTTGGTTCACTGTCCAACTCTTTCATCCTAAACCCCACGCACAGACTGTGTAGAGGTAGCACTTTACTGGCTAGGGACTGCCCAGTTTAAGGTGGGCAGTAGTTACCTAAGTGAGGTGCAATGAACTCTCCCACCATCAGAAGTAGCCCCTGGCATCATGCTCTACGCCAATTGAGAAAAGACTTATAATCGGTAACTGCTACTTCCCGTGTTGCTTCGACACTTTATGCGAAGCTGGAGTGTCCTCTCCAGAGCACAAAGCCTGGGTAAAATAATATGGAGGATACGCTGTTACCCAAGCAGCAAATCCTTCCTCTCCACATCACTGAAATAGTCCAATGGAAAGGCAAGAGCCAATGCAACTTGTTCCAGCAACATCACAGGAGTTGCCAGAATGACACGAACTGCCTCTGGGGCTCTGGCTCCAGATTTTGCCTTGAGGCTAACTCCTGAAGCCTTTTCCATCAGTGGATATAGCTACAAGGCAGTGGAGGTTTAAAATCAGAGTTTTACTTATCCTAGATGGGCTGTCTTCCAAGGCTGACAAGCCCCACCTACCTGGCCTGCTCCCTAAGACTGCGGAGATTAGAACACAGGCCTCCAGCTGCCATATCTGTGTCTTCCAAGAGGACCACCAACTAGCATTTCTACTTAGGCACCTCATTGGCAAGAAAACAAACATGCCACGGGTGTTACAGATGTATAAGTGCAACAGATGCTGCACTCTCCATCTCCACTGATTGGTCAATGAATTAAAAAAAGGGAGGAAGTCTGACCCTACCCCTAAAACTTTCCTGCCCCCCCAGGTTTATGCAATGCTATTTGGCCTTCCTATTTACCTGATTAGAGTCAAAAATAAAATCAGAGAATTTTGTGTGCCATTAGGCACATGCTTCTGCCAGCCCACATTTAAAGCCAAAACCCTGCCCCCTCAGACCATGAGGTCATGGAGAACAAAGGTCAGCCTAGAAGAAAATACCATTGGTACCTATTTATCTACTTGGATTTTTACATGCTTTCGAACTGCTAGGTTGGCAGGAGCTGGGACAAGTGACAGGAGCTCACTCCATCACGTGGATCCGATCTTACAACAGCTGGTCTTCCGACCTTGCCGCACAGAGGCTTCTGCGGTTTAACCTGCACCACGACCATGTCGCTAAAGCATGATATACATGTAAGTAAATAAGCAATGTGCAGCACTTCATTTTACCATGAAACTGTAAGGCACAAATAGCCTTATTTTTCTCATTTCCAACCCCATTCTCCAGATGACTATATTTCTTAAAAGGGAGATAATCAGTCAAATACATCTTTCTACAACACTGACGTGCAATGTATTTTCCTCTGGATTTTCAAAGATTATATGTGTGTTTGTACAAGTTTTCTTGTATTATTCTTGGTAGTAAAATCATCTAGACAGAGCTAAAAGGAAAGGAATAAGCTCTGGGGTAGGGGGAAACAGCTGGGTTAGAAGTCACCCTTGAGAAAAAAGAATTTAAAAGCCATGTTTACATTTCAGATTGAGACACTGATTTTTCCCCAATATATTCTATATTGTAGTTTTAATTTAATGAAAAACGTTCATATACTTACTGCAAGTTTTTATTTCTTGGAACTAGTACCCACCGGGATCTCAAAGAAATCAGTTTTTTAAAAAAAGTTTATTAAGACTGCTGTAAATGAAGCACATTCACAAAGCAAGGTTCGGCCTTTTCAGAAACAATTATGGTTGGCTTTAGTAAATACTGCCAGGTAAAAAGAAACTGGGAAAACTCTTTTCTTTACTATGTAAAATTACAATGGAATATTAGGAAATAAGGCTCTGGTTTAATCAGGCAAGATTCTAACTCCACTCTTTATTCTGATCTCTACAACAAGGACAGTGTAAATGTAAACAGTTGTGCACAGGTGGGTTGGACTCAAATGACCAAAAAACCCCTCAATGAAATGTTAATTTTACACAGGGTACTATTCTCCTGGCTCTGAACATATTGGATGAAAAATGGCAGCTGCACAAAAAGGGAATGCAATAATAATTCGTATTGAAAACTATATCACATCAGCAGTTTCAGGCTGAGAACCTATCCTGACATGTGCCTGATAGGTCTAAATATTCCAAAATTACAGGAAACTGTATCAAGATGATTGGGTGGATGCACACATGTAGAGAATCTTTCTTGACTAAGGACAACACCATCTTCTGGAGGCCGCCTGCTAGGGTCAGTTTTGTCTCTCCACATTGTTATACAGTAGTTACTTCTATAGAGTTTCCTTTTAATTTTACATTCCCTTCTTTTAGTTTAAGCAAGCCAAGCAAAGGATAAAGCTGTGGGTTTACTATTAGGCAGGGCTCTTCAAGGCATTTGCCAGAGCTGAGATCTTCTTTCTGTTAGATAAGGGAGGTGAACCTCTGGCACATGCAGTCAGCCAGGGGCAACCTAAGAATGCATGCAAGCTGATTTCTAAGATGGTTAGATAATTCCAATCACCACGACACCACACACTTTTCTTATCTTCCTCACCCAGACAACCGTTAAATGCCCAGTTTTTGCATCTGCAATCTGTGATTAAACTTGTCCCGTGGATTGGAGAAAGCCCATTCTGATGTGGTGGTTGGGGGCCATCATGATGTGATCTGATACAAAGATGTAAAGCACATGTTCAGGCAGCTTTTCTTTCTTCCTTTCTTCCTTCCTTCCTTCCTTCCTTCCTTCCTTCCTTCCTTCCTTCCTTTCTTTCTTTCTTTCTTTCTTTCTTTCTTTCTTTCTTTCTTTCTTTCTTTCTTTCTTTCTTTCTTTCTTTCTGCTTTTTAACCTTCTTTGTTCTGTTCTGTAACTTTCTGCAATTCTCCTGCCTGCTTCTCTGTATGTTTGTCAATCTTTGAATCAATTTTAGTAAACCACTCTGCGTTCTGTGACTGTTTTTCAGATCCCAATGAGCCAACGAACTTTTCATGGTTCTGTATAACCACCCCACCACCCCACACTATATCTCTTACATACATTTGCAGATATATTAAAAAAAACACCTTCCACACACACAGCAGTTAAGATTGGAAAAAAGCCTCCCATTGCAACTAGTGTGAAACTTTTTTTAAGGATGAACAGCTATGGGTGAAAGTTTCACCCCTCTGATCACTCAATTCGTTACAAAGCTATTAATTTGTTTGTTTGTTTTTAGCTGAATGCAAGGGATCCCCCCCCCCAGTCTATCAGCTTTACAGGAGGAGCTGGGTCTTGATGTATATTTCATGTTTACTTTTATGCAAACTCAGGAATGCTAGTTTTTAACTTACTGATTTTTACAGGTTTTAAAATTGTTCTTAATTTTGGTTTTTAATCTTAATATAGGTTTAACTTGTTTTGTAGTATATTTATATATTATTTTAAAACCATGTTTGTTTTATAATTTTATCTGTTGTAAGCCACCTTGGGTCCCTCATGGTGAGAAAGGTGGCATAGAAATAATGTAAATAAAAGAAAATAAGTGTATATGGGTGTGTATGTGTGTAATATTTGCAAACAAGTAAATTTGCATGGATGTGTGTGCATTCAACGATCAATGCAACAACTGAAATAAATCATTTATTCTTATTTTGACTCACAGCCAGCATTTCACATGCTTATTAATTTTCCTGCAAGCATTGCCGGGTAATTCCACTCCCTGGAATATGAGTGAAGCAATATTTCCTCTAAGACGCATGGTTGCGCAATGCTGGATCAGAACGGTGCCACCAAGCCAGAGTTGCCGGCCATTTGCTCCCCTCGCAGCCAGAACCCCACATGCATGGGGTCAGGCCCCATCCCACACTTGCGGAAAATTAGAGGGAACTTTGGGGTAAAGTGAAGTTAGAGCCTAATTGTAATCTTTTGAACCTTGTAGGTTAACACAGTAATCCTCTACCTTTAATTCTCCTGACATTTTGGATTTCAACTCCCAACCATTATAACTAAAAGTCGGGGGAATCTGGGAATTGAATACGGAGACATCTGGCGGACAAAAGGTTGAGAACCACAAAAACAATGGATTCAGAACTGGAACAAATGGAAGAGAATTCCCAAGATGCTCCTTGATTTTGATTGTCCTTTGGTCTAGAGATGAAGCTGGCTCCCTCTTTCTCCAATTACTGACTCACTCTCTTGGGTTTCCTGGTTAGTTTGGTGCTTCGTCAGATGAACTGGGAACAGGTGCTCCAGTCACTAATTTTGGCAACTTTTCTTTCAGCAAAATATAGGGAAAAGATGACAGCAGAAGGCACAAGATACCAACAAAACTAGAATACTGAATGACAACATTGGCTATCACTTTGCACAGCTTTCTCTATCACACTATACCCCATCAATACCTGTCTATGTTTCACACAAACATATGCATGCCCACAGCCACAACACAACAAAAGCACAATTCTAAGACCCTACATGGTTGTAATGGTGGTTGGCACAGGTAAGTCAGAAATATCTCAGTAAATAAAATAAAATAAAAACTTTTCATTTTCTTATAGGGGCTACTTTCTCTTAAGTAGCTTTTCTGGTTCTCTTCACTTCTGCTTTCTATTGATGACATTATTTTCAAGACTAGGCAAAGAAGATAGTGCTGGAAAACTGCTGAAGGACTTAAAGAGCTAAGTGATTTGTAAAAAGCATTATTTTTATTCACATTTTCTTCCTACTTGTCCCAAGAAAGTTCAGAGAAAATTATATTGGCTGCCGAATATTTTCCACCCCGATGCTGAAAAGGTCCATATCAATTGGGCTCTGACCATCCCATCATACTAGGTGCTCTCAGGGCACCCATTCACTGAACACAGGAATAATCAGTTAATGTCTATTCTTAGCTCCAAGTAGAACAACGTAGCAGTGCAATCCAAACTCACAGAAGGTGATTGTAATGGATTTTAAAAGAGCAGAAACCTTTGCACTGGCACACCTTGTAGCTGTGTCAGCGTAATACCTGTTCATGTGTGCTGGGTGAGTTCAGAGTTAGTGGAAGTTATCGGCACAACCATTATGCTGGCTGAGATCAACCAGCAGAACAGACCCAAAAAGGAGCAAAGAAGGAAAGAAGTGTGGGAGGAAATAAATTACACTAGACCTAGCCTCCTCTCAATCCACAATCATAGTCACAATGCTAGCATAAATTTAGACCAGAGACAACATAGTCCTAAGTAATTTTCCTGCAGTCTTAGGTTGGGCAGGGTTTGGATTCAGCATAGCCTCAGCTGGTTTAGAGTCAGCCCAGCCAGTCCTCAGACAACTTGGAGTCTGACTATACATATTGGGAAGCCAAATCAAAGCAGCTGGCTTTGATTTCAGAACTATTTGACACTGCTGTAATTTGATTCATAGCCTGTATCACTTTTGAAATAGCAATCAGTGCTCATATAGGGGCTGTGTATTAATTCATCACCTTTCATATTGGATGTGACGCAACTTGCATTCCAATCTATCGCCTCCGTTCTTTCCCTCCTTCCTCTGGTCCCACCTCTGCTGATCTTTTTACAGTTTGCTGAGAAGCAGATTTCTCATTTAAAGCTTCAGATTACTACATTTCTCAAAAACGTTTCTATAGAAAAATTATATGGAAAGATGCTTAACATTTACACATACTAATTCACATGTCAAAATTATTTGAACAGGGATTACCACCTTCCTTTTCCCATCTATTACTCATTTCCCTTACTTTCAAGCAAAACAAACAGGAATCACCACATCCTTGCTCACATACGGTTTTAATATATTAGCATGACAATCTGACAATTAAGCCATTAACAGCACTAAACTTCTGCTTCACAACCAAAGGGCTTTCCCACATAATTTGAAGCTTACTGAAGCTTAGTGCCCAGTTCCCCACATTAAAATCGCAGATCTTTGCTTTTGCATGTCCCCTCAGGCCTAAACATTATGCCCGACCTGCTTATATCACCAAAACACCATCTACAGGCATGCCCCTCCCAATCTTTACAAGAACAAATCACAACTAAACACAGTGGAGAAAGCCTGTTTGAAACATTCCATCTTTACAAAAGTAAAAGCTCCCCAATGGCTGGGGGGGCATTTTGGGGCCAAAAAAGGCTGGACCGAATCAGCCTTTCGGTGATTAAGTCAGTAAAAATACTTCAAATTCACCTGTTTTATAAGTGGAGCAAATCCTAAAGTATTTGACCAGGTAGTCGTACTCTCAGGATTGCACCATAAATCCTGCATTACTTTGCAAAAACACTTTTTTTTTCTAACACTGATTTCTACCAACCTTGCTCTATGTCTCCCTAAGTCTATCAAGATTTCCAAATCAGCATTTTTTAGGATACATTCAAATGTCATAATAAATGACTCTTAGTTTAAGATCAATAATAGTTTATCATGACAAGAATATGTCGGGAAGCATGCGCCCTCTTGTCTTCCACAGTAGTCAACATGAGATTGGAAACTTCCACTTTTATTCTAAATTACATGCAGTTTAACATGTGATCGAAAACAGAAACTTAGTTATGATTTGATGAAACAAACTGGTTTCATAATCCATGATCTTCTGGTGGGGAAAACTCTTCCATGAAATGGTCAAACTGTTTAAACGATTCTTCTGTTTTTGCTATACCAAATATTTGATCTTTTTTGCTGTCATGCTGAAGCAGGCCTTTGGAACTGCAACAGAAGGTGTCTATCTCTGGACTTGATCAGACGGAAAACTCTTTAATCTCTCTAGATTGAGTGCAAAGACCAAAGTCCAGGTGAAATGCATGTGGGACTTCCTCTTTGCCGATGATGCAGCCATTGTTGCCCACTCTGCTGAAGACCTCCAACAACACATGAATCATTTTAGTAAGGCCTGCCAAGACTTTGGACTAACAATCAGCCTGAAGAAAACACAAGTCATGGGCCAGGGCGTGGATTCACCTCCCTCTATTACCATATCTACACAAAAACTGTAGGTTATTCATGATTTTGTGTACCTTGGCTCAATGATCTCTGCTACTCTCTCACTAGATGTCGAGCTGGATAAACGAATTGGCAAAGCAGCTACCATGTTCTCTAGACTCACAAAGAGAGTATGGCTCAATAAGAAACTGATGACATGTACCAAGATCCAGGTCTATAGAGCCTGTGTCCTAAGCACACACCTGTACTGCAGTGAGTCCTGGATCCTTTGTGCATGGCAGGAGAGGAAGCTGAACATGTTCCATATGTGTTTCCTCTGACGCATTTTTGATAATAGTCCTAGAACGAGCTGGAATTATTAGCATAAATACATTACTGAATCAGCGATGTCTACGTTGCCTTGGGCACGTTGTGAGAATGGCTGATGGTCGGATTCCAAAAGCTCTTCTGTATGGAGAATTAGTGCAGGGAAATCACCCCAGAGGGAGACCACACCTGCGATACTGTAGCGACTGCCACCTCCTCTTACGTCACCACTAGAGATGACAGGCCACGATCCTTCTCACACACACACAGTACTCCGCTGCCACCAACCACACATAAACCTGACACTGCAGACTTTGTATGGATTTTAAAATAAAAATAATGATTTATTTATTACAGAATTAAAATGAAAATCACTGGGAAAAAGAATCACTTAGAATACTATATTAACAGACCTTCACCCTGCACAGTTCTTAGTTTCTAAACACACAGTTCCTTAATCACCTAACCTATACCTAACCCTGTCACTCTCTAATTCCCCAACAACCAACCCTCAACCCCTTCTCTCTCCTTGTACACCCCCCTTATATACACAAGCTCCACCCCTATAAGACCCACCTCCTGCCTTGCCATAGGCCAGGAAACTCCAGCCTTAGCCAAGACAGGCAGGTGACGTCATGGCACACGTCACATACCTTCCCCCTTTAATAAGTTGTTTTGTGGGGGAAAGCTAAGGTGCTTTTTCCCCAAAACAACTGCAACAAACACAAAGCATTACATTTATTACACAATTTAACACAACTACAAATATACTTACACTTCCTTCCTACAGGTAAATAAAACATGCAATGTAAACATTTATCATAATACAATACATAACTTTCAAAACACTTTACATTGCCATATACTATACACAGAGTCCATAAGTCCTTTAGGTGTCGTCTTCTGGTCTTCTGGATAAGGCGTCAGCCACACAGTTTATAGTCCCTCTGACCACCTTAACCTCGAAATCATAGTCCTGCAAAAGAAGCGCCCACCTCATCAGTTTACTGTTCTGTGATTTCATAGTCCGCAACCACGATAGAGGTGAGTGATCAGTGCACAAGGTAAAATGTCGACCCCAGATGTAAGCCTTCAGCTTCCGGATCGCAAAGATGATCGCCAAACATTCTTTCTCGATGGTAGAAAGATTCTTCTCCCTGGGAAGCAACTTCTTGCTCAGGTACTCCACTGGATGTTGGTCTCCGCTGTCATCCTGTTGGCACAGTACCGCTCCCACACCGGCATTAGACGCATCTGTGTAGATGATGAACTCTCTGTTGAAGTCAGGAGCATGCAGCACTGGATGGTTGGTTAGAGCATCTTTCAGCCGTCCAAACGCCATCTCGCACTCTTCCGACCAGGAAACGCTGTTGCTGCTCTGCTTCTTTGTCAGGTCTGATAGAGGCGCAGCAATCTCACTGAAACCGGGTATAAACCTTCTGTAATACCCTGCCAGACCTAGAAAGGACCTCACTTTCTTTTTAGTGGTAGGTCTGGGCCACTTCAGGATTGCTTCTACCTTGGCCTCTAAAGGTTTGATTAGGCCTCCTCCCACTATGTGACCTAGGTACTTCATCTCTGAGTTACCTAGCTGACACTTACTAGCTTTAACAGTTAAGCCAGCATCTTTCAACCTTTGTAGCACTAACTCTAGATGATGTAGGTGATCTTGCCAGGTGTTGCTAAAGACCCCTATGTCATCGATATAAGCTACTGTGAAGTCACTAAGCCCTTTCAGAGTATGGTCCATGAGCCTTTGAAACGTTGCTGGTGAGTTTCTCAGGCCAAAACTGAGGACCCGGAACTCAAACAGGCCAAATGGACTACCAAATGCGCTTTTCTCTTGGTCCTTAGGATCACTTCTTCCTTCAATCATCTTACTTAGGTCATCAAGCCTAGGCCTAGGATAAGCATCAGGTTTAGTTACTGAAGATAGCTTGCTGTAGTACACACAGAACCTAACACTGCCATTCGGCTTGTCTATTAAAATTGCAAGGGCTAACCAAGCGCTAGATGAGTGTACAATACTTTGATCGTTTAGCAGCACTTCGTCTAGCTCTTTGCGAATATTGTCACAGTAATAACCTCTTACTCTATATGGTGTTACAGACTGAGAAGCATTCCCTGTGTCAGTCCTGGGTAGCACTCCCTTGTCAACACCAGGTTTATTTGAGAACACTTCTTGAGGTTTTGTAACCAGCGCTCCACAACTATTCTGCTGTTCTCTGGATAGAGCAGGGCTGATCTGCACCTTTTGTGGATTGAACTCTTGTGGGCCCCTCCCTTCCCCGAAGGGCAACCCATGTTCCTCCTTATCAGCCTCTTTTATTGCAAACTGCACATGGATGGTCTCTCTGTAATAAGGCTTCAGGGCATTTATGTGAATGACCCCCCTGCCTAACCTTTTCATAAGTTTGGAAATATGAGAGGTTCCTAAATCTGTGATTGTCTCAGAAGGAAAACCCATCCTACTCCTGTAATTCACTAAGGCTTCTGCCACAGTCTGGGTCTCTATAGTTAAAATAAATCTGTTCCCCCTCTTAGTGGCATTGGGCATTGGACCTATGATATCCACCCCTAGACGTGTAAAAGGAGTTGAAATCACTGGTAATGGGCATAGCTTTGCTCTGGTTTTATCACAATTAGAGCCCTGTCTCTGACAAATATGGCATCTTTGACAGAAACTCTTAATATGTTTACCCATATCAGGCCAGTAAAAGTTTTGGGCTATTCTTTGTTTGGTCTTGTTAATCCCCATATGAGCTGAGAAAATGTCTGCATGTCCCTTTTCCAGAATCATAGGGCGATATTTCTCAGGCACCACCAACTGTCTCTTAACTTCAGGCCCCCCTTTTGAAATATTATTCAGTTTTTCCCTATACAGTAAACCACCCTTGATAATAAAACGTTCAGGGCACTCAGGTGATAAATCTTTATCAGTCACCTTTGCAAAACAATCTTTTAAGGTGGGATCTGCTGTTTGTTCCTTGACAAAGAGGCTTTTCTGAGGTATTTCAACTGAGAATGCCTCAGGTTGTGGTACAAATTTCTCTGGCTCTTGAGAGTCATTCCCACTACTGGCTTCACTTTGTACTGATTGTGCACGTGTTACCACCAGGGCACTCTTGACATGCTTTGTTAAGTCATTACCAATAAGAAAAGGGGTAGGGATCTCAGAAGACACCCCCACTCTCCACAATCCCTTCCACCCTTGATATTCAATTTTCAAGTCAGCTACAGGTAGTGAAACTAGTTCTGACCCAATCCCTTTCACAGATAGAGTCTGGTCAGCAATCATACAACTTTGTGGTACTATGTCTGAGTGGCATATGGAAATTTCAGAACAGGTGTCTCTCAAAGCTGAATAGTCATTTTCAAAAACTTTTATCCTGTCCCCAGCAGATTCCAGTAAAGCAGCATTGGTCTGTATGTAATAACAATGGACAACTTCAGCGAGAGGTAGCTCCTTCAATGTATCCAATTCAGAGCTCCTAACTGCCTCTGCCTGGGTTTCCATGACAACAGAGCTTTCACTAGAAGAAGCTTGAGGTTTACTCTGAACACAAAATACAGCCTTTGCTTCTTTTACATTAACTTTTTGAGGTGGAATTTCTTTATTTTGCCTTGTATTAAAACATTGTGAAGCAATGTGGCCTTTCTTTTTGCAAATGAAGCAGATTCTCTCCCCCCATGAGCTTTTCCCATCAAATCTCTCAAGTTTCTCTTTTCCCTCCAAAACTTGTTTACTGTGCTGGCCCTGTTCTGAGGGCTTTTCACTAAAATGGCCGCCTACTTTAGTCTGTCTCTGTGCTTGTTCTTTAGAGAACTTTGGGTCCCATGTTTTCCTCACACTTCTCCCCTCATAACAACTAGGACCCCTTATTTGAGAAATAAAATCAGCTATTTGAGCAGCGTTTCTAACATCAGTTGGTTTTCGTTCTTGAACTAAAAATTTAAGTTCCCCATGTAGTAAGGAATAAAACTGCTCCAGGCCCACAACATTTTTCAATTCCTGAAAGGTTTTTACATTCTCCTGTTCAAGCCACCTATCTAAACACTTTTCTAAGTTAAAACCAAGTTGGGTATAAGATTCATCTGATTTTTTAGTAAGTTTTCTGAACTTCAACCTCAGATGTTCTGAATTAATGCCAAATCGATTATAAACCATTTTTTTGAACTCTGAATAATCTTTACTGAGCTCAACTGGCATGTCAGCATACACATCAGCCATTTTTCCACTCAGGAGAGACCTCAAAATTATCATTTTCTCTGTTTCCCTCACAGAAAAATCAGCACAACTACGTTCAAAGATTTTAAGGAAGTTTTCAGGACAATCCCCCTGTTTATATGTAGGAAATTTCTTCAAATCTGATTTTGATAACTGGCTTGGTTCAGTACCAGAATCTCTGTTGTTGTTGTTGTTTTGGTTCAGTATTTCCAATTTCCTAAGTTCAAAAGCCATACGCTCCCTTTCCAGAGCAATTTTCTCCCTTTCTATTCTTTCCTCTTTTTCTAGGGCAATTCTTTCCCTTTCTATTCTTTCCTCCTTTTCTAGCTGTTTCATTTGAAATTCATGTGCTTGAGCTAACTGAATTTTCCTCAGTTCTGATAACTGTTCACCATTAGCTTCTTCCTGCACTGAGGCAACTCTTCCCTCACCATTTGACTCATCCCCAGACCAGTCTGACATTGCTTGGTCTCTTTGTTCACTCACTTCTGCCATTTGACTGCGCGTGAGAGGCATTTTAATCACACAGAAGGCTCTTTTCTATTTTCAAGCCTCTGTTTAAAATGTCACTTTTTTTTCTTTCCTGTGCTAAGGTCTGACACTCTCTAACAGGGTATACAAACAGATATGGCTAGGCTTGTTACTGTAGTCTCTAATGGCTTCTGCCCCTTCACTGGGCCTCTTGCCAGATTTAGAGCTACTTTAATTTTCTGCCCTTGGCTCTACTTCAAAATCCACCACAGCTTCACCCTCTCTCAGGTTCTGTAGTTCACCAGAGAGATCCCAAATTTTTGCTGCCCTTGGTCTGTCTGTCCCTTCAGAGTTCTCCCCACTCTGGACTCTCAGACCAAGTCACAACAGCCTTCTATTTTGGCTCAATCTCCCTCACAAAATGGACCTTCTAGAGCTCATAAGTCAGTTCCCTCACTCTGAAGTTTTAGGTGCCTCTCTACTAGATCTGCTCCCCCCTGGAGACAAATCCTAGAGAGTTACCCACACCCCACTTCAGGTGCTCCTAACTGAAATCCTTTTGCTCTGGTCACACTAGCCAAGGCTTTTCTGGGCAACTGGGCTACTGGACAACTCGTATCCCACACGCTGGCACCAGTTTTGTAGCGACTGCCACCTCCTCTTACGTCACCACTAGAGATGACAGGCCACGATCCTTCTCACACACACACAGTACTCCGCTGCCACCAACCACACATAAACCTGACACTGCAGACTTTGTATGGATTTTAAAATAAAAATAATGATTTATTTATTACAGAATTAAAATGAAAATCACTGGGAAAAAGAATCACTTAGAATACTATATTAACAGACCTTCACCCTGCACAGTTCTTAGTTTCTAAACACACAGTTCCTTAATCACCTAACCTATACCTAACCCTGTCACTCTCTAATTCCCCAACAACCAACCCTCAACCCCTTCTCTCTCCTTGTACACCCCCCTTATATACACAAGCTCCACCCCTATAAGACCCACCTCCTGCCTTGCCATAGGCCAGGAAACTCCAGCCTTAGCCAAGACAGGCAGGTGACGTCATGGCACACGTCACAGATACAAGGATATCTGCAAGTGGGATCTGAAGGCCTTGGGAATGGATCTCAACAGATGGGAAACCCTGACATCTGAGCATTCAGCCTGGAGGCAAGCGGTGCATCATGGCATCTCCCAATTTGAACAGACCCTTGTCCAGCAGGCCGAGGGAAAGAGGCAGTCACGAAAGCAGCAAAATCAGGGAGCTGGATAGAGGACAAATTGTATTTGTCTTCAGTGTGGAAGGGATGTTCACTCTCGAATTGGCCTTCTCAGCCACACTAGATGCTGTTCCAAGTCCTCCATACAAAGCACATTACCATAGTCTCTCGAGACTGAAGGATGCCTAATCATTAATTACTCTAAGAACATGATAAATCCCACTCTGAACAGGACAATTAAGGAGGTCATTATAACTAAGAACACACTAATTATAATTCATAGAACAAATGCAAACATACAAACTGCTCTATTTATAATCATTATATTAGTAGTTTTCTGTCAAAAAACAAATCAATTAGCAACTGAAGAATTTTAAATGGACTCTTCCAAGTTTCAAGTATTTTCTTCTTGCTTCTGATTTAAGGCTCAACTACCATTTATAATCCCATATATGTCTGCTGACTTTTGTTAATCCAACCATCTGAACTTTTGCCAAGAAGCAAATCTTTTCCTAATGTAGTATTTTAGACATTCTTATCACTACAGTGATTCCAGAGAGTGGCTAAATGATAGTGACTACTAGAGTTTAATACTGATTTTTTTTAAAGTCCAAATATTCCTTATTTTACAAAAGAAAGAGAAATTATGAGCAAGAGATTCATGCATCTGCTTCCTGTTTACAGACTTCCACCCTTTCTAAATCTATTAGTCAGAAGTATGACAACTTTTTTAAATTAAAAAAGAATAAAGAGCAAGTGATATTTCATATTTATTCTATTGTCATTTATTCTCTTAATTTAGAATATTTGATGCAACATGTTGAAAGCTCCACAATGAAAGCTTTTCCTAATTACAGTATTTCCTTAAATATTACCGGTCCTGCTGTTTCTTTCATTCTTTCAATAACTACTTTCAGCTTGACAAGCACTGAATAACAACAAGTTCTGCAGCATCTTCATTCTCAGACTTCTGATAGCTAAAACCAAATTTTCCCAATAAATTGGGGCTGTTTATCTCTTCCTTCTACCCTAAAAGCCTTATCTTTATAGCCTGCCCAGCTCTGCTTGTGCCCATGGAAGCAACTGATCTGAGTAAATAACCCACCTCTACATAGGAAAGGTAAGGCATATAAGTAGAGCCCTACTGGATCTTATTAAATATCCATCTAGTCCAGCATTCTACTTTCTGCAGTACTTTACCAAATGCCTTTGGGAAGATTACAAGCAGGACTTGAGGTCCAAAGCCTTCTTCCATTTTTGCTTCTAGCAACCAGTATGCAGATACAGAAGAAGGAATATCCAGAGTATTGACAACATGAAATAGAAGACGTCAGCATATACAGAAGTCAGATAATTTGCCAGCATCTCTCTGTTATACAAGTCCCTCTCCCCTTATGCAATACCAATTCATTTCAACAGGGCAAACACAAGGATCTTCTTGGTCTTAATTTCTTAGGAAACACCAACAGTTCCCAAGTGTTTGCAAGATGTTGACTCTCATGACAGTTAGAAAATCTACTAGTGAAATTATCAAAGACTAGAACAGAGTGAAACAATTGTGTAGTTGCTATTCAAAGCCAGATCCAGTTTTAAAACAACGTGGATATTTGCATTATACTCAACAAAACACAACCTTTGATTCTCCATGAAAATATGAAGACCATTCCATAACTGATTTTCTAATATTAACATCTGCAACAGTTTCTTCCATACAGAATAAACTAATTACATTCCATCAGGTATAAAGTTTCTCCAGTAATTTATTATGTGATAAACTATGTGGCTAGTTACCTGGTTTCAAAAATGAGCTACTTTTTAAAGGACACGGTACATACAGAAGGAAGGCTCACACTCAGAGGTCAAGGTTCAGTATGTGAATTAGGCGAGAAATTGCATCTGGAATGCAAAAAGTTTATAAAAACAGCATATAACACATCTCGGAAGCAAGTAGCTAAAGATTTTCGGAGACTTTTATTACACTTCTACCCCATTAAAATTCAATAAAATATGTTTGCAACCAAGGTGATAGAGTTTCTTAGAGCAAATACTTTAATTATTTTGCCATAAATACATGGGCCGTCTCCCCTATTGACATAATCTTTGCTTCGAAAAGTCTCCCCTTTAATTTGCTGGACTTAAGAAACAACCAGAAGCAAGAAACAGATTTGCCACTGCCTTTCAACACTCATTAGAAACTAATTAGGAGAGGCAAAAAGGCCAAGCAAAGACAGGCATGTAGTTGTTTGGTTGAAAGCATCAAAAAGAGCAAAGCTACACAATTATTTTAAAACATAAAATAAAATGCTTTAGAACTGAAAATACCGCCTATGAGTCTGATTGATGGATTAATCTCTCACCTGCATTCAGGGCAGGTGAGAGATTAATCAAGGGTTAAGCGCATGATAAGAGCGATGTTCAAACCTTGGTTTGTCTCTCTGGAACTTCATTTTGCTTAGTGTTTTGTAATTTTCCAAGATACTCCCAGGACTACAAAGGTACCAATAGATTATGAAAGAAAGAATAACATTGCACAGACATATTCACACTTTTGAAACTGTCATTCTGCAACTGATGCAGGAAACAATCTTGTAGTGATCTGTGAGCGCTGGGAGGGTTGTTTTCTACTTTCACAGAACTCATTTTCAACATGTGAGTTTGAAGGCTGCAACTAGTGCTGAATGTAACTGGATTCGCCAAAGGAACACATACAACTTCTATGCTTAAAAACTGTTGATTGCCAATTAAATACGAAGAGAGATTCAGAGTGTTGCTTTGGGCTAGCACAGCCCTTTACAGTGGACCCTTGACTTACAGATGGCTTGACTTACAGACTTTTTGAGTTACAGACTTCTCTGGCCGCAAAATTTAGGTTTGACTTGCAGACTGAGATTTGACTTACAGACCAGAAAAAAACCAAAATGGAACAAAAACGGCCTGTTACGGGATTAATCGGTTTTCAGTGCACTGTAGGTCAATGGAGACTTGACTTACAGACTTTTTGACTTGAGAACTGCCTTCCAATACGGATTAAGTTCTCAAGTCAAGACCCCACTGTATAGCTATGGACAATGACAACGAGAAAACTACCTTCTCCAGTCCAGCACTGTAGTCATGCTTGTAAGGAGAGTCTGTTTTTTGTTCCATGACCAAGTGAAGCTCATTTGATTGTGGTCTAAAGAAGGGCCTTCTGCGTTGTTGTGTGAACCATGTAGAATGGTCTCTTACTGAAATTAGATGGGCTTCCAAGTCCTGAATGTTTCTACTTTCAAGTGAAAACCCAGGCATTTTCTTAATTATTTTCCCAATTTTATCACGGCGATAAGCCCACCAGAGATTTGGAGGCTACACATGCACATCACTGGACATTTTAGGGCTACACGTGCTCCTACTACTGCACTCATCCCAAAATATCTTTACGAAAAATTATTTTACAGTATAGTGGAAAAAAACCTCAAGCGCTCTAGTGGCTAGGGTTTTTTAATTTTAAAAATTAATGTAATTTTTTAAAAAAATGGGAATGAAAGCCCACAGGTCTGAACATCCCCTCAAAACATGGCAAAAATCTCCCACTCCCCTTAGAGATTTTTGAGCCTATTAGTATTTAATCTGGGCAGTAGGGATGCTGGAAGGGACTGGCCTGGACGGACATGAATTTGTACACCCAGGGCCACATAATACCCATGCACTTCATGTTGCCTACCATGTGTTATGAATTACCATAGTTCATTTTACTATTTTATTTTTTCAGCTACTGGTTTTAGTATACTGTATTTGTTATTGTGACCTGCTTTAACAGTTTCAAGAGAAATTCAGTATAGGATGTATATTAAATGAATGAAAAAACATGAAAAATAAAGATGAGCATCTCATGTCCCAGCAAGTAGTTTATCATGTAACATTTGTTAGGTAACACTTTCTGTGGCATGAAAAGGGATTCTGGTCCTTGTCCAGTTTGTTTTTGGCTCATGGCTCTAGGTTGTTAAGATACGAGAGTTGCCAGAGTTCCCAGTTCAGATTTCACACTAAACAATCTGGATCTTTGGCTTGCTTAGCACTCCAGCTATCAGAGGATCCAAGTGAAAGAGTTTAAGCAGCATGCACGTATGCTTACCCGTTCACTGCAAGCCAGAATTTTAAAACATGGTGGATTACTTATCCTGTTTCAACATGCTCAGGCATGGCCTTCATTTTAAGTCTCAGTGGTAATAACATATAATATAAAGCTCATCCATTACAAGATAACACAACAGAAAACAGAAAAGCTGTGTACACCAATATACATGACCTACACCTGGTAGAGTCTCTGAACAGAATTTTACAAGAGAATTCCAGACATAAATCTAGGAAATTAAACCCATGTGTGAAGGAATACTATCTTTCCCAAATGAGAGCTCTTTTTTTAAAAAAAGATAGGACCAACCAAGCAGAACTTGATGAACTTGATGAACTGTCATCAGGAACAACTGGAGGCTATGATAGTTATGCCTATCTTGCCGTCTGTAGACTGGAATTTTATCAGACTCTTGATAGATGTTCAGGTAATGTTAAAAAAAAAAACACAGCAGAACACAGAATAAAAATTCTAGAAGAGCAGACTTTAAGATACTCTTACCACTGACATGTTAAAAAAATGACACTACGTGTTTTTTTTCCTCAAGACCAACTTATATTTAGCATTAATATTGTGCTGCTGAGTGTTTCGAAGCACTTCACACACATTATCGTGTAACAATCCTTGCAAGAATAGTAGGTCAGGATTGTTGCCGATTTTTTGTTAAAGAAGAAGAGATATGGTTTGCCAGCCAACACTGAATGCACTCCATTGTCTGTCCACCAGCTGTATGCATGTATGAAGCAAGGATTGCACCATCATACAGCAAAACATCAGGGCAGATAAAAATCAACAATTTTTAAATCAGTTTGATTTTTAACAATCAAACTGATTTAAAATTATGATTTAAATTTAAAAACTTCATTTAAAAAAACCTTGATTTTTTTCAATTTAAACTATTTTTTTAAAAAAATGATTTTAGTTATTTAAACATGCTTTAAATCAAATCCACCCTGGCAAAGCACAGCAGCAAAGTTTTACTTCAAAGAACAGCAAAAACTCAAAAAACGATGGATACCCAAAGGTAAGAAATGGCAGTGGTTCAAGCCAGTTGCTTAGAAACAACAGAAGATGTTGGGAAACAGAATGCTGGACCAGGTGCAGCATGGCTGTTCTTATGTTTTAATCTCCAATATGAAATAATAATAATAAAAAACCCCATTAAGACAGGAATGGGCAATCTCGTTTTCTGCTAACGACAGCATTTCCTCTGGGATAGTCTTACTGCAACCAGATATGGCTGAAGCCAGAGAGAGATAGCACCAGAGCCAAAGGTAGCAGGCTCATCCCCACCTCTGCCTTAATATGTATGAAGAGTCCAAGTGAATTAGATCAAACTTACAGATTTTTTTCTAGCTCTTTGTTTGAGGTGGGAAAGCAGGACGACCTTCAGGAAGGGAAGGACAAAGCACCATAAAAGGGGAAGAAGCTACCACTGAGAGGAAGGAAAGTTAAGAAGAAGACGATGAGAAGGAGAACAACTGGGCTGACACTCCAGAGGAGCAGGAGGGACCCTGGCACCCAGAGGTCCACACCTATTATGGGTATACAAGCTTCAGCCTGACATTGAACCTATGGTCAGGCCGACTGGGCCCGCTCTGGCACCACCTAGCCCAACCCTGCCTGACCCCGATTCCAGCCCAACTAAGCAGCTGGAAGAGAGCATGCCAATTCAAGAGGCTGCAGCAGCTCGGACCTCAACACTAAAGAAGAGTGTGAGAGGGAACAAAGACTCTAAGGAACTGGGGCTAAACAGGACCACACAGAGGATCCAGACTGAGGTAACAAGGGGTGCAATTTGAGGAAGTTGAGAGTCTGGAAGGGAAAAAGACAGTGAAGTCTACAGGTCTGCTATATATGTTATAAAGTTCTGAGTTTACTGCACAGATTGTTCCCCTGCGTGGTGATGACCAAACCCCCAGGGTGATGTCCCCTTGCTGATGTAGGCCCTGGGGACACACATAGCATTAATCTACCTCTTAACCAAATATTTTCTGCCAGAAATAGGAAAAAAAAGTTTGGGAGTAGGCTAATCTGGGAGGGGAGAAAATAGAGGTTAAGCATCTTCCATTCCTGGACTCAAAATGGCAATTATCAGTTATATCCCAATAAAAATATGATGTATTAAACATGTCCGCCATGCAATCCAGTTCAGCCTTCAGTCCACTAAATAAAAAGGGAACTGTTCTTAGAAAGCAGACATGGATCAAGAAACTGATATGTTAATAAAATCTTACACTTGCCACACTTTAGATGTAAGGAGTTCCCCAAATATTTGTATTTGAAGACAGAGCTCCAAACCTGGCCTCTGCACCGAATTTTGGAGGCAGGAAGTCTACGGAAAGTAACTTGGAAAGCTCAGCAAGGCACAAGCAATGGAAAATCCTCAGTTTTTCCATTGCCTTTGATCGAGTCCCAGGAGGCAATTCAGAAATTTGTGCAGTTTGACCTATGAGTAAGTTTTTAACACTGAAATCTGTTTCAGGAGTGACAAATTTGGCCCCGGTGTCAAAGATCACAAGGCATTCTAAGCCAAAAAATTGTGAGCAGCCTGTAATGACACTCAAAGGCCACAGCCTATCTCTGGTGGAGGTTCCTACTCTACTTAACACAGCAGAAATGTAAGCCTAATATTTATTCCTCAGCTTTCTGCAAAATGTCAAAGATCAATAAATGGCTTCAGCATGAAGTTCACTACAGCTGTTTCGTGATGTCATCTGCAAGATGCTCTAACACCTCAAAATAAACGTAAGTGATCAAACCAATCCCTACAGAAAACCAGTTTAGAAACCTACCATCTAAATATTATGACTGAGAAATAAAGAAAACTATTAGCTGACCCATCAGAACATATTAAAAATGTAGAAATGGTTATCCCACATGTTTTGAGCATGAAAGATGCATAGAGATTTCTGAAAGTTTATGTTCAAAATAATTAGATTCCATTTCCTTAACTGCCAAAATTCACAGTTTTTTCTACATGTGGCTGAGAGAACTCTATGGTTCATTTCCCTTAGAAACAATGACATAGGGTATAAGAGATGAATTTTCAAACGAGAGGTTTGCTTATGGAAATACATGAGCCTCTTTTTTTCCAGTCTGCACCTGTGGCTATGCGTGGCTGTCCATTTTAACTAGCATGTAATGACGGCTGCCCATATGCCTACAATCAGGATTAAACGTTTGCAAGCCTAGCACAGCAAATACTGTCTTCAAGTCTGCGCTCACACAATGCCTCAGTACCTACCTCAACCTCCCCTGGTAGCTTGGCTTATTAAGGAGATGGTATTAACTTTTGGCTTACAGCCCATGTTCATATGGATACCATTGAAAGATTGAAGAGACATACATATTGAATAACTGCATCTCAAAAGTGAAAAATGCCACAGAAAAACAATATCATTGAAGCTATGAGGCCCTCTGATTGCCCTTTGTCAACAGCTTGAATTACAATACCACATTCATTTTGTATGTGGATCCCACTAATAATTTTAGACTTGAATCCAGAACAGATGGAAGCCGAAGTAAATCCACTATCTAAGACCAATGCATAAGAGCAGCCTTGATAGTTCAAGCCAAAAGTCCATGTATTCCTGCATTCTTTTTCAAACAGTAGGCAGTTGCAGTTTTTGTTCTTAATGATATTCAAAGAGATAGCTATGTTAATCTGCTTCAGCATGTATAACAACAAAAAAGGGGAGTATTGTGGCATCTTAAAGAAAACAACAATGTAAAAAAAAATAAACCCAGTGTGACTCTGATTTCTGTACTCCGCATATCAGAACAAGTAGATTACAATTCATAAAAGCTCATATCGAAATAACTGTATTAGTCTTAACAGTGTCACAAGACTTTGGGTGTTTCTGTTTTGTTTTTTTCATTTTGGTTTCATTATAAAAAAAATTTTTATTTATTTTTATTTATTTTTGGACTTATATACCGCCCCATAGTGCTACAAGCACTCTCCGGGCGGTTTACAATTTTTAATTATACAGGCTACACATTGCACACACCCCCCAGCAAGCTGGGTACTCATTTTACCGACCTCGGAAGGATGGAAGGCTGAGTCAACCTTGAGCCGGCTACCTGGGATTTGAACCCCAGGTTGTGAGCACAGTTTAAGCTGCAGTACAGCGTTTTAACCACTGGGCTGTCAAAGTCAATTCTGACTTGTGGCAACCCTCTTCAGGGGTTTCTAGGTAGAGTGTACTCAAAGCAGATCACCACTCCCTTCTTCTTGGGGTGCTCTGAGACTGTGCAGCTTGCCCAAGCCCACACAGGCTGGCTCTTCTTGGATGTACAGTGGGAATTGAACTCCCAACCTCCGGCTCCACATTCAGATACCTACTTAAATCTTCTTGGCCATTGCTTCTTAGCTGAGGAATGAAATGCATCCAACATTTCAACTGGACCCTTCACTGGAGATTTTAAAGAAATCTTTAAAAACCTTGTTATTTAGGCAGGCATTTCAAAATATTACACCTGTGGAGCCCACTGTATTAAAAACAAAACAAATAAATAAAATCATCCATGTACAAGAGGCAGGAATCAGCTAGTTAAAGCAATATCGGGGCTGGAATATACATTTAAGACTGTATGTGCAGAGGCCATGGAATGGTGAGTGACCATTGATTGGGGATGGAAGACGAGACAGAGGGAGATTGCAATTTTCATGGCATGGAGTGTCATGAAAATACACATCTGACTGGAAGAGTGAATTAGAACAGTGGTTCTTAACCTTTGTTACTCAGGTGTTTTTGAACTGCAACTCCCAGAAACCCCAGCCAGCACAGCTGATAGTGAAGGCTTCTGGGAGTTGCAGTCCAAAACTCCTGAGTAACCCAAGGTTAAGAACCAGTGAATTAGAACACTTCATGTTAGGACACTGTGTTGAAGACTGCACTTGTCCTTTGTAAGCATCAATCTCAGATTGCAGCCTTCGCCATATGTTGCTGTAGCACATAATTACTGTGCACTATATGCTCTTGAGAGTCCCCTGGACTGCAAGAACAAACCTATCTATTCTAAAGGAAATCAATCCTGAGTGTTCACTGGAAGGACAGATTCTGAAGCTGAGGCTCCAGTACTTTGGCCATCTCATGAGAAGAGAAGACTCCCTGGAAAAGACCCTTATGTTGGGAAAGTGTGAAAGCAAGAGGAGAAGGGGACGACAGAGGATGAGATGGTTGGACAGTGTCATTGAAGTGACCAACATGAATTTGACCCAACTCCGGGAGGCAGTGGAAGACAGGAGGGCCTGGCGTGCTCTGGTCCATGGGGTCACAAAGAGTCGGACACGACTAAAAGAATGAATATGCAGAAGTATTTCCTTTAGTACTCTACCCCTTCTGACTCTTACCCCTCTACAGAATCAGATTAGTCTTTGTTGGAAAACACAGATCCTGGACTGTGTTTCCTGGCAAAGAATGCTGACTAGCACACCACCTGTAGCATGCAGTATGTCTTTTAAGAGAGGGGCTTAAGTCACAAGTCATTCTCCTTTGGAAGTGGGTACAGTTTCCTCAGCAATCCAGCTGTTTGGAAGCAGTTGGTAACTCCAGGATGCTTTGTTGCTGCTGACTGTTTGCATTCTTTCTATGGTAACTTTAAAAAAAAAGGTCTGCCATAAAGTGTTCAGAGAAGACAAACTTTCTTTTCCCAGCACTGATGCTTATGTGTTCCTAGGCTTTATAAAGCAGGGAAATTCCCAAGGGAAAGAGTGAAGGGAAAATTATGGTTGAGGCAGACCTCTCCAAAGCAAGGAAATTCAAACCAGAGATCAGCCCTCCCTTTCCCCATATGTTGGCAAAAGAAAAAAAAAGGCAAAACGTTGTAGCGCTGAGGAAGTGGATTTTGATCCATGAAAGCTCACACTACAATAAAATAGTATTTAAAAAGCAGCAACATTTTGCTTCATTTTTCTTTTCTTTTGCCAACATGCTGAGGCAGACTAACACAATTATTTCTCTGGAAATTGCCTCAAAACATAGACACATTGACACATCCTTCTCGTACATTAACTCCCACCTCAAATAGATATTACAGCATAATCCCTCTAGCCATCCCACTCCCAATATGGGAAATTGCTAGTGGTGCTAAAGGGCTGGTATGAAACGCAAGTAGATGTCAGCATCTGCAAACAGCATTTTTGCAGTTCTATGCAGTTCTATAATTGTTGCTAGTCCCATCCAATTTTATTTATGTATACAAAGAAAGAAAGAAAGAAAGAAAGAAAGTAAATTTTGTGTTTAGTAAGCTTATAACTGCCAGGGACGTGGTGGCGCTGCGGGTTAAAATAAAAACTGCATGTGGCAACCATAGGCATATGAAGAGACACACAAGAGAAAGCCCCTTCTAATATTATTCCCATTGAGACAGATACAAACATCATCTAAACACAATCAAGGGACATGGTGGTGCTGCAGGTTAAACCGCAGAAACCTCTGTGCTGCAGGCTCAGAAGACCAGCAGTCGTAAAATCGAATCCACGTGACAGAGTGAGCTCCCGTCGCTTGTCCCAGCTCCTGCCAACCTAGCAGTTCGAAAGCATGTAAAAATGTGAGTAGATAAATAGGTACCACCACGGTGGGAAGGTCACAGCGTTCCGTGTCTAGTCACACTGGCCACATGGCCACGGAAACTGTCTACAGAGAAACACTGGCTCTACGGCTTGGAGACAAGGATGAGCACCGCGCCCTAGAATCGGACACGACTGGACTAAATGTCAAGGGGAACCTTTACCTTTAAGCTTATAACTTGGTAAACAATTTCCCTCTTCTTAGGGCATTGAAAGAGTGAAACCCACCTCCTCTATTAACTTCAGATGAAAATTATAGTACAAGAAGGGTGCATCAATATCTCCATGTCTTGAGTGTGTATGTGGCTTGGGGGAAGTGATCTGTGGTTTGAATGTGTTTCTAAAATTATCTCAGAATTTCCTCATTGGCAAACTACACTGTTTCTTACATAAAAACCAGTATAGTGGGTCCAAAATATAGACTGTAAGACAATATGCTATACTGACTTAGCCTTACAAGAACCTGATGGATGTAGTTAAAACAATGTATTTAAATAATTAGTAGCAGAAGTATTAGGTCAGGCTACCCCATTCTAGGAAACCATATGAAACATTTAGATAACTCTCTGTGTCTTTACTCTCTTTTCAGAAATGATTGTATTCAAGTGCTTTTAAAAGCATTTGTTTCTGATAACTTCAGTTATTTTGTAGAAAAGTAGGAAGGAGAACACAATCTTATAGCAGCCACAGTACTGAAACCTCATTTTGAGAGGACAAAATGGCTGTGATATTTCTTTCCTATGGAAAATATACTGAAATCATTACAGGACAAAAATGTAGTCCATCTAGTTAGTGGTGTTCACCCTGTGCTAGATAGGGTTGAACTACCCCCCATGTTCACAGTCTGAGTGCTCACTGGTCTATCTGGGTGACTACAAGTGCAAGTTGCTGTCATGACAAAAAGTACCTTAGGATGATGTAAGCTGTGATCCTGCTTTAGAAAGAGTGTTGCTCCAGTGATCCATGTCCTAGTAATCTTAAAATTAGACTAGACTACCATATGAAGTATATTTGATTCAACCCCTGTCAGCTGAGAAGCTCTCTGAGACACCCGAGAAAGGACTACAGTGGTGCCTCGACTTACGAACGTACCGCGTTACGAACATTTCGAGTTACGACCAGCTCCAGCCACAAAATTTTGCTTTGACTTGCGGCCAGAGCTTCCAGTTATGATCAAAAAAGGCAGGGGGAAAAGGTGGGGAATTCAAACTTTGGTGGCAAGGAGATTGCTTCTTTGTAGCTCTTTTGCCACAGCGGTTAGGAAGTGTGCGATCGGAGGAGGCTTCGGATTGCATGGTAAGGTAAGGTGCTGCTTTCTGCTTTTTAAAAAACTGTTTTGGGTGGGTTTTGCAATGTGGTTTTGGGCTGGGGGATTATGTTTCTGTGCTGTGATGGGTCTTACAGTTTATGTTTGTTTTCTAGGGGATGTTTTCCCATTTCCAATGGGTCTTGCACGGTTTACTTGCTTTTTCCTTTGCTTTCTTTGCATTTCTGATGGGCTTTGCACGGTTTGTTTGCTTTCTACTTTGCTTTTTTTGCATTTCCAATGGGTTTTGCATGGTTTGTTTGCTTTCTGCTTTGCTTTTTTGTGTGTGTGTGTATTTCTGATGGATCTTGCATGGTTTGTTTGCTTTTCTTCCACCCCGTTTGGCCAGAATAGGTTAATCCTGTTTCCAATGGGTCTTGCAGTGATTTTTAGTTTTTGTTTGTTTTGTGATTTTTTTTCTTCATCCGGAATGGATTAATTTCATTTCAATGCATTCCTATTGGAAATGGTGCTTCGACTTACGCCCATTTCAAGTTACGACCATCTTCCAGAACCAATTAAGTGTGTAAGTCAAAGCACCACTGTACTGCTAAAAGCAAAATTAAAATTAAAACATGGTGGCACCTTAAAGACTAACTTATATATATTGTGTCTGATGAAGTGGACTTGTCTATGAAAACTCACATTAAAATATATGTTAGTCTTTAAGGTGCTACCATGTTTTTGTCCTTTTGTCCTTTATTTTGTTTTTGCTTACACAGACTAACATGGCTACCCCTTCTACAACTGAGAAAGGACAAATCATGTAACTTATATCATACAGTGGTACCTCGACTTATTTATTTATTTATTTATTTATTTATTTATTTATTTATTTATTTATTTATTTATTTAAATATTAATTAATTAATTAATATGCCGCCCACTCTACCCAGAGGTCTCTGGGTGGCTTACAATTAAAATTCAATACAATAAAAGATAAAATGATTAAAATACAATTAAAATACAATTAAAATACAATTAAAATTGCCATCATTAGGACCCACAGTTGATGCTATTTCAATTAAAAGCCTTTTGGAACAGGAAGGTTTTGACCTGGCGCCAAAACGTCATCAATGTCGGCACCAGACGAATTTCAGTCGGGAGGGCGTTCCATAGTCTGGGGGCAGCTGCCGAGAAGGCCCTTTGTGTAGAAGCCATCCCTCTTATCTCCTTGAGGGATGGCTCTTTCAAAAGGGCCCCCTGGCTAGATCTTAACTGCCGGGTAGGCTCATATGGAAGGAGGGAGGAGGACTTAAGAACTTAATCTGTATTGAGACATCATTCTTAAGTCGAAACGTTCTTAAATCGAAACGTTCTTAAGTCGAAGCACCATTTCCCATAGGAATGCATTGAAAACCATTTAATCCATATCTGCTGTTTTCATTATTAAGTTGAGGCGCTGTTCTTAAGTTGAAGCCAGTTAATCTGTATCTACCACTAGGGGGTGAATTTTTAATTTTTTCTTCTTTAGACCTAAGGTGAACTTATGTTAAAAAGGGGGCAGGAAAGGGTTTTTTTAGTTCTTAAGTCGAGGCTCTGTTCTCAAGTCGAAGCAACTTTTTGCAACCGGAGCCATTCTTAACTCGAATCGTTCTTATGTAGAGATGTTCTCAAGTCAAGGTACCACTGCATTGGGAGAACTATGAAGCTAAGATACCTCTGAACATTCTGGGTGAAGGCAGTATATCAGGGGTCTCAAACACGCAGCCTGCTGGATGATAGTTTGTGGTCCCCGCCTTGCCTGCCCCCCGAAGTGCCCACGAGTTCTCTGCTGTCAAGAGTCAAAACAAGCATCGCCTCGCTCGCTGGCTGTCTCCCAAGACAGCGCCTCTTGCACCCTCCATCCGGAACTGCAGCCTGCCAGCCAGCCCAGGGTGCAGGAGGCACTGTCTTGGGGGAGAGCTGGCGAGCGAGGCACACTGCTGGCCCTTTTCCCCAAGCGCCTGAGCCGCCACCGAGCGATGCCTGAGAGCAGAGCTTGCTCCCAGCCTGTCCTTGAAGAGTGTCTCCAAGCCGCCAACAGCAGCAGCCACCGCCTCTTCCAGGGAAGCGGCTCTCTGTCTCTCTTTCTCTCTTGACACCCCCAGCACTAGCCCCGCCAGTGGCCTCCTCAGTGCCCGGTGGTGCTTCCTCCTCCTCCTCATCCTGCTTCAGCTGCCTCGGCTCTGGAGGCTGCCTGGGCTCGCCTTGCAAAGTCTGCTCCTCTGTCGTGGTGGGGGTAGCTGCTGCTGCTGAATGCACCTTTTTTTTGAGGGGGCCCTCAAAGGAAGGTTGCCGGACCTCTGTGTATGTCTGTGTGTGCATGTGTGCACACGTGTGTGTGTGCGTGCGTGTATGTGCATGCATGCACCTGTGAGGGCCCCACCCTATTCTGTTTAATTTCACGGCTACCGAAGGGGGCTTTTCTCCATTGGCAAGGCGATTCTGTGAGGGTTTTTTTTAAAAAAAAATATGTTGTGCCCTCCTCTCCCCCACTAGGCGGTCGCCGGCACTCCCTCTCTTCTCTTCTTCATCCTGCTGCTGCTGGTGGTGGTGGTAGTGAAGAAGGAGCCAGGGGGATCGTGGCTGGCAACGAGGGCTCGCATGCCCCTCCTCCTCCTCCTCCTCGGAGCCCCAGCCAGGCCAAGGAAACTCCTGGGTGGCTTCCTCGGGCTCTTGCTCTGCTTGGCAGAAAATCTGATGCAGCCCAGCCTCACCTAGACTCTGCCTCCAGCGGCCCCCAGGTAAATTGAGTTTGAGACCCCTGCAGTATATAATAAGCAAGGTAGCACAATGCCAGACCTTAGAGACTGGAGAAGCACTGCAAAGCCAGATCCTTAAAAAGATATAATCTGAATGAATATCCAGAGAGGTAGCCTTGGCAGTTTGTTTCAGCATGTGTAATAAAAGTAAAACATACAACTACAAACAAAATATACTGTGGTACCTAATAGACTGACATATTTACTGTAGTGTGAAATTTAATGGATTACATAAGCTACAACCTTCACACTGAAATAAATCTGTTAAACCTTTAAAATGCCACAACAATTTGGCTTTTGTTTTATTGTTGTAATACACAGTTTAATTCCAAGTTCAGCTTGTTTCAAATACTATTGCCACTCTGCTAGGTCTTGTAGGAATCTCTTGTTTTTCCCTTTAAGCATGTTTGCCTATTTCTTTGTTCTGAACCTTTGAAAAATTCCCTTTTGCATCACAAAAGAGAATGGGAAGCTGCCTCACTGGCAGTAATATTCTCACTTTAAGTCACGGCAACTCATTTTTATTTAGCTACCTAAAATCATTTTAAAGCTTTAAGTAGTACCTGTGAAAGTTATATACAAAAAGAAATAAATCAGAGTAACAAGCGGGGGAGGGCGTAGAGAAATCCCTAAATTGCTTCCTGTGGCTTAGGTCTGAAAAATCCGTTCCAGAAGGTACGGGTCCAAATTCCATAGGGTTTCTTGGTATCTTGTTTATGAGCATCGGAAATAAATGTTCATCTGTAGACCGCACACATGAAACAGATGGAATTTAATTACATTTCCATCAATTGTAACTGAGAGTTCACATTGAAGATGCAACCAGATGCCACAGAGACCAAACCCTTTCCAGGAGCACAAAATGACTGTCGGAAGTGGCTGATTCAAGCAAACTAACCAACTCCATCAAAAAAAGTAGGGATTATCCTCACTTTTTGATTTCACGCACCAACCCATTTGCCAAAATATTTTTTATTAACCAAATGAAAAATTTCTGTTACATTTTATTTATTCTTGCTAATAAAATATCTTAAAACTGATTTAGCAAAACAGATTTCACATACGTTTAGCTATCCTTAAACAAGAACTGTTTTGTTTATAGATAAAACAGTGCCGCGGTCAACTATTTATTATTTAATCAGATAAAATAATGATAATTATATGCCATTAAGTCAATTTTGACTTACGGTGTCCCTTTACAGGATTTTCTAGGTAGAGAGTATTCAGATGTGGTTTACCACTCCCTACTTTTGGGGACATCCTGAGATGGTGCAGCTTGCCCTTAGGCCATACAGAGGCTGGGTCTTCTTGGATGGACATTGCCAACCTCTGCTTCTGCAGCCAGATACCTAACTCACTGGTTCTTAACCTTGGGTTACTCAGGTGTTTTTGGACTGCAACGCCCAGAAGCCTTCACCACCAACTGTGCTGGTTGGGGTTTCTGGGAGTTGTAGTTCAAAAACATCTGAGTAACAAAGGTTAAGAACCACTGACCTAACTCACAGAGTTATCCAGACAGCAATTTAATTAGATATTATATATATCTAAATTCAGTAAGAAATATGTTATGCGATTTTCTCCAAAGTATTCCATGTGCATGAAGTCATCACATACTTATTACAGAGGTAACTGCGTGTTATTAAACGAGATATGATGAAGGTGATGGCTACAGTCAGGCCCAACTACAAAACAAAACTGCTGTTGGGAGTGGCAGCTGTCAAAGTCAATCACCAGTTCAGTCCTAATACGAAAACCCAATTGTAAACCTAATTGCACCTTGACAAGAATGAAATCAGCAGCGTTTTCCTTGACAAAATCAAAGGCTGCAGTGGAAAGGTGTTTACTTGCGTTGAAATACTGTTGACAACAATTGAAGAAATCCGTTGTTATGACCTACTAAAATTCTGTTACTGCAGTTCGCTAAAATTTAAATGTTTTCTGAACTGGAACCCAACAACTCAGCTCTTCTGAAATTAAGATCTGCCTTTATTTTCAATAAAGAAAAAATGCAATCATTATAACATGATTTAAGGAGAAAAGGGCATGACCTTATCTGACTTTGTTGTCAAAAGTATACTGAAAAATACATTAGACAGAGTAACCAGCTCAGGATCAGCCACTGATCCCTGCATAGCATAGGCATCCTTGAGTCTCGAGAGACTATGGTAACATGCTCTGAATCGAGGAGTGTCCTCTCCAGAGCATGAAGCCCGGATAAGGTAATATGGAGGATAGGCTGTTACCCAAGCAGCAGATCCCCCCTCTCCACATTGCTGAAATGGTCCAATGGAAAGGCAAGAGCCAATACAACTGGTTCCAGCAATGTCGCAGGAGTTGGCAGAACGACACATGCTGCCTTCGGGACTCCAGCTCCGGATTTTGCCTCGAGGTTAACTCCTGAAGCCTTTTCCATGAGTGGATATAGCCACAAGGCAGTGGAGGTTTGAAATTGGAGTTTTCCCTGCAGTTGAGTAAGGATTTGAACTTGGTCTCCTTAGTCCACATCTAATGTTTTATCTTCTACTGCACCATACTGGCTCACTTACCAAAACTTAAAAGGCTGTTATCCTAGTGAATTTCTGCCAAGCAGAAGGTCCCATCAGAGTAATTAAACTGCACTGCACTTCTCGCACAAGTGTTGCTTCTGCACAAGCAGAGAGCAGGTTTTCTTCAATGAAATCACTGTGTGATGGTTTAATTTGTGCAAATGACACAGTCCCATGGACTACACTGGCGGGACTTTCTGTCCAGCACAATGTTAACATCAAGAAGATACTGGCCGGGGGGGATCTAAATAATTTTGTTCAGCTTTGAAAAACTACTGAAGTGTCAATGCTTGCTCAGTATTTTTCCATGCAAAAATGTAAGATAACATGTATCTGCCACTCAGATAAAACAACAGGTTATCTCAAAGAAAGGTGAAAGCCCTCTGTGTTTCTCCTGTTTTTGCAAGACTTGCTGAAGCAGTGGTGATAACCCTGGCTCTACTTCAATTCTGGAAAAGACCAGTTTTCATGGGCAAAATTTTGTTTTCATTTTTTTCAGAAATAAATTCCCAAATGTGAAAGTTTAAGGTGGTTGATTGATAAATAAACCCTAACTCATCATAATAGTCCACTGATACTTTTTTGGAGGTTACATAAAGATGGATTGACATATATTTTATATATATTTTACATATTAGTGCACAAGAATCTCAGATTAATATTCTCTCTTTCAAATTTTTCACCTGCAAAGTTTAAAAATAATGGACAAAATCCTGTAACGTAAGTTACACCTGCAGAAGGGTGTTGGCATCATCAGCAAAGGGAGGCTTTTTGGTAATTAAATACTTCCTCTTTCCATCCCACACCTCCCACAGCTTCCATGAAATGAATTACTCAAGAGTCAGTTAATGTGCAGGAAAGGAGGAGGATATACAGTATTTGATTAGTTCAAATATCCCTTTTACTGGTGATGTAATCACTCATCTGCAGGTGCAAAATATGTGATAGGATCTTTGCCAATATGTAATTCATGTTAAACTATATAAACCTAGAATGTTTACCACTCTACCTTAAAAGGAATATACACCCTAATTCATCATAATATTCCACTGATACATCTTTGGAAGACATATAAAGATAAACCGACAACTCTGAAGACTGCTGAGAGTTGCCCACAATGGAGTTCTCTATAAAGGAGCTAAAGACTGTAGCCTTTTTTTAGCACTCCACATACGTTGTTACAGGAAACCTGAGGCACCACTGACCGTACTCTTCTAATTAATTGAATGCTGTACAGTTCATTGTTCCCAAATAAGGATCTCCTGCCCACATTATAATTTTTACATGTGTAGCATCTCATTCCTACATGATGATTTTAAGTGTGCACATTAAACACCCATAAGGCATATGTTTTTCAAAAAAAAAAAGATGTATGAAGAGGTCATATATATATATTGGGCCCATTTCACTACCTCCGTCACATCACTATAGACCAGACTCTATAAAGAACAGGCTTCTTTCCTAGTTGCACTCAGCCCATGCTGAGTTGACAGAAACAGACATGCCAAAGAGTTGGCCATCTCATTCTTATACACCTCTTAAAGAAGGCAGGGTGAAATGCTGTGCCTAGAGCAGCTGTGGTTCTACATAATAAGTAAGAATTATAATAAACTATCAAGGAAACCTTCAAGGAACCCTGTTCCCCAGAGCCCTAGTCCCATCATTCTATCCACTACACCAGCAGTCCCCAACCTTGGGCTTCCAGATGTTCTTGGACTTCAACTCCCAGAAATCCTGGCCAGCAGAGGTGGTGGTGAAGGTTTCTGGGAATTGTAGTCCAAGAACATTTGGAGGCCCAAGGTTGGGGACCACTGCACTACACCACACTAGGAATCACAGTGTTACCATTTGAGCTCTGTTAATTACTTTGTGATCATTATGTGATATGAAAAGTTATCACCACAAACACTCTCAAAATACACTGCCCTTTTTGTTGTTATTTAATCTTCAGTGTATTCCAAAGCCAGCCCAGAACGACAGTTGTTTTAGCCAGGTACTGAATCTCATACAATGAAATCATATTGGGAATGTCTTCTTGTATTCTATCATTTAGTAGCCTGAGTTCCACATCCTGGACTGTATCTCTTCAATGTTGGATACTTGCCACCAGAAGAATTCCAATCCAAGCCACCTGGCTATAAAGTGCAAAGGCAAAGCGCTTGAAATTCAAATATTTAATCTTTGTCTCCTAATAAATTTCAAGGCAGCTCTTCAGGAATGTGAAGTCTTCATCATTGTGTCTCTTTTTATTAATGTGAAGCCCTGGAGGTAATATTAATGCGAAGGGCTTTGTTTTATAAGTCTTGAAAGCAGTGTTGTAAGGGATCATTCTTGAATCATTCCCCCCCTCCACCCATTTTTTTTTTTTACCAAGTTATCATAAGACACATGTTTTCACCTAACCTGGTAAAAAAACAAGGTCAGCCAGAGGGTAAGCTAATCGGGTTATCATGCAGCACTGCAGAAAGACTAGAGGCAGTATTTAGTGTTTCCTGGAGGCAGAATGAAGCCCTCCAGAGACCAAGCATCTCAGCAAACACAACTCCTCTTTAATGTGAAGCCACCCCATACAATTAGAAACTTTAATTAGAATGAAAGTGTATGGAATTCTTAGTGCTTTCTCCCACTGCTGTTATTCCAATTTAGATATCCACGGACAGACCACACACTATCAGTCCATTGCTCATGATGGATTAGCCAATCCTGGCAGAAGGCGGGATGACAAGCCTCTCTGCCAGGTCGCAGTGGGCCGGACCCTCATTATCTGCACCTGTGGGGGGATACTTGTATACAAATACAACTGCCCCATTTCTAGTTACAACATTTTTAAAAAGTAGATATTACATTGCCTCATATCAGTCACCAGCTTTGCTCCAAGAAGCACCAATGCAGATCAGAAGAAGGTATAGCAATGTTCGAATTGGAAAGAAAGGAAGCCCACCAACATAACCTCATTCAGTATGGTGGCCATGACCATACCCAATCACATCTCCCACTTACTAGGGAAGACTGAAACAACCTGCAAAGGTGGATCTAACATGTGATTTAAAAATTGATCTATGTGCCATACATTTTGTAGCTCCTTTGACTCCACTTTGAAAAGTTATAGTCAAACTTATACACAACCACGGTCCCCATGACTAATAACACTGTGCGTAATGTGGACCTTGAAAACTATAACAAAAAGTAGCACCACTATTCAGTAGAGAGAACCTGCTCAAAACACCTGTATGGATTCCCTCTGAAGCTGATTTTGCTCTTAGGATTTGTATTTCATTGACACATCAACCGGGGGGGGGGAGTATTTAACAAATAGACTTCATGAAATATATACACTGCCTTTAATTGCCTTGCACCATCAGTTCCTATACCTTCAAACAGAACAGTTACAAGAACATTATGAAGAATGACAGCAACAATCTGCATCAAGAACGTAACTACTGTATCAGCTATTCGGCAGCACTAACCACTTCTTTTCCTCTGATAGAAAATACCCAGGAATTTAATCCATAAACTACCAAGTGGCTATATTCCAAATCACACATGCCTGAGGGCTAATAAATCCTTTAATATCTTTCACACTCTCAGGTGCATGTTCTAGTCATATTCCAAGAGAAGCTCCCTTGCATCACCCACATCATATAAGAAGACAGATGAGAACTAATATAATTTACTCAACATTAAATTATGTTAAAAAATAATCAAAATGCATTACGGCTACCATAAAAATATATCAAACAGAAATGTAAGCGTTTTCTAATTTTGATCTCATAACACAGGAATAGCAAAGAACATAAGCAGTGCAGCCACTTCTGGTTAATCCGTCAGTTAACTTATTACATTTAAAAAAGTTCAGTTGACTCACCGTGTAGTACCACAATGTCTATTCTGAAGTAACTGTGTATACATTTGTAACCCACCTTTTCCTCCACTTATCTTTAGAAAAACTCAACCAGGTGGAGATGCTTGAGAAATGGAAGCCCCATTAAATTCAATATGGCTTACTCTCAAATCAATCCACAATGGCTGCAGCATAAAAAGATACCCTCATTTCTTTAGGCATTTTTTATTTTTTCTAAATCTCTAAAGCATATATATATATTACTATTTTAAAAAACTGCATATGGCAACCATAGCCATATGAAGAGACACACAAGAGAAAGCCCCTTCTAATATTATTCCCATTGAGACAGATACAAACATCATCTAAACACAATCAAGGGACGTGGTGGTTCTGCAGGTTAAACCGCAGAAGCCTCTGTGCTGCAGGCTTGGAAGACCAGCAGTCGTAAGATCGAATCCACATGATGGAGTGAGCTCCCGTCACTTGTCCCAGCTCCTGCCAACCTAGCAGTTCAAAAGCATGTAAATGCAAATAGATAAAATAGGTACCACCTCAGTGGGAAGGTAGCGGCGTTCCGTGTCTAGTCATGCTGGCCACGTGACCACAGAAACTGCCTTCGGACAAAACGCTCGCTCTATGGCTTAGAAACAGAGATGAGCACCGCGCCCTAGAGTCGGACACGACTGGACTGAATGTCAAGGGCAACCTTTACCTTTACCTTAAACACAATCAAAAACCATTTGGGGGAACCACTGGGATGCAACATTACTATGTGGCACCTATGCGCCACATGAGAAAACATCACAACAAAATGAGAACACTCAGTACCTGCCTACAAGCAACACTGAATCTATTTAAAAAACTTTACGTACTTCCTTTTCTCACCCAACTTCTAATGACGTACCTTGGCCAGCTTGAACAAAAAACAAGAGAACCATTTCATTTCTCAATACTACATGGCTTCCGCCAAGAAAAGAACTGTCTCCATGAAAAACTACTGTGATTAAGCTCAAGTGATACACAATTTCTGCATTTGAAAACTGTTAGTGATGAGCCAGTCATATGTGCAGGTCATCTCTTGAGGCTACAGTCAGCATGAGATGAAGAAATATGCGTACCAGCTAAACAAGGCCTAGCAACTGATACCAGTTAGGCTTCATCTATCCTGTATCCCATTTCCTCCAGTTTTTCTTTTATTATTCCCATATGGCAGAAATTCAGTACAATGACGACAATTAATAATGAATCTAAACTGGCATCACCCTAAACACTCCGTTATTCTTTACTAGGTCAGCTGCAGCCAGCGTGCTTCAGGATCAGCCAAAAGTCAGCCGCCCAGTTGCTTTTGGCTGACCTGGAAACACACCGTGCCAGCCACAACTAATGGGGATAATAGAACAAATCACCCAAGGAGTGCCAAGCAAATCAACTGACTCAGTGTCATGCTACTTTGCCCCAAGATGTGCATATTAAAATAAATACTTCAAGAGGTACACAAAGGTAGGATAATGCCCACCAGGCAACAAAAGTACATCCTTTACAACCCCCCAGTGCTAGAGTGTGCTTGCTTTCTCTCTCGATCTCTCTCTCTTTAATACGGATAAGAGATGAGTGTTATAAACTGACATAACCTCAAGGATATGGCCTCATTAAAACAAACTCTTTCAAATGAAGCCAATTCAAATAATTGGGATTCCAAAGCAAACAGAATACTTTTAAGGGGTAGAAAAGCTTGAACTCCTATACTTCAGGGTGGCATTCTGCACAACTGGGGGAAAATGCTCAAGAACTAATACTGAGCAAAATCAAGAGAAAGCTGGTCAACTGTTTTTAATATACACTTGAATCTTCTTTAATATACATTTGAATCTTCTTTAAATGGAGGCTTTTTTATTCTATGAAACCTGACCTAATAATTATGGCTAGAGCATGGCAAAGGAAAAGTCACAAGACAGCCATGCCCAGTCTTGATCAAGTCTGTTTGAATCAGGTGCACATAAGACTGTCAGAAGCTAACACGGAATCTTGTAACAAAATGATAAACAGCCAGAATATGAGATACAGTCAAGAGAATGCAAAATATGATGGACACAGCACAGGTTCAGATTGTTCCCAAGTAGCATCCCTAAAGGCGTTTCTTTCATCCCATAAATGAATGGTTGCATTTACTCCCCATGGGAAGAATAAATGCAATGAAAACAAACACACAACTAAAGTGCCACAATTGGGAATGTTAACTTGCCCTCTGCTGCAATAGTAGAGGGTGCAGGTGGGCTGAAAATAACATTGCAGGTGTGGACAAAATGATCTGGGCACAAAGGACACACCTGTGGTTCTGCACCCATTCACTGTGGTGGGAATTTTGCAAGTTAGGCAAATGACTGGAGGCTGTGGTGAGGCTCTCTTTTCTTGAGATGTCCCTGTTTTCCCCTTCATGTGGATGCAAAAAGCGGAGGGGGGGGGGAACAAAAGGGAGACTACTGCTTCAGTGGAATACTACCTCTGTTTGAAAGTTCTATCATTCTGCCCAACTCCCCATACAACACCCTCTGGTAAAGGGATTTCACGGATCATTAAAAAAAGCAGCCTCAAATTCTATACTCCCAGAAAGAGCTGCCATCTGTGCACTTATTGAGCCATTTTATAAGCTTTTTGGAGTTGCTTTCCCCACCAGTTACTTTTACTGCTATCCAGCTTTCCCTGTGCGTTTTCCCCTATGCAGTAATTCCAGCTGTGGGATGTTTCTTATCTAGACTGTAGACTGCAGGATGGGAAACCTGAAACTTTAGCTGCTCTTTACCCATCTGTACTTGAAATGACCAGGTGAGAGCACTTGACTTGCCAGATGTCAAGATCTAAGTAAGGCAATTCGGCGTTGACCCGTCTTTCTCACCACTAAAGTCTATGAGCCAAAGACTGCATGATAATTTACTAGATTTGCAGATCTAGCAAAGACTTTCTTACAGAGAAAAATTTGCCTAATTCTGGTGAAAAGCTTGTAAATTTTCTCACACCCTCTCAAGAAAATCACAGAAAGAAGCAATAAAGAAACGAAAGATGTAGGTGAATGGATAGCCTTTGCTGGCTGGTTTCAAGAATATGTATTCAGCAGAAGCCAAAACATAAGCACATTTCTTTGTAAGTCCTGGCAAAATTAGTGGTCACAATTTGGGCGACGGTACTTGCAGGAACCGGTTCAGCAGCAGAGAAAAGGGAGTGCAAAAGAAGGTTTTCTCCTCTTCGTGTCAATATAAATGCCAGTGAGTTGAGTATCTAGCTGCAAAACTATAGATTGGGAGTTCGATTCCCCACTGTGCAAGCTGCACAGTCCCAGGGCAACGCCAGAAGAATGGAATGGTGAACTGCTTCCGAGTACAACGGTCACATAACTGACTTGGCACAGAAATAGTTAATAACTAAGGCGTTGCTCAGTGCAAATGATTAAATGGGGTACAGTCTGTTGAAGCTTACACCAAATAAAATTTTGTCTTTTAGGTGCCACGAGATTCTCTGTTGTTTTTGTTGCAACAGTCTAACTTGGCTACTCCCCCCGTGGAATAAATTCTGTCATGGACCACATGCTTTGCACTCTTGCTTTAAAGAGCACACTACAGTCAACAAATCAATACACACAGCAGTCTAGAACAAGATGGCTTTGCTGGCTGTCAAGGACATATTGCCGGTCAAAATTACAAGACTGTTAATATGCATCAGGAAGGTAGGCCATTCAATCTTGTACTCTGACTAATATATTTCAGACATAAATCTTTCAAAATGTATAGTCAGACATTTTTTCTAAAGTCAACATTTAGACTGGAAGCAACCATTCCTTTCTTCTCTGACAGCATTGTCCTTCTAGGCCCAGAGAAGATCTGGGAGGGAAGTTGGATCTTGGATCTTCAGAAACAATTGGCACGGGTGCTTCTGTCTCTTAACAATGCTTTGAGGAATTCATCTGAAGCAAAACTTGACTGTAGCTGAGGTTCAGACAACTCCGCCTCACGCATCCTAGTGGAGTATTCAATAGCAGAAAGCAACAAGTTAAGGAAAGACAGGATTTGAGGGTAACATCTATTTCTGACATCCTGGTTTGTTTAATAGGATCTGACTTCCCGAGCCACTGTGGTGCTGAATAAGAGTTTTCTTCCCTGTAAAAATCAAATATAACCAGATGGAATACAAGACTCTGGTTTGTCATCACATGCATTGGTATCTATAAGCATCAAGTTCACATGGGTCTTCTTATCCTCCCTATAAGTGCTATATTTTCTAAACTGGTTTGGAGGTTCTCAACAAACTTCAGTTTCTTATTGTGTTAAATGGAGCAAACTACAGTGGTGCCTCACTTAACGACTGCCCCGCATTGCAACGAATCCGCTTTACGATGATGTTTTTGCGATTGCAAAATGATGTTCTAAATAGGGGAATTTCGCTTAGCGATGATCGGTTCCCTGCTTCGGGAACTGATTTTCGCTTTACAACAATCAAAAACAGCTGATCGTCGGGTTTTCAAAATGGCCACTGAGTGCTTAAAATGGCTCCCCGCTGTGCTTAGGGACGGATTCCTCACTATACAGGCAGCGAAAATGGCCGCCGTATGGAGGATCTTCGCTGGACAGTGAGTTTTTACCCCATTGGAACGCACTGAACGGGTTTCAATGTGTTTCAATGGGGTTTTTATTTTTGCTTTACAATGTTTTCGCTTAATGGCAATTTTCCTGGAACGGATTATTGTCGTTAAGCGAGGCACCACTGTATAGTCTTTCCAGAAGCCCAATTCATAATTCTGGATCAACTCTCATTTGATCAGGTCACATTCAGACTGTAAAAATTAGGGGTACGGAGTTCTGCAGCTCCATTAGCAGGGCTGTATACAACTTGACAGGTAATGACTGGTATATATCATGTAGCTATTAAAGAGAATACAGCACTTATTTTTTCAAAACATCAGTTCATTCTGTTTAGCCATACGTGCATAACTTCAGTAGGAAAGCAGTTTGAATATGCCTGCAGACCTTGACTGCCACACATGTGAGGAAACCAACTGAAGCCTGTAGCTTGCTTACCCACACACACACACCAATGTGTCAGATCAGTATTGTCAACCTCCTAAACTGTTTGTTTGCTGCAGAGGTGTTACACAGCAATAGCTTCAGACCAGCATCCTGTATCACACTTAGCGCTATTTATTTTGACAGTCGTCCCATTTCTGTATTTCTAACCCCTAGAACGCCCCTGCCAACCACACAGAATTGCCCTCATCAGGTTAAGAAAATACACTGAGGATAAATTTAGTCACAAACAAGTCAAGTAATGGAAACCAAGCAATAAAAGGTTGCACTCATTTTGAGAAATAGAGAGGCCTCTCGCATTACAAATCACCCAATGCAATAACAACATGGGCTTTGACTGCTTTTAATAGAAGAGGAGGAAAGGAACCCAACGGAAGAGGTCTTTTACACCTGCTCATTCCATGGGGAAGGTTATTTCCCTAACCATTCAGAGCAGAGAAGGCTAACAAAAAGATAAATCAACAAGCTTCTGTTGGTTGGTAGACCACAGGCACAACAAATTGACACAGCTGGGTTGTACCATAAAAGGAAAGGGGAAAACTAGACTTATTTTCTGGTAAATATCCACAAGAACCACACACATCTGTGCTGTGATGCATAAAGGGTGGTGCTGGTGGTGGCGGCAGCAATGCCACTGGCCAAGATTATTAGGCAAGTTGCTTTAGTGTCATGGGATGGTTCCCTGATTCTTTTTGGCTGATCTGTCTGCACCTTACAGAAGGTCAAGGCTGACGGAAGAGACAAAGCAAAATGGAAAAGGTTTCGTCCAACTTCCTGAAAAGGTTATCATAGAATCATATAATAATTGAGTTGGAAGACCATCAAGCCCAACCACCTGCTCAGTGCAGGAATCCAAGTCATAGAATCATAGAATCATGAAGTCGGAAAGGGCCTATAAGGCTACTGAGTCTAATCCTCGGCTCAATGCAGGAATACAAATCAAAGCTGATCTGACAGATGGTTGTCCAATTTTCTCTTGACTGCTTCCAGCACTGGAGCCCTCGCCACCTCCCGGGGTAAGAGGACAAGAGAAGCAAGAAGATCAGGTTTAGAAGTTAGAATGGCTCAGAGGAGAAAGCTAGAGAATAAAGAAAGAGGTGGGGAAAAAACTTTAAAAAGAAAGAAGAAAGGCGACGAACACAGACAGAAAAGCAAGCAAGCAAGAAAAGGCGATTAAATCGTGTACTGACTGATTTTTAAAGTGGCCAGCCAAATAATTTGTTTTTATTCAAAGAATACCAAAGGGACAAATCCATTATACATTTTACAGAGCAAACATGTTTGCTGCATATACATGGGCATTTTCTACAGCAGTCACCCCATGAAGTATGTCTAGTCTGCAAAAATACAGACAATGTGGATAATCACTGTGGAGGCACCGTTTGCTGTATCTTCATGGTACCTGCGGACCACTGTGTGTGTAACAGCCACAAGAAAGCAGAGAATGAGAAGGGGGGAGAGGAAGACATTTAAAAGAACAAGACACTGACTTCCCTCCCCTTATAGCTCTTACTTTTAAGGCCCCTCCATTTCATCCCTATTTTGGCTTGAAAAGACCAGGTGCGAGGAGGGGCAACCCACTTCACCCCTTGGCATTCAGGTATAGGGAACTCTGACCTCAAGCTCATCCCCATATGAAATTAAGTCTCCAAACTTCAAAAGAGTTAATTGAAACATTCACTGGAAGGTTTGCATCACAAGGCTAATTTAACACACCTGGATAATAAGCCTCATCCAATGCTATGATGTTTCTCAAAACAATCAGGTGCCAGAGAGGTGCATTTGAGGGGAAAAAAATTATCCCACCTCATGGCCTCGGGACACTCCCTTCCGAAGCAGCCCCGATTCTAATGCATGAGTGCTCCATGATGGAAACTTGGGTCCCTCCCAGGCCAAGGGGTTTTTAAATAAAGTTGAGTGATATGCCTCATCTAGTCAGCCAAACTCCAAAGAGGAGGGAGGAGAAAAACAAAGCAAAACAAAAAAACAATAAAAAACCACCCACATGTTCTTCTTGAATTATTTGCTCAAATTTTCTCTGATGTATATTTTGTTTTTAGAGCCATTAAAGCAGGCTCACGTTTATATTCTAAACTTCTGGTTCATTCATATGCCGCTTGATGTTCAGTCATCTTTGATTCTTCTTCCAAAGGCAAGGGATGGGGCTAAAATAACTTCCAGGCATTACATCCACTTCCAGTATACTGGGGCAACGGTTGGGATCCATATGATGTGACAAGGATAATGCCTATCCTGTACCCTTATTCAGCTCGTTTCATACCATCCCTGCTGCCTCTGATCATTACTGTTGTGTAAAAATGCCTCTCCCTTGACAGCAAGCAACAGTGCTTTTAGAAGGGAGGCGAGTGTCTGCTCACATTGGCCTAGAACTGAGCAGCTTCCTCATCCCAAAAATCAGAGCCTTATGTCAGGGCTGGGCTCTGGATTTTGGGAAACATAAGGCAACAGCTGTTCATCACCCTCCCAAAAGTGCCACCGTCACCATCTGAGGTCAAAGGATTTTGAGATGAACACAAGGCTCAGCAGCTGCAATAAGACTGCCCAAGATGCAGCGTGTGACGACTGGGCTAGCAATTGACAGCCCCTCTTTGGTACTGCAGTAAAGGCCCTCTGCATCCTTACACCAGCCCTGAATCCATCTATCATGCTGCAGCCTCATCAGCCTCTAAATGAACTCTCAGAAGGACACTGAAATAAAAGTATTCCCAATGCTTAGGTCAAAAATATTTAACACAAATGTATGATCCCTTATTTTAGAAAGCCTAGCAAGTCACAAGCTTTCTTCGATACATACCTGACAGATTCATCATCTGTTTCATGCCCTTCTGAGAAGGTGACAAAAAATCAAATCAAATAACAGCGTTCAAATCTGTTGCTGTTACACCTCGTTGCAATTGGGTTCAAGTGTATTTGATAGTTCTGTACATTTAGCTGCCAAATATGTGGCAAAATCTATATTTGAGGAAAGTCAGAGTCCAGCTACAAATTCTGATAAACATACTTTGTATGTATGTATGTATATGTCTGTCTGTCTGTGTGTGCGTGTGCGTGTGTGTGTATACCAGATGGGCGGGGTATAAATCAAATACATAAATCAAATAAATAAATAAAATACATAAATCAAATAAATAAATAAATGTGTGTGTGTGTGTGTGTGTGTGTGTGTGTGTGTATACCAGATGGGCGGGGTATAAATCAAATAAATAAATAAATAAATAAAATAAATATGTGTGTGTGTGTGTGTGTGTGTGTGTATTATATATTTTTATTTTATTTATTAAATTTATACCCCGCCCCTCTAGACCATGTATGTATGTATGTATGTATGTATGTATGTATGTATGTATGTATGTATGTATGTATGTATGTATGTATGTATGTATGTATGTATGTATGTATGTATGTATGTATGTATGTATGTATGTATGTATGTATGTATGTACTGAAGAGAGAGAGCTGTTGCGGCAAAACATGAAACAGTTTTGTGGCCCACTCAAGTATTTATCTGGCATAGTAAGTCCACAAAAATACAAATTCTATAAAAGCTACACAAAACATATTAGTCAGAAAGGTACTGCAAGACCTTAACTTTGCCATTTTAATTTTAAAACAAAAGCAGTCTGGCACATCAGAAGAAGAAAAAAAGGAACAGAACCCCTGCCAAAGCCAGCAAAAATGGAGATCCTCAGAAATGCTTCCTTACAAGCCTTCTCTCAGGCTATAATTCAGAATCTGCTTGCAAAGAAAAAAAAAAACTGGCAAACTACACCTAAGATCAAACAGGTTTGCTAGAAGTGCTGGTTCCAGCAGCCATTCCATATAGCAGCAGCAGCAGCCTCCTCCTACGTCTCTGGCACATCTCCAGTCACAGAACTGTAAGAAGGCTAATAAGCTATATGTAATTTCTATTTTCTCCTCCTACTCCTTGGAAACGGGAGAATGAACAGGTGCCGCAAGACTGAGGGTGAAAGTTGGCAGAGCCGCTTTTTAACTGGGCTACCTGGAAAGCCGCAGAATAAGTAAGCTTAAGCGTGCATGGGATGGGGGGAGAGACACTGAGGTTTGGCTGTCTTCCCAAGAAGCCCTAAGTTGGAAGAATATGCCTCATTTTGAAGATAGATAGGACGCCTGCCTGCCTATCATTTGAAAGAAAGAAAAAACCCAGCAACCTATCTAAGAACAGCTCTTTTCTCAGGCAGCACAATAGAGTACCATATTCAGAAAAACAACTTAAAAACACATATCTTCCTAAAAGAAAATTCAGAGGTGTGTAATGATTTTATTAGGATCACTAAAATATCAGAAACATGACAGTCTTGAGAGCTGTCAAAGTTTTACCTTTAATGTGTTTCTAACAGATCACACAGCTACTTCGGGGTTTTGGGGGTTTTTTGCCACTGGAAGTACCATGATTAGCCATCATGATCAGGATACACTGCCACAGGAAAAAGTACTTCCACCATGTAAGAAGACTGTGTTTCTCCATCCACTGTGTAACACTGCAAAGATTGTTGTTGTTTAGTCATTAAGTCGTGTCTGACACTTCATTACCCCATGGAGCAGAGCACACCAGGCCCTCCTGACTTCCACTGTCTCCCAGAGTTTGGTCAAATTCATGTTGGTCGCTTCGATGACACTGTCCAACCATCTCGTCCTCTGTCATCCCCTTCTCCTCTTGCTTTCACACTTTCCAATTTTAGTATATGTGCTGCCGAAGCGAGCACTTGCCTTCACACTTTCCCAACATCAGGTTCTTCTCATGAGATGGCCAAAGTATTGGAGCCTCAGCTTCAGGATCTGTCCTTCCAGGGAGCATTCAGGGTTGATTTCCATCAAAATGGATAGGTTTGTTCTCTTTGCAGTCCAGGGGACTCTCAAGACCCTCCTCCAGCACCACAATTCAAAAGCATCAATTCTTCAGCGATCAGCCTTCTTTATGGTCCAGCTCTCACTTCCATACATCGCTACTGGAAAAACATAGCTTTGATTATGTGGACCTTTGTCGGCAAGGTGATGCAAAGGTAACTCTGGTTATTGTTTTTCAAACCCTAAACTTAATCGCTAGATTTGCTGTTACAAAAGTTGTTGTCTTTGCTGTGCTTCTGCTCTGAGGCAATGTACAAGCACACCTGTACAGCAAGCACATCAAGGCAATGAACAGACCATTTGGGTTTACAACCAGTTGTTTGCCTACAGAGAGGAGGGAAACAGTAAATCTCTTTTGCATTCTCTTTTTCCTACTGAGTCTACTACATCTATCTTGCAAGTCAACCTGCCTGCAGAGATAATGGCTGTTATATCTAGCCAAATTGTTTCCCCTGCTCTCCCATCCCCTATATTTTGTATTCTTCTGGCTGATGAAGAACTCTGTACCAGCCAAACATATACCACATGCCAAAAGACTGGATTTACTCACTATTATTGCTAATGAAGTTGGGGGACCAAATATTAAAAGGAGAATCAGGGAACATGACACAATTACGAGGGCAAATACCCATATAGTCACTCCTTCAGTTATCAACGTCATAATACAGATTAAGCAACATGAAATGCTTCAACTTTAAAATGTAGAGAATAAGCAGCACTGAAGCTTTCAACACTTTAATTTTAAGCATAAATACAATTAGTGCTACTTCTTATTACATCACAGGGGTGTGATCTTCTAAATCACTTATCACGAATGTTAGATCATGCTAAGATCTGCAAGTTTGTGCTTCGCCCAGAATTAAACGATTCCAGTATAGGTTTTGAATTGCCTTCAGCCCCAGATAAAGCATGTTATAGTGGCCAAGAATGAAGTTACCACAGTGTACAAGACAATGGCTCTGTTCTTGTCTCCAAAAAGAGGTGTGAGAGACAAATGGCAGCCATTTTGGTGCCTAAAGAAAGTTGGATCCAGAAACTGGCAAATTGCATGCTTGATTCAAAACTGGAGATGTTCAAGGACTGGTTTGCTATCACTGTGAATGTATCATGAGTTTCCATGGCACAGCAAGGTTTTGAACCCAGGCATACTGAGTCATTCACAGAAGATCCTGAATACATTGGATGATGAGGGAAAAGAGAAATAAAACTGGACGACATCAGAAAATTGGTAACATTGCTTCCTTAACAACCTCACCTAGCAAGTTCATAAACAAACAGAAAAGCCTGAGGAACATGACAGTTTGTTGAGGAGATTGTTAAGCAGAGCAATCTCCCATTTTGCAGAATGCCTGCAAAGCAATACCATTAACTCCCAAACCTTCTAGTCAATTCGGAAGGTTAATCACTGTAAGTGATATTGAAAATCCCTGAGACATCTATGAAAACTAACAGGGACATAGTCATACAGAGCTCAAACGGGGTGCAGGTAACAAGGGGGCATGGGATGGTACCAAGTCAGCAAGAAAAAGAGGACAATAAGTCCAGTGCTGAATAAACTTGGTTTTCTATAAAACTATTAATCCATTTTTATTCAGCACTGACCACTTTGCCTCTTTTTCTCGCTGTACCTTTCTGACATAGATCTTCCCACGGGACAAAATACTAGCCTCCCACACCCCACAGCCACAGACTGACTAGATAGCAACTTTTCATACTGGACACATGATATTAATGTTGCATACAAATTGCTTTTCGAAAGATCTAAATTGTGTAACCACATCTGCCACAGGCAAAGGGGAGGGGGAGGACAGAAAAGAGGAACCTAAAACACACCGCTTCTATAAGGATAAGAAATAATACGAGAAACAGCCACCAAATAATAATCCTATCAAATTATAAAATGAAATAAGCTCAACCATGTTTACAAGACAAGTTTTCGTTCCCATCTGAGATGTCCAGGCAACATTCTCCAATGTGAGGAAGCGTCCAGCAAAACTGATTTATATCAAATTCCGGGGACTACTAAATCAACATGCCAACAGCGCTCGCTAGTGAAAGTGCAGGGCCAGCGTTTCTTGCCATTGCTGAAAGCAAAATGAAAGCTGTGTGTGAAGGATTGTGGCAAGGTCATGTACTGCCAAGGCCTCAATGTAAACACAGATGTTATGGAAGGAAAGTGGATGGAGCTACTCCATCTAGCAGCCAAGGAAACACTGGCAGTCACATTGCTACATCTGAATGCTGCTGCTGCTAAAAAGGGTGAGTGTTAAACTATATCCCTCAAATCTTCTTGCTGTAAATCAACATTTATACCTGTGGCCACATGTTAGATAGTGGCCACCTCAATGTTTCTGCTGCCTGGGAGAGAGACTGAAATTGCCTTATTACATTCCTCCCACAATCTTAGCCTTCCAAATGCCTACTTTCATACTCTGTTCAGTAAGTCTGAGGTTATTGCCACCTCATGGGGTGGTTTTTAACCAAAAAAAATTATATACCTATAGGACACTGAAACTGCTGGCCCTTTGTGAGCATCCATTTTTGCTAAAGATCGAGAGGATATGCATAATGGCTTTTAACTGAAATAACATCAAATGTGGGCCTGATGGCAACTTTTAGAATATATATTTTAATTGCATTTTAATTATTTTGCCCTTTTATTTTGCCTTTTTATTGTATTTTAAATGCTGTAAGCCGCCCAGAGACCTTCGGGTAGTGTGGGCGGCATATAAGTTAAATAAATAAATAAATAAATAAATAAATAAATAAATAAATAAATAAATAAATAAATAAATAAATAAATAAATAAATAAATAATGGTGTGCACTTCTAAAATAAGTAAATGGAAAAGCCAATACAGTGATGCAGATACAGCATGAGGCAGTCCACTCTGAATTATACTTCAGACTGCTATCACAAATTGCAGAGCGATAGCATAGGTATACACAATACAAAATCTCTGAGCATGCCAGAGAGAAGGACAGGCTAAAACTTTTCTACCTGACATGAAAGCTTTCCACATCTGGTGTGAAACACATGAAGATATTAAAGTTTGTCAGTGGACGCCTGTTTCTTAAAAATATGTTTTAAAAATAAATTTTGGGGAACACCAAATTCCATTGGAACTATGGCAATAGTGAAGACTTCCCCACTCCCATGTCATTTCCTCAATAGTTAAGTATCTGCCCGTTCATCTAAAACACCTATTAATCCAGCTAGGAAGAACTTAGCTGTAGTTTTCCCTGGGCAAATAGATGTTGTGGTTATACTGGGGAAATTGTAGGTGGGTTTCCAATCTTATTTGAGGATCCCTGTAGCCATATTTTTAAAGAAGACAACGTATAGCTCTGACAGTGGATCTAAGTTTCTCATATTTACGTGGAAAGGTTTCAAACATTTCATCCACCCCCACAGAATGAAGTGGCACATCCCAGAAAGGAGTGTACAGTGTCTTATTTATATATGTTTGAATCAGAGTGGATTGGCTTTTGGGAAGGGCTCAAAAAATTAAGCTTGTAGGAACCACATCCAGGCTGAATTTAGCATGTGCTGTACAAGAACTGTCCTGCTGCATAGCTTGAAAAGCTGAAGTCAACACAAGTTTCTCACAGTAGAACTCAGGCAGTATACTAACAGGCCCGAACCCACACAGTCAAGACGAAACGATCTACTCAGTTTCCACTACAGAAACATCGACTCATAAAGCTTAATTTATTTAAAAAATACAGAGGTCAGTTTTATATTAGCTCAATTCACACATCATGCCAATTTAAAACCTCCCCTCTAAAAGATTCCCAGTGTAGTGTAGTGGATAGAGTGATGGACTAGAACTCTGGAGAACAGGGTCTGTATTCTTGCTTAGTCATGGAAACTCATTGGGGGGCGGAACTGACAAAGGTAAAGGTACAGGTTCCCCTTGACATTTAGTCCAGTCATGTCCGACTCTAGGGCGCGGTGCTCATCCCCGTCTCCAAGCCATAGAGCCAGCATTTGTCCGTAGACAGTTTCTGTGGTCACGTGGCCAGCATGACTAGACACAGAATGCTGTTACCTTCCCACTGAGGTGGTCCCTATTTATCTACTCGCATTTACATGCTTTCGAACTGCTAGGTTGGCAAGGAGCTGGGACAAGTGACGGGAGCTCACTCCGTCACGTGGATTCGATCTTACAACTGTTGGCCTTCTGACCCTGCAGTACAGAGGCTTCTGCAGTTTAACCCACAGCGCCACCACAGCCCTACTCCTTAAATATCTCACTTGCCTTGAAAGCCCAATTAGGGTCACTATAAGCCAGTCCCAACTTGATGGGACAGAACACACACAAAAAGCGGAATAGGAATGAGAACCTGGAAAACAGACCCATGCAAATCAATACAAAACTGTACTAAGTCACATACCGTATTTTTTGCTCCATAAGACGCACCTTTCCATAAGACGCACCAATTTTTAGGAGAAGAAAACAGGAAAATACAATGTTTTCTTCGCTCCATAAGACGCACAGACTTTCCAGCCCCCTGTTTTGTGGGAAAAAAGTGTGTCTTATGGTGCGAAAAATACGGTAGATGGTGGGACATGCATGTTCCTGCTTAGCAAGCTGTTAGCAATTGCTCTCATACTGAACTGTGTCACCCATGTCTAAGAGAAGGCAAAAAGTGAGGCCTTGCCCCAGCTAGAAGAATTAAGAATACACTCTTTATCACTAGCTCACAGATGAGCAAAACCAGTCCATTGACCAAGTTGGTTGGTGTTTTTTTTAAAAAACAAAACAAAACAAAACAAAACTTTTCCAGGTCATTTCTGAGAAGTTTAGTGTACTTGTGAGTGAGAGATTAATAGTGTTGGCTAGGTTCAGGCATAATGTAGGCAGGTGTCAGGCAACATTCCCCACGCATACTAAGTATGCCAATACACTCAATGCTGAAAAGGCTTTTGATAGTGTCTCCAGGGGACTTTGTATTTGGGATTCTGTTGAACCTCTCTTCCCCTTTTGGAAAAAAAATACTTTATTACATGTAATTTCATTTCTTGGCTTCTGCAGTTACTAAAGCTCATGGCCCATCAACTTTCTCGGCTGTTCAACACCTGTTAGGGATGACCATTTATTTCCTTAGCTTTATACACCAAAGGCAGAACCCTTGAGGTGCCAGGATGAGATCAGATGCCTCCAAGAACAAGCTTGTGATGGGAAAAGGAAGGGAAAATGACCTGGCTTTGATTCTTTGATCTTCATTCCCAGTACAATATCATCAATACAAGGGTCTTAAAAGAAAGGTGATCTTCCCTGTGGATGTCAAGTGGAAGAGAGAGAAAAAAAGATTTAAATGCATTAGATGAGTCACAGATTCCTTCCTTGACACATTCTAACCTCTATGCTTTAAGGCAATAAAATATATATGAATTACACATACATGCAGTCAACCTCCAAATGTTGGAGGACCTTGCCATATTTTTGAATCAATGTCCTTCAGAAAATATCACAGCCCTTAAAATAAGGAATTTCTCAATCTTGGTTGCAGGCAGTGCTTTTAATCAAATTGAGTTGATTCCCCAGATACATCATGGGATACCCAAGCTGAGAACTAATAGAGGATTTGGTGGAGACTTGTAAAATCTGTGGTAAACATGCTTCAGTATTCAAGGAGCTTCTTTATTTCAAATCAAACCAATTATCTGACTATCTGTACACTTAACAAAATTACTGAAACAACAGAATATTTAGGGTCAGTTTTGCTGCATTATTTAAGTTACTACTGATATCAATTGCCTTGAATCAACTAAAATTTACTATACAGTGGTGCCTCACTTAACGATGATAACTGTTCCCAAAAAATCGCTGTTAAGCGATTTCATCGCTAAGCAAAACACGGTTTCCCATAGAAATACATTGAAAACTGGATAATCCATTCCAATGGGAACGGATTGCCGTCCTTATGTGAAAATCACCATAGGAAACATCGCTAAGCGAAACACGGTTCCCCAATTGAAATGCACTGAAACCTATTCAATGCATCTCAATGGGGAGAAAATTACAACAAATTTAAAAAGAGTCGGAACAAAGTCAAATTAATTTAACAAAGGGTTTATTAAGTGCACTTATGATTTCAAGCATTCTAAACATTTAAAACATTTTAAACATTTAAAAAACAGCCAACATGAGGCTGTCAAAACCATCATTAAGCGAAACAGGGGGCCCAAACTGTCATCACTATGCGAAGCATGGTCCCAAACATCGCTATGCGAAAATCGCCCATAGGAACCATAGTTAAACGGAGCGCAAGATCGCTCCAAAAAAGTCATCGCTAAGCGATTTCATCTTTAAACAAAGCAATCGCTAAGCGAGGCACCACTGTAATTGGTAATTTTCAAAACTTTTAGACAATGCATGTAAAGATATCCAAACCCTTAGCTTCTCCCATGTTATTATTTCTAAATAATCTGTAACCTGTCATCATAATGTCAAATTAGTATAAAACATTTGCCATCAAAAACACTTTAGTGTATTCAAAATGCTTCATATACCCTCTTGTGCTATATTCCTTACAATAATCCTGTAAGGTAAGTCAGCATTATTTTCCCATATATAGACAAAGCAATGAAGTTGTGGTTGATCGGTGTGACAGTATATCTTCTGTAATTGGATCTCTTACTTTTTTAAAAAAATACATCAGATTCTCCATATTTGTTCTCTGAGAAACAAACGGAGAAAGCAACAAAAATGCAGTAAAAAAATCTAACAAGATGTTATATATGTGAAATTATTTGGAGCTACTCTTACCAAGAAAATTATGTATTGGGGAATGGTTGGATGTCTTTACTAATAAGGGACAAGATCACTCTCTTTCCTCCGAAGGTATTAATAATTGTGGAAGAAGTTCTGTAAGTTGAAACGAGCTATAGAAATGCTCTTGCATAACATCTAAAACTCACCAGTTTGCTCAGCTTGACCAGAAATCATAGACTTAGTGAAATACTTGAAGGTGACACATAGTATATAAAAAACACGCATAAAACAATACTTGGGAAGAAATAAGAGATATGCCATTCCCTTCATTCAGAGTCAAGTCACTTCTAGCCCATGTTTCAACAAGACTGTCAAATCCCATTTAGCCAACCACTTCTCTGTCTGTTGCATGATTAACATGTGAATTCATATATATGACACAATGCAAGATATAACAGACATAAACTCATTGGGACCGAAATCCCCCAAAGCAAACGACAGCATACCGCTCAATGGAGTAAAGACAGTCTAAGGACTTCTTCTGACAGAAATGTTGTCCTGGACTATTAGTCAACAAATTTGTTAAGAGATTCACTCTTAGAAAAGCAATTTATCACTGTGAGGGGGGTCACTGCCAGTGCTCTAGACAGGCTGTCTGCCCTTGCTCCACACACACACACCCATGTTCCTGGGCAGTGCAGCTGCTCTGGCCCCTCAGGAAGGCTGGGACAAGGGAAGCCTGGGGAACTCCAGGCAGAACCTAAGGACGAACCATCAGTCAGGTTATAGGAGGGCAGAGATGAAAATTCAGAGTCTTCAGATCCCATGACATCTGAAGAAGAGTCAGTGGGAAAGGAAGAGAGCTGGAGCACAGTGGCAGAAGAGCTGAAGTCCATCTTTTGCACTGTGGGCAAGTTGACTTGGGCCTAGGAGAATGACCCCTAACAAGAGTCAATGAGAAGCTTCTCTGTTGCAAGTGGCTGAGAAAGAGTGCCTTTGACCACCCCAGTCCCAGGAAACTCTCCTGCTCTGCCAGCTCTTTGAGGCTCGAAACACCCAACAGACCCTCCCATGACCAACCCAACCCAACTGAGGCACTGGTAGTACAAATGGCAACATGAGGAGTCTACCTAAGGAGCAAGAAGGCAGTCAACGTTTACCGCTAGCTACTGCTACCAATTCTCATTAAAAGGTTTATTCATCAGCAGGACTCCAGTGGCCTCAGTGACAGGATCTGAGGCCAGTATTGAATTGTTACTACATGTTACATATGTTGAATATAAATAATTATATGAAGATCTGAATGATTATTGGTTCAAGCACAGCATTTTAAAGCCATGTACCAACTCCAAGGTCTTCTGAGAATTGAGGGGACTTGTTGATAGTGACTTTCACTTCCCTAAAATTGCTACTTTCAACCCCCTGAGGAGCCAAAGAGCACATCCATTGACTTCTCACACCACGGTGAGACCCAACAAGGTGACACAATCAAGAAGCTGTTAGCATTTCAGAAACAAACTGCTAAGCAAACTATTTCCTCCTCATCAGCATATCAGCCTGACATCTAGCTTAGCTGACCTTTGTGCAGAATTTTGCTAGGTATGATAGGACTGATCTAATATGTATTTAATTATTCACATGTGACCATCTTTCAGTCATAAAGATAGAGGTTCCTACACTGTGCCACAGACAAATATACAACATTTGCTAGGAGTGATGCTACAGCTTACTGGATTTTCGGATTCTGTCAGAACACAGCTCTACCGTAAGGAGAGGCAAGTTTGCTTGTGTGTGAGAGTGTGTGCACACATGCACACATGCATGTGCTGTAATGTAAGCCCATCACTTTTATCAACGTGGACGCATCGTAGTGAAATCACTACATAAGACCACAAGTCTTCAGAAGAAATTCCCATTTATCTGTTCATTTTCTATCTACCAACCTTTGTTCTGAAGCTTTCCGGTTTTTGAAAAAAATGTTAGAACAATGCCTCAGTCGTTTTCTCATCCTTCCAGCTATGTTAATTTGCACTAGAAAAGATGCAAAGACATACTTCTAATCAAAACTGAGCTACAACTTGTTTATAACGGAGATGCGAGAGGATTGCAACCCTTCGCAATTTAGTTTACTCTAATAAGACATAGTCTTTAAGGCAAAGAAGACAGATGGTACTTTTTCCTGTAAAACCACTACTGTTTAGATACTTAGGAAGAACCATATGTTTGCTTTTATAGTAAAGAAATGTGTGGGAAGGACTCTGTCCCACAAAAATCTACTGAACAGCTGATGAATGCACATAAGCCATAAAAAGCCCTGTTTGCAATAAGAGGAAACGGATATGGCTACAAACCCTTACTGATGAGAGACAAACAACAGATATCTTGTTAAAAGGAAGATACAGATCATTCCCCAACAGCACATGTGGCCGCCAATGGAGGTAATAATTATGGAGGAATGCCACCGTTTATTGATTCCATGTTGTGAAATATATATATATATACATATATACGGCTTTCACAATGCTGAATCTAACTTAAATGCACATTGGCACTCTGATTTTGAAGACACTGGTTGGCACCATGGCAACAGAATCTTGTGGAAAGTGTTCCAAAGTTCTCCATATGCATACAAACATATGAACTTACATACATCCATGTAGCCTGCTGGAATTTGTCAAGTTGTTTAGATTTTATATTGATTTATATTGATTTATATCTCTTATTTCATCTGTGTGGAGGTGATCTAGCGCTAAATTAATTCAGCAAAGCAGTGATCAGGTGATCTAGTGTTCGGCTCGATCGTTTGTTTAAAAAAAATACTTCAAGATGACTAGGGAGAAAGACCACCTACTATACCATCAGGAAAACCACCCAAAGTCATGCTCCCAGTATAATGAAACAAACAATCATGCTAGCAAACTGTTGTCGTTAGAAAAAAGTAGAAGGCCCCAGTAGCAGGGGTGAGGGCAGGGGAGTCCAATTGGAAGGATAAAATGATGGTCTGATTCACATTGGCATTCACATTGTGTGATCATTGAAAAATACTTCAAATTCACCTGTGTCAATTCCAGAGCAAATAATTTATTTTATTTTTTATTTTTTAAAATTTATTTAACTTATATGCGGCCCACTCTACCCAAAGGTCTCTGGGCAGCTTACAACAATTAAAATACAATAAAAAGATAACACAATTAATATACAGTTAAAATAGATATTCTAAAAATTGCCGTCAAGACCCACAGTTGACATTATTTCAATTAAAAGCCTTCTGGAACAGGAAGGCTTTGACCTGGCGCCGAAATGTCATCAGCATCAGCGCCAGATGAATCTCAGTCAGGAGGGCATTACAAAGTACTTTTCAAGGTAGTCACACACTAAGTTCCAAATGTATTTTAAGAATTTAGTTTAGTGCTAATTAAGATTAATTAAGATTAAGTGCTAATTAATTAAGCACTAATTAAGACCAAAGTCTGAGAGACAGTGGAAGACAGGAGGGCCTGGAGTGCTCTGGTCCATGGGGTCACGAAGAGTCGGACACAACTAAATGACTAAACAACAACAACAACAACAACAATAACAATAACAAGACAGACAGCCCCTACCCTAAAAATGCCACCAGGTGGCCATCATCCCTTCCACACGCTCCCTGCTTACAAATGGAATCTCTACCAATTAAGTTCCTATTAAAGCAGTTGTGGACCGTCAAATCATTTCTGACTCATGGCAATCCTTACCAAAGTTCTCTAGGTATAATGTTCTCAGGAATAGTTTACAAGTCCCTTCTCTGTGACTGTGCACCTTGCCCAAGTCTATACAGGCCAGTTCTCTGTTGCCAAGTGGTACAGTGGGGAATCAAATTCTCAGCCTCCAGCTCCTCATGCAGGTACCTAACTTATTGAACTATCTAACCAATCCCCATGAAATATTCGGCATATATATGCACATTTATCTCTGGAGTTAATGGATCCAAAGTGCCTACAGGATGTCACCTCAGAATTGCATGAGTCTCCATTTTATGATTTCTTATATATACTGATGTCCAGTATGGATGTTTGGCCTTCATTTTCAAAGATGATCATCTCCATTAGATGCACCATTTGGGGTTGGGGAGAGAGAAGAAGTAAGTAGTTAAGGTTGAGCAGTAGCACACTGACAGACCCGCAGGTGATTAACTTACCCAATACAAACCTGGAAGATACATAAACAGTGAAGGCAGAATATAGTGGCTAAGACAATGAGATGTGAGCCAACAAACTTCACATTGGTTGCAAAACTTGTTAGTGGCCTTAGGCAGGCCATCTCTCTTCTCTCCATTTTGAAATAATAATATAGCCTATCCTACATGGCTGCTATCAAGGACTGCTCCATACTGCATGCTCTGAACAATGGAAATACTATTCTCTAGCACAGCAGCTGTATCAGCTTGTTGCAGCAAACATTAAAAAAAGCATCTTATGCAGCCTTAAAGGCTAACAAGGTGGCTTCTATTGCTGTTGTTTGTTTGGAATAAGCTTTCATGAACCATTAGTGTGTCTTAAAATGCCACAAGACTCCTTCTCGTTGAAACTCCTATGGGAATATTAAATATTATTATACATTGATTTTCTAAGCTAACTTGAAATTTTTCTAAGAGCAGAGCATTGCAAAGTGTAGATTTTAGCTGAAAAATACACTGGCAAACTGACTACAGAGGTTCACACTACATTCAGATACCACTTCCCTTTGTCTGTCCATATGTCTTCCCATCAGACAGCACAAGCTCACTCCTAAGTGTTTGTTTATCAGTGGTCTATTACACCACTACAGTTTGATCAGGTAAGGCCAGTATATAGAGATTTCAAACAATTGAATTCCTGGCAGTCTTTGGACCCTAGACTTCTCAAGCATCCCTCCCTCAGGGAGGTCTCATAAACCGGCAGGTAGTGGCCTCCTTACCTATGGCAAAGTTCATTCCTTGTTTTTCCCCTTCATGTAGCCAAAGCAAATTCTACTCAAAAAGAGACAGGTTACCTACCTGTAACCATGGTTCTTCAAGTGGACCTCTGTGAATTCACACAATAGGGTCTTGACAGCACCTGCGCTAGTCCTCTTGGAATCTTCTAGAGCTTTTGTAGAAAACTGACGAAGTTTAGAGTTGCCCCTATCGCACATGCTCCACCCACCTCAGCCTTCAGTTCCATTTATACGCCACAATAGCCTGAGCTTATAAAAAACATAGTCAGTGAAGGATAGTGGGGAGGCTGGGTGGGATGTGTGAATTCACAGAGGTCCACTTGAAGAACCATGGTTACAGGTAAGTAACCTGTCTTTCTTCATCGTGGCCTCTGTGAATGCACACAATAGGGCGACTAGCAAGCTCACTTACCGGAAGGAGGGCTGTCACTGTAGAACAGAGGTCAACACTGCTCTTCCAAAACTTGTCTCATTCTTGGCCCTAGTTTGTAGTACGTCATGAATGTTGACGCATTAGACGAGGCTTGTCCAACCTTGGCCCTCCAGATGTTCTTGGACTTCAACTCCCAGAAGCCTTCAGCACCACCTCTGCTGGCCAGCACCACCTCTGCTGGCCAGGATTTCTGGGAGTTGAAGTCTAAGAACATCTGGAGGGCCAAGGTTGGACAAGCCTGCATTAGACTAAGTGGCTGCTCTACAGATGTCTGGAACATCGATACCACGTAGTAAGGCCGTAGATGTTGCAGCAGCTCTGGTGGAATGTGCTTTCAGACCTTCAGGAGTTTTGCCTTGAAGTTCGTAGGCCAGAGTAATAGTGGAGACAAGCCATCTGGAGACAGTAGAAGAGGAAGCAGGAGAACCTTTATGTTGTTCATGGAAACATATGAATAGCTTTGGGGCAGCACGAAAGTCCTTAGTACGTAAAACGTAATACGCCAAGGCTCTTCTAACGTCCAGAGAATGAAGCATGCACTCAATATCGGATGTACTATAGGTTCAGGAAATAAAGTCGGCAATACAGTGGTGCCTCGCATAGCGACGTTAATCCATGCAGCAAAAATCGCTGCTAAGCAAGTTCGTCACTATGCGATTTAAAAAAGCCCATAGAAACGCATTAAAACCTGTTTAATGCATTCCTATGGGCTTAAAACTCACCTTAAAGCGAAGATCCTCCATACGGCGGCCATTTTCGCTGCCTCTTAAGCGAGGAATCCGTCCCTAAACACAGCGGGCAGCCATTTTTTTAACCCGGTGGCCATTTTGGAACCGCCGATCAGCTGTTCAAAAATCATTGCTTTGCGATGATCGGTAAGCGAAACAGGGAACCGATCATCGCAAAGCGAAAAAAACCCATTTAAAACATCGCAATGCGATCGCAAAATCTTCGTTACTATGCGGTTTCATCACCCGTTAAGCGAGGCACCACTGTATAAGGGGTTGATTGAGGTGGAAATCAGAGACAACTTTGGGCAAGAAAGAAAAGTCAGGATGTAAAGTAACCTTATCCTTAAAGAATTGAAGACAGGGAGCGTCAGATCTGAGAGCTGCCAGCTCACTCGCTCTTCTCGCCGATGTAATTGCAACAAAAAAATAAAGTTTTATATGAAAGTAACCAAATGTCACAAGAGGCCATAGGTTCAAAAGGGTGATGAGTAACTCTAAGTAGTCCTTTTTAAGGCAACTGAACTTCTTGGCACCCATAATGCAAACCCTGGTCTTTAGAACACATGGGCTGACGTCCATGCATAGTTTTATGCATGATGGCTTTATTGGCCACAGCAATTTTTTGCAAATCAAACATTTCTTTTTCTGCCCTCTTTTGTCCTGATACTCCCTTGGGAGCCCTTTTCTCATCAAACAACTGTTGTGGCCATGGAATGGGGAGGAAATCTTTAATTTCGGAAAACTGCTGCTACCAGTAAATTAAAGATTTGCTACCAATGGTTTCCTGTGATGAATGGGATCTTAAGGGGACCTTATTACCTTCACAGCCGAATCATCAATGTTTAATTTAAGAAAAAATCCTATCGCTGAAGACATCAGGCTTATATTGCATAAATTCACACAACAGGACTTCAGCCATCATCTTTAGAAAATGCATGATTTAACAATGAAAAATACAGGGTGACTTTCCCATAAAGGAGTCCTTGTGTAGGAAGGGCATATATAAACCCCTGAAGTTTTCATAATATGCTTGTGCATTATATATACTTTCTGAACTGTGTAAGAAATATGTTCTGTTATACCAGCAACTCTGTCTTTGCAAATAATAATAAGTCACAGCAGTAAATCTGCACGTAGTCTGTCATTTTGAACTGTAATCCTGCAGATCATCTGTGATATGCACAGCAAACTGCCAGTTTGAGACAATCTCACTGCTTAAATGTACTTTCGTGTTGGAACACACTGGGTTTTACACTTGCCTAAGGAAATGCCCTGCTGTGGGAACTCCTTGCATTAAATCCAGGCATTTTACAACACTAGGGAATCAGTTATGGAATGAATAATATAGCTAACCTTCAAATGCTTTCCTAACATGACTGCTGTTCTAGAACCCCTGCAGACTACTAGATACTCATGCCGACTCCTTGTAGACCACAAAGTACATTGGAAAAAGTGTGCTGAGAACAACTTGGTACACTTCAGTTTTGTGCGAATGGCTTTGGTTTTTATCAAAACCTTGATGTCCAACATTTGCCAGATGCAAAATGAAAATTTTTAAGTCCTATTAATTTTCAGAAAACATCCAGAAAAATTTCCAGTGCTCTAAAAATAGTGTCACCTGACTTAGGTCACTACCCTGTTGCTTTTTCCCCATGCATAGAAGGGGAATCACAGAAACAGATGGTGCTAATTTAAGACGTACTGCTTGGGTGCTAGACATGTGTGTAACCAGGTAAAGCATCTTATATGCAACCAGCAGTTCGCCTGCAGCTATTTCTATGATTTTCCTTTAATTTGCAGTAAAAAGCAACACAATTATTATTTTTTTAAAAAATCTGTTTACTAAACAAAACATTTTAGTGTGCCAATGTCCAGTTCAGTCTGAGTGGAAACATTTTTTTTAGGGAAAAGACAACACACCGTTACTGTGGTTCAAATACTGTATTATAGTGAAAGCTTTATGTGAAAATTATTTGTGGTAGAATATTTGTCCTTGATTTTTGTGCTTCCCTCACAAGGTTTATTTAAATATGAGGAAGGAAAGCACTGAAAACTGTTGACACACTAATATTAGTACACTCAACAAACTGCATCATATTCTGTAGTTGTCTACTCATCTACATCTAACAGAGTTTCATTCTCTCCCACGGAGGTTGCTGGTGCACCTCCAGTTTCACAGTCACTATGTGCAGAATCACCTGTACATTTTTTCCAAAGGTCTTGCAGGAATTTTTTTCCCCCCAAAAAACACAAGATTTTATCCCACATCCCTAGTTTCCAAACACCTCTCCTCCAGCCAAACTAACTTCTATCTCACTATCCTGATTGAGAAGCAGGGGTGGTAATACAGTATTTTTGACTTGTTACTGAACAGTTTAGTTTTGTTACTGAACAGCTGGGAAAACTGAAACTCTTGGCTATCAGCTGCAAACAACCCAGTTAATACTGCTTGTCCTTAGCATAGAAAATGAATATACTTCAGTTACAAGCAGGTGAAATTTCAAGGACGACAGTGTTCCTGTTGTGCCTCTGAGCTACCTTGCACTGACTGTTCTCACAATTCTGACTTGCATGTTAATGAGAAAAATAGACTGCAGTTGAGATAAAAGATACAGCTGATCAGAGTGACTTTGAATAGGATGCTTTGGTTTTGAAATCAAGAAATTAAAGCAGATTTTTTAAGAAAACGTTGCAATCTTTCTGAAAGCATATTATAGGCTACAATCTACAAAAAAATTAAGGTTAAATTAATTTGTTAGTTTTAAAGATTCTACAAGACTTTGGTTTTTGTGAAACATGGTAGTTCTCTTTTAAAAATGTATGAACACACTGTGGGCCTACAAATTTGTTTCCAACACCAAAACATTAACTAGGTTTAGATCGCTTTCATGCAGAAGCCCACTTTATTTATATCCGCACTTAATCCAGCACAAACCATTCCACTACACAACTGAAAGTCAGAAGCTCTTGCTGATCTACAGCAACTCCACCAGAGATTTGCCTGTGCTCTCTGATCTAGAGTAGACAGGTTCCTTGAACTTAGTTGGTTTATGAGGATCAAAGGTACAGATTAATTTATTAGATTCTCTCGATTTGGGGAAAAGGGAAAATCCAGCAGTTTTGATTCCAATTTTTTGTTCCCCGGATTCACATCTGGCCCAGAAATGGTTGCTTTTGACATTTTAAACAAGTGCACATCAGTTTCTTTTTTATGGGAGGGTGGATACTGATCACCTCCTAAAGCTCCAATACATAACGCTCAAGTTGACCACATCTGTCCTAGGTGGAACCACATGGATACTGTAAGTCTGCAAAGATTCCAGAATTTTGTATCATGAAGCTTCTGTTGCCCCATTTGCAGAAAGGGGGGGCATACTCAATTGAATCAACTTCTTTTGAAAGACTGGACTTATATGGAATGTTTGACAGGGAATGCAATGCAGTTTGGCTTTTTCCTACACTTACACAGGCTAACCAAATCCAGACTTCTAATTTCCACCTCTCCTTCTTCATACAGATACTTCATTGGCCAAAACTAAAAAGTGACTGTCCTACAATCCAAATACAACCACTTAGATGTGAATTGTGACTTGATCTGTTCTTTATAACTCCCTTCTTATGAAACATAAGGAAAAAAGAGAGAAAACGTAGCAAAGCCCTCATATCCCGTTTCCCCAAAAATAAGACCTAATCTGAAAATAAACTCTAGTATGATTTTTCAGGATGCTCATAATATAAGCCCTACCCCCAAAATAAATCCCAGTTAAGTGAAACCTCGCCCTCCACCATTGTGCAGCAACCAGAAGAAGATGATATGACTGTATTTGAATAAAAGTAGATTGTTGTAGATTGCTGTTCTCTGAAGCCAAAGATGGAGAAACTATACAGTTAGCAAAAACAAGATCTGGAGCTGATTGTGGCTCTGATCATCAGCTTCTTATAGCAAAACCGAAGCTTAAACTGAAGAAAGTAGGAAAAACCACTGGGCTAGTCAGGTATAATCTAAACCAAATTCCTTATGAATACACAGTGGAAGTGAAGAACAGATTCAAGGAACCAGATTTGGTGGACAGAGTGCCTGAATAACTATGGATGGAGGCTCATAACATTGTACAGGAGGCAGCAACAAAAACCATCCCAAAGAAAAGGAAATGCAAGAAAGCAAAGTGGCTGTCCAACAAGGTCTTACAAATAGCAGAGAAGAGAAGGGAAACAAAATGCAAGAGAGATAGGGAAAGTTACAGAAAATTAAATGCAGACTTCCAAAGAATAGCAAGGAGAGACAAGAGGGCCCTCTTTAACGAACAGTGCAAAGAAGTAGAGGAAAATAATAGAAAGGGAAAACCCAGAGATCTGTTCAAGAAAATTGGAGATATTAAAGAAACGTTTTGTGCAAAGAAGGACATGATAAAGGACAAAAATGGTAGGGACCTAACAGAAGCAGAAGACATCAAGAAGAGGTGGCAAGAAAACAGAGGAATTATACCAGAAAGATCTGGATGTCCTGAGCAACCCAGATAGTGTGGTTGCTGACCTAGAGCCAGACATCCTAGAGAGTGAAGTCAAGTGGGCCTTAGGAAGCATGGCTAACAACAAGGCCAGTGGAGGAGATGGCATTCCAGCTGAACTATTTAAAATCTTAAAAGATGATGCTGTTAAGGTGCTACATTCAATATGCCAGCAAGTGTGGAAAACTCAGCAGGGGCCAGAGGATTGGAAAATATCAGTCTACATCCCAATCCCAAAGAAAGGGGGGTGCCAAAGAGAAGACTCCCTGGAAAATACCCCGAGGTTGGGAAAGCGTAATGGCAAGAGGAAAAGGGGACGACAGAGGATAAGATGGTGGGATAGTGTCATCGAAGCTACCAGTATGAATTTGACCCAACTCCGGGAGGCAGTGGAAGACAAGATGGCCTGGCATGCTCTGGTCCATGGGATCACGAAGAGTCAGACATGATTTGACTAAACAACAAGCCTTGAGAAAAGAAGACTGAGGGAAGAGATGATATCACTAAACAACAAGATTGTTGTAATGGGAAAAATCCCCTGAAAATACGCTTTTTTTGGACAAAAATTAATATAAGACCCATTTTATTTTGGGGGAAACAAGGTAGATTGTGTTTATTCTGATGGCTCACAAATTCTCCCGCCTTGTTCCATGACAACATAATATGCATCTTCATGAAAAGAAGGGAGTGTACAAAAAAAGGCTCTAGGCCTTCATCAAGAATCAAATTATTCTGGATAGCTCAAACCACTCCAAAGTTCTTCTCATAACTGTGAAGTAACTATCTCCATTTCCCATAGTCTAATAGATTTCATTTATATATGTACTAATTTAGTAGCAAGCTACAGGCAATAAGCATTCTTAGCATAACTTCTGAAACCATATCAAAAGGAGTGTCTATCTCTCTGTACGATTGGGGGGGTGGGGGGGTTAAAAATTATTTTATTTATTTATATTCCAAAACTTGTGAAGGCACCATCAGGGTATCTATATGTTTGCTACTACAGTGGTGCCCCGCTTGACGACAATAATCCATTCCAGCAAAATCGTTGTCAAGTGAAAAAAAAAAACCATTGGAATGCATTGAAAACCGGTCAATGCGTTCCAATGAGGGAAATACCTGCTCGTGCAGCGAAAATCCTCCATACAGCAGCCATTTTCTGCTCCCTGTCTTGCGAAATGAGGTCAGCAAAACAGCGGGGAGCCATTTTGAGAGCCACTGATCAGCTGTTTTTAGATCGGCATTTAGCGAAAAATCGATTCCCGAAACAGGTAACTGATCGCCGTCAAGCGGATTTTCCCCGCACAAACATAGTTTTGTGATCACTATAGAGATCGCAAAATACTCATCGTCAAGCGATTTCATCATCTAAAGAGGTAATTATCAAGCGGGGCACCACTGTATCACCTCAGTCCAAATATATGTACCTTCATGGTCTCAATATTTTCACTTTATGCACGATGCTGTTTTATGCACATAATTTTTGTGTGTATATACACACGCAACCATGCACAATTCAAGAGTTTTCAATGAATCCCAGAAAAAACTACTGTCCCTCAACCAACACTCACCCACTCCCTGCTGTATGATACAGGCAAAAAAGAACCTTTACTAAAGCAGAGAGATTTGATCAGAGTGCTCAGCTTATGGGTTTCAGCAGCTCATTCCCATTTGCACATTGCCTCATGCACAGATGACAGGCAGGAAGAAGTCTGACAGATCCCCAGTTGCTATTATCACCAGAGAGGAGAGAGAGGTTAAAGTGCCCACCTTCTGTATCTGACAGTGATTAGCCAATGAACATAATAATCAGTCTGTCTAGAAGCATCTGGTGCTGCCACCAAGATTTCTCTTACAGCAAAAGCTGACATAAATTTAGAAATGTGTATTCTTTAAAAAAATAAATACTGAGGAATTTCTAGGGGAACCCAAATCAGTTCCACATTTAGAACTGATGAAGTCTATTTAAAATCTGGTCCCTGCACATCCCTATTAATGCAAGCCCAAATACAGAATTCCAAGTACTGTACAATGTCTCTGAGTAACTCAGGTAGAAAAAGTATTTCTCCCACAATGACTAGAGCAAATAGGATTTTAAAAAAATCACAAAGAAAATTGCCTGTTAAAATGTTTGACAACGGATGAATATTGCTTGCTTCACTTGTTTCATTTCTGAAGAAACTACATACCATGCCAGTCAAGGGCAGAGGCTCCCAAACTTTTTCGAGTTGCAACCCCCTTTTATAATAGCCAAGTAACCTGCAACCCCCTTGCCATATTTGGATTAAAAGGCATTTTAATGGGGGGAAAGTCATCCCTTTTCAGAAACCAGAGGCTTCTTTCTCTCCCAAAGGGCCTGTTTCTTATACGTACACCTGCACACTAACTTTAATCTCCTGCTCCAAAAGGTCAAGGAAGAAATTATTTAAGGGCTAAAATGCAAAAAAACAAAAAAACAAAAAACAAAAAAAATTAGAGAGTTGTGACTCCTCCTTGGTGGGAATCACAACTCTCAGGTTGGGAAGCAATGCTCTAGAAGGAAGATTATTGCAGTTCCAGGTTTTGATGAGGTACTGATCATTTGTTTCAATACTGTATATCCTAGGCCCCATTTCTATGGTGAGGGATGAGACAAACTCTGTAAGTTGGATCACAAAGTTTAAAAATGAGTCACAAAGTTTGTTGTAATAAACACACACACACACACACAAGTGCATTTGATGAAGAGTCTTCCCTACAAAAGCTTTTGCCAAACTACATTCATTACTTAAATATAGTTAAACGCTTTGATGCTCCCAGGCTTAGTTCAATTCATTCTTTAAAATACAACCACCCAATTCTTTTGATAACTAGATATCAGCTTATCTCAAAGTGTCTCTCCTGGGACTCCCAACCCACCATTCCATAGTTGGGTATGCAGAGTTTGCTATACTTTTGTGCGCATTAAGCCTGCAGCTCTGAAGTGAGAATAAGGTATTAGAAAAGGAATGGAGCAATATACTTTGGGTCCCCTTTCCCTCCTCTTCCTATGTCCAGGCCAGATAAAAAGGTAAGGTGGGCCAGATGTGGCCCACGGGCCATAGTTTGGAGACCCCTGCTTTAAACCAAAGGATTTCCCCCTTCTCTTTTGGGAATAATCTATCAAACAAAACAAGAAAAACAAAACAACAAAAAAAAACCCAAAATAAATAAAAAGATTAATCAACCAAGTAGGAATCCTATCATTAACTTTAACTGCTGCAATAGTGACACCTGCAAGGCATGAGGAATTATAAAAGTACTCTGCTAACTCCCATGGGAAGAATAGGGAGAATGCACCAGATTGCCAAATAGGAAAAAATTGACAGCTTTAATTCATATTTTGAAAAAATGAGCTCAGGTATTAGAACAAGCACTGACTTGAAATTGGACAGATAAAGCGGCAGAAATGAGCAAATGCAAATTTCAGTAAAAATGGCAAAGGCTGACAGGCAAAGCATGTATTTTCCACCTTTGCTTTCATCCAATAAAAGAGGCAGCAGCAACTATCAAACATTTTCCCTTGCTTCTAACATTTCCAAAAGGATTTGGATGCAACCTTTTTGGCAGCTATAGGAATCAACTGATAAACATCCTTGAACTGGGTTTTGAACACCTGCGCCTCTGGAGTTAAGCTGTTCTGGAAAATTGTTTGTACCCTTCTATCTTTTTCCCCCTAAGGAAAAGATTAAATTTATAACTGTGTCAGTAAAGTGTGGGCTGTTTTCTTGCTTCTCTTTCCTCTGACAGGCTCTTCACCTTTGCAGTCTTTCAAAGAGGCTGGTGTATAAATAGAATAGCTTTCAATTAATAGTAATCTTGCCCATACCATGCTTCCATTTGGGAGCTCCTATGCTCATGTGGTAATAAAATACCAATAGAGATAATGCACTGAATTTTGGTGATAGGCTGCTCTGCTATATCACATAGTTATTAAATAATTTCTTTATTCCATGAGTTATGCATAATCATAGGTTGGCAATGAAGCCACCATTCCATGCCCTCTGGAAAGCAGAAACAGATTGCCCTAACTGCATTTTTAAAAGTTCCTCTATGTGTCTATAAAGCATTGTTGTTGTTTAGTCATTTAGTCGTGTCCGACTCTTCGTGATCCCATGGACCAGAGCACGCCAGGCCCTCCTGTCTTCCACTGCCTCCCGGAGTTGGGTCAAATTCATGTTGGTAGCTTTGATGACACTGTCCAACCATCTCATCTCCTTCTCCTCTTGCCTTCACATTTTCCCAACATCAGGGTCTTCTCCAAGGAGTCTTCTCTTCTCATGAGATGGCCAAAGTATTGGAGCCTCAGCTTCAGAATCTGTCCTTCCAGTGAGCACTTGGGGTTGATTTCCTTCAAAATGGATAGGTTTATTCTCCTTGCAGTCTAGGGGACTCTCAAGACCCTCCTCCAGCACCACAATTCAAAAACATCAATTCTTTGGTAGTTAGCTTTCTTTATGGTCCAGCTCTCATTTCCGTACATCACCAAAGTAAAACCATAGCTTTGACTATTCGGACTTTTGTTGGCAAGGTGATGTCTCTGCTTTTTAAGATGCCGTCTAAGTTTGTCATTGCTTTCCTCCCAAGAAGCAGGCATCTTCTAATTTTGTGGCTACTAGGTTCAAAGTACTGTACAGTTTTCTCTTCTGATATGCCACAACACCATACAGCCATGGCATTTGGTACTGGACACCAACTAAGCACTTAGAAACTGAATTTCTTTTGAAGAAAGACCTATGGTAAGCAAAGCATGCAGGCAAAACACAGTTAAACCATAGAAGTATTTAGCTGCAATACCTAAATAGAACCACTATATTCAGGGACAAAACGTCTCTGAAAGCCAAGTTCTATGATGAAGTTGTCTTTAGTACAGTATGTATATGCTTTTGGAAACTTGGAAAAGTTAAGGGAAAGAGAATGCTGATCTAACATCGACAGTTTTGATCAGCAAAGCTCAGCTTAAATTGTTGAACTGACTGACTGACTGACGGACGGACTGACTGACTGACAGGGCAAATGAGGGAAGGCTTTACAAGTTTTAGTACTACCTCTGCAGCTTGTGTCCTCCAGAATTAGGAGAAAATAAAGAATGAAACTGTTCAAAAATAAGCCTACAAATGGATTCAATCCACACAATTTACATATGCCACAGAATTCATCATGGATAGGGAAGAATTACTTTCAGAAGAGTACACACAGCTCTAATATCAACTGACAATTTGATTAACAAAGCATTTCACTTATTATTGTTGGTGAACAAGGATGCCATTATGCTGTGTAAGCCAATCCAAAAAAAAAAAAAAAAAAGGGCACTGCTAGACAAACTTGCGAGATAATTTGCATTTAGGTTTCCTACAGATGCAAAGCTCGGATGCAGCAACAAACTCTGTAGTTAAGAGTACCTGCCTTGGAAGAAATAGGAGCCTTACCTCCAGTCATTCACTCTGAAGCTGGAGTCTACGTGAATCAAACCGCACTATGAGGCATAGAGCACACATAAAGACTTCTTGATGTCTGACACAACAAAACCCCTTGCATTTACGCCATGACAAATTATAAAGCTTGGTGCTTCCACAGCTTCTTTTGTTTATGTGCAGTGCCAATTTCCGCATCAGCATAGCTAGGCAGAAATAAGGCAGAAAAGACCACAGCCTTTTATGTTCAACACATAAAAGGTGGTCTTGGGATTGGTATTTTCTGATGGTAATGGACTTTGAATTCTTGTCTGTTGTTCAGCAAAGTACACTAAAGTGCTCCAGCAAAGGGATCCCCAACCCCCGGTCCACGGTCTGTAGAGGTCCATGGGCTTCCTGGAACTGGGCTGCGGATACGGATCTCTGTACCCACCCACCCCCGTACGCATGGAGGTTGTGTCGCGCTCACAGAGGGGCGTGTTGTGCTCGTACGCCCCCCACGAGCAAAACGTGCCCACCCACGAGCGCGTCACAAACACCTGCACACAGAGCCCCCACCCTCCAACCGGTCCGTGGTCCCAAAACGGTTGGGGATCGCTGCTCTAGCAGAGAATTCCAAGCACCTCACTGAAGTACAAATCCCAAGATGTCCACAGGATGGGGATTTGGCAACTAAAGGAGTTTCAATCTGCTACAAATGTGTAGTAGTGTAGGTTCGTTATTGGATTCAAGTCCCTCCTTCTACAAAAGAAAGACTCCCCAAACATCCTCCCCCCCCCTCTCAAATACACATACAGTGTTTCATTAAGCTCCTGTATCTAGAACAGTGACCTACACTATTATGTGTGGTATGAGTACTAATAGAAGGAAGATGAGTAAACCATGTATTAAACAGCAAATATAATGTATCTACATTTATAGCACAAGCTGTCCTGAAGTACCTGAGATAAAACACAGATCAAAAAGAGCAAGACTTTTCCATATAGGCTTCCGGTGCCTTTAACAATTGTGGGGATGAAGAAACCAGCAGGCATAGCTTGCATTAAAAGATGGACCTACTGAAATTTCTTCTTCTACCCAATTATTAAAGGTACTGGAACTCTGTCCTTTTTTCATCTGGCCGCCCTGCAATGAACCAAATGCATAAATGGTTTATTAAGGATAATCTCAGTGGATCTCAGTGATCATAATAGGGCACTAAACTACGGATGTTTGTACTACATAAATGCAAAGCGATAGGGCTGCTATTACATGTGGTAGCATAACTGCAGTCAAGAAATCATAAAATCTGCTGCTTAAAGTTTTAGAAAAAGAAAGAAATGCAACAGACTGCCTTGCCTTATTGTCCTTCATCTGACTGGCATTCTAAAAGACAATGCTTCAAAAGTTTGCTTTATTCTTTTTCTTGCACTTAACAATACGTAACAATAGCTCCTCTCACAATTCCAACAACTATCTTTAGTGAAATATCCAACAACTGTTCTTTAAAAAGAAGCAACACTTAGCCAGATGGCAGTGGGGGTGTTACACCCAGGATAAAAACAAGGAACACATGTTGAACAACGGGATGCATTTCCTTTCCCTTTGGGGGAAATTTAATGTTAGGAAAATCAGGGGTATACAAGAGAAGACTTTCTCTCCAGTTACCTAATTGCATTGCAGTTAGAAAAAAAAACTAGTAGAAAAAAAATCAGCAAACCTTGTTTAAAAACATACTGGCTGCAGGATAGGCAGGAGGAATAAACAACAACAGAAGATAAAGGCTTTAAATAACAATAAAACAGATTTCGCCAAGTGATTTACTATCAATAGTAACTAGAGGAAGGAGTACACACATAGAAAATGGAAACACCAGACACCTATCAATGGGACTCCATCACTGTATATTCGTCACTAATCCAGCAAAGCCATGTGTGGGGCAAGTAATGACAGATAAATGGAGCCTGCCATACTTAAAGATAAAGAACATGAAACCCATTCCTATTTGTACTGCAGGTTTGCCATGTCCAGTCACAGACCGGGAGAGGGCTCTATGTAACATTTGCATTTTCCTAACGCCATATTTGTTGAGAGTACACAGCGCTGTTGTTATGCTGTTTGAAATTTTCTTCTGCAGTCTCCAAAACTGAGGAAAAAAACACACAACACAGGAGACGTTCCTTTCACCAAAAGTGTATTTACAAAATGTACATACGTAGCACCTCAGAATTGGCAGATTCTCACGATTCCTTCCAACAAAGTGACGAGCAGCTCCTCCCTACATTAACCCAACAAATAAGCCTAGTCAGCAACTTGCTTCTACAGTGATGCCTCGACTTACGAACGCCCCTATTTACGATCATTTTGATTTACGAACAGTTCAGGTTGCAAAATTTTGCTTCGACTTGCGACCGGAGTTTCCACTTACGACCAGGAAAAGGCAGGGGGGAAAGGTGGGAAATTCTAATTTCTAGCCGTTCGTGGTGAAGAGACTGCTTCTTTGTAGAAGAACGGATTATGGTTGTAAGTCGAGGCACCACTGTATATTGTTGCACAATGCAAGTATGATGCAGCAAACTGAAATCTGCACATGTGCGGAAGTATCACATGACTTTTCCTGGCTAAGCGCCAACCTGAATGACTCAGCCTTTTCCAGTTTCCCATAAACCAAGAAGACAATTCCACATCGTATTTTAAACAAAATATTGACAAGCTCACTTGTCCCATGCCATTGCCTTTTGATTAATTACTGTATTAAGATGTCTATCTTGATATATCTCAAAAGGTTCCGAGCAGGTTTCATGACTTCCTAGATTTTATATGCAACCAAACATAGAGAACTCTTGGTTTTTGAACTCCACTGTAACTTGCTTGAAAACTGAGGCAAATATATAAATAAAAATGCAATCCTCAAAGCCAAAACATTTCTTTACAAAATACATATTATTCCCAAGGCATTTCCAGCAACTATTCAGAATCTTAAAAGTGAGGAGGGGAGGGCGAACAGGAGCAATTTATTCTTAAGGTTGAGAATGTTGAGTATTGCTGCCCATTTCCAGGTGCAAAAACATTTCTGTGAATGTAACAAATTCACTTGCACTGAGTGAAAAGCTGCCCAAACACACCTGGAGCTTTTCAAAACTGACTTAATATTGTATTAAAGTAAACATGTTAAGGACAAGAACAGTTAGAGACATCCATTTAAAAAAAATTTTTTAAAAGCTCTTGGCCTCCATGTGTTATTTAAAGGAAAAATCTTTTGTGTGTGGACACATCTGTATGCTACTTAACATAAAAAGCAAAGCATTAAGGGCCATGGAGAACAAGCCACAAGCAGCAGGACGAAGAAGTCACTTCTAACTGTGAACCAAATTTCAGCTAGAAACAGCTCCAGCAGTTAAAGGGGGGAAATGGATATCTAAAGAGAGGTCCATGACTGCAAATTGCAATTTCTCTTTCCTAAACGTAAACTGTCAAATGGCTCATCCCAATCAGCACCATTACACAAACCAGATGTGTCAGCACTAATACTAAGACCTCTTACCACTCACAAACTGGACAATAATATCGTTTAAATGAGAGTATGAATTCCGTAAAAAGTTGATCATTTATGTCAAGTTGTCCTCCAATAGTTTTTTTTTTCATATGGATGCTACTGATACAAAAGAAGTTCATATACTTCAATGGTATTATCAGTGCAAACTCCCCATATGTCTTCCTAATGGACTTTGTTGTCTAAAAATGCAGTGCTGCACAACATATATTCCAACATCATCTCCTTTCTATTACAGATGGACAGTTTGTATAATATAGCTGTTATACTTAGATATGAGACTGTCCGCCACTTTTTGAAACTGTTGTGAGATCCTCTGAGCAGGTACTTGGCATCTTGTGTTCATCTTACCTTTCATGGTGCTGACAGACAAATGCCCATGTCATAGGAAAGAGCAAATTCTGTAAAATACAGAAGTATTATTTTTGCACTTGCCCTCATGATTGGGGCAGCCTTCAGGAGTAGATTTGGAAAGGATATTAAAAATTGTCCTAGGGAATTCAACATATCTGAACCACAACTTTTTAAGGACACATATGCTGAATAACCTGGGGGTGTGTGTGGAAACTATACTCCAAAATTTATGAACTCCAAGTTCAAAACCAAAAGAGAGAGAAATGTTGGCTATACAGTGGTGCCTCGCAAGATGAATTTAATTCGTTCCGCGGTTAATGTCATCTTGTGAAAAATTTGTCTTGCGAAACGTGTTTTCCCATAGGAATGCACTGAAATCTAATTAATGCGTTCCTACAGTATGAGCAAAAAAAGTCAGAACAAAGTCAAATTGGGTTTACAAAGATATATGCTCTTTAAAGCCATATACATTGTGCAGATGATTTCAAAAATTTCAATCAAAAAACTTTAACTTTTTAAACATCATAGAAAACCATTTAAAAATCAGCAAACATGAGGCAGGAACAAAAAAACGGAAAACATTCAGCTTGCGAAGCACGGCCATAAGAACATTCGTCTTGCGAGCCATCAACCCCATCGCCAAAACCATTCGTCTTGTGAGTTTTTCGTCCCGTGAGGCATTCGTCTTGCGAGGCACCACTTTTATGTACATAAAACATTTGTTTTTATACATAACTCAAAAGACTAAAAACTAAACTTATAGACTGTACTATGCACAGTTATCTAATGGGAATACAAAACTCACATTGTTCTAATGATAAAACAACGTAACTACATATGTTGATAGCACTGCTTCAGGTCTACTTGGATTCAAAGCTAAAGACTATTCCAAACCTTAATTTCTAACAGTATACAGATCATGGTGACATTTATTCTTACTTATTGCTCAACAGGAAAAGTTTTCAAGCCACACACATTCATAAGGAAGCAAAGTTTTCCTCACATGTAGCTAATCATTTTAAATATGTCCTGTTCTATGGTATACATAATTGCCTGGGGGCTTGGCATTTCCTGTAGTCTCAGCCACTGAAATACATGGAACCATTTAGAATAATAATAATAAATGATGGATCTCAGCGCTTAATCCTTCAATTGTATTTCACTGGGTGCATTTGTGATGCCAAAACCAAAAGCAATGTTTGGAAAAGACACATCCTTTGCTACTCCTATCATGTTTCCTTTTTGGAGGCTGTATTCAAACACACTTCATATGGATGATGAAACTCAAATATTTAACTTTGACTTAATATAAAGATGTATCCAGTTCCTTTCTTATTATATTTGTGTCTTTAATCTAAGCATACATTTGAGCTCAGCAAGGACTATTACACCCTAAATAAGTGTTCAGAGTGAAAATGATGTGTAATGCGGCAGTAGCAAGATCCTTCCACTCCAGAAGCACCACTGGATTGCTTCTGACACAAGCAAGGAAAAAGAACACTAGGATCAATAACATTTGCTACCACCGCCCCCAATGCAATGAACATTAGGGGAAAGGCATATCCCCACATGTTTTGTGTACACATGACAGACAGCCACGGCCAATTCCTGCTTCCAAACATGTCTACCTCCGTCAAACACTTGGCTAAAAACACTTATCAATATTAAACTTTTATGGGCATATGTAACATGTGAGGACTGTGAACTGGCAAAATGTTGCTTTTCCACCATGCAACATATAAGATAGTGAACCATCTTTCAATCTATAGTTATAACTAGAAGAACTAATGATTCAGAGAAGCTCATAACGCAACACTAAAAAGTTTCCCAGTGTTCAAAAAATCCAGATGAACAAATCTTCATATTCCTGACACATGGGTTCAAGTAAAAATTGCCCATGCTTAACTTTTTGTAATGAAGTAACACACATACACGAGAGGGACGTGGTGGCGCTGTGGGCTAAACCGCAGAAGCCTGTGCTGCAGGGTCAGAAGACCAAGCAGTCGTAAGATCGAATCCACGTGACGGAGTGAGTGCCCGTCACTTGTCCCAGCTCCCGCCAACCTAGCGGTTCGAAAGCATGCAAATGCAAGTAGATCAATAGGAACCACCTCGGTGGGAAGGTAACAGCGTTCCATGTCTAAGTCACACTGGCCATGTGACCACGGAAGATTGTCTTCGGACAAAACGCTGGCTCTATGGCTTGGAAACGGGGATGAGCACCGCCCCTAGTCGAACACGACTGGACAAAAATTGTCAAGGGGAACCTTTACCTTTAACACACACACACACACTATGTTAACTCAGATGTCCTGTTTCCTAACCTCTCACACAGAAATAAACTCAGATCAGTAGCTTTGGAAAAAAATCCTCTACCGGGCAATACATTGGCACAGGATCAGTCATTAGCTGAATCAGAAAAGGTTGTCCACACATCTTCACCTTTAGAAACAAGCCTTCCTACGCAAGTCTTCTTGGCAAGGGCACAGAGAGTCATGGTTTCCGAACACTACAACACAAATATCCAGGTGTTCTCCAGGCATGTAGAAAGATGCAAGGATGTTGACACAAGCTACTGATTCACCAGTCCTGTGACAGGAAGAACCAGCCACAGCTCCCCAGTGTTTTTATATTTGTATTTTTAATACCAACTTTTTTTTTAAAAAAAAAGTGTTCTGATTAACTTCTGTCACACAAAAATGCTCCACGCTGAGCCTTTACCCCACACCAAGGCCCACCTGTTTCCACCATTCACCTTTGTTCTTTTTGTGTGCTATTCTTTGAATTCCTGTAGCTTCAGGTCTCCATTCCTCTTTCAGCCCCTGAGTAGCACCATGTGCATCAAAGCAATGCTAAAAGGACTGAGTGCAAAATACAGGCTCTCTGAAAGAAGCCATCTAGCCCTGCCCAGCAGAATTTCCATCCTTGTGAAAATACATTAAAACAAGTAGGACACAACCCACCGACCTCTTCAAGCAAAGGCTTTTTAACTGACAACCCAATAATCAAAACCACTTCTTGAGAGAGGAAAAGAAGACCATCTTAGGTCTCTAAAGGGAAAAGCGAGATTCTTTCCTGATTGCAGCAGTCTGCTACTAGTTTGAACACATTTGCATTTCATAGTTATTCAAGGTAATAAATCTAAGCCTTGCCAAATATGCTATAGGTTATTGTTAGAAAATCTTGCTAAACCTTAAGCTCACCACAAGAACGGATAGAGTGCAGTGTTATAATGCTGACATTGAACTATTTCAATAAACAAAAACTAGATAAAAATCCCTAAACTTTAAAACTACATTTATTTGTTGCTTTTTTTCCAATAAAAATGGGATAAAACATTATAGAGGGATTAGGATAACTAGGAGCATGCCAGGAAAATCGCCTCATGTTTGTGCGACACAAAGGAAACTCTCTTGACCAAAATCCTTTTTTCTTCTCCCAGATACAGGCTGTGCAACAATGGAAATCACAGAGGCTAACTGAAGCTAATCAACAAGAAGCCGGGTGCATGCCAGGTACGTGCCGAGTACAGAACTGGGACATAGCCAGGCATGCAAGCAGCACTTAATTAGCCTCAATTAGCCATCATGGCTTCTGGGAACACATAGCCTGTGCAGAAAAACACAACAGGATTTTGGTCCTTCTGCTTTATTTTCAAATATTGACCTGCAATCAAAGCTTAATGGGCTTATTTTAGATATTTTTTTATAAAATCCATATGCAGTGGATATGCTTTTCTAATCTTGGGCCCTTGTGTGAGGACATCCTCCAAGTTTTGGTCACAGCTTTCTTGCCCCATATGAAAGCAGTTTCTCCCATTACTTAGAAAGGATGCTATCACCACAAAATCTCATGTTTGGGGCCAAACCCAGTGTGATAGGGAATTACAAGCTCCAGACAAACAACCCCTTCTTCCTCCCCAAACAGGATTTCCTCAGAGATACATGCCTTAGTAATTTTAGACTTGTAATCAAGCTCAGGTTTAACTTCCAATGGCCACTCTCAAAACAAAGCACGCTAAACTGCAAGATATGTAGGTAAAGAAAATCACACTCTAAGATAGGCAAACTTTTTTCTTATTTAGGGGAGGACCTCTGCAAAATAATGGGATAGATCAAATGTAGATTTGATCTTTACTAAACCATCAGACTGATCTTTACTAGACCATCCATTAACAGGTCTTTATACCTCATAAAGGTATACAATACAGAATCTCCGGTTACAGAATCTAGCAACCAAGGTTGTCAGGAATTTTTCATGTTAGGAATGTTGTTAAATTATTGTTACAACAACAAAATTGATCAAGAGACTAAATGATTCAGACATCCTGTAGTAAGATAAAACTACCCAGATTAGTGACATCTCTCTCTCTCTCTCTCTCTCTTTCTCTCTCTCTCTCTCTCTCTCTCTGTGTGTGTGTGTGTGTGTCACTACTCTGTATATATATATATATACTGTATATACACACACAGTATTAGATACTCTACAGTATTAGAGAAATAACCAAGTGCTTTAGTTTATACTAACTTATTTCATATATCAAGGCTCCTTAATTATTCCTGACTGAAAAGTGGGATATCTTAACCAGTCATATTTAAGGTTCCCGCCGTGATGAAGTAAATTCGCGTTCTTAACCCAAAACAACAAAGCATGGAATTCAACATTAGCAGCTGACATATAGGAACTGCCAGATACATGCAAATTCCATTAAAAAACAATTCTAACATTTTATATGTTCTTTAAATTGTTAGTTCAAATTTAAGAACAACCCTTTAGCCATCATAATATCAAGCATTTCCTCCTCTGATCTTCCAAAAAGCATATAAAAGGCAGAGGTGAATGAGCAATTTATACAGAGATATGGACTAGAAGAAATGAAAATGTTTTGCTCTGGCATATGCTTCACTTTGAATTTGACAGCTAATGTGAGAGCATATGCTTGACAGCTGTCCAAGCAAAGGAAACTTGAAAGAAGGAGGAGAAGAACACCTCCTGGAGGGGGAGATGCTGGCCAAATCCTTTTACACAGACCTAAGAAATATAAATTTGCAGACAACTAGCTGGAAGAAGGGCAGGACATCTCAGAAATAAATTCAGAAGGCTATTGGTGGACCTGCTAGCTGGACCTGTTATACAATGCGAGCTTAGGGAGGAACCAAATTCAACCAATGGTCCACTGCTCAGGCACCAAGGAAAACATCTTTAAGAATTCTGGTGGAATTAGAATTCCTTCCTTGGCACAAAAAGTTACATCTGCTGAAATTCCCTCTTCTACACAACTGTTAAAAAATCTACAGGCATGCAATCCATATAGGCAACTGGGAGATACTGTTAAGGTGATCATGGTTGATCCCAGGAAGTTGCAAACAGTGGTTTAGGCATACAGTACCAGACAGCAAGTGACAGGGAGGTCTTGCCACACAAAACTCGCTATACTATGTGGCAAGTATTTGGCACAATATTCTTGTAGGTTTTTATCCACAGGCATGTTTCCCCAAAACAACTTTTTAGAACCAACTGAGTTCTTTCAGGACCAAAACTATTTTTTTCCCTAAAATAGCTGAGATCCATGGCACCCTATTTTTCTCAAATAAATTAAGAAGTGCATTTCTCTCTTTCACTGCCCAAAATTGATGATTAGATTGCACAATGCCCCTAGAAGAGGTTTCCTTTGTAAACACTGATCTTATTGAAAAGAAGAATCATCTTGGAAAAAAAGACACTTTTGGAGCAGCACATCATACACAGATACAACACAAAGCCTACTCTTAGGAGAGGTCATTTTTACTCCATCTACACATAGGAAATTATGGGAGGAGCTCTGATTTTATCTGGTTCCAATGCATACGCTTTTAAAAAGCATCATAAAATCATCCTTTTGGTGTAAGGTCATTGATTAGCTTGCTCTTTCACAGAGACAGAGAGAGAGCACTCACTTTTGCTGATGTCTTTCTGACAGCCTGGAAGCCTCTGCTGCTGCTTTTCTTGCTATAAAGTCTTCCCTCTTCAGAACTTCTCCGCTGCCCCGAAAACCAAGTTCCACCAGCTGGCGGGCCATATCTTCATTCTAAAGGACCAAATGGCAGATCAGGTAGATCAGGGGAAAAACAGTATTCTGGGCAACGTTTCAGGCAGGAACAAATGTACTGTATAGAAAATGCCGCAAATAATGTTGATCAGCAGAGTAAAGTGCATTAGACAAGCCAATTGAATCAATGGGGATGAGTTAAATCCTCCATAAGTTCTATTGATTCAAACGGGCCAACGCTTAACAGCAAGTTAGGGGAGTTGAGTCATCAAATCCCCATTGATTCAATAATCCTATGCTAGTGCAATTTATTTTGCTAAATACTGTAGCCGGATTTTGACCAATAGAAGCTTACTCTATAATATTGTTAAATTGAAGTGTTTTGATGTTAGGTAGTTTTTATTGTAGGGTGCCTTAACTCATGTCCCCAAAGGTATGTCACTGGTCCTAGATTTCTCTTTGTCATGGTAGCTAGCATCATCCTCAGTTTTGTTCCCCATATGCATGGTCAGAAGAGAACAAAGTAGGCAAAAGTGGGATGCCAGCTTTTACAGAATTTAAATAGCAGTATCCTCAAAGCAGGATGTCTTTTGTGTCTGTAATTCCACAAAGCGTCAAGTAGGGAGATACACAGCAGTACTAATACTCGTAGCAGCTGCAATAAGACAGCAAAGGTGTGAGGCAGAGGTTTTCCAAACACTATGCAGGCTGAGGATTACCAAGCAAGAAAGAGTGTGCTATTTCAGGGCCAGAATGATCAAGCATCTACTTCTGCAGTGTTCCCTTCTGTATTGTGCATGTTTATTAAATGCAGGACGTAATTTAACCAAAAGTGAAATAATATTTCCACCTAGTGGCTACATTGAAAAACAACAGCCCAGTTTAACTCAAAGGCACTGAACATTTTAGATATACTACAATTTAATGCTGTGACGTTCAAACCACACACTTGCAGACTCCATACAGCAGCAACACAAGGGATGGAAAGTCCAAGCATCCCCTTTCCTGAAGCACTGCAGCACAGCTATACTAGTACAATTACTGAAATGGATAAAAGACTATTAGAGGTTCTCTTATGACAGAAAATAGGTAGGATAGGATGAAAAGCTTGTGTTCCTGGAGGAGGCTCTTGAGAGCCCCCTGGACTACAAGGAGAACAAACCTATCCAATCTGAAGGAAACCAACCCTGAGTGCTCACTGGAAGGACAGATCCTGAAACTGAGGCTCCAATACTTTGACCATCTCATGAGAAGACAAGACTCCCTGGAAAAGACCCTGATGTTAGGAAAGTGTGAAGGCAAGAGGAGAAGGGGACGACAGAGGACGAGACGGTTGGACAGTGTCATCAAAGCAACCAACATGAATTTGACACAACTCTGGAAGGCAGTGGAAAACAGGAGGGCCTGGCATGCTCTGGTCCATGGGGTCACGAAGAGTCGGACACGACTGCACGACTAAACAACAACAACAGATTGTGCCAGTACAGCAACATACTGGGATGCAGGAATTCAAAAGGCAGTATGATATTACTAAAGCGTCTACATTTATTACGTATCCTTGTGTGCATGTTGTTTGGTTAAATTTGGGGGAATGGCAAGAAAGTGAGTTGAGACACTGCATAGTCCTCATCTCAATGAGGACTATTCTTAAGCCAGAAACCTTTAAAAGATCATTTTTTTCTTCCTCGTTGTTTGAGCTGAATCCAAGCTGCCAACGTAAGTGTTTCTATGATAGCAGATACCAGAAAATAAAGAAATCTTTAATGCACAAAAACTGCTCTAACTTTTATTTGTATAAAACATATTAAATTAGAAAGGATCAGAATAACTTTAAAAGAACAGGATGAAGGTGGCTAGAAGCATAAGAGGAATGAAAAAATACTTAGCATGACTTTATGCAACACACTACCAACTCATTCACTCTCTCCATCATATTCATCTGAAGCGTACTATCTAGCATACAACTGCCCAGAATATCCTAACCATCTTCTATACAGCCTTTTAACTAACTTAAGCCTAGCTTTTCAGCCTATATCCAAACATACCTGTCTACCCATCTCCCTCTCTCCTAAACATTGACCCACTTTATATATGCCCTCTCCCACTTGGAGCTGGAGAACACATCCCTTAAAATAAGAGTCCATAAAGGCATTTTCTACCCATTCCCAATGGCCATACTGGTCAATCCATAAATTCCAGCAAGCAATGAGCCAACTTACCTATACACACATTAATTATACACAACAACTGACGGGTGGGAACTGAAATCATTACACTCTCCCACATGGACAAAGAACCTGCAGATGGGATCCCTTCCTCAAATTTAGCATTGTGAGGGTTTGAATTTTGGCTCCTCTTTCAGTCCAAAGAAATCAGTAGATTTTTGTTGCTTCAAAACAGGTGAAAGATTTATTGGTGCATTTAACAATAAACAAGTATCTGTGACATGATTAAGAGTCTTTTCTCCTTCTGCCAACAGGTCTGGAAGGGGTCTCCAATCTCAGCATCCTTGTCTAGGGGTCCTCCATCCACACCCATTCCCAGCCTGGCAGCAATTGACTCTCCTTCCTTTTTACCTCCCCTGTTCCTGCCTCAAACTTCACCCTCTTCTTCCTCTCTTCTCATGCCTTTTCCTCCTGGACCTCTCTCATGGTCACATCCTGCAAGTTCTCCGTCAACTGCCCTATTTCTGTCCCTTGCTGAGCTTCTGCCGCAGGTCCTGGTGCTGACTGGGGACCCTCCTCCTTATTCTTGTTGTGGGGGAGGGACAGCTCTCCAGTGAATGGGCCATCCCTCTCGCCTTCTGTCTCAAAGGCATGTGCCAGAAATTACTTTTCTTTTGTAACTAGCTCAATTCCCCTTCCTTTTTATATCATTACTACAGCAGAAGATTTGCTTGTTGGGCCGGAAAATCTTGAATCCTCAAGTACTGCATTTGCTTCCCCACTGTTACACTGAAAAATCTCCCGTTTTTCAATCTCAACAGCAGAGTTCAACATTCCTCTTTACAAAAAAAAAAAAAAATGCAGATTTTTTTTCAGTGAGTTCTTAATTCATTGCTCCACTGAAGCAGCTAATTATATTTAATATAATTCTAATCCTAAACCATCTATATCCTCACATCTCATTTTGGTTGTCAGTTGTCTTGTCCGCCTTATGACTCATCTTGTCTCATCCTAGTCTCAAGCTGCCTTTACTTTCTTAACAATCTCTGAAAATATTTCTTGGAAACTCCTGCCACTGCATGCTTGCCTTTGGATTGTCATTGTCCAGGCACATAAGCCCTGACATGCCAAATCAGAAAGACAAGAAGCCACCTAAAAGGGGGTGAAGAAACAGAAAGAGATGAATGGAGACCAGACACCAGAACGTGATATCATGTTAGAGGGCAAGGGACTATTAAGACCGGCAGGTTAAAGCTATATTAGGACCATTTCAAATATCAGCTTTTTTCCTTGAATACTGTTGCTTAATCTTCACACTCTACTGGTGCTAATAAGAGACTGCTATCTCCTCATCCTCATATTACATAAGGAGTGCCAAATGTCAAGGTTACCCCCAGGTCAGAGAAGCCCAAACTAACCACTCAGTTACACTGTCCTGATTGTCCTGTTGTGGGTAAAATCCAGGAGGGCCAAAGGACTACAGAAAACATTCCTGCCTGGTACCTTCCCAAAGTATCAGGCAGGTACTTGGACCAAGCAGTACTTCCAAGGAGTTACCAAAAATCCACAAAATTCAATGCTATGACTCTTATGCCAAGGTAGGAACACCAAAAATATCCCCAAAAAACCACACAGGCTTGCAGCAGATGGTTGAGACAAGTCTGGTTTTAGTACCACCAACCCTCTTAACTCAAAAGAGACAAACAAGTGTAAACAAATTTTATTTTATTCAAGGTAGTGAAAAATTAAAAGAGCAAAACATCAAAAGAGTTTCAACAGTTACGGAAAAGTCAATATATACTGAATTTGCCAAACTATGTCCAGAGAATATATATCTTGGGCCAAGGAAACAAATGGACATAGTTTAACAAATTATTCACCCAGAGGGACTCCTGCATCTTTAAGAGTCATTTAGGAAGGAAAATTCTGCTAGTTGTGCATTTTCCACACTAAGGTGGGAGATGCCGCACCTGATGAAAGCTGTTTCTGGGCAGCTGTTTTGAGGTGCTAAAAATCTCAGTCCTTTCTGGAGTGTGGAATTCAAAAAGAGCCAAAGAGGTGAGGGAACTCAAGTTCACAAAGCAATCTGAAGTAGAAAAGTTATTTTTTGGAGTGGAAACTTGTCAACTTCTCTGTCTTCATGGCCAATGGCCATGCTTTCCGGGAGATGTCATCATCCCCAAGCCCTAAAACAGGTACAGTATCTCTATTCACAGCAGTGGGTTATAAATAATATTGGCCACCTGCAAGAGAGGACACGTCTCTTGTGCCATTAATAGTTGTGTGGGAGAGTGAATGTCATCATCATGTGCCCATTGTCAAGTAAATTCTGATTTATGGCAAACCTTTCCAGAGTTTCCCAGGTAGAGAATACAGTACTCAAAAGTAGTTTGCATCTAGTGCCTCTTCCACAGCTGCATCTCAGTTGTGATCCATCAGTCAACCTTTTGCAAGAATCAGGGTTACCTGAAGATATTTTGGCATTTCAGGCAAGGAATAGTTTTACTCCACTCTGTCCCTCCCCCACCACACCACTGCTTCCTAAACAGTGAAAAATGTATTTATCAGTTACATTTCCTCTAAATTGGCCATAGACATTGATGGTCCTCATTATTTTCAACCTCAAAATGACCCTCTGGAGAAACCCTACAGAGAACTTCATGGTTGAGCGGCGATCAGTCCTAATCCAACATACATTTTTGTGCATGTCTACTCAGAAACAAGCCACACTGGCATGCAGCGTCTTCCTTCCTCAGAAGTAAGGCTCCTACAGGACAGAGTTCCTCTATCTGTTATAACTCTGGAGGAGGCCTTTGCAAGAGTGGTCGCTTGCATTAAAAGCCACTAGCACAGAAACTGCCCCTGCTAAGCAACTCTTAAAAACATGGTTTAAGAAGAGGTCGTGGTGTTCGTCTGTGCAAGCATGTCAGGCAAAATCCAAAGAAACAAAATACAAAAACGTGTGGCACCTTAAAGACTAACTGTTATAGTTTAATGCAGTGGTTCTTAACCTTTGTTACTCGGATGCTTTTGAACTGCAACTCCCAGAAACCCCAGTCAGCACAGCTGGTGGTGAAGGCTTCTGGGAGTTGCAGTCCAAAACTCCTGAGTAACCCAAGGTTAAGAACCAGTGGTTTAATGTAACCTTTTTCATGGGCGTGTCGACAAAAGCTTACATTAAACTATAATAGTCTTTAAAGTGCCACGTGTTTTTGTCTTTTGTGGTTTGTTACTTTGGATTTTGTCTTAGAAGTATTTTATCCTCTTTTCATCTGGTCACCCTAAAGGTGCAAATTTTGCAGCAGAGCCTTTTATTAAAAAAAAAATTAAAACATGCACGAACAATGTCAAATAATGAGAAAGAAAAAAGCAGTATTTCTATGCGTGTCCCCCCCCCCACCTTCCTTTCAGGATCTGCTCCTTGCTTTATTGAGAGCTTGCAACTTGCAATGAACCGAGGAGGAAAGCGGATAGATCCCTTGCTACTCGGACGGGAGGGCTGCTGTCCTTCCAGTGATGAGCGAAGGAGAGAAACGCTGCACATGCTCAGAGGCACGCTTTGTTTGAACGGACGTGACACCCCGAACTCACCTCCAAGTAAAACAGATCCTGCGTGGTGATCTGCGAGTCCAGGTAGTCCTCGTAGGTGTTGAACTGCGTCACGATGTGATCCAAAGCGGCGCTGGCGTCATCGCCCTCCATGCCCGCCATCCTTCCCCCTCGGCTCCAGGCCGCGGCGTCCCTAGCAACCGTTTGCCCTCCTCTCTCTCCCTGGCAACGGCCTTGCTCCTCCGAACGGCCAATCCTTCGGCAGCGCCACGAGTTTGTCCCGCCCTCCTTCGAAAATAAATAACCAATCAATCCGCGAGGAGTACGCCTTAGCTCCGCCCGAAAACTATAAGCCGCGCCCAACGGATCTTCGCCCCGCCCTCCGTGGAGCAAATAAAAAAAATAAAAGCGGGTGTTGGAGAACCCCGCCTACTGGCTCCTGTTATCCAATCGCTGAAGAGCTCTTGGAAAAAAAGTTCCAGTCCCTTCGGCTCTACAGTAACGTAGTTGCTTTACGTTCCTCTGAGTAGGAAAAGTAATTTCCACCGAGACGAAGTTTTCCAGGAAGGTTACCCGTGTCACTCTGTTGCAACAAAACTAACGAAGACCTCTGTATAAAACACGTTTATTTAGCATAACGCTTGAGTGGACTAGTTCTTCAAATGACATCAGTGTCTCTTCAGTAGGCAGTCTTTTATATAGTAACGGGGTGTGGAGAATTATGAAACCCCAGTTGGGCAGCCGGAGGGTACTCCCTGCATTCGCCTCCGAGTCTGGATGGCCAGGTTTCGGCAATGGCCAGAAGTTCATTTGCACAGCTAAAAGTGCATCAGATGTTCCTTTTCTAGGAGAGAGCATATCTGTCCATGGTGACGCATGCCTTAGTTACATCCCAGCTGGACTTCCAATTCATCAGAAATGTTATTTACATTTTATTTTGGCACTACAATTCTTCTAGTGTTCTTTTTCTGCTTTAACGTAGGATATTAGCAGTTCATTATCAGTACCATCGTCTGCTCCTGGTCTTGTTTAGGCAGAAAGAATACAGGTTCTCCATCTCCTGCTTCCAGTCTACTGTATTTGCTTTCTGTACTGACCATCTGGTGATATCCATGTGTACACCCATCTGTTCAGTTGATTGAAACACACATGTGCAATAAACAGATTGCAGCCTTTACAGAACTCTTAAGTAATTCTCCCACTTCATTTCTGTCCTCCTAGGCCATTTTTTTCCAACACCCTTTTATTCTGCTATGTTCCGATAGTTGCTTAGAAGATCAATTTTAGCAGAAGCAACTTTTAAGGCAAGCTACACCTACTGGGATTTTGTCTTCCATGCCCCTGTTAAATTCACAGGAACCACGTCACCTGGTCAAGATGATGATGATGATGATGATGATGATGATGATGATGATGATGATGATTTATATGCTGCATTTCTCCTAATAAGTTGTATTAGTGTTTAAGCTGGTATAGCTCAAACAGTTGGACTGCTTGGGGAGCTAGAAGTTTGGCATTTGATTGTGCTTCCTGAGAGACAGCCTGGCCAAGATCACCCAGGACATGTGTGGCTGATGGGGCTACATTCCCTGACACCGTGGTGGCTTTGAGCAAGCTGCGTGGCCCTATAGTGCTATCCGGTAGCAGGTACTGGTAAGCACTTCTGGCCGCTTTACAACTACATACAGTGGGGCCTTGACTTAAGAACGGCTTGAGTTAAGAACATTTTGACTTACGAACCGCTCTCATAGGAAAATATTGACTTGACTTAAGTACTTAGATTTGAGTTAAGAACTGAAAAAAGCCCACGTGGGAGACAGGGAAAGTGCAAAATTTGAACTTTCAGTTAACTGTTGACCAGTGAAAAGGGTGCCTGTCTGCTTCCTCACTCCTCCCAGCATTTAGAGAGTGGATTGGGAGTCTTCAGACTGCCTGGTACTGCCTGGACTGTATTTTCCCTGCCTTCCCTGAACCTTTCTTGACCTAAGAAAAAAAAAAAGAAACAAAATATCCCCCTCTAGTGGTCGAAGGCAGAATAGCAGCTTCCCATTAGTTTCTATGGACGGAAAAGAGCAGATACGGATCAAAGGGTTTTCAATGCATTCCTATGGGAAATGCAGATTTGACTTGAGAACATTTTGACTTGAGAACCGCCTTCCAATACGGATTAAGTTCTCAAGTCAAGACCCCACTGTACTTTGGAAAGATTTTTTTATAAGTTGGAATCATTTTGGTGGCACTGAACTTAATGTGTGATGGTAGCATTGGTGCCACTGGATTGTGTTTGCTCCATTTGATGCAGATCTATGCAGTTGTCAGTCCCAGATTAACCATTAAACAAAATAAGCATGTGCTTAGGGCATCAACAAGGGAAGGGGGCACCACACAGGGTTTTTTTTTCAGTGCCAGATTTACCAGGGACCATGGTGCAAATGGTGCACCTTTCTTAACAAACCACATCCATCCACCCCTCAACCTTGACTGGCTCCCTCCCTTCCCCAAAAAAACCATCTCCCTACCTAAAACAATTATGAACCAGTAACTAAAACCGGTAAGTAGTATAGTATAGAAGTATAGTGAGAAAACTCATGTTTTGAGTGAAACGATCAGTCATCATCATTTAGTGGTTTGTTTTTTTAACTTCTGTATTTTGGGAGGTTGGGTGGGGATAAGGATAAAAAGAGCTGCTGGGTTTTTTTGTTTGTTTGTTTTGTTTTGTTTGTTTTTACCTATGGCCTCTGCACTATATGTACAAGCCAAAGAAATAGCCCACTGTAAAGAACACCCCAAAAGGGGGTTTTAAGCTCTTGTTTGAGCTTTTTAGTTTACAGATTCTGACAAAATCTACATGAATCAAAGTGTGAAAGCGCAAGATTTGGCTGGAAGCCAGTAATTTGATTCTGTGTATGATTTTGCATACCATACACAGTTATTTCTGCAGATTGCTATACAATTAAATTACTGTGCTTTCACGTTCATGATGTGTACCTTACATAGTTTCTTTCCAAGCCATGGGACCTGCCATGTATTATATTCATAGGGAGTTTCCTTAGCCTGGCTGGGGCTAGGAGGAGGAGGAGGAGGGGCGCACGAGCCTTCATCGCCGGCCACGATCCCCTCCAGCTCCTTCTTCACTACCACCACCATCAGCAGCAGCAGGACGAAGAAGCGGAGAAGGGAGGGAACGCTGGCGACCGCCTAGCAGGGTGGTGAGGAGGGCATGACATAAAATTTTAAAAACCCTCACAGAATTCTCCTTGCCAAAGGAGAAAAGCCCCCATTGGTACCCACGAAATTAAATAGAATGGACCGGGGGCCCCACAGGGGTGCCCATGCACGCACACAAACACACGGAGGTCCGGCAACCTTCCTCCGAGGGCCCCCCTCAAAAAGGTGCACTGAGCAGCAGCAGCTACCCCCACCATGACAGAGGAGCAAACTTTGCAAAGCCGAGGTAGCTGAATCAGGACGAAGAGGAGGAGGAGGAAGCACCACCGGGCGCTGAGGCAGCCACTGGCCAGGCTAGTGCTGGGGGTGCCGAGAGAGAAAGAGAGCCAGAGAGCCGCTTCCCTGGAAGAAGCGAGGCAGTGGTGCCAGCTGCTGTTGGCGGCTTGGAGGCGTTCTTCGAAGACGGGCCAGGAGCGAGCTCCGTTCTCAGGCATTGCTCGGCAGGGGCTCGGGGAAAAGGGCCAGCAACGCGCCTCGCTCACCAGCTCTTGCAGAGCCTCTTGCACCCTCCATCCAGAACTGCAGCCTGCCAGCCGGCAGACAGGTGGGCTGGCTGGGAGGCTGAAGGAAGGAGGGTGCAAGAGGTGCTGTCTTGGGAGACAGCCAGCGAGCGAGGCAAGACTTTTTTTTTACTCTTGACAGCAGAGGATGTATGGGCGCTTCGGGGGGGCAGTCAAGTTGCAGCCCACAAACTATCATCCGGTGGGGCAAAATAGCCCCCGGGCGACATGTTTGAGACCCCTGAGGTAAATGTTCCAGTCTCATTTTGTTTCCATTTATGTAAATCAAGCTAAGTTCCTAGTTTGTATTCCTTTTTGCTGCTACACATGCTTCACTGTCTTCAGGAGGCTTCTCTCAAATAAAAGTCTCCCTAACCATAGGGGAGGGGGTGTGTAGTTTAGCCGTTCCTATGTCTACATATCATCATCCTCATTTGGATTCAAAAGCTAGCTCATCATTGTGATATTTTAGTGGTCTGATAAAGCAATCACGGAATCCTTCCCTTTGGGCAGTGAATAAGGACTACACAAGACTTTTTTTAAAGTAACCTATATCAACTTGAATGCTTAAATGGATGGCTTTGGTTTGTTTTTTTTAAAAAAACATATTATACATGGATTGTGATTTACACATGTCTGCTTTAATAGTAAAGGTAATGGTAAAGGTTCCCCTTGACAATTTGTCCAGTTGTGTCCGACTCTAGGGGGCGGTGCTCATCTCCGTTTCCATCCCATAGAGCTAGCGTTTGTCCGAAGACAATATTCCGTGGTCACGTGGCCAGCACAACTAGACACGGAACGCTGTGACCTTCCCACCATGGTGGTACCTATTTATGTACTCGCATTTGCATGCTTTCGAACTGCTAGGTTGGCAGGAGCTGGGACAAGTGACAGAAGCTCCCTCCGTTGTGTGGATTCGATTTTACGACTGCTGGCCTTCTGACCCTGCAGCACAGAGGCTTTTGCGGTTTAACTCGCAGCGCCACCACGTCCTTCCCTCAATGACCTCAAATCTGCTTAATGAGATGGACCATTTTGTGACCCAGACACGAATCCTGTTGGAGAGACATTCAAGAGATCCAGACTGATCTTCCGGCAAAACTGCTCAACAACCTAATTTTAAAGTCTCTGGTAGCTCAGCTGCCCAATAGCATTTACCACTCATTTCCCAAAGAGTTTCCCAGAGGAACTTGGATGATTGTCAGCAAGCCAAATCTCAACCCTAGTCTGTACAACAGAGATTCATCTCCTGCCTGCTGATGGTCTGTGAACATACGGTGAGGGTAACCTGATGTGACTTCTTCTCTTGCAGCTTTCTCTGCCTATTATTCGTATATTAATGCTGCAAACGTTTGCGAACACACAAAAAAGTGATGTGGGGGGAAGCCCAGGGAAAGCTGGCTGAAAGGTAACTAATGAGCTCCAGAAAGATGCCAGCTTTCAGTGTGGGTTTTTAGTTACAACCACACAGGGTTCTACTTTGAAGAGACAGAGAGAGAGAGAATTTTCACTGGTGGGCCAAGATTAGCATTTATCCTAGCATTCCAGTCTTTGTAAGACAAAAATAGGTCATACCGCCACCCTCTCCAGAAAAATAAAGTTGTTAAAAGATGGGAAGCATATGTGGAGAACAGTTGCAGGAGCAAGTCAAACACCAATACCTGTACCTGTGTGTCCCTCAGATAAAAAAGAGAAAGGCAGCTATATTTATTAACATGTGTTTCCAAATATGTTGAGCTTAAATTGATCAATAGCAAAGATTGCAAGCTAGAAAGGCTGTCATTTTACTCTCTTTGAGACTCACGTCGGCCAGACTATTGATATTGCATTTAGGTATATGTGTGGTTTGTTTTTTAAGATATTATCTGTGATTTAAATCATATAATAAAAGATAAAAATAAAATAGGTAGAAGAGCATATACTATATTTTTCTGTGCAAAAGACTATCCTTTTGTCTAAAACTTTTAGAATAAAAATTGAGGCTCGTCTTATACACAGAAGTAAACTGAGGAGAGAACAAAAACAAGGGAAGGAAAAAGCAAGGATCAAAGCGATACCCCAATGCTTCGATCCCTTTCCCCCTACACTTGCTAAGCCCCACTTATTTTACTTAATTTTGGATTAGAAAAGTGGTGGGTGTCTTATAAATGGGGGCATCTTATACACAAAAAATACGGTAGTTAAACAAAAATGAAGCCAACAGCCAAAAGTAATGAACAAAAAGTAAAGTTTTTAAAAAATGAAGGTGTGCTGCGTATACACCACCCATAGCGCTTAAAGCACTCTCTGGGGTGGTATATAACTTAATTATGGAGGCTACACATTGCCCAGACGAATCTCAGTCGGGAGGGCGTTCCATAGTCTGGGGGCAGCTGCCGAGAAGGCCCTTTGTCTACAAGCCCTCCCTCTTACCTCCTTGAGGGACGGCTCTTTCAAAAGGGCCCCCTGGCTAGATCTTAACTGCCGGGTAGGCTCATATGGAAGGAGGCAGTCCTTCAAGTATCCAGGGCCCAAGCTGTTTAGGGCTTTACATGTCAAAACAAGCACTTTGAATTGGGCCCGGGCAGCAACTGGTAACCAATGTAACTTAAACAGAATCGGCTTGATGTGTTCCCTAGTGGCCCCACCACTCACCAGCCACGCAGCTCAATTCTGGACCAGTTGCAGTCGCCGGACCGTCTTCAAAGGCAGCCCCACGTAGAGCGCATTGCAATAATTTACGTATATGGGATGTTACCAGTGTGTGTGTAACTGTCATGAGACTCCGCTCGTCCAGGTAGGGCTGTAGCTGGTACAATTTCCGCAGCTGAAGGAAGGCGCCCCTGGCCACCAAGTCCACCTGGGCTTCCAGAGTTAGACTGGGGTCCAGGAGCACCCCCAGGCTGCGGACCCTGTCCCTTAGGGGGGGAGTGTAACCCCATTCAGGGCAGGGAAATGGCCCTCCAACCTGTCTGGCGAAGCACCCACTAACCGTTTATGCAGTTTAACCACTGTACCATGAGACTCCTTACAAGGAATTTTGTAAAAATGCCAGAGGCAAGTTACATCTTCTTCAATTTATCACTAAGGCCCTCCATTGTGTCCCCCTGTCAAACATTAATATATATATTTGACAGGGGGACACAATGGAGGGCCTTAGTGATAGCCGCAGAGTCTGAGTAGACAATTGTGGGAAGATATATCCCATCAATAAATCTAGCAGCAAGGCCTTTATGGTGTTGAGACTTCAAACAAACCCTTAGAACCTGCCCCAGAACCCAAGCACAGCAGTGGCACAATGTGCTTGTATTGGCCTCTCCGTATTTGCACTTTACCACAGCCTTGAAGCTCCTGGCCAGCACAGTGGCCATGCATCTCCTTTTCCCCCCCATTAACATGTACCAAGGAAACACACAGTCTAAATCAAGTTGCTAATCCCCAGTGGCTAGAGCCATTGCATGACTTGCCAAATACTAAAACAAGTAGTTGTGCAAATCCCACGGATACAATGAGTGTACCATAGTTGGGACTAGCAATTGGATTTAAGCCGTGGTATGGCATCACCAGATGGCACCTTTCATCGCTGTTGGTTTGGGCTGCTCTTGAAAAGGGAGATGGAATATTTGATTAGACGGTGCTCTGTCACCTCTATTATTATGACTACTATTATACTGCAGAGGGGCCCATTTGAGATGAAGCACCTCCCAACCCATCCTTAGGCTGCCCCTGGTATCATACTGAAAAAAACTGTATGCATTTTTAAAACAAACTTACGAGAGTAAGACTTTTGAAAAGTTACCTTCCAAGGCTATTTGTTTCTTCCAGAATCCTGCAGCCCACAAGGAGAATTCTTGGAGTCCAAGAAAGTAACTTTTTCAAGCCTTGGAAATGGGAAAGGATTTCTGCACATGTTCACTAAATCTACGTGATTAGATTAGATTAGGCATCCTTCAGTTTCAAGAGACTATGTTAATGTGCTCTGTATGGAGGACTTGGAACAGCGTCTAGTGTGGGTGAGAAGGCCAATTCAAGAGTGACAATCCCTTCCACACTGAAGACAAATGCAATCTGTCCCCTGTCCAGCTCCCTGGTTTTGCTGCTTTCTTAACTGCCTCTTTGCCTTGGCCTGCTGGACAAGGGTCTCTTCAAATTGGGAGAGGCCGTGATGCAACACCTGCCTCCAGGCTGAATGCTCAGATGTCAGGGTTTCCCATCTGTTGAGGTCCATTCCTAAGGCCTTCATATCCTGCTTCAGATATCCTTGTATCACAGCTATGGTCTCCCTCTGGGGCACTTTCCTTGCACTAATTCTCCATAAAGGAGATCTTTTGGAATCCGACCATCAGCCATTCTCATGACATGCCCAAGCCAGCGTAGACATCACTGTTTCAGTAATGTATACATGCTAAAAATTCCAGCTCTTTCTAGGACTACTTTATTTGGAACTTTGTCCTGCCAGGTGAAATTTACCTGAACATCACAGGAAAACATGAGTATGTCCTTGGTATGGCCTGACCATATATTTTGTGTCCTGTGTGATATTATTCATTTGGGGGTTCTGGGGGTCCATCTGTCATATTCTGCAAACATGGATTGCTGCACCTCAAGTGCTGCCCAAAAATAATATATTGAGAAAGATGAGTTCATCTCCCTGAAGTGACCCTAATAACAACAGATGGGTCAAAAGTGAGATGGGTGGTGGAGGGAGGCAGATGAAGCAAATAATCATACAGAGCAACTGAGGATCAAATCTTAGGGGACAGATCATTAGTGATTTCAACAGAGCTCATGACCAAGCAATCAGACTTCCAAATGATGCCCTTGTTTCCTTCTTGGTGATTAATCACAAAGTGGAGTAAGCTAATTTACACAGTAGGGAGATGAGAAAGCTTGTGGCAGAACAATCATATACTATCCTCATTTGATTTTAGTGAGAGGCTACTAGAATTGTAATTTGACCCTGAGAGCATGGACTGCCAGTTATATCTAAATTCTCATCATTCTGGTCGGTGGTGACAGATGACGAAGTTTATCAACTTCTGGAGGTCCACCACTCCTGTTTCAGTGTCTTCAAAGTGCCATAGGTCTATTCTCTCCACACCCTTTTCAATAGCTTTCTACAGCACAACAGCACTGTTATTACCCCCCCCCCATTACAGAAGAGCTGAAGCTGGGAGGTAGTAGCCAACCTAGGGTGAACCAAATCTACAAGGGGGCGCAACTGAAAACCTCCTGTTGCAGAAGGCATAGAACTATTGTACTTCCCGAGCAATGTTTATATAAAACATGATGCCCATAACTGGTATCTTTAGAGACATTTTATGATATGGCTACATATGAATGGTTTCTTGCACAGATTCCAGTGACGGGGAGAGACACTTCTGAATTAAATATCTATCAGAAGACAAGGAATCCAGGCCAATCCTGGGCCGCTACCTGCATTATTCAGGGAGAAGCTCCCAGAGCAGAGTCATTGGAGTTCAAGTAGCTGAGCCCAGCTGGTGTTCACCACAGTGTCTTCCGAGGTGAAATGTTCTAAATGTTAAACTCCTTTCCAGTGCCAGCTGCAAGAACAAGCAACAGTAAGAGCACGTATGGGGAGATGTTCGTAAACAGACACATCCGATGAAACGGAAGTGTTCTGAGAGGGAATGCAGTACAAGCTTTTGCAAAACCCATGAACTGTGATCAAAAGCCTGAGCTGATGAAACAGACTTTTCCGGCTGCTATCACATTTATCCTCAAGGACAGATAGATTGCCAGGACTGCATTATTTAGGGAAGACATGGAGTTGAGAAAATGATGAAGGATTTAAAAAAGAGAGAGCTATGCTCTTTAAAAACCCATGGAAAATGGGTCAATGAAGGACACGTGCAGGGTTGTTCCTTTGAGGCTCTTCTGATAGATTAAAAATATATTGCCCTTTCACACACGGTTAACTTTACTCTGTCCTTTACTCTGCTCACACTGAATTAAGTACAAGCAGGTCTTGAATCGATTCAGGATCTAGGAGTACCAGTCACCAGGACCTTACCCCCAACAAAGGTGACTTGGTATTTGAACATCCTAATGCCAACTCTGTATCTGGACTTTAAAATATACAGCAGAGCAGAACTGGGGTGTGTGTGTGTGAAGGCAGACAGCAAAACACAATGTTTCTGTCTTTGCTCCCCATTCTTCCTCCTGTAGTGAAGGGGAAGAATGCTGGGCCAAGAGAAAAAATTCTTCTAAATTAGCCTCTTGACATTGCAGAAAGAATGGGGTTGTTGTTGTTTGCTCATTAAATCGTGTCCAATTCTTTGTAACCCCATGGACCAGAGCACGCCAGGCCCTCCTGTCTTCCACTGCCTCCCAGAGTTGGGTCAAATTCATGTTGGTAGCTTTGGTGACACTGACCAGCCATCTCATCCTCGGTCATCCCCTTCTCCTCTTGCCTTCACACTTTCCCAACATCTGGGTCTTTTCCAGGGAGTATTTTCTTCTCATTAGATGGCCAAAGTACTGGAGCCTCAGCTTTAGGATCTGTCCTTCCAGTGAGCACTCAGGGTTGATTTCCTTCAAAATGGATAGGTTTGTTCTCTTTGCTGTTCAGGGGACCCTCAAGAGTGTCCTCCAGCACCACAATTCAAAAGCATCAATTTTTCGGCGGTCAGCCTTCTTTATGGTCCAGCTCTCACTTCCATACATCACTGCAGGAAAAACCATAGCTTTGACTATGCGGACTTTTGTCGGCAAGGTGATATCTGTGCTTTTTAAGATGCTGTCTAGGTTTGTCATCACTTTCCTCCCAAGAAGCAGGTGTCTTTTAATTTCATGGCTGTTGTCACCATCTGCAGTGATCATGGAGCCCAAGAAGGTAAAATCTGTCACTGCCTCCATATCATCCTCTTCTATTTCCCAGGAGGTGATGGGGACCAGTGGCCATGATCTTAGTTTTTTTGATGTTGAGTTTCAGACCGTTTTTTGCACTCTCCTCTTTCACCCTCATTACAAGGTTCTTTAGTTCCTCCTCACTTTCTGCCATCAGAGTGGTATCATCTGCAAATCTTAGGTTGTTGATATTTCTTACAGCAATCTTATTTCCGGCTTGGAAGTCCTCCAGTCCAGCCTTTCTCATGATGTATTCTGCATATAAGTTAAATAAGCCGGGGGGACAATATGCAGCCTTGTCGTACTCCTTTCCCAATTTTGAACCACTCGGTTGTTCCACAACCAGTTCTAACTGTTGCTTCCTGTCCCACATATAGGTTTCTCAGGAGACAGATAAAGTGGTCAGGCACTCCCATTCTTTAAGAACTTGCCATAGTTTGCTGTGGTCCACACAGTCAAAGGCTTTCGCATAGTCAATGAAGCAAAAGTAGATGTTTTTCTGGAACTCTCTGGCTTTATCCATAATCCAGCGCATGTTAGCAATTTGGTCTCGAGTTCCTCTGCCCCTTCGAAATCCAGCTTGTACTTCTGGGAGTTCTCAGTCCACATACTACTGAAGCCTACCTTGTAGGATTTTGTGCATTACCTTGCTAGCATGTGAAATGAGTGCAAAACAATGGGGGTAGCTCCTCTTTAAGGAACACATCATCGAGGGAGGATAAATTTGGCTTAGAAAAAGCACACTCCCATTGCAAATCCATTTAGGGTCTGCTTCTGTTGAAAGCCAGTGTGGCTACCAATAGCCACTTGATGACTTCTGATATTGAAACAAGAGATCCTATAGCCAAACAAACAAACAAACAAACAAACAAACAAACAAACAAACAAACAAACAAACAAACAAACAAACAAACAAACAAACAAACAAACAAACAAACAAACAAACAAACAAACAAACAAACAAACAAACAAACAAACAAACGGCTAGTAAGAGCCAGTCATCCCTTTTGCATGTTGCCATTTTCCATTTGGGGCCCACCATATTTTTGAATTCTGAAAAAAAAGGAGGGGAGAGGGAGATATGTCCCCTGAATTTGGAATATATAGCAGAGGTTTGAATTTATGGCAAGATTCCTTTGACTACACAGTTCGAAGTACAGAGATTCACAGAGGAGAATAGCTTTAAGTTCCTCGGGGTCCACCCCTTTCTCATTAACTGGCACTTAAGGTCTTGTTAACTCACTCTGCAAAATTTGTAGGAGAAAGAATAAAAACATTTCTATATTTACAGTTGCTTGAAATTACAGACTAGTCAATGCTGCTTTCTTAACTCATACTGACAACCAACCGGACAGATTAACAGGAAACAAACAACTGACAAGAGAGGGGGAAAGAACACTCAACAGAGAGGCAGGGCTCTTTTTCAATTCAAAAACTTGGAAGGAACTATTGTTTAGTGCTGGATAGGCAGACAATCACTCCAGCCCAGAAAAGTCCCTTCTAATCACACAAACTACAGACAGTATGTGAAGTTGTAAATAAAACTCCCATGGGGTATTTTCCATCCTGTTGTACGTAGCGCTTAGAAAATATTTTTTTCAGAGTCCAGCACCTGGAATCCCCAGGCCAGAATGGTTTTTGGCTATGGCCAAAAGCTTAATTTTGCCAACTTCTGTTTGCAAGAATGCATTTTCTAATGCCGGCAATGAAGGGAGTGGAGAATAGCGCATTCTTTTGCTTAACTCTTTGGCCCAGATGCCAAATCCTTCGTGTTACCATCTCCTTGCAATGATTTCACACAGCGGTAAGAAAATACAGAGACTGGAAGAGTTACTTCCCAGGTCGGTAGCGCTCAAAACCCTCTATTGTGGCCAAGGGATTCTTTTTCGTAGTTTGAAAAAGTTGAATTTCCCAGCTCTGGGGAACTATTCATGCTCAAATCTTTTCTGTACCACTTCCAAATGTTATGGGATCATTACAACTCTCATGTTATCTCACAAAAGTAAAGAATGTTCTGCTTCAATACAGACTCCCTTCTATTCTGTCCTCCCCCTGCCTCCTACAAAATGTGGCATCTTCAGAGTTCACATTCAAAGTCTACTGTATACAGGCTGATTACATTATGAGACAGAAATGTTTTACTAGCCTCATTACCTATCATCTTCATTTAGCTTGGAGTCATTTGGACTTCAGAAGCTGCATTATTGCCTTTGTTACGGATATTGGACAAAGATGTGGATTTTATTGTTGTTGCTCAAGTCAGGTTCCTCCCAGAAGCCTTTGTCTTTTTCCATAATATTCTCTTATAATGGCATATTTTCATTTAGGGTAACTTATGCTTCTTTAGAACACGGTAAGATTTTTGCTCTCCAAACAGTCTGCCTGTAATACTCTTTGCATTTGACCTTAGAATATTTGTTATTTCCATCTCACAAAGCCTATCAAGAGAAAATAATGGGCTTAATTCACCCTCATTTGAACTGGATGATTCACTGATGTAACCTAACTAACCTCTGTCTTTTTCCTCCCTCACCTTAAGGGAGTTCCCTTCTTAATGATGAGCTGATGGTCTTGTTTGTTTGATCCCCAATTAGCTGTTTTTCTGTCAAGTCTGTGTTTGAAACCACTGACAAACATAACTAAATTGTATGCCTCCTGCCTTTCAATGCCTTTGTAGCAGAATTAAACCAAAACACTACAGGGGGTCAATAAGACTAGCTGATTGCTTAGTAAAAATGGATTTTTCTTCTTCTGTATAACTCTGCATTAAGTTGAGAGAAAAATGTTCTAGGGCAAAGGGGAGACCAGCCGGGATGATTATAAAAAGAGCCCAAAGGCACTGTGGATCAAAGGAGTCTTCATTCTTTTTAGCTGCTAGTTTTGTTGTATTTCTAAACTGCTGGGACATTTTCAAATGAAAAGGAGCACAGAAATAGAAAGAAAGAAAGAAAGAAAGAAAGAAAGAAAGAAAGAAAGAAAGAAAGAAAGAAAGAAAGAAAAAGAAAGAAAGAAAGAAAGAAAGAAAGAAAGAAAGAAAGAAAGAAAGAAAGAAAGAAAGAATAAATGTGTAATAGGAAAGAAAATAGTAATAATGAAGGAAGGAAGGAAGGAAGGAAGGAAGGAAGGAAGGAAGGAAGGAAGGGAATAATATGGAAAGAGGGAAAGAAAAAAGAAAGAAAAAGGATAAAGAAAGAAAGAAAGAAAGAAAGAAAGAAAGAAAGAAAGAAAGAAAGAAAGAAAGAAAGAAAGAAAGAAAGAAAGAAAAGAAACTTAAACATAATTTGGATGCAGATAATATCTACAAGTTAGAAGTTAGCTGATAGGACTTTTTTCCAGCCACACCTGGGCTTGCATTGAGCACTTGATCTGCCCCTCTCGTACTTGGGACATTCCCAGATTTAATGCTACAGTGGTCCCCAGTGCTTTTTTGCTAGTGTTTGGGATCCAGTAAGGATCCGCTTTGTTTCCAGCAGCGGCTAAGCAATTACCTCCCATTCTCTGGAGAAGTTCACAAATGGATAAAAGCCCTTCCATCTTCATTGTCTCTAGCCTCCAGTATTTAGAGATATATATTACTTCTGACCAGGGAAGTTCAAACAAGCTAATATGCTCAACAACCATAGAGAAATCTGTCCTTCATAAAAGGCTTTTACGTCCTCCTTTTTAAGAAGTACCAGAGTGGTATCTATTACCATCTCTTGTAGCATCTGTTTGCAATTATGTTGATCTCACTCAATCCACTGGATGAGTTTCTATAATGGAGCAGCTGGCTGGCTGCATCTGCATCAGAGCTACTGGCCATGTTGGTGGGGGGATTCTGGGAGTTGTAGTCCTCCCCCCTAAAAAAAATAACATTTGCCAGCTCTGATTTTGTAGGCATTCTGTGAAGAAGCTGTGGGTTAGAACAGGAGTTTTGAGATTTGACACTGTAAGCCTTGTATTTGTCATATGACCGACAGGGAGCATAGTGAGCTACGTATATGGCATAGGTGATGGACTCTGGCAGTGCATTATGGTTCCCCAGAGTGAAAAGGGAGATTCCTTTCTACAAAAATAAAAATTGCAGTGCCAAGTGCTAACAATGCCCACTATGAGATGAAAGTAGGTGGCAATCTCAATTCTGCTAAAAAAAAACAAAAAACAATTACCGAAATAACTGGTAACTGCTTAGGACTGGATGGAATCTGTTGACATTTAAGACTTCAAAATCTAGTGGAATCCATCCATAAAATGGATGATTTTTTTCATGTTCACAAGCCCTTACCACCTGGCTGTTTCCATCAATTATCAGATCAGAAATTCCCCTGGATAGCATGGTTATTTTACTGATCAACAGATTTAGAATCTAGAAGTGTACGTATTCACTGCCAGTACATTAATGATCTGATTGGACATGGACGGATGCCAGAGATCACCATCTCTTATTAATGATGGGCTATTTTATTCTCGTTTTTCAGCCAAGCTAGTGTTTATCAGCAACATTGGGAAATTGACTGCAGCTCTGGTTGGTCAGCTGGTTCATTATATTAGCTAATCATGCTGACGCACTCTCTCCAGCTCCCATTCTCAGGAAAAAGATTTCAGTTGTACAGCTATATGAGCTGCAGCATTATAACCATTAATAGGAACAGAGGCTGCGGCTTTTTTCTAAATGAGGCCCTCAATCCATTGGACCTAGCATGGCCAACGTTGACTGGCAGCAGCTGCCCAGAGTTGTAGGCAGGATTTTTTCGTAGCCCCAATTGGAGATACTAAGACCTTCAGCATGCAAAGAATCGCCATCCATGAATTCTGTGGTACTTGCTTTAGGGTAAATCTGAACAAGAACATTACTGGTAATCCCTCATTTTAAAATACACACATCTTCTGTGTCTGGAAGGACCTTTCATTATGTCAGACGGTATGCCTTTTCTTATCGCAGTTAGTTACAGAGGGCTTGATGCCTGATACATAATCATCCTAAAATGATAGAATAAATGGGTTGGAAGTCCAATCTGTTTCTCAGTGCAGGAATCCAGATCGAAGCATTTCTGACAGATAGTTGTCCAGTTTTCTCTTGAATACCACAACTGATGGAGCTCTCACCACCTCCCAAGGTAATTGGTTCCATTGTTGTACTATTCTAACAGTTAAGAAGTTTTCCTGATATTCAGCCTAAATCTGGCTTCCTGTACCTTGAGCCCATTATTATGTGTCCTGCACTCTCAGATGACTGAGAACAGATCTTGCCCCGCCACCTCTGCCTTTCAAGTATCTGAAGAGTTATATCATCTCTTCCCTCAGTCTTCTTTTCTCAAGGCTTGTTGTTTAGTCGTTTAGTCATTTCCGACTCTTCGTGAACCCATGGACCAGAGCACACCAGGCCCTCCTGTCTTCCACTATCATTTGGGTCAAATTCCTCTTGGTAGCTTCAATGACACTGTCCAACCATCTTGTCCTCTGTCGTCCCCTTCTCCTCTTGCCTTCACACTTTCCCAACATCAGGGTCTTTTCCAGGGAGTCTTCTCTTCTCATGAGATGGCCAAAGTATTGGAGCCTCAGCTTCAGGATCTGTCCTTCCAGTGAGCACTCAGGATTGATTTCCTTCAAAATGGATAGGTTTGTTCTCCTTGCAGTTCAGGGGACTCTCAAGAGTCTCCTCCAGCACCACGATTCAAAAGCATCAATTCTTCTGTGGTCAGCCTTCTTTATGGTCCAGCTCTCACTTCCATACATCGCTACTGGAAAAAACATAGCTTTGACTATGCGAACTTGTCAGCAAGGTGATGTCTCTGCTTTTTAAGATGCTGTCTAGGTTTGTCATCGCTTTCCTCCCAAGAAGCAGGCGTCTTTTAATTTTGTGGCTGCTGTCACCATCTGCAGTGATCATGGAGGGTTTTGAGCATGACCTTGCTAGCATGTGAAATGAGTGCAATTGTACAGTAGTTGGAGCCTTCTTTGGCACTGCCCTTCTTTGGTATTGGGATGTAGACTGATCTTTTCCAGTCCTCTGGCCACTGTTGAGTTTTCCGTACTTGCTGATATATTGAGTGTAGCACCTTAACAGCATCCACTTCTACGATTTTAAATACTTCAACTGGAATGCCATCTCCTCCACTGGCCTTGTTGTTAGCCATGCTTCCTAAGGCCCACTTGACTTCACTCTCCAGGATGTCTGGCTCAAGGTCAGCAACTACACTGTCTGGGTTGTCTGGGACATCCAGATCTTTCTGGTATAATTCCTCTGTGTATTCTTGCCACGTCTTCTTGATGTCTTCTGCTTCTGTGAGGTCCCTACTATTTTTGTCCTTTATCATGCCCCTCTTTGCACAAAATGTTCCTTTAATATCTCCAATTTTCTTGAACAGATCTCTGGGTTTTCCCTTTCTATTATTTTCCTCTATTTGTTTGCACTGTTCATTTAAGAAGGCCCTCTTGTCTCTCCTTGCTATTCTTTGGAAACCTGCATTCCATTTTCTGTAACTTTCCCTGTCTCCCTTGCGTTTTGTTTCCCTTCTCTTCTCTACTATTTCTAAGGCCTCATTGGACAGCCACTTTGCTTTCTTGCATTTCTTTTTCTTTGGGATGGTTTTTGTTGCTGCCTCTTGTACAATGTTATGAGCCTCCATCCATAGTTCTTCAGGCACTCTGTTCACCAAATCTAGTTCCTTAAATCTGTTCTTCACTTCCCCTGGGTATTCATAAGGGATTTGGTTTAGATTATACCCGACTAGCCCAGTAGTTTTTCCTACTTTTTTTCAGTTTAAGCTTGAGTTTTGCTATAAGTAGCTGGTGATCAGAGCCACAATCAGCTCCAGGTCTTGTTTTTGCTGACTGTATAGAGCTTCTCCATCTCAAGCAGCAGAGAACAATCTGATTTCGGTGTTGCCCATCTGATGATGTCCATGTGTAGAGTCGCCTCTTGTGTTGTTGAAAAAGAGGGTTTGTGATGATCATCTTGTTCTCTTGACAAAACTCTATTAGCTTTTGACCTGCTTCGTTTTGAACTCCAAGGCCAAACTTACCTGTTTTTCCTTTTATTCTGAAGGCTAAACATGCCCAGTTCTTCCAGTCTTTCCTCACAGGGCTTGGTTTCCAGTCCCCTGATCATCACTGTTGCCCTTCTCTTCAGTTGTTAATAAATAAATAAAGACATTATACAACACTTTAATGAAAGCTCAGAATCTGCTGGCAGCCTTATGGAGGAGTTTACATCAACTGCAAAGGAGATTCTGGGATCACTCTTATTCTGCAGCCCATGAGATTTCATACAGGTGGGTCACAAAAATACCTTCTCTGTTTTTTTTGGCATGGCACATACCAATTAGGAAAAGATGTTCTTATTCATCTTTAAAAGAAAGCGGGGTACTAAGTGTCAGGTTATGCTATAGAATTCTAATGCGCTGGGGGAAAATCCTGCAGCCAGGTTTAAAAAAAATGCAAGGGAGACATTGCTTTAATTGTACCTTGGAGGAAGAAAAGTAAAGATGATAAGAAGGTAGAGTTATATTGCTGCTTCTGCAGAATCTTATCTGATAGCACTGAAGCTGGTGAATTAACTCCTTTCTCAGCAAAGACTAAAAAGATCAGAGTGAGATTTACAGGGTTTTTTTTTAAAAATCACCTACACATACATACACACACGCACATGCACACACCCCTACCCTTCCATGGAATACAAAGTTGTACAGTACACAGAATTCCCACTTGGTCCCACCTGGACAGAAACCAGATATAGAACAAGGGCATGACCATGCTGAAGCTTGTCCTGGGTTGATTTGAAGTGAAGTTCTCTATGCTGCACCCTACCGTTTAAATTGCTACCCTGGTTCACCCAGAAATATCTTGGGAAGGTCCATTTCAAGCATCCACAAATCACATGGACCACTAGTCCCTTGGCCTTCTCTGCTATTATCATCACCCTCTTAGCCATCCCTTTCACTGGAATTCAAATCCCTTTTCGTGCTTTCTTTTTTTTATCTTTAGCAAGTGAAATAGTGCTGAAGTAATAAGACATGGTAAGTATTTGAATTAGTACTGTATCATTTAGCGCTATAGAACAAAACTAGGATTAAAAATGTTCTTTAGAATTCAACTTACAAATTGCATTGTAGTTGCTGCCCTTATTAGTGTGAGCAGAAGGCAGGCAAAAAGAGTCGTGCTCATTCTCACATCACCCCCCCTCTCTGTATCATCAGTGACATCATTTGGACACACCCAACGATGGTCCTAAAGGACCGATATAGGCAATCACACAAGCCTAAAGCAAGACAAGATAATGCACGTGGAAATGCTACCAAAAAACCCAAGTCCTGCCAGATGAAAAATATCATCTTATACCAAAAGGTACAATCTACTCGTGATTAGCACCAATGGTGCGTAGTCAATGGGAAAATATCTAACAGAACACTGAGAAACATATGACACAAAGAGTGGGACAAATATCCTAGCTGCACCCCAACTTCACTTTCTGCAACACTGAAGCATCCTGTGGTGCACTGCAGACTCTGGATCTAATGTTCTTGTCCACTTCCCCTTTCAGATAATCAGTCATGTGTGCTGCTTCACTTACTTTCAAAGACAATAGACAGGCCATGCTTGAGGGCAAGTGTTTACTTGAGAGCAAATGTTTGCTTGAGGGCGCCACTGATTTTGTACTTTGATCATGCTCTGAATTTACTGGACCCACAACCTGAGACGTGGGAAGGGAATGGGTAAACTAAGATGGAAGTTATGTGTTAATTCCTCTCTGACATATAAAACAGCGATGTGGTTTCAATATCTGGCTGTGGATTTCTGCTTTTCCCCCTATGTTTTCATTGCAAAACATTTGCAACGGAAATGTAGGGGGAAGGCAGAAATCGCTTTCCCCCTCCATTTTCTTTGCAAAACGTGGAAGGGGAAAGCTGTTTTTTGCAATGAAAATATAGGAATCGCTTTCCCCCTCCTCTTTCTTGCAAAGAAAGAAATGTTGGGTTAGAAAAGGGGGGGTGTCTTATACATGGGGCGTCTTATACATGGAAAATACGGTACATGTTATTGCAAAGCTTCTGTGACTCCCAACCCCTTTTTTTTTCAGCCCAGATCTCTGTGATTGATGCGAGGGGCCATTACCATCTTTATATAGTCAAATTTCCATGCCTCTAGCAATGGTTTGGCTCAACCACAGAAATGTATCAGTGAAACCTTTTATGCTATGGGCATAACAGAGGCTTCACTTCTGTACCACTTACTTTGGAGAAGCTAACTAGAAATGTACTGGATTACACAGTAAGTGTTAAGAATGGCTATATTTCTTGCACCAATGATACAGGAGCAGGGAAAGTTAAGAACAAATACAGTGGGGTCTTGACTGAGAACTTAATCCATATTGGAAGGCGGTTCTCAAGTCAAAAAGTCTGTAAGTCAAGTCTCCATTGACCTACAGTGCATTGAAAACCGATTAATCCCGTAACAGGCCGTTTTTGTTCCATTTTGGTTTTTTCTGGTCTGTAAGTCAAATCTCAGTCTGCAAGTCAAACCTAAATTTTGCGGCCAGAGAAGTCTGTAACTCAAAAAGTCTGTAAGTCAAGCCGTCTGTAAGTCAAGGGTCCACTGTAAATAGTGACACTGAATAGGTAACCTTTATCCAAAGGCTTTTGCGAACACCTTAAGTTTTTTGGTGGGAAGCTGAGAACTCTCCATTAGAATCTTGTATCCCATCACCTCTGAGAACTAAAATTCCCAGGAATCTCTGGCAGTAAGGCATGTTAAATAAGGTAATTTAGTATTCTGCTAATTTGGCTTATGAAATGTGACAACTGCACATGCAGATTTCTGAAAACTGTATACATTCCATTCTGGGTTGAATCTGATTGGACTCCAATATAAACACTTTGGAATGAATGGGACTTGTTAGTCTAATTGGGATTTCAAAAATACAATTAATTCTTTTAGAGTTCTATTTTTAAAAAAGTCTACACTTGTTCAGTATTCTTTACAAGTCAGCATAGGTGTACTTTATTACAGCATTATTATTAGCAAAATGCTTAGTGGCAGATGATGAGTCTATGAAAACCTTTTTTTCCATAAACACACACGTTCATTTCAGAAAGTAGAAACAATGAGCTGTTCCTTTTAAGCTCCATGTGAAATAAGTCACTATTAAAAAGGGTGATGATCATCATAATTCAAGGAAAGAGAGAGGTGTCCTTTCCTGAAATGTGGATTAAATAGTATGGAACATGTTTATTCATCTTGCAGTCAATATGGTCTTGATCAGATAGCTTCTTTATTGCTTCCACGATTGGAAGTAAGATCGCTGATCAGCCCTGGGGCAAAAAATAAGTAGCTAATCTGGCTTACTCTTATGCATTTAACAGAGGCCTGATCCACAGAAGGAAAAGCTACCTGCTTGGACTATGACTCCCAGAATCCCTCCAGATAGCTGGCTAGGGGATTATGTGGGTTGTAATTCCAATAAGTGCATTTCCAAGCTTTGCACAGAATCCATCATGTGATGCTTTTCATGGCAAGGAGCTCTTAAAGGGACAGCTTCAATGGTCAGGTCATAAACTAAGCATTCTAAAGACAAAGCACACTTTAAGAAAAGACAAGAACATCCGTTAAGGCTTAATCGGTGATTGGTTCCAGTTTCAGATACTTGTTTTACCTATACAACACAGTTCGACTTTATGCATGATTATGTTCTCAAAACATGTAAATAGTGTCACCACTGAAATGTAAAGTTGCACAGATTTACAGTGATTGTGGAAAAAAAGTTCTTTCAAATATCTACACCACTGCTTATTGCCTTTTATGAAATTAAATATTTTCTTATACGTATGCAGTGTCTTTGATAATAAATACATGATTTAAAGAAATCACACATCAGTATTTTTTTTCTCCATGAGATGTCTCTCATGGGTCCATTGAACAGAATCGGACCAAAGAATGTCTGTCTAATCCAGCCTTCCCCAACCTGATGCCTTCTAGATGTTCTGAATTATTGTTCCATAGTGCATGACTTTTGGCTAGGCTGAATGAGGCCCGTGGGAAATGTAATCCAGCATATCTAAAGGGTGGCACAGTAGAAGAGGTCAGTCTTGGCTTCATTTGATATAGATGTATTTTGGGAGTCTAGATGGTCCAGACAGCAAATTGTTGGAACCACCAATTTTTTAATTTCTTGAAAGCCATCTGTTCGTCATAGCACAAAAATTCTTACCTCCTTGTCTTGCAAATTAATTTGCTATGTTGATGTGTTTCACCTTCTGTGGAGCTCCTGTTCCCCTTATGATGCCCAATCACAAAACCCCAGAATTTACATGTTACAGACCAGAAAAAACGATGCTATGACAAGCAGAAGTCTTTTTAAACTTAAGCAACTGCTGTTCCCAACAGTGTGCTAACTGTAGCATCTTTGTCCGTCAGGGTCACCAAGAATATCACACCTTTTAACCTGGGGTCTACTTTTCCCTTTCAATAAATGATTTGGAGCTGAAAATAAAGTTCACCCATAAAGACCCTGCCTAGAGCCTGGCTTGGTCTTTTGTTTGGAACTTCAACTCCATAATACCAAAAAATGGTATGATGCTGTATAGCACATGGCTAGCTTTTCAACAGTCGCAATAAGCCAAGAAGGTCAAAACAGACTGTTCATCTTTGGGGAAAAAATGTCTCAGGAGAGAAAGGGTTTTGCTAGCTGAGTAGAACACTGGTTAATAGGCCATGACAGCAGTGGCTGTTATCTGATCCACCTATAGGGTAGGTCTTGCTTCCCTCCATCTCTCCTATAAAGCAGGAACAGCCGCTTTCTCTATGTCTCTCTCTCTGCTTGGCTCTTGCTCTTTCTTTGGACCTATAATAGCATGAATTCCACAGGGTCATGGCAGAAGTATTTTAAACACAGACACTGGAGCGATGATGTTGATGGACAGAATCAGACATGTTCTCCCAGCTGTCCAAGGAACAGCAGGAGAGAACATGCAACAGAAGAGATCCCCTCCTTACCTCTTCATTCCCTCCTTCGCCTCTCAGGGTGGGGTGGGGGAGGTAAAACACACCTTTGTGCTACCTTAGAACATGTGAAGAAAAACAGGAATGGGGTGAGGTGGGTGGGGTTAACCCGACGGCACAGAATTCAAATGCAAGTATTAATCTTAACAAAAAGAAAAGTGAACAAATTCTACAAGAATTGGAATCAACCCTTTGGGAGAGAAGAAGAATTACAAAACAGAGGTAGAGATGGAGTCACACAACGGTTTTGTTTCGTTTCACACTGGGAGTGCAAACCAGAGTTTCCCAAGGTTCACAAATTTAGTTCTATTTCTTAAATCGCATCTCCCTTGGATTTCGCACCCAACCTGACCTTACTGGCTTGCAGATTCTGGAAGCTGTAGCCCCAAAAAAGCTCCAGGTTCACCACATATGTAGGTGAGGGAAGCAATAGAATCATAAAATAAGTTGGAAGGGGGCCTCTAAGGCCATTGGATCCAACCAGCTGCTCAATGCAGGAATACAAATCAAAGCAGATCTGCCAGGTGGTTGCCCAATTTTCTCTTGAATGCCTCCAGCATTGGAGCACTCACCCCCTGCCGATGTAATTGGTTCCATTGCTGTACTGCTCTAACAGTTAGGGAATTTTACCTGATATTCAACAGAAATCTGGCTTCCTGTAACTTCAGCCCAATAGCTGCCTGGATGTCTTTGCTGTTAGCTAGGGTCAGACATTTTGGAGGTCACTCATTCATAGGCTCGCCAGGGACAGGAGGTAACTTGATGGCCTATAATAATGTAGGCATCCTCCAGTCTCGAGAGACTAGGGTAACGTGCTCTGAATAGAGATCTTGGAACAATGTCCAGTGTGGCTGAGAAGGCCAATTCAAGAGTGACCATCCCTTCCACATTGAAGACAATCTGTTCCCTGTCCAGCTCCCTGATTTTGCTGGTTTGGGGACTGCCTCTTTGCCTCGGCCTGCTGGACAAATTGGGAGAGGCCATGATGCACTGCCTGCCTCCAGGCTGAATGCTCAGAGGTCAAGGTTTCCCATCTGTTGACGTCCATTCCTAAGGCCTTCAGATCCCACTTGCAAATGTCCTTGTATTGCAACTGTGGTCTCCCTCTGGGGTGCTTTCCCTGCACTAATTCTCCATCCAGGAGAAATTTTGGAATCCGACTGTCATCCATTCTCACGGCATGTCCAAGCCAACGTAGATATTGCAGTTTCAGTAATGTATACATGCTAAAATGTATACTAAATGTATACAGTGGCCTATAACAGCACCAACAAGGTACCATGCATCTTGACTTCTGGAGGATGCTGGAATTTTCTGCTCTGGATCAGGTGGCAAAATATCTTGGGCCAGTCCTAGCTTGTTCACTCATTATTCCTGGGGAGGAATTTCAACCCAGTGTGCCACCTTCTCTTTTTGGAACAGAAAAGTATAGGAAATACCACACCATTCCCTGAGCATCGAATCTATCACAGAAATGGTAGCTGGTCTTTAAAAAAAAAAAATCAGGCTGTTCAGGGCAAATTGCATTCCAACCAAGGCAATCTGGCTTGGTCCACCCTTTATTTCCTTTCCACGAGAGGAGACAGGTTTATTCACTACATAAGGACTCGCATCCAGCTGATATTTCTCATTGAAAGATTTTGCATGAATAGTGCCCCTTCCCCCTCATGCCCACACGGTGTAAACCAGCAGCTCCCAGTCTTGGGTCCCCACATGTTCTGGGACTAGAATGCCCATAAATCCAGATAGCAGTGAAGGCTTCTGGGAGTTTTAGTCCAAGAACTCCTGGGGACTCAAGGTTGGGAAATGCTGATGTAGGTGAAGTGGGGATACAAAAGCCCAGCTACCCACTCCATACCTTCCATGCAATGTTCCCAGTTAAACCACTTTGGGCTTCCCTTAAAATATCTTGGATATATTGACTTTAAGGAAATGCTCAGCCCATACATCCACCAAACTGAACTGAAATTTTCCAATACTTCTGGATGATCTTGATACCCTAGTGATCATACTCACCAGCTTGGGAAAAGTTGCTTTTTAAACATTTCAGTCCCCAGAATCTCCTGGGTTTACAGGCCAAAAAAAGTTATATTTTTAAGATCAGTTTCAAACAATATGTTGGAGACTATGGGGATGCTTCAAAGCCACTGAATAGGCACCAAAGCTGCTAATTTTTTTTAAAAGCACAGCCTTTACGAGCTTCACAATGCTTTTTATAAACTCTATTTTCCCATCACACCAAATTTCAAAGTGTATGCATTGTTCCCATTTTAAATCACCAAATAAACCAATTAAGCAAATCCATCTTCCACCGTCTATTTGTCTGAGGTATTTTCAATTTTTTTCCCTTAAAAGTGCAGAAAAAAGTAACAGGAGGCAGGAACAGAGAAATGGCAATTTCCCCTTTTCCTCATGGGAAAAGATCACAGTAAGAAAAACAAACGAACCCGCACACAATTAAATCCAACAGGGAAAAAAAAACAGATCAACATATGAGGTAATCTTTCACATTTTAACAAGAACTCCACAGTTCATTATTTCTGAGCAGCCAGTAAAAGTCAGCAGAGGACAATCCATGCCCAAGAACTGGAGAGGAGAAAGATGAGACTGAGAAACTAAGGCAACACTCAAAATGTCTTCCTGACCTTCTGAACTCCCTTCGTGCATTTCTCCACAGACTAGCTGAAGAATCCCACTTCCTTCCTAATTAACCAAAAAGCCATTCATCTTGGGCATCAAGAGAATCCTAAAAGAATCTCCCCTTGGAGCTGAAATTTACCTCAGAGTCTCCTTTGCCATTCCACTCTATGGAATCACATATAAGCAACCGCTCTTGAGGAGGAGGAAAAAAAAATACATATATAACATTCCTTAGTTGAAGAGTTCAGAGATTACTATCCAAAGCGAAACTTGAGTCTGTATTTGACAGGAGGAGAGTTTTTCCGAGACACGGGCAATGAAACCTTTGGCTTTGCTGGGATGACAACAGGTGGTTTCTTCTTTTCTGGAACAGCGACAGTAAAAGCTAGTTCTGGTGGTTCCTCTTGCCTGAACCTGGGGAGGAAATGTGTGGAAATATGCTGGGGTTTTACTCGGGGGCTGCATCCTCTTCTGGCTTTTCCCCTTTTGTTCAAAGCCACGTACCATTCCCTTCTCGTTCTTTCAGTCCTGTGAACGGCAGAGGCATAGGTGTTGTAGCTGTTTTCCTGAAACCGCTCCCTGAACTTGCAGTCATCAGTAAATTTGGCCTACAAAAGAGTTTTTGGAAAACAGACACAAAAAGACAACAAAGTTAGGTTATAGGGACGTTTTTATTTTGTCCCAGATTCGAACATCTAACGAATATGCACTGTACTGTAGTCCAAAAGAAACATATTAATACTATGAGTGAGAAGGATCTTGGAATTGTTGCAGATGAAAAGCTGAATATGAGCCAACCGTGTGATGTGGCTGCAGAAAAGGCCAATGTTATTTTAGGAGACATTAACCGAACGACAGTCATGGCCAAAAATATGGGCACCCTTGCCATTCTGTCAAAAAATGCAGTCCTTCTCTCAGAAAATGCTTGCAGTTGCGTGTTGGTACTCACCTGTTTATTTCTTTGGTTTGCATTGGAACAACACTAGAAAACGGAGAAGAAAAGTCAAATCTGATACAATCCCACACCGGAACCCAAAAATGCACTGGCCAAAATTATTGGCACCCTGTCTAAATTGTAAGAAATAATTGCTTTTCAAGCATGTGATGCTCTTTGAATTTGTATTTAGACACACCTGTCACAAGTAAGAGGTGTGGGCAATATAGTAATCACACTTGCAACCAGTTAAGATGGAGAAAAGTTGACTCAGCCTTTGTGTTGTGTGTGGCACTGAGCATGGAGAAAAGAATGAAGTATAAAGAGTTGTCTGTGGATTTGAGAGAGAAAATTGTGGGAAAAAATCAACAATCTCAAGGCTACAAGTCCATCTCCAAAGATCTTAATGTTTCTGTGTCTACTGTGTGTAATATCATCAAGAGGTTTACGGCCCATGGCACTCCCTGGCCATGGACAGAAGAGCAAAATTACTGAAAAATTACAACGAAGGGTTGTTCAAATGATGGATACAGAACCCAGATTAACTTCCCAACAAATTCAAGCTGATCTGAAGACACAGGTTACAACAGTATCAGCTTGCACTACAGTCAAACATTGGGGTTGCTTTGCGGCTTCTGGCACTGGATGCCAACAAACTGGAGTAAGTCCAGAGAAGGGCAACAAGGATGATCAGAACAGTGGTCCCCAACCTTGGGCCTCCAGATGTTCTTGGACTGCAACTCCCAGAAGCCTTCAACACCACCTCTGCTGGCTAGGATTTCTGGGAGTTGAAGTCCAAGAACATCTGGAGGCCCAAGGTTGGGGACCACTGCCATAGAACATCTGTGGAGAGATCTCAAAACAGCAGTTGGGAGAAGGCATCCTTCAAATCTGAAGACCCAGGAGCAGTTTGCAAAAGAAGAGTGGTCCAAAATTCCAGTAGAGAGGTGTAAGAAACTCATTCATGGTTACAGGGAGTGATTGATTTCCATTATTTTTTTTCCAAAGGGGGTGCAACCAAATATTAGGTTAAGGGTGCCAATAATTCTGGCCAGTACATTTTTGGGGTTCTGTGTGGGAATGTATCCAATTTGATTTTTCTTCTCTGTGTTTTTGTGTTGTTCCAATGCAACCCCCCAAAAAAGGAACATGTGAGTACTAAAACATTTGCAACTGCAACAATTTTTCTGAGAGAAGGGTTGCATTTTCTGACAGAATTGGAAGGTTACCAATATTTTTGGCCACACAACTGTATATTTTCCAAATCCCTTGAGGTACTAGTCCCCATTCAGCACTGGTTAGGCCTCATCTAGAGTATTGTGTCCAGTTCTGGACACCACACTTCAAGAAAGATGCCAACAAACTGGAGTAAGTCCAGAGAAGGGCGACAAGGAGGATCAGGGGACTGGAAACCAAGCTCTGTGAGGAAAGACTGAAAGAGCTGGACATGTTTATCCTTGAGAAAAGAAGACTGGATAGCACTTTCCAAATACTTGAAAGATCATCATACAGAGGAGGGCAAGACATGCAACAATGGTCTCAAGTTACAGGAAGCCAGATTTCGGCTGAATATCAGGAAGACCTCATAACAGAGCAGTACGACAACAGAATCAGTTACTTCAGGAGGCAGTAAGTGCTCCAACGCTGGAGTCACTGAGGAGAAAATTGAACAACCATCTGTCAGATCCGCTGTGACTTTCATTCCTGCCTTGAGCATGGACTTATAGGCCCCTACCTACTCAATTATTCTAGGATTCCATGTACTTAGGACTATAATACTCATCGGCATCAGCCAGTATGACCCACAGGCAAGTGTGATGGGATATGTGGTTCAAAGCAACAAGAGCGCGCCAGGTGTTAAGGAAGGCTTGTCTAGACTTTGCAGTTTTATTTTCAACTGTCATTTATTCTTACCCAAAGCTTTATACTCAGGGTGACTCAAAGGTGACAGATGTCTAGAATCTTGATTTTGCTGATTTAATTTGTTACCTGATATCATGCAGGCAAACTAGCTAATGCATCATGGAGCCACAGGCAGCTCCTGGTAGGGAAAAAGAGTGCCCCCTTGAAATGTTGGAGGGAGGTGTTAAGAAGCAGGTTTTGCACAGGTGCTAAGAAACTTCTCAGGAAATCCTTTAAATCAACCTTTAAATCTTTTCTCTGCCACTTACTCACTGGGCGGCCATGGGCAGGTCTCTTCCAGCTCCAGCTAAATGCATGGGAAGCATCTCAGCCACTTGAAAGTTGTGTAGTGTTATTGCTGCTTTGCGTATTTTTTATGGCATATATTTATTACTTCTGACCTCCATCTTCAATACACGGTTGTCTGAACTTTGTGATTAATTCTTTCAAATTTCACATGATCCTGTAGAAATAGCATTTCCCCCTTTTTGCATAACTAAATGGTAAAGGTAAAGGTTCCCCTTGACATTTTCAGTCCAGTCATGTCCGACTTTAGGGGGCAGTGCTCATCCCCATTTTCAAGCCGTACAGCCAGCGCTTGTCCGAAGATAGTTTCCGTTGTCAGGTGGCCAGCATGACTAGGGAACGTCACTTTACCTTCCCACTGAGATGGTACCTATTTATCTAGTCGCATTTGCATGCTTTCGAACTGCTAGGTTGGTGAGGAGCTGGGACAAAGCGTGGGAGCTCACTCCGTCGCGTGGATTCAATCTTACGATGGCTGGTCTTCTGACCCTGCAGCACAGGCTTCTGCGGTTTAACCCACAGCACCACCACGTCCCTCTGCATTTACTGCTACATTACTACATAAGAAATCCAAGGCATACTAATTAGAATGCCAGATTAGGACAGAGAGCACTAGAGATGCTTCTGCCATTAGACAGAGAGGACTGTCTGCATAAAACACAGGGATGGGGATTGAGTCATAGGACTCACTGTCAAGTTGGACTGAAGTTGTACCTGTCACTCAACTTGGATGTGACTCTAGGTGGGTGTTGTTGTTTTTCAATGACTTGGACTCAACTTGCAACTTGGAACCCACTTACCCTTCCCTTTTTTCGGGGGGCGGAGAAGCTTCTCTGACTTGGAGCTCAGAGCCTGGGACTCAAACATGGAACAGACCCAAAAACTTGCCAACCTCCCTGCTAAAGCAACAGATGTTGGCTTTTATGAAAGAGCAGCAAATCATCGGCCGCTGGACGAATAAGTTTTATGCTTTTATTGCCAGGAATGGAGAATGCTTTTATTGCCAGGAATGGTGTGCCATAATGCGTAGACCTTGGGGGGGAATCCGCCTTAAGACAGAAACTTTTCTTGAGCTAGCTTTGTGGGTTGTCTAGGTTCACTTTCCCATTCAGCCATGAAACTTACAGGAAGATTACAGACCAATCGTTGCCGCTGCCCCGCCATCTGCAGACAGTACAGCCAGTTCATTTCAATAGGGTGCCCCCCCCCCAATATGTCTTGGAGTAGGGCTGGTCCATCATCTCAGCCAGTGTGACAAAAGCCTCTATTACAGTATTGTTCAAGAGGCAGGAAACAATAGCTGCAACCAAGCACTTTCGTTTTCTTTAGTTCATTGTTCATCACAATGGGGTTATATGTGAAAGAGGAATCCGGCAGCCTCTCTCTTCTGCTCCACCCTGCCCGCCCACCCCCCAAAAAAGGGTCTGAGCTAAATAGCTTGGAACAATAGAGAGAGGAGCTGAAAGATGATAGCTCTGCAATGAATTCCTTCTCCTGACTTGTTCACTATAAATCTGAGAACACAATTCCACATGATTGCATCCCAAAGGGTTTTAAATTGTTTTGGCACAGAAATCTGTGTCTCTCATCTATCAATAGGACTTTTTTTGGGGTCTGGAAAGATGGGAGACAGTGCTGATGTCAAGGGCCTAGTCATTAAGATAGAGGAGGAAAGAGTCGTGAAGCTGTTACTAGCAGACTATCCTCCCTCCTCATCCTTATTTAAGATGAGGTTTTGCCCTCTGACATTCCTGCCTCGTTTGAAATATGGTGCTGTAGGAGAGCTTGTTGGTGGATACCCTGGATTGCCAGAAAGGGGGGGGGGGGGAAATCCTAGATCAAATCAAGCCTGAATGATCTCTGCAGGCAAAAATGAAGTGATTGAGGCTATCCCACATTGGGCACATCATGAGAAGGCAGGGATCTTTGAAAAAGACAGTAAAGCTAGGAAAGGTAGAAGGCAGCAGGAAAAGAGGAAGACCAAATATGCGATGGACTGATTCCTTAAAGGAAGCCACAGACATGAGTTCGCAAGAGCTGAGCTGGGCAGTTGAGGACAAAGACATTTTGGAGATCACTTGTTCATAGGGTCTCCATGAGTTGGAGAGGGGACCTGATGGCACTTAACAACAATTCCTGTCTTCCACATGCTAGGAATCACACACCTTGCAACAAACTGGGGAATGTATGAGTTTTGAAAAGTTTCTTTTCTCAGCGGTCACTCCCAGAATCTTCCAGCTAGCAAGGCTATTCGTGACTGAGGGTTTCTGGGGTGGTGGTCCAGAAAAATAACTTATCCAAGCTAACCCCCCAGGGCAAGGGTCATCATCTCTAGTTACAACCCTGCTCGTCGTAGATTTTTTTCTGGGGTGTTCATCAAAGCTCACAGGGTGGTCATGTAAAAATGGCCAAAAAACAAGAAATGTGTCTTTTAAAAAATCATTAGATTCCGTGGGTCATAAGCATAGATCCTGTTACATACAGCACTGATGTTACCTGTCTGTCATGGGGTTGGAGGGAAAGTTCCATCCTATGGGGAGTGGAAGGCGGGACATCAGGAGGAGGGGCTGTACTATATATATATGTGAAGCCTGTGTGGTAAAGTTAGGAGACGCTGGGATGTGAAGAAGCAGCAGCTGGGAAGAAGAAGCTGGTGTGGGAGTCTGTGTGTCAGACAGGGTACTACTGTGTGTCAGAGTACCAACCTGATAGGTTCAGGTGTCTGTTGGTTAGCCAGAACTGATAGGTTCAGGGTCTGTGCTTCAAGTTAAGGGTTCTGTGTGAACCAAACTGTATGCATGTATGAATGAGAATAAGCCACGTTACTTTATCTTATTCACCTGATCAGTTTATTTTCCCTGTGTGTGATTTAAATAAACCTTGTTCCTTTATTTGTTTAAAAATCCATCCCTGGTCTGTGTGACTTCTTACAGGGAATGGTTGGTGGCAGCTTAGTTAACGTGTGGCAGATCCCAGTAGGTCTGGGTTTGTCACATTGATTGGTGTCCAGCGTGTGGGATACGACTGGTCCAGTTGTCCAGCGGTCCAGCAAAGCCTTGGCAAGTGTGCCCAGAGCAAGGGGGGTCTAGTCGGGGACAATCTGAGGCGCGTAGGTAATCTTCTAGGTGTACCTCACGGGGAGGTGCGCTAGTGGAAGAACGTGCCAACTGGGGAGACTAGATTAGGGTGCTCTGAGGCAGCCTGTTTTTGGCGGGAAAAAAGCTGAGGCAAAACTGTGTAGTAGCAGTGATCTAGCCTGCCTGCTGAGAGGCCCAGCAGAGGGGGGGTAGACTCTAACTCGCTACAGTTGCAAGTAGTGCTGAAGGACAGCAGCAATCTATAGGGAAAGCTGGTTCTGAGGCAAAAGGAAAAAAAAAGTGGTCGTTTTATTTTGAGGCTTGACTTTTTAAAGCAGCTTGTTCTGAGGGGGGATTATGCCCTTGACTCGAAGCCAAGTGGCAGAAATGGGTGAAGTGAAAGACCCCCAGGTTGACCAAGGTTCTGAGGATGAATTTGGCTCAGTGCAGGGTGACAGCACAGGAGAGCAGAACCCAGAACTCAGAAAATTGCTCATAGCCCAACAGCATGAACTGAGGATGAGGCAGTTAGAAATAGAAATGGAGAACTCAAAGGGGGAGGACTCTATTGAGTTTAGCAAATGGGATCAACAACTAGATCCAACCTTGCAGCAGTGCTTTAGGATGGTTAGCAATTGTCCAGTAACCCCTGAGAACCGTGAGAGATATTATTGTGAAGAAGAAGGCCTTTTATGTAGGGAGATCTTAATAAACTCCAAGAAGGAAAAATTGCTTGTAGTTCCTTCTAAATATAGAAAGAAAGTAATGGAAAAATGTCACACAGACACCCTATCGGGACATTTAGGGATGGCAAAGACTAAGCAGAAAATATCCCAGAAGTACTACTGGCCAAAAATGGGAAAAGAAATAAAAGAATTTTGTCAAAGCTGCACCACTTGCCAAATGAAAATAAATAGTGAGGAAAAATCCAAGAGGGATGATGACTGGGATAGGTACATGGAAGAGATGAAAAATATTGACAATATATTTAAGCAAATGGAAAATAGATATATTGAACAACTGAAAGAGAAACAGAGGTCTGGGTTTACTCTATTAAGGCAAGTTTTTAAGGATGCATACGGCATAGATGAGTTTTCTGAGGGAAAAGATTTACAATCCAAAGTGGCAGTGGATATGGTTTATGAGTGTGAAAGAAAGATAAAGCCACAAACTATTCTGAAACCAAAAGAAACCTACAGCAAGTACTCTCAGGGACCAGGGAAAAGCCAGCAAGGGGGAGGGGCCCATGGTGAAGGGAAGCCCTCAGACATGAAACCAAGACCTCAGATTTTGGAGGGAAAACCAAAACAGGATGAGAAAGACTCAAAATACACCAGAAAATGTTATTTCTGTCAGGGAAAGGGCCATCTAATCTCAGAGTGTGAGAAACTAAAGCAGCTAAAAGGAATTGTGCCTCAGGATTCGAGTGGAACCAAGCCAAAAGCTGTGTTCTGTGTCCAGAAAGAGCAAGGCTCATTGTCACTGAGGGAGCCTGTTGCCATGGCTACTCAATCTGGAACAGCTACATCTGCTGATCAGGCTGAGGAAAATGGTCCTCTTGTAGAGGTCAGGTGCTGCCTGCTGGTGAGAACAGATTCTCAGTTGTTTGAGACAGCAGGGGTGGACGTAGGAATACTTGACCATCAGTATCGGGGGCTGCGGGACACTTGTTCCCAGGTAACCCTGTGCCATCCAGATATTATTCCTAGGGAATATGTAATCCCAAATGAGAGCATGAAGGTGGCAGGGATTGAGGGGCAGGTAATCTCACTGCCAGTCGCGGAGGTACCTGTGAACTTTCAAGGCTGGAGGGGAGTTTGGCGGCTAGCAATTTCATCGACTCTGCCAGCAGCCGTGCTCGTGGGAAATGACCTGGCTGAACATGTGAAACGGGTGCTAGTGATTACACGCTCACAAGCCACCACGGGGACAGTTCAGGGGGGTAATGATGAGCCAGAGACGGAAGCAGAGGGGAGTCCAGAAGCTGTGGTGGAAACCTTAACCACAGACAGCAGATTTGGACAAGAGCAAAAGGCAGACGCCACTCTCCAAAAGTGTTTTGAACAGGTGACTGACGCCCAGCTAACACCTGAAACCCCAGTGAGATTTCTAGAGAAAAAGGGGATTTTGTATAGAGAGACCCTGAGGAATATCTCAAAAGGGGGAGATGGGATCAGAAGTCAGCTGGTGGTACCTGAAAAGTATCGCCCCATGATCTTACAAAGGGGGCACTCTGACATGTTTGCTGCACACTTAGGGGTGAACAAAACACAGCAGAGAATCACACAGAATTTCTACTGGCCTGACATAGGGAAGCAGATCAGGGAGTTCTGTAAACAATGTGATGTGTGTCAAAGGCAGGGGAATAGCCGCGATAGGACCAAAGCAAAGTTGTGCCCTTTGCCTGTGATTGACACTCCGTTCAAATGCATAGGGGTGGATATTGTGGGACCTTTGCCCAAGGCCACAAAGAGGGGGAACAGGTTCATTCTCACCATTGTGGACCATGCCACGAGGTACCCTGAAGCCATACCCTTGACTAACATTGAAACTAACACAGTGGCAGATGCCTTGGTGGGGTATATGTCCAGGATGGGATTTGCCTCAGAAATAATCACAGATTTGGGCGCATCGTTCACATCAAAGCTCATGAAACGCTTATGGCAAATCTGTGGAATTAAGCACAAGGAAACTACTGCCTATCATCCTGAAAGTAATGGGTTAACTGAGAAGTTCAATGGGACTCTAATGCGCATGATTAGGGCTTACTTGGCAGAGAATCCAAACAATTGGGACCAGAAGCTGCAATCCCTTTTGTTTGCTTATCGATCAGTGCCACAAGCCAGTACCGGGTTCAGTCCATTTGAACTTTTATTTGGGAGAAGGGTGAAAGGGCCCCTTGATTTGATCAAACAAAATTGGGAGCAGATCACCCAGGATGACCCACAAGATGTTGTGACAGATAGAGACTCTTTGAGGAAGGACCTAAAGAGAAACCTAGAGCTAGCAGCAGAGACCCTGCAAGCTCAAAAGGTCAGAAAGAAAGCTTGGGATGACCAGAACGCCAGGGAGAGGCACTTAAACCCAGGGGAGGAAGTGCTTTGGCCTAGGCCTTGCAGAGGGAACAAACTGCAGCTGGGTAGCCCAGAAGTAAAGTGTTTGGGTCACATAGTAGGGGGAGGAGTGATAAAACCCCTGGAGGCCAAGGTGGAGGCTGTTCGTGGTTGGCCCAGACCCAACACCAAGAAAAAAGTCAAATCATTTCTTGGGTTGGTGGGCTACTACAGAAAGTTCATCCCGAGGTTTAGCGAGATTGCGGCTCCGCTGACCGATCTGACGAGGAAGAAGGCTGATGACCGCATCCCGTGGACCAGCGACTGTGAGGCGGCGTTCCAGAGGTTGAAGGAGGCGCTCGTCCAGTATCCAGTGCTGCGTGCTCCAGACTTCGACCGGGAGTTCATCATCTACACCGATGCGTCTAACAGCGGGGTAGGAGCAGTTCTGTGCCAGGAGGATGAGAATGGTGACCAGCATCCAGTGTCCTACCTGAGTAGGAAACTTCAAAAAGGACTATGACTTTGAAGTGAAGGTGGTCAGAGGGTCAGTGAACTGTGTTGCTGACGCCTTGTCAAGAAGACCTGAAGACTGAAGACGGCGAAAGAAACATGGACTGTATATATTTTGGTGAACAAAAAGTTAAATGTACCTGTTTTTTGAACTTGGTTTGTATGAATAAAGGTAAATTGATGTAATGTATATGGTAAATGTTTAAATGCCTAATTGCTATGGTTAACTTAGAATGTAAGTATAAGTAAGTATGATATGGTATGTATAACTGTTGTTGTGTGTTTTATCCAGATTGTTTTTTGGGAAAAAGCACCTTAGCTTTCCCCCTACAAAACAACTTATAAAGAGGGGAGGTGTTACATACAGCACTGATGTTACCTGTCTGTCATGGGGTTGGAGGGAAAGTTCCATCCTATGGGGAGTGGAAGGCGGGACATCAGGAGGAGGGGCTGTACTATATATATATGTGAAGCCTGTGTGGTAAAGTTAGGAGACGCTGGGATGTGAAGAAGCAGCAGCTGGGAAGAAGAAGCTGGTGTGGGAGTCTGTGTGTCAGACAGGGTACTACTGTGTGTCAGAGTACCAACCTGATAGGTTCAGGTGTCTGTTGGTTAGCCAGAACTGATAGGTTCAGGGTCTGTGCTTCAAGTTAAGGGTTCTGTGTGAACCAAACTGTATGCATGTATGAATGAGAATAAGCCACGTTACTTTATCTTATTCACCTGATCAGTTTATTTTCCCTGTGTGTGATTTAAATAAACCTTGTTCCTTTATTTGTTTAAAAATCCATCCCTGGTCTGTGTGACTTCTTACAGGGAATGGTTGGTGGCAGCTTAGTTAACGTGTGGCAGATCCCAGTAGGTCTGGGTTTGTCACAGATCCTTCTGTAGAAATAATGTTTTTAAACAAAATGCAGTTCTTCTCCCCTTAGTGGGGATGATTGTATGGTAGTGGTTCCCAACCTTGGGTAACCCAGATGTTCTTGGACTACAACACCCAGAAGCCTTCACTGCCCGCTGTGCTGGCCAGGGCTTTTTGGGAGCTGCAGTCCAAGAACACCTGAGTTATCCAAGGTTGGGAATCACGGCTGGATGGACTGATCCAGTCTGCTGAACAGGGGAAGAAATGTTGATGGTCCTAGCTCTCTCTTCCTGTGGTCTTTCATCTTTCATAGCTTTGACTATGCGGACTTTCGTTGGCAAGGTGATGTCTCTGCTTTTTAGGATGCTGTCAAGGTTTGTCAGCGCTTTCCTCCCAAGAGTACTCCTATAACAGTTCACAAAACAAAGGAATGTTCTCTGCCCATGTAGCCACTTAACCTACACGCTTCTCAGAAAATTTAATGGCTCAAGGAGTCATCTCTAACTCTACTAGCTCCAGGAACTCGTTTTCATGGACCCATGGCCATGCTTCCAGGGGATTCTAAGTGTTTTATCCAAAAAGTATGAAGCTTCGAAGCGGCCACCTGCATTACCTGATGGACTTCCCAAAACTACCAGCACACAAGAGACTGGAATATACAGTACATTGGAGGTGTTTTTTTTGCAACCTCGCAGGCTGCCTTCAGTAGGTTTGGCTGGGAGGGCCTTTTCTGGCCTGTGACAACTGCATTGGCCAATTTTTCGTTCCCTGCCTCTGAATTCAAAGAGAGTCCGGCCTCCCCTGCTCAATGCTTTCCCCCTCTTTTCCATCTGTTGAAAGTAGTGAGTCTGTTGAAGTATGTTGCTGAAATCTTATCAGGCAAAACCAAAAGAAAAATAAAAAAATAAAGAAGAAAAAACAAGTTGTGGCACCTTAAAGACTAACTGCTACATTTCAATGTGAGCTTTTGTGGACAAATCCACTTCCCCCCCTTTTTTAAATTTTGTTTCTGCCTGATAAGCTAGCACAGACTAACATGGTTACCTCTTCTAAAACTTGCTGGGAGCAGTCATATTTGTCTGTTTCCTGTTTGATCTGTTCCATTGTAAGTACATAATGCAACCTTTTATTCTTTCTCAGAGACTGACCTATTGAGACTGTAAGTGCCAGTTGATGAGAAAAAAGGGGTGGGTTATCCTGAGGAATTTGAAACTATTCTGCTTAAAATTCTAAACTCTGCAATAGTATAATCACTGCATCCAAATTAGTGAGTGAGTGTAAACACCTCCTCTTGTGGAAGGTAATATATGTGGACAGGGGTGTGTTAAATGTTGCAGCCACAGTGTACCACTGGAAAAGTATTAAGTCAGATGGCAACTTTTCCTGCCATGGGTATTCCTCTGTGAATACATCAAGTCATGAAGATTAGTATTTAAAATAAATACATGACCCTGCTTGCATTCCTGCAACACAGCACCTCTGCTGCTTTTTTTAATTAAGCAAAAGTTGCTCAAAAAGTTCCATAAGGGGTAATGATTTTTTTAATCCATCCCGAACTCAGTTGACAGAGGTTGGGCAGAGACTGAAAACCAGAAATCCCTTAGAATGCACTCAGGAGTCATGTCCCCCCCAAAGGTAAATATGGAATTGCTCCTTTTAGCCACTAGAGGGCACAATGGTACTTTTGGTTTAAAAAAAATATATTTAACGAAAATATTTCCTGGCGGTGGAAGATGCTGGCTTGCAAACTCCAGGGGTCGACATCTTCATCCCCAAACCTCTGGATATTGCCACTTTGATATATGCCAGCCTTTCCCCTCTTGTTCCCCTCTTGAGGAGCAGTATCTCAACTGTCTCATGCTGGACAGACTATCATCTATCTATCTATCTATCTATCTATCTATCTATCTATCTATCTATCTATCTATCTATCTATCTATCTATCTATCTATCTATCTATCTATCTATCTATCTATCTATCTATCTATCTATCTGTCTGTCTGTCTGTCTGTCTGTCTGTCTGTCTGTCTGTCTGTCTGTCTGTCTGTCCGTCCGTCCGTCCGTCCGTCTGTCCGTCTCTCTATCTATCTATCTATCTATCTATCTATCTATCTATCTATCTATCTATCTATCTATCTATCTATCTATCTATCTATCTATCTATCTATCTATCTATCTATCTATCTATCTATCTGTGTCGCCACACTTTTCTCCTTAAAAAGGACCCAAGGCGACTTGCGTCACTGAAAGACCATCTTTAAAGCTCAAAACAATAAGTCTGGGGTCAAAGCTGCAAGCGACGATAGTCCATCTAAAACTCACACTCAGGCATTCGGCCACTGAGAGAAAGCCTGCCTGAAGTGCTATAGTGGTGGAGTGGATGAGGTTTAGGGTGGGGATTTGAACTGTCTTAAGAGGAAGGAAAAAAGTTTCCAACTTCTCAGCTCTGATTGAGTCTGTGGACTCTCCTGGGTAATGCACAGCATTATCATTACCGGATAATGCCCATCTTGTTCTCTGCAGCAACCTTCCTGTATTATTTTCTGCAACAACCTGCAGACAAGAAGCATTTAAGACCCACCTTTTTCCCAGTCTACTTCCCCCTTCCCTTTTCCCCACGTTGCCTAATTTTTTTAAAAAATATCTTGCCTGTCTAAGACCTATGGTTTCTCTTAGATGGCTGCATAGCTTTTCTGCCAACCTTCAGTAACCCAGGACTTGTTCTTGGACTACAATTCCCAGAAGCCATCACTACCAGGTATGCACGGCCAGGGTGACCCAACCTTGGGAAGCACTGCCATGCAGACCCTCTTGCCTCCTGACACCGGTGTCATTAACATTCAGACTGCCTTTTGCAATGTAAAGTCTGGCATCCTTTCTCCTGCTGGCAATGCAGGCATGTATTGTGCAGCAATATCAGGCCTTTCCCTGGTGTTTTGAATTGTGGATAAAGAAACACAACAGCTCACGTTCATGAACTGGAGGGTTTTTAAAGAACTGAATACTCATTTAATGGGAGAGGACCTATAAGGCTTTGCAAAGTTTTTGTAAACATAAGCTACAGAGAAACTCATTATTGGGGTTTTGAAGACTGTTCTAGTTTCACTGATGGATCCCCAGAGAGTATTAACAGTGGTTACATCCAATACAACAGATGTCTATTGTGAAGGTCATTCCCTCGCTCTAATCTAGGACTGACCATCCGGGCGAGAACAATAGGATGAAAAAGTCTGGTTCTGATCTTATCTGAGGCTACTGAAGCAAGTCCCCTGTTTCCTGCCAAGATCTGAGTCGGCCAGAAGAGCAAAGCCTTTGTCTCTTGGGACATTAATTTTGCTCGGCTGCCTTTGCAATCAATGAGAAGAGAATTATTAAACTGGATGGCACTCTGAAAATGCCTCAGTAAATTTTGCTTTTGTACAAAACAGGAGCCTCAGCAAGGCAGCTCCCCTTTTCGGCCAACAGGTATGCCGATTAAGTTTATTATTGCACTGCTAGAACCCCAAGATCATTATATGATAAGACATGCATGACATTGTATTGAGAGCATTCACAGGTCTCATCAAAAGATCATAAGAGGTTAGAATTTAGTGCTGAAGGTGCTTTCTTTTTAGTATGTGCTCTAAAGCAGTGGTCCCCAACCTTGGGCCTCCAGATGTTCTTAGACTACAACTCCCAGAAGCCTTCACTACCACCTCTGCTGGCCAGGATTTCTGGGAGTTGAAGTCCAGGAACATCTGGAGGCCCAAGTTTGGGGACCACTGCTCTAAAGTCTTTGTCATGTTGGCTTAATAATCCTGACCTTCAGACCTCCTACCAAAACTTCAAAAGAAATGCAGCAAAGAAGTTCACAAACAAAGTACTGTACGTCAGATTAGATTTCTTAAATCCTTATACTGGATTCCCCCCCCCCATGTCACTTTCAATGTCTAGCAGTTCCAGAATGACGAACCATTGGCCTTTCAAATATTCTGGACTGCAACTCCCATAATCCCTTACTGTTGGCCATCCTGAGTCAAGCACACCAAACGTTCAGGACAGCTACAAGAGTCCCCCATTACTGTTCTACTCCTTAGTGCTCAACATAGCACAATGGTTGAGGCAACTGGCTGCGGAGCCAGAAGTTGGGAGTTTGATTCCCCACTATGTCGCCTTGACATGGGGTTGGCCTTGACGATCCGTAGGGTCCCTTACAGCTCTGCAGTTCTAAGATTTTTATTTCCATCTCTTTGCCCGGATGGAATATCCACCATTGGTTTTCTGCAGAACCCTCTTCACTCTCTGCATTACAAGCTGGGCAACCTTTTCTTCCTTCTACATTCATCTCCTTGCCATGTTTCATGTGCTTAGTTAGAGTCAACCCATCCTCTCCATCACTACACCCTTGAATCTGTTCTCCATGCCCATGTATTTTTCTGATCTAGTTGAGCCTATCCATGGGTGAGAGTTTTCTTTTCAGTTAATTTTTCGCAAGAGTTCAGCAAAATCTTCCAAGAGGACCTCTGAGAGAAGATAACACAGATTTGTCCAGGGAGGCCCAGGGTGTTGAATGAATTCTTACAAGTCTGGATTTGAATCATTATATATTCAGCTATTTTATGGCTGAATTGAGGTTACCATTTTTTTACCCTGACACGTTCCTCACCTTTAAGCTCTATGTGATAGGTAAGTACAATATGGCAAGTCCCAAAATTCAGTTTAGGATGTTGCAAAAGCAAAAACTATCTGAAGATCACTAAGGTGGTTCTAATCCTATGCATATTTGCTCACATGTAAGAATAAGCAAAGGATTTCAGCTTTAAAGATAAGGTGTGTGTGTGTGTTTGTGTGTGTCTAAAAATGAAAACTGAGCCATCTGTGTGGGAACCTCATAACTGCCAGGATTAATGTGGCCTCTCAATCCAGTTTCCTTATTAAAAATAAACTGCTTTATAATTTAATTAAATCAATGCCTAAAGGAAAGGCTGAAGCTCAGATAAGGAAGAGGGCATTGCCTCTCCCTCAGTTCCCCTCAGAACAGTGGGATTTAGTTCACTAGTTCAACTAGGAATAATCATAATAGTCCTGATTTCTTGGGAGCTTTGTGAGTAACAAGTGCAGTCTTCTCAGACTCATTAGCCCACAAAATAACTTAATCCTGCCAGAGATGGAAAGAGTAACAGATGCCGGTTTTTTGCATTGCTGGCATCATTTAGGCCAATGATCTCTAGCCGTTTGGCTCAAATTTTAGCTAATTTCTTGCACTGACAAATCACACTTCTTTAACCTTTCAGGCTGACCCGTCTTAACCTGTGTCCTTCCATGACACCTTATCTCGCTCGGTCAGGAAACGAGACGTTCAATTTAATTTTGGCAGCTGCCAAATCACAAGCCAAAGCTTTCATGTGAAATATGAAATGATTTCATATTAGTGAGGAGGAAAACAGATTTCGCTGAGATACTTGGGCACATTACAACACCCGCTCCGGAAAAGTCAGCCCAATCTGGCGGAAAACACAGATCGAAGGCATTTTTTTTAAAAAAATGACACAGTTAGCAGACTGTACAATATAGAATCATAGAAACAGAATCATAGCATCATGAAGTTGGAAGGGGCCTATAAGGCCATCAAGTCCAACCCCTTGCTCAATGTAGGAATCCAAATCAATGCAGATCTGACAGATGGAAGTCCAATTTTCTCTTCAATGCCTCCAGCTTTGGAGTGCTCACCGCCTCCTGAGGTAACTGGTCCCACTGTGGTACTGCTTTAACAGTTAAGACATTTTTCCTGATGTACATCCAAAATCTGGTTTCCTGTTGCTTGGGCACATGACATGTCCTGCACTCTGGCATCACTGAGAAGAGATCCTGCCTGTAGGATCAATCCTTCCAAGTAGTTGAAAAATGCTGTTATATCTCCCCTCAGTCTTCTTTTCTCAAAGCTAAACATGCCCATTTCTTTCAGCCTTTCCTCATCGGGCTTGGTTTCCAGTCCCCTGATCATCCTTGTTGTCCTTCGCCGGACTTGCTCCAGTTTGCTGCCATCCTTCTAATAGTGTGGTGTCCAGAACTGAACACAGTACTCTAGATGAGGACTAACCAGTGCTGAACAGAGGGGGACTTCCTGGACTACCTCATGGGATCTGAAGTCTATGTTTCTGTTAATGCATCTTAAAATTGCATTTGCCTTTTTTGCAGCAACATTGCACTGTTGGCTCATATTCAGCGTGTGATCTACATCAATTTCAAGTTCCTTCTCACTTGTATCGTTACTGAGCCAAGTATTCCCCATCTTGTAACTGTGCATTTGTGGGTTGTTGTTTTTTTGTCCATAGTTGTAGAAGTTTGCACTTTTCCCTGCAAAATTTCATTCTGTCATTTTCAGTCCGGTGCCCAAGCCTACGGACCATATCCACCAAGTTAATTAAAATAAACTTCACTAAACCTGAGCTACTGCTGTTGTTATATACTGCTGCTGCTGTTTCAACTTATAGAATGCCCCATAGTGCTATAGCGCTTTCTGGATGATTTATAACATAATTATGCACACATCGTTTTGCCCTCCAGCAAACAAAATTGTAAAATTGCTTCCAGCATATGGCAACCCTTAAAGGGTTTAAAGGTAAGTGAGATGTCTGAGGAGTGGTTTTATCATGGCTACCCTCCAGTGAGTTTCAGTGGCTGAGGGTGGATTCGAACCCAGCTCTCCTGGGTCATCGTTGAACTCTCCAGCCGCTGCACAACACTAACTCTCAAACTGGGTATAATAAACCTGAGCTGCCTGCAAGTCATAAACTTAAGAGACTTCCATTTAAATCCTTTCCTGGCAAAATCTGTTTCTCTCACAAACTGGAGAAAACCCAGACAGAAATCTAGAAATGGACTGAAATAATATACATGTCTTGTGGTTCCTTTAAGATGCAGAAATGGACTGATAGCACAGCCCATTTCCTCGGACACATAGAGTTCCCTGTGATGGACTGAGGCCTTTACAACATTGGCCCGATTCGAAGTGCCTTTCAGTCCCAAGAATGCTGAGGAAACTCCCCTCTTCATTCACCCTTCACTGCCCTTTTTCAGAAACATGGCAAGTGAACCTACTGCTAAGCTGAGTTATTATCTTGCTGAGAATCTGGGATAAGACTCAGATTCTTTAACTGGCCGCTTGGTGGGATCTAAGATACAAAAGGTATTGGAACCACTGGCTTAAGGTGCTAGAGAGGAATCCGGCACGCTAAGCAAAAAAATCCTTTTGTTGCAGATTTCTTTGAACCGCCAAGAAATCAAACTGAGTGGGAATTTGTGGACTCCTGAAAATGTCAGAGGTTTGAGTTTATGACTTCTGAATTCAGGCTTCTGTGCATCGAGACACAATGCCCTCCTTCCATTTCTGCAGTCTTGGTCAAGCAGCCCTTGTTAAGACTATAATCTAGTCCATGATGTTGGGTTGCTATACATGGCTGGGTATATTCAGAGTGCTGAGTCAAATACTCTACTGAACTGGCATGATGGAATTAAGATCAAGGAGATAAACATCAGGGTCAAACTAGATAATATGTTTATTACATTTTTGGAAGCAGTGCTCTTTCAAATTGTGAAAGACATCTTTCACAGCACATGGTTTTCTGCATCTACAAATACACCATTTATCATGCTTTATTAAATGTGGATAGATACATTGGTGCCTCGCTTAACGGGCGCCCTGTTTAATGACTAAATCGCATACCAACGAACTTTTTGTGATTGCTATTGCAATCACATTGCGATGTTTAAATGGGGAAAAAATCACTTTGCGATGATCGGTACCCTGTTTCGCTTACTGATCATCACAAAGCAATGATTTTTAAACAGCTGATCGGCAGTTCCAAAATGGCCACCGGGTAAAAAAAATGGCCGCCCGCTGTGTTTAGGGACAGATTCCTCGCTTACCGGACAGCGAAAATGGCCGCCGTATGGAGGATCTTCGCTTAAAGGTCAGTTTTAAGCCCATAGGAACGCATTGAAGGGGTTTCAATGCATTCCTATGGGCTTTTAAAAATCACATAGCAACGAAAACGCTTTGCAGCGATTTTTGCTGCACCGATCAACGTCGCTATGCGAGGCACCACTGTACTCAGGTAATTCCCAACCTTGGGCAACATAGGTGTTTCTGGACTGCACTTCCCCAAAGCCTTCACCATCAGCTGTGCTGGCTTGGGATTTCTGGGAGTTGAAATTCACAAACACCTGAGTTAGCCATGGTTGGGAAGCACTGGTGTAATGGACAGAATAACAGACTAAAGAGATCTGAGTTCAAATCCCTGTTCAGCCATGAAATCTCATAGGGCGTGGCACGGGTAAAACCACTCCTTAAATATCTCACTTGCCTTGAAAGTCATTTCCCACTCTACAGTACAGAACACAAGAACATTTCAACCTGGTAACCCGATTGGTTAATGGATGGTAAACAGGGACAAGCATTCCTGGAGAAATCTCATTATATGAAGGAAAGCTAGTTTATCTTAGAAAACATGCATTCCCCTTAACGTCTAGTTTGATTCTTATATATATATATATGACCACAAGGTTGCATACATGATTCTTCACCTTCTCACTGTATCTAATAAACTACAAAGCAAAGTGTGTTGCTTTGGAAGCACCACCTCATATCAATTAAAGCACTCTCTTTGTGGATTACAATTTAATTATGCAGGGTACACATTGCCCCTTCCCCAGCAAGCTGGGTACTCATTTTACCAACTTCAGAAGGTTGGAAGGCTGAGCCTAGGATCAAAGTTAGGTAGGGAGCAGAGTCTTGGCTGCAGTACTGCAGTTTAACCACTGTGCCACGAGGCTCCTGTGAAGTAGGTTAAATTGAGAAAGGACGACTGACCCAGGGTCATCCAAGATGATTCGTTGTTCAGCAGAGACTGATCTCACAAACCCCAATCCACCCCCCTAATCAGGGCAGTATAGCAAGATTTCAATATATACCAGAAAAGCATTTTTAGTGAATTATTTTTTTACTTACACTTGCGTGGAGTTTTCCTTTTTTGGACATCGCTAAAAATTTGTTGCTGAAAACTCCTCGTATTCCTACAATCCCCTGAGATACAGCAAATATTTCCAAAATACCTAGGACGACAGAAATCCCAAAATAAAACACAATTCGCTTTGTGCACCGCACTGGGAAGAAAAGAAAAAAAAGGAGAGAGAAAGAAATCATATGCATTGCGTTCTCTTGAAAGAGGGGGGGGGGAATCCCGAGCTTTGTCATTTTAGGCTTAACCAGTGATTTCATGGTTGATTGCTTGTTTCTCCCTGCTTAGGTTATCTGAATATACATTTATATTTATAGGCGTCCTAAGGTTTTAAAGGACACGGGCCAGTGAGGGATGGAAAGGGAGGATTGGAGTTAAATGACTTTTCCCACTGAGGTTACCCAATTGCCCTCAACAGGAAAGCAATCCACAGAGGTGCTAGCACAGAGGAGCAGCAGGGATTTCCAAAACCAAGAGGAACAGTATCAGACACGGGCATTCCCACACCCACCACCAACCAAAGGTTGAATCCTGAAAACTCTCAGTTCAGTCCTGGGAGCTGTTTTCAATATTTGGCTTAACAAGCAAGCAAGATAATCATATATGTCTAACAATCATCGGTCCTCAAGTCGATTCTTATGGCAACCCTTGCTCAGGCATTAAGCAGCTCTACATATGGATGCTGGGATGGCGGCAACGGAATGCCTCATGGACCCTGGATGCCTAGATGATGGGTGGGTGGAACTGCTGGGTTTTGGGGCCTCCACGTTGGCCAGTAATCGTTTTGTGTTGCAGTACAAAAAAGATAAACTTTTTCAAACTCCAGCCCTTTGAAAGGATGAAGGAGTTACTTGCACCATTCAGCTCATGCCGATACTGGGGCAACACTTTCAACTTTACAGTGTATCTCGTCCATCAGTACTGGAATTTGGCCCATACGGAGCCCTCTGTGGTCCAGATTTGCAGATGCCTGATTTGCACCTTACTATATTTGGTCAGAATAGCTTCACACCAGACGTGCCCTTGATCTAACATTCAGATTTCATCTTTTGACATCTTTCTCAGCCTCTGATACTAAGCCACCCATTTATTTCACCTTCAGAAATGGAAGGTGGGTATACCCCACTCTCTTCAGTGCCTAAGCAGGACCTGATCTGTCTTTCACAAACGGAAGCCGATGGTTAGATTTTATTCTGATAAGGTGCTTACGTCCTGTTCTACTATGATGTAGGGCTATGAACATTTCCCCCCTAATTAATTGTTCTTGATGAAATATGAGGCAGCCCAGTCAGATAATCACTGCCTCCTATAAGATTTTTCACCTCTAGTGGGATCAAAATGCCTTTTGTTGTTGTTCTTCATTTTTCCACAATTTGCACAAAATGTCTGTGTGCAAAACTTGGATATTTTCCTTTTGTGAAGCAAAATACACAGAGCAAATACAGAAAAACTGGCTGATTGATCCAAAAGTTGTAGCCAATGCAATTAAGGCAGTAGCTATTGTGATTTTCTATGATTCATGCAGTTTGCACAGTTTAGACACACACACAAATGTTCTCCCAACTGTCAGGACTCCCATTGACACCAACCGTCTTGCAGGAAGAGGAAACATTTCCCAAGCTACTTATTCTCATCCATGAAGGCTGAGACCAGCGAATATTGACACCCTCTACTCTGGATGTGAGCAGAGCCAAACTATATAGATTTCTAAGTCCACACAGCGTGGATTTTCACCAAGTTTGTAGAACTTGTTCCTGCCAGCTTCTGTTCAAGGAAAGTAACATTGTGTTCCTCTTTCTACTCTTGCTCCTAAAGAGTAGCTATGGTCCATGTGTGCAAATGTGCATTGTGATAACTAGGCACATCTGATCATTGCTGAACTCAACAGAAGTCCTCAAGGTGGGTCAAAGTAGACAGGCCCACTTTTGTGCCATGTATACAAGCACAATTAGAACTGGATCAGCCCCTTCACGCCTCCATTACTGCAATTCCCCTTCTGTGATTCAGTCATGGTTTTCTCATGATGAGGACCTCCAGATGTCATCAGAAGATCCTTGTCCTCATCCCAGCCATCATTCAGCTCCACCAAATGCTAGGCTGGCTGGGGATGGTGGGAGCTGTAATCTAACCCAACTTGGGAGCCCACCCACAACATGAAGAAGGGTGTGGTGCCAAAGACCACAATAGACACAACTCAACAGTGTCTGATGGGCCATGGCATTAAAAAAAAGCCCATCTCTGTTCCCTTCGCCCACTTGAATTTCTGTGGCAGGAAACGCCTCCTCCTCTTCCCCTTTATTTTACCTCCCAATTCTTTCGGTGATGTGCTTTGGGGGGAGGAGGGGGCGAAGCCTTTTGCTCTTTGTTTCTGCTGCTCTTTTCCAGCCAGTGATCAAAAGTAGAAGTAAAATAGGAGCACATTTACTTTCTGTTGAAGGTGAGCAAAGGTGATTCTGAAACTGCATAAGCATCTCTTCCTTCTAAAAGAGAGAGAGAGAGAACGCAGCAGGAACTATTTTTACATAGCAGTGCCACATTTCCGAATCATCCCTGTAGTGCTGTGAAATTATGGAAGGAACAACCTAAGTGCTTGTTATTACGAAGGAATATGCTGGCAAAGAGAATATCTGAAATCGGCCAAGAGAATATTCCTACCTGATGAGGAAAGTTCTAAAGTTCTACACTAAAGTCAGTGCAGCACCCAGGATGCTTATAGGAACAATCCAGTTGGTTCCTGCAGGAGTTGCATTGGCTAGCTATTTTTGTTTCCAGGTCCAGTTCAAGATACCAGAATTCATTTTTAAATTTCTAAGCTATCCTTTCCCAAGCTAGTGTCTTCCAGAAATGTAGGGCAGCTCCCATCATCCCCAGACAAGTGTTGTGCTGGCAGCAGATTGTATGGTTTCAAGCTCTAGGAAAAGCTTCCTTAAATCATTTGGGAACAGGTAGTTTGAAGCCCTGCCAGCACCCACATGAATGTTCCCGAGTTTTAAGATCTGTTCTGGAGATCCTGCTCTCTGGTCCATCAACGAGAGTCATGAGATTAATGAATCATGGGGACAGGGTCTTTTCTGTGGTGGTCCCATCTCTTCAAATGCCCTCCCTGGGAAAGTGTATATGGAACTCTCCTTGCAGCAATTAAGCGAATTTTGAAGACTTATTAATTTTGGCTTGCATGTTATTAATTTTTGTGCACTGTAATGTGAGGAGCACAGGACAGAGGTATCTGATTCAAGTTCTAGGACTTGGACTCAGTCAAACTGGGTTCACAATTCCAGGTTTCCACCCCAGCTCACCAAGGAAGAAAACGGCAGAAACAGTCCTTAAATATCTCACTTACCTTAAAAAGCCCTGCTGGTCACTATAATCTGCTTCCAACTTGACAGCACATAACACACATACTTTTGACTACAATTTTATGAGTTACCATATATTTCCATGTATAAGACTATGCCTTTGTCTAAAATCTTTAGACTAAAAATTGAGGGTCGTCTTATGCATGGAAGCAAGCTGAGGAGAGAACAAAAACAAGTGGAGGGGAAAGCAGGGATCAAAGCAATCCCACAGTACTTTGATCCCCTTCCCCCTACACTTGCTAAGCTCCACTTAGATTTCTTAATTTTGGGTTACAAAAGTGGGGGACATCTTATACATGGGGGTCATCATATATACACAGAAAAATATGGTGCCTTACTTGTTATGTTAGTTATTCATAGAGAAGATTTAGCTTATTTTCAAGGTCTGATTACAGTGGTGCCCCGCATAGCGAGGTTAATCCGTTCCAGATTAACCGTCGCTATGGAGAAACATCGCTTTACGGAACGGAAAACACTATGCGTTCCTATGGCTCTTAAACTCACTGTTCTGCGAAGTTTCTCCAAAGCGCCACGATTTTCGTGCCCTCGGTAAGTGAGGGCAGGGTGCGAAATTGGTGCAGGCGGCCATTTTCTGCACCCAGAAGACATTTTGGAACCACTGATCAGCTGTTCCCAAAATGACCGCTGGGTGCAGAAATGATCCCGATGCGATGTTTAGCCTATCTAAACATCGCAATGCGATCACATTAGCGACCCCAAAGAATGGGTCGCTATGAGGATTCTTCATTAAACGGTGCGCTCGTTAAGCGAGGTACCACTGTATTTAATTTGTCTTTCAAAGCAGGTTGTAATCTTTCTTCCAAAGGTTTTTTTGTACTCTTAAATGTGTGTTAGAAAATTACTGTGTCAAACAAAAGGAAATCAAGCAATGGGGTGGGGGTTGTTCCCAGTATCAGAAAGGAGACAAAAGTGAGAAGAAAGAAACACTCCGTTTCCCCCATCTGTCAGTGTTGAAGCCAACACTAGAACTGATAAATCTCGGCTAGTATGAATGCCAAACTAGACATGATGTCAGTGGCATCAATGCTGCCAGGCTGGCCCTGCCATTAGGTAAAATAAAGCAACCACTTCAGGAAACAGACATGAGAGAGGAGAAAACAGTTACTTGTCTACTGTACTGTTATTGTATAGTTACGTCTACAGATGGGGAGAAGCCATGATGTGTGTTTCTGCCTAATGTGTCAAAAACATTGGCTGGCTTTGGTTACAATGTAGTTTGAACTGCTGGATAACTCAGTGGTTTCTGCAGCTAGCTGAGAGTTCAATTCCCCACTGTGTCTCCTGGTAATGGGCTCAATGATCCATAGAGTCCCTTCCAGCTCTGCAGTTTGAAGATGATAATGATGACTGGGATGGTGGTACCATTTGCTCTTTGCCTGCCAGCAGCAAAATGATTTGGGCTATATCTTTAAAGAAGTTGATACACTCATGTGGCCAGGGGTGAGGAAATGCCTAACAAGTGGTTACAGGGAAGCCTGTGCAGCCTTCAGATCCTGCAGGGTGGGTGGAGAGGGGAAGTTTAACTCTTCATTTTTCTCTGCTCTCGTCTGAACAAAAAACACCACTACGAATTTATTTGCACATCAAGGGAAGCCTCTTGGTGTCAAGATCTTCCCTAGAAAAACAAAGGTCTTCCTGTGAAATACAAACAGCAGCTTTGGATCAGCAACACGGATGAGACTTTGGGCCAAAATATGCAAGACGACTGTTTTCCAGTTAGAAGGGGGAAATTCCCTAAGAGGTTAAGGGATGCTTGCTCATCCTGTGACAAGATTTCCCATTCCCCTCCAGCTGATGGATTGACTGACTGGTTGGTTGGTTGATATATCACACATACACCCCACTTTTCTTTCAAGACACATAATATGATGTCCATGTCGCTGTTCAATGCAAATAACCTACAACAGGGATCGTCAACTCCTGGTCCACGGCCTGGACACGGTCTGTGGGCTCGCCAGAACTAGTCCACGGATACGGATCTCCACCCCCCCACACACAAACACATAGCGGGCATGTCACCTCATGCGGGGATTCACACTTGTGTGGTGGGCGTGTCATGCTTGTGGTGGCCATGTCATGCTCGTGTAGGGGTGTGTCTCAATCATGGTGGGTGTGTCATGCTCGCATGGGGGTGTCACATTTGCAGTGGGTGTGCCACGCTTGCGTGGTGGGTGTGTCACGCCTGCGGTGGGTGTGTCGCGCTCGTACACATGCGTGCAAGTGCGACACACCCACTACAGGCACAACTCACCCACTGCATGAGCACCCTCACCCCCACCCCCACCCCCGTGCATGGAGCTTGCTGCCCACAGCCAGTCCACAGCCCCAAAAAGGTTGGGGACCACTGATCTACAAGATGATTGAAGAAAACATAGCAGCTTTGAAGGAATGTTTCTCTAGAAGGACAATGTTTTATCACCTTCTAAATGGAATTCTGGCGTCTTGTACAGTGTGGCCAGGGCAGAAAGTATTAAACTTCCTTAAACACCTCACCCCCACAGGCCCAGTTATGATCAAGCTTTCCAACTGCTGCTGTTTAGAGAACAAAACAAATGAAAAGCTGAATCTTAAGGAAAGTTTGGCCCTCATAACAGTCCAGTCTTTGCTCAACAGCATATGTTGCTTGGAGTAAAAAGCCCTGTCAGGATCTTTCTAGTCCTTGCTTAATAATCACGGAACCAGGTAAGACAATACCAGCCTCTGGCCACTTGCACAGGTGGGAACTGCATGGATCAGAAAGGAAGAGAGAGATGGTCTTCCCCAGCAATCTTATCATGGTGGTAATGCAAAGAATAAGATACCCTTATCTCAGGGTCACCATCCTCGATGCGTGAGCGACAGGGCCTTTCTAAAACCATCCCACCAACCTCCCATTGGAAATGACAAGCAATGGGCAACAATTAATTGGCTTCGTTAGAGCCAGAAAGGGTGCACTGCCTTGAAAAAAGTAGGACAGAATGCCGCAGGTGGGCATTCTACACATAAATATGTACAAATGTCCACTCAAAATTGTTTAATTTCTGTGCCACCGCATCCCTGCACTTGATGATTTCTGTGGTGAGTTTAATAAGCAAGCTAGAGCTGGGCATGGGGGTGAAAGTCCAAGATCTCACAACATCCCATCACAAGAGCCACCCAGAGTCTAGCAGATGAGGGAGGGGGGCAAACAGGTGTGGGGGGGCAGCCAGGCAGGTACAGATACTTATTTTACCATCCTGCTTACAACAAAATAGTGTTTCTGCACTATGGGTTCACTAAATAACAGGTTTAGTGAAGAGACATTCCATTTTATCGTAAAATCACTGTATGCTGTTGGAAGGGGCCTATAAGGCCATCAAGTCCAACCCCTTCCTCAGAATCTGTATCAAAGCAGATCTGATCACCTCCTGAAGTAACTGGTTCCATTGTCGTATTTCTCCAGCAGTTAAGAATCCCCCCCCTAATATTCAGCCGAAATCTGGCTTCCTGTATCTTGAACCCATTATTGTGTGTCCTGCACTCTGGGATGGTCAAGAGCAGATCCTGCCCTCCTCTTTTGGACTGTCTTTCAAGTATTTGGAAAGTGCTGTCATATCTCCCCTCAGTCTTCTTTTCTCCAGGCCAAACATGCCCAATTCCTTCTGTCCTTCCTCATAGGGCTTGGATTCCAATACCTTGATCATCCTTGTTGTCCTTCTCTGGACTTGCTCCAGTTTGCTGCCATCCTTCCTAAAGTGCGGTGTCCAGAACTACACACAGTACTCTAGATGAGGCTTAAGTAGTGCTGAATAGAAGGGGAGTAGTACCTTACAAGATTTGGAGACTATATGTCTGTTAATACATCTTAAAATTGCATTTGCCTTTTTTGAAACCACATCACACTGTTGGCTCTTATTCAGCTTTGGATCTATAATAATTATTTCTCTGGTCATGTTGGTTTAAGTGAGTTTTAAAATGAGAAAATGTACACATTCCAAGTATTTGTTTTCACTTCTTCTTCTTCTTCTTCTTCTTCTTCTTCTTCTTCTTCTTCTTCACCAGGTGACCGAAAAAAGTGATTCTTTAAAATGTTGTTTTAAAATATCAGGAATGTAAAACAGATTTTAAAGCATGGAATTGCAAGTGAGCTAGGGAGAGCGCCTTGTAATGATCCCTTCACAACTACCTTCTAATTTTTACAGCATTCTGAGAGACAGGCAAATGATGTGGAGAAGCAGTGGGCTTATTTGCATGTCCATTTCCAGTATTTTCCACCAGCAGTAAAAGACATAGCTTACCACCGAAGGAAGCTGCTGCTCCTCTGTTGTCCTTTGCTTGGCTGAGAAAATCGGGCACATTCAGAAATAATAACAGGCCATGGTTGTTGCATTGCGAGCAGGAACAGCTGCACAAACCACAGATGTCTCCTCCACTGTTTGTTTACCATGACATCTGACATCTGAATGTAGCAATCTGGCTTGTCTTTCCTTTGACAAGCCAGAGAAATAAACCTGGAACAAACCAGGGCCGGAATCATAGTCATTTATGGGATCACAATTGCACGACCAGCCTCCCCCCGGCTCCAGCAGGTTGTCCTTCGTAGGGCCAGTCAACGCAGTGGCTGTGAAATTAAGTATGTGACCAATCATGCAAAGGATCGCCTGCTGGAGGAGAAGACCACTATTGAATTTCCCTTGTGCATGTGATTGCTTCCTGAGCTATGCTTTGTTCAGCCAGAAGGAAAAATTAGGTAACACGCAGGAACTCTCTGCCGGTACCTGCATAAGACATGGCCTGGGAATACAAAGGATCTCCATATAGGGCCGGGGAACAATCTTGCCTGGTGCGATGCTGCCAGTCAGAGTTGACCATCTTGGGGTTGATGGACAAATCGCCCGACTCAGTAAAAGAGGGCTCCCTCTCTTCTTCCAGGCAATGCCACTGCAAAAGAGCCCAATAGGTTGAGTTTATATGAGCACACCAATCTCATCTGATATTGGGAACCTAAGCAAGGTTGGGCATGGTTAGTGCTTGGATGGGAGGCCACCAGAGATCTGGAGGCCACCAGAGATCTCCAGATAGGGCTAGGAAAGATACCTGCCTAAAATTTTCAAGTGATACAAGCAGAGTTGAAAATACTAGGCTGGATGGATTCATGGTGTGATCCAATATGGGGCACCTTCCTGTGTTCATAAGCCCAGTCCCTGCACAATTTTTCAGAATGTTGGCTTACTGTGTACAAACAAACCCGTTATCTAGCTATGGTTGATGAGGCATGAGAAGTTCCACTAGGAAACCAACTCTAAACTGCCAGTCTGGACACATCTGGTGACTTGGCCATGTCTGCCTTACAAACGGATAAGTACCAAAACATCACCCTTTACTGCCAACATGATAAAACACTGTTTTAGTTCCAACACGATAAAACGATTTATGAGACCAGGGTGGCTGTCAATTAGGCCATTAAACCAGGTATAATGATGTAAGAAAAATGGAACACCCAGCTGAGTAATACAGCATCTCTTCCTGTTTGTTTGCTCCCTCCCGCCACCTTCTTTTTTTCTTAGAGGAGGGGACCCAAAGATACTGGCATTTATGAATTATTGCTTTTTCTCAAGCTTGCCTATTTTTACAGTTAATTTTCCCTGTGCAAATATTTAGGGCGATTGCAAAGAAATGAGCAAACAGAATTTCGAAAGAGGCCGATCTGACGCGGAACAGCTGGAGCCAGATGGATAATTCCAACCAGGCACTTGAGGAGAGGAGAATGAGGGTGAAACAAAGAGGCTGAGAAAAAGTGGGGTGAACAGCAGCAAACTGCTGACACAATAAGCTTTTTTTTTCCAGCAGGAACGGCTCAGCAGAGCCAGAAATGTTCTTAGTTCTTGCTGTGTAAATAAAAGGCTTGGTTAAATAGCACCAATGCATGTGTGATGTATAAAAAGGCACAAGAAGAGAGGCTGTCTAGTCAGCTGCCCCAAACCCAATTATTATGGGATAAATTGACTGTAGCTTCAGAATGCTGAAGTTCACCTGGCCCAGGCCTTCTGAACTTCCACAGGCACTGGACTACACATCCCAGTGTTCTTACCCAGTAGCAGTGAGGGAAGATGGACATTACTGTCCAAGACATCTGGAGAAAGCCAGTCTGGGAAAAACTCACCTAACCCAGTGATCTCCGTTATGAGCTGATGTGGAGCCTCATCACACGCAAACCCTAAATGCATCTCCGTGATGTGCCAGGTATTAAAGGAAAGGCACACTACATGGAGACACATAAGGCTACTTGTCCAGCTGTGGAGTTCCTCAGAGATGCACTGATGCTAACTCAAAATATGGTGGTTCACCACAGCCTTTGGGGCTTAGGGGTCTTGACTTGAGTACTTGTGAAGTTCTTCACAATGGGCGTAGTTTTAATGCATTTAAATTATTTCATATGGCTTAGTTTCTTTCCATCGAAACATCTCGCTTGTGGATGAAACACATTTCAGTGGTCCCCATAGTCACTGGGGCCTTGGGAACAATATCAAGAAATTTCACACCGTTTTATAAGCAGTTGCATATCTCGGAAATTACACCATCCGAGCTACAAAAAATGGCAATATTAGGAACAGCATACATACTGCGCCGATATTTTACAGATGCTTAGGTTTTTGGTTAGAACTTGTATCATTTTATAACACCAGTTAATGTTTCTATAATTTTGATTGACTGTGCCTGGTGTTTTTTTTAATAAGAATAAGAATAAGAATAACTTGCCCAAGGCCACACAGACTGGCTCTACTCACAAGAGGCACAGTGGGGAATCAAACTCCTAACCTCTGGCTCTGCAGCCAGATATTTAAATCACTGAACTATCCAGCCACCTAAATTTTTAAATAATGTTATATATTTAAAATTAATTTGATTGTTTTATGTTGCTCTTCTTATTCCCTGTTCTGAGATCTCACCATATAGGGTGGGATGTAAATGTTACAAATAAGTAAATAATAAACAAGTGTGTATGTTGCAACCATCCATCTGAGCTTTAAAAGAATTTAAACAAAACAAAAGCAAACAAGACCACCAAGCCACCACTTTCTCCATGTGGAGTTTTGCCTTGTTCCCCTTTCCTATTATGTTTAAGGGAACAGGATTATCCGTTCAGCAACAAATAGACAATTCAGCATCAAATAGACCACAGACTGACCAGGTAGATGGGGTTGGAAGCTTAACAGCGGGCAGTGAAATCTGACTGGCTCTCTTGTGACATCTGATATGTAGGATTGATTGTAGGTGGTGGTGGTGGTGATGATGATGTACCCCACTTTCAGTGTCTCTGTTCCAGCCAGTAGAAGTGATCATGCAGGCAATGAGATAACCCATCCCTTAGCCAGAAGTTGTATTGTGAGGACAAACAATTCAGCAATGTGCTATAGAGAAACTAATGATGATGACGTGCTGCCAAGTCAATTCTCACTTATGGTTACCCTTTTCAAGGTTTTCCAGGCAGAGATTACTCCAGAGTCGTTTACCCTTCCCTTCTTTTTGGGGGGGGGCACCCTGGGACTGTGCAGTTTGCCCAAGGCCAACCAGGCTGGCTCTACTCAGAGGAAACCCCAGTGGAGAATCGAACTCCCAACCCCTGGGTTCTACAGCCAGATATCTGAATCACTGAGCTATCCAGCCAGCTTGTAGAACAACTATCCAGCAATTAATATAGGTGATGTAGTGAATTGACAAAGAGATGTGTCTATTACTGCTTCAGGAGTATATAGGTGGTAGAATTACTGCCCGTATGTTTTTTTTAAAGAACTCCAAATAGAGTGTCTTCAAAAATCTGACTTAGAAAAACAGCAGAAGCAGACAGGAACACATCTAGGATATCCCAGAAATTAACTGATCTGCACAGATTTCTCTCTAATTAAAATGCTATAAGGAAATAACACCAGACACAATCCTATACAATAAATGTGCACCGTCTTTGTTGCGATCCCGGCTTGGAAGGGGGGGGGATGAGGGTCATGTGTGTAATACATACATACATACATGCATACATGCATGCATGCATACATGCATGCATGCATGCATGCATGCATACATGCATGCATGCATACATACATACATACATACATACATACATACATACATACATACATACATACATACATACATATTGCTTTTTGCTGTAGCTTGGGAATATGCTTTTTGATTACAGCTCCCAGAATCCCCAGCCTGAACAGAAACTACAAGGACTTTGCATGCTGTTCTTGGAGTTTCAGAGAAACTGCTTCTAGCTGAAACAGAAAATGAGCAATCTCTAGGAGAATCAGGCGGTTGGGGGGAGAGAGAGAGAGACTGGAGAGCTTATATTGGAGGCAAAATCCACAGAGTGTTGGATTTGTTAAAGGAGAGCGGTCATCATGGCACCTCTGAGATGCAGCAGGAAAAACCTTGGATGGCCACAGGTTGTGCACATCTGTTAGACGCAGAGCGTTGAGAGGAAACGCCATTGAATTCCTTGGGACTCCCTTCCTAGCAGGCGTGCATAACATCCAGCCGTTCCTATCTAGTTTACACTGACCTTGCAGAGCAGCAGTTGGCAACCTGTGGCCCTCCAGATGTTGTTGAGAAGCAGCTTCTCTCAGCCAGCATCACCCATGGCAAGAGATATGGGAAACTGGAAGCCAACAACATCTGGAGGGCCTCAGGTTGCCAACCGCTGCTCTAAACAAGATTGCAACCTCAGTCAAATTCCAGGCTTATTTCCTGAATGGTCTCCTGAGGCTAACCTGTGAGCTGAGGCCTGGGTCTAATGGCCTTGCTGGGGCCCTCCCTCATAGGGCCCTCCCCACTACCACACTGGAGGAAAGAGTGTGAGGCTAAGAATTCAGCATGGAGGGGACTACGGAGAAGAGACGCCTGTGGGTTTACCAGGAAAAGCCTGAGGATGTGTTGGCTAGTGCTTCTGGGACTTGGCTACACAAGAATGTGTGTGACCTCAGGTTTGGGAACCAGATGTTTAGTGCCTGCTATGTTCGACTTGTAGAACTTGGTCCTTACAAAAGGCTACATGCTCATCAGAGAAAGGTATCTAAGACCAAGGCTCACTGCTTAACCTACGAGGTCAGCTATTCATGAAGTCGCTTTTAGGACCTCATTTCATCCCCTCAGGTAGATGCAGCCTGTGAAAAGCTTGCATTTCAGAATGTGAGAAGAAGAAGAAGAAAAAAGATTGCCACAATTTACCTGAGCCTTCAGAAATGCTACCTTCCCATTCTTACGACGGACCTTCTTAAACTACAGCGTTAGTGATTAATCCACACTAAAAAAGATACTTCAGAAATGTCTACATAACTCTGAAGAGAAACTCTGCTTACAGCTACTAAGCTTCAAGCAGACTGTGCTCCCCCCCCTTTTTTTCTCTTTGGTCATTTAATATGCCATTTCTATGTTTATACAAACAAACAAACAAAAAACCCAACTGTTTGGAATTCTAGTCCAAGAACATCTGGGCTCCCAAATTTGAGGATTACTGAGTCAATGTTTTTCTCGTTAAAATGTTTGTGTCAGGTGTTACCGCCTGTCCTAGCACTGGAGCAGAAAATTCCATGCATGCCTCTCCCCTGGGCCGTGATCATAAAATGATGATGGTGGGATGATGTCCATTTGCTGTTCTTCCTTATCTGTGAAAATTATCTATATAAGGCAATTGCCTCATTTCAAACCATTGAAGCGATGTCAATTTCTGGCCTATTCCTACACTGTTGACTCCTTTCATTTATTTTTGTTTTGTTTTGTTTGCTTCCGATTTACAGTCTTGATTTTTGCCTCTGTGTTAGTCCTTTTAATCCCAGTGCCTTCCTTTAAGCCTGTTGTGCCACACACTGTTTACAGTCCAGGTCTGAAAGGGGACAGATTACATAATTCTTTACACATAGGAATTGTTCATTCATACATTTTTACAGGAGCAACATCCTGTCATGATAGCCTCACCCCCTACACCGTGGCAGCCTGAAGTGGAGTGCCAGGTTGCCATGTCAGTGAGAACTACGCCTGACAAAAGTACACTATGGGTCAGAGGTGGAATAAAAGTCTGGCAAATGTGAAATTCAGTGCAATTCCTGAACGTTGAGACATCTGTTTGTCTCTTCTTCAAAGGATCCTTGCCTCTCTTTTGTTCACCCAAGAAAAATCCTTAAAGCTCTGGGTAAACTTTAAATCAGGAGCATTAGTTCTGGATTTTCTATCTGTGGAAATCCTGGAGAGTAAAAACAAGACTAGAACACACATAAAAATGCATGCAGAGAGTATTATAGCAGACTGCGAGTATTATAGAGACTGGCGAAACGTTAGGAAGAACAACCTTCAGAACATGGCCAAAGAGTCCAAAAAACTCACAGCAACCAGATTATAGCATTGTTTATAACATTGTTTGAAAATGCTACCTCCTCCACAAAACTGGATTCGCTATATTAAATCTACTACTCTTTCCATTCCCATTTTCTTTGGAACAGAGCTGGTTACAAATGAATCAAAGATGCAAGGTCCCAACACTATTAAACTCACGCAGGCTACTGACTGACTTACTGCTATTTTGTTTGGTTGCTTAATTTCCATTTAGCTTTTCTTCCTATAATGTTAGGGCAGCATATGTGACTCCTCAACCTCTTAAGTTTTTATTTATTATTAATTTGTTTTATTTCTGTCTCCCTATGCAGGGATCCACAGCAGCTTTCAAAATGGTTTTTTTTTTAAATGCAGAGTAAGCTATACTATTAAAAAGCAATTGAGAGGATCATAAATATTAAAGAATCAATATCTTAAAACAATTTTAAACATTTCAAAAACAGATCAGACCAGTGTAGCATCTACCTTTAAAGGTCTTCCCTGAAACCCTCTGAGATGCCAACCACTTAACCAAAGAGATAATTCTTTCTTGCCAGCCAAAGGAAAACAGAAACAGTGGAGGAGAGTTCCATAGACTGGGAGCAGCCACTGAAAAGGTCTTGTCCCAGATGTGCCTAAGGGGTGGCAGAGCCAAGAGAAGGACCACCCCCAAAGATTTCAGAACACAAGGAAGTTCACATGGAGAGATACAGCCCTATAGATCGGCAGAACCTACCTATAGCTACCAAAGGAGGTTTTGTATGCTCCTCATAATTGGTCCAGTTCAAACTCTGGTTGCTGCAATTTAGACCATCTGAAATGTCCAAACTTTCTTCAAAAGTAGCCTCTGTGGAATGCTTTGCTATAATCCAAGTGAGAAATAATTAAGGCATCTGTCAGGTTAGACTTCTCCATTAAATGGAATCTTTGCTGCTACTTAAATCTGGGTGTCCAAGCTCAGGACTGAATTCTGAAGTGCACCAAACTGGAAAGCTGCATCTTCTAGGAGTATAACCCCATCTGGCACAGGCTGGGTCTCTGTTTCCTGATCTGCCTTTCAAATGATCAGGAGTACCTATCTTAGTGGGTGGATTAAGCTTGCAGATGTTCTTCCCGTCCAGTCTATTACAGACATCAGACACTGGTCTAGAATCACTGGCCTACTGGTGGCACTGAATCCCTAATCTCTGGACAACCTCCTCCAGCAGTTTCACATGTGTTAAACAGACCGAACCATGGGAGGCTTCTCAAGTCAAAGGCCAAGCTGTTGGACAGACGTTCCACAGGACCACGTTCTGAGCTTGCCCCTCTAGGATAGACCAATATTTCAAGTCCCATCCCAGAAAAACAGTCTTAATTGCTACATCAAAGCTTTCTCCTATGTTAGGCTAGAGACGATCTCTTTTATAATACATCTTGGACTAAATTCACTGGTTAATCCCAATTAAATCAAATGTTTAGAATCTCTGCAACGTGGATAAATCCACATTTAAGTAAGTCTAGTTGGTTCGATGCATCCACTCCAAGAGGGATCTAACCACTGGACTCAGCCCCATATCAGGAAAACTATTGGAATGCTTTGCCTTACCACTCAAATATTAAAACTGAAGAGTTTTAGAATGGAGAGAGACATTCGAATGTGTGAGGCTCCCGTTTGCCAGACAAAGTGGGAGCATCCAGGAAAAAGCTTAAACTGATACATCAACTAGTCTTTGCCATTCTTGGCCTATCAGCTGCCCTTTTCCACCAATCTCAGCACCCAGAGAATCACTTATTGTTATTTCAATAACAATTATTTATTAATGGTTATTTCAAGGGATACCCCTTGCTCACATAGTGCCATCAGGATACATGGCTCCGTATAGAAAGAGTACAATGATTTTTTTAAAAAACACACACACACACATTCTACCCCAAGAGATGTTGCATCTAAAACACTCGGTTCCCTTTGAAATGTTCAAACCACATTGGACAGTTTCTACTGACAAAAGGGTGTTATTTCAAGACTGTGTCTCATGCTGCTGCCTTTTACTTTGTAGTCCCATGCAGGCTGAGTTTTTACGCCACTGACTGACTAAACCATGTTCCCCAGAGCAGAACACTGCAGCCGTAGAGTGCAGACCTATAATGGAGATCCAGAAGTCACCATTTCCAAGGGTGAGGTAGAGTGGGATCTGCCATGTTAGTTCAGACCGTGAAAACACCTGCAGTCCTGTGGTACCATAAAGGTGAATAAGTTTTACTTTGTATGGGCGTTTTTACAAACTACTGTACAGCCCACCGGCATGGGGTGCAATGGGATACCCCTGGCAAAAGCTTATAACAATAAAACCTGCTTGTTCTTAAGGAGCTGAAAGGCTCTGTAGGGCTATTAGTGGGACAGGGTGGAGATAAAGCGGAGTGGGATCAAAGCCTCACCCAACCCAACCCAACCCAACCCAACCCAAACCAAACCAACCAACCAACCAACCAACCAACCAACCAACCAACCAACCAACCAACCAACCAACCAACCAACCAACCAGAATACACCAGGTGGGGCAACTGAAAAACTAGGCTATTTTAAATTGTAGGTCATTGTCTGCATTATTGCTATAATTCCCACCCCCCTTTCTCTCTCTAGCCCTTTCTTGATGAAATTTGCTGCCTAGGTGGTAGAACTGGCAGTGGTACAGCCTGAACTCTCTCGTTCTTCCCAAACAGGGTACTAACTTTTCTGGAGCTGTCTGGCATCTCTCCCAACCTCAGCCAAGAGAAAGAGCCCAACTGTGACACTTTCCCCCAGCTAAGGGTGCAAGTCAGCACCCTGTGAGAGACAGCAGCAAGATCGCCCATGTTTCGATGGGTTTTTGGAGCGGCTCTAGAGACTTGGCCCGAGTTCGAAGCCCAAGCCTTCCGCCCACGTTCCCATTTATGCCGATTGCGTCTCAATTCCCTGCGATCCCTCTCGAACTCGAGCCGGCCCTCGGGGCAAAGAGCATGTTTGCCGTGAATCGCAACACATCCTGTTTGATCCAGAGGCGCGCGCGCGCGCACAGCACAGCAGATCCATACACCGAGGGAGGGAGGCACTCTTATAAAAGCTGTCAACGACCCCCCCCCCCCTCGAAAACGCCACGCGGACCGGCCCGGGCGAGGAGGAAGCAAAGGCACTTACTTAACAGACTGCCTTGGTGGGAGCCGTTCACGTGCCCATCGGGGTGAATTTGAAGGTGGAAGCCGATGCCCACCCGGCAGTAGAGGCTGCCCGTCCGGCGTCCGGAAGGCGTCCACGGAAAGCTGCTCCTGTCGGGGCCGCTGCCTTGAACTTCCCCAGCGGGGGAAAAATAAGACGAAGGGGCTGAGGAGGAGGAGGAGGAGGAAGAGGATGATGATGAAGAAGAGGGCCAAGAAGTGGTATTCCGGGGACTTCCGAGGCGGCTCCTGCGGGGGTTCTCGCCCGGGAGAGCCGCGTCTCCAAGTTGCGCTCGCGGGGGCAGCGTCTCCTTGGGCGCCCAAGCGAGGAGGTGGCTCAGGTGGCTGAGGAAGAGGAGGCAGAAGGAGAGAGACCAGCTCATGCTTCCAGCCGGCGGGGCGCGGAGGGCATTTTGCGGCCGAGGAGGCGGCGGCGGCGGCGGCAGCGGCTGCGGCTGCTGCTGGTGGTGGTGGTGGTGCTCCTGCTGCTGATTCTTCTGCCGCCGCCGCCGCCGCCGCACCTTTGGGGCAAGCGGGCGGGCGCTCCTCCACCACCGCCGCCGCCGCCGCCACCACCACCGCGCCGCTGGGAAGGAGGCATCGCCGGCCCGCTGGAGGGAGAGCGCGATCCGAGAGCGCGGCGCTCGCTTGCCTGGCACGGAGATATTTATAACCCCGGTGATCTCACAGCCAGCGCGCGCTGCCGGGCTGGGGAGTCGAGAGGCGGCCGGGCGGCTGGCTTGGGCGGCCCCCTTCGGGGCTTCGAGGAGGGCGCCTCGCGGGAAGGACGAGCAGGCGAGCAGGAGGAGGAGGAGAACGGGGGCGTGCGCGGAGACCGGGGTCACCCCTGGCCACGCCGGAGAGGCGCACGGCGCGCCCGGGACGCGCCAGCCGAGGGGCCGGGCGCGCTTTTACGCACCCGCGCCCTGACCTTCCCCCGCCCCCGGCGAGCCTCCGAGGAGGCTTAGGGGGCTGCAGACGAGGAATGAGGCGGAATGAGGGCCGGGGAGACCGGGGAGGGCAAGGGGATTATGGGGGTTGGGCTATGGGGGCAGGGACTTTCGCTGGAGGAGGCCGACAACTTGGAAACGACGTGGAGCCGGCGCGCAGGGCTCAGCGATTGTGGGATTCTAGGGAGAGAAGACGAGCAGCCCGGCCGCGAGGTGCGGAGCCCGCGCCTTCCCGATTTCAGGCGGTGGAACTCACCGTCACAAGATGCGGGGCTGTTAGGTACTCAGCCAGAAGGTGTCGCAACGGGTGGAGGCGTACCAGGAGCGTGGTGATTGTCCGTGCTGATTTATGTTTAGTGCTCGCATGCCTCTGAGGGGAGATACCGAGTTAAAAATAATAGATGTGGGGTTGCCTTTCCCACCTGTGAGGCAGGAGCCGGCTTTTCGAGCAGAGAAGGGGTTCTGTCGGCTGATAAGCCTGGCCTGCTTCGGTCTGTGACTGAGACAGAGACCGAGGTAAGGGGGGATTTGTACACGTGTCTGGCCCGTCAGTGCAGGCAACCGTGTCCACACTGGGAAGGCGTGCAGGTGCAAACCGAGGCTTGGACATCCCTCGCCGCCCCAGCGTGGAGGAGTGAAGCCTGAACGGGCGGGCCGCCTCGTCTGACCTGGGTTGCGGACTAAGGAAGGGGCGCGCGGGGGACTTCTCGGAGAAGGGCGAAGTCCGAGGGGCTGGATCCAGGACGGGAAAGAGGCCGGGAGGGACGGGCAATAAACCCACGGGGAAGAAACCTTGGGGTCCGATTCGCCGAGGAGCTTCCCTGCCCTCGCGTCCTGCGCAGAACCTCTGGAGTCTAAAGGCTTGAGTTCGCCTAAGCGCTCCAGCGGTGCTTTTCGGCGTCGGCCTTAAAGAAAGCCGACCGCATTTCCTATTCGGAGTAAGTCCCTTTGATCTCAAGTGGCTTGCTTTCAAAGCCAAGACCGCGCCGCTGGTGAAGCGGTGACGAACTCCTGGCAACTGGGATGAGCCGGGGCGGAGCACCGATCGTCAAGTTCAGCCACACAGGAAGTGGCCGCTTTGTACATGCTCAGATGTACCTTTGCTTGAATTCCTGCGTCGGGAAATGGTTTTGTGAAACTGGTTCAGGAATGAATTCTGGGGGTTCGAAGTGATCTCGTTGACCTTTTTTTGGCACGTCCACGCAGGACAAAGGAGAGCCAGAGTGCTAGAGTCGACTCAGGAGGCCTCCGTTCAAAACCCTGCTCCTTAGGGGAAACTTATTGGCCGGCGGGCATGATAAAGCTTTCCGTGAACATCTCGCGTACCTGGCAAGCCCTATTAGGGTCGCGTTGCACGACAAGACGCCGGCACAGAGCCTCTTTTGGGGACAGATGTCCTCTAGCTGAAAACCGGCGGGGGTTTAGGCGGCTGGCAGAGGGGCTGCCCCATGGAACGGTGCGGCCCTCCCTCCAGATGCTGTACAGAGAAGCAGACGGAGATGGCCAGCAAGTTCCGGCGCGTGGCACGTTGTCACTCTCAGAGAAGACGCCCTAATAGTTGGTATGAAGATTACGCCCAGGGATAGGATTCCACGCAACAGGCCCCCCTCCCTCTATGTTGCTCAGCGTCGCACCTCGCACGCTTCTACCTGAGGGGGGCCCGCCCGTGAATTACGGTAGTCACCCGAGGTGGGCGCTGGTCAAGCGCCAGGACGCGCGCGCGCGCGCACAAGAGCGCGCTTCCGTGCCCTCCCCATCCTTCCTTGGACTCCAGTGCGTGAGACCTTGTCTGTCTCCTCGTCTGCAGGCGACGTGCGGAAGCGAGCGAGCGAGCGAGAGAGACGGGGAAGGGGGGCAGTCTTTTCCCAGGGAAGACCACCATGAATGATTCATTAAGTTGCGCGCTGCCGTAAAAGAAGAAGGAGAAGGATTATTTCTGTCTGGCCGGGCCCTGGGAGATCAAGTCCCATCTCCCTGCAAAACGGTAGATTAAAAAAAACAACACCCCACACCACGTCCCTTTTTGACCCTCGGTTTTCCTTCCCAACTCCTCCCCCACACCACTTGGTTAGTTTTTAGGGGCCGTCAATTCGCTTCAAACCTTAATAGGGTCTTCAACGTCGGAGAGAGGGTCAGGGAGTGGTTTGCCATTACACGCCCACCGGGCGAGCTTCCCTGGGCAAGCGGGGACTGGACCCCTCAAGTCCTTGTCTCTCCCTCTGTCTGCTACACACCACACTGGATCTCAACCTCGGGAGTAGCCCCGGGCCCCCACCTGCCATTATGACTACTTCTATGCCATGCAGGTTATTCACCCTTCTAAGGGTCCAGGAAAGGACAGGACAAAGCACGTAGGTGACAAGGGTGGGGAGGAGTAAGGAAATGAATGGGGTGCGGGAGTTGTTTGACTACGAAAAGTGACCATTCTCTTAAGTGGCTTTCACAATACAGTATTGTATCTGTCTAGGCCAGTCACTTAGTGCTAAGCAGCGGTGCACACATTTTCATTTTCCAAAGAAAAATTCTTTATTTTGTCTGCTTTCCACCTGTGGCAAGCTCTTTTTCTTTGGTGGTCAGAGGTCTTGGGTCCAGCCTTCAATATGGAGTGTGATCGTTGGTCGTTAAGACTTCTGGTTGTGTTGAAAAGATACACTGAGTTGAGTGAACCGGGGCAGGGGTCTGCAGAGTTCAAAGCTGCACACTTCCCAGGGCACCCACCACCACCACCAGAAGAAAAGAATGGGAAAGCATTTTGGGGTACTCTTTACCAGGATTGGTAAATCCTGATAAATCAGGATTGACTGGCTGGCACTTAAAGAGAAGATGCCTAGGAATCCACAACTTTTGGGTTGTGTAAGGACCACACCGCTGTCTTTGATCTTTTTTTCTGGCTATGGAGGATGTCCTGAAGAGCCACAGCTAGAGCACCATCTAGGAAAGGACATGGACACTTAACATCAGCTAAAAAGGACTGCAAAGTGAAAGGGGGAAAATCTTTTTCCAACCACTAGGTACTAATTCATTTTCGTTTGGCTTCATCTTCCTGTAACCTCTTTCCCCAGCAACATAGTAACCTTGAGTTTCAAAAGAAGGCAGTGGGGAAGGGGAAAATACTGACAGCCCTTTTTTTTGATGAGTTGGGGAGAGAAGCCACCAGAGTGGAATTGGAAACCTACACTCCGGACAGGTGTTTGCACCATGCATTTGTGAACTCACCTTTTAGAGAACAGACTTGGCATGACTATAGCCATGACTATGGGGATTTTCATATGTTTGTGGTGGTGGTGGGGTTCCCCTTGTCCTGTCCACAGTACAGTATACTGTATTGGTGCACATCCTGATGAAGGCTGGTACAGGGTCCAAAATTAGCATTTTTGTTTTCGATTTTTTTTAGTGGTCTGATAATGGGATCATTGAGAGTCCCCTGGACTGCAAAGAGAACAAACATATCCATTCTGAAGGAAATCAACCCTGAGTGCTCACTGGAAGGACAGATCCTGAAGCTGAGGCTTCAGTACTTTGGCCATCTCATGAGAAGAGGAGACTCCCTGGAAAGGACCCTGATGTTGAGAAAGAGTGAAGGCAAGAGGAGAAGGGGGACGACAGAGGATGCGATGGATGCACAGTGTCATCGAAGCAACCAACATGAATTTGACCCAACTCCAGGAGGCAGTGGAAGACAGGAGGGCCTGGAATGTTCTGGTCCATGGGGTCACAAAGAGTCGGACACGACTTAACAACTAAACAACAAGCCTTGAGAAAAGAAGACTGAGGGAAGAGTTAACAACTAAACAACAACAAATGGGATCACCTGTCCTTGCTTTTAATCATATAATCATGTACTAGCAACAATTTATGGGCTAAGAAGTCAAGAGCCTTTTGAAGCACAAGATCGATTTGTTTCATTATTTCTTGCCAAAAATAAAAGACAAAGACTGGCCAGCCTTCTTGCCTGGAAAACCCCAGGGATATTGGAGTTGTTTCCCATCTCTCTAGTCCATGCAAGATAATGTTGAAGGCACATCCAGTAGACGTTGTCTAGAGGGGCGGGGTAAAAATCGAATCAATCAATCAATCAATCAATCAATCAATCAATCAATCAATCAATCAATCAATCAATCAATCAATCAATCCAGCTGGGCTGAGGGAAGCAACCTCTTGAGGATGCCAGGCTCTGCCTTCTGGAGCAGCAGAGAACGAGAACTGCTCCTTCTTTTGACCATTGTTCCTAGAATATTAAGAAGTTTAAAATATGCTCTTTAGAACTGCTAGGGACGGCACCATCCTCTTCATGTTTCTGAATGAAGTCATCATCTGTCATGTTGTGATGGGTCATTGATTCAGTTTCCAAATGAAGCCCATGTCTAACTTTCAGTGTCCAATCATAAAACAAAGCACACTCAAACAGATGTCTCATTGAGGGGGAAAATGCATGTTGTATGATACAGACCATTTTCACTATTTGAAAGAGCACCTCGACAACAAAAGGGATAAGCACATTGTCTAGTTGCACTTCACACATGCATGTTCAACCAAGGAGGTGGAGGTAGATCTGCCATTCTGTTCCAGCCAACCGCCAGCCTCTTCACTCCCACAAATATTACACTCCAATGTGGTTGGCTGTTATGCCAGGGGAGGAGGAGGAGCCCACCCCCAAATGGGGCAGACCTTCCTTCCCTGGTAAGAGGAACCCTTTGGGAGTTCCACTGTACCCTATTATAGGGAACCTACCCTATCCACATCCCATCTCAGTTATAACAAGGTCTGCCATTTTTCCAGGCAGCCCAGTGGGTATAGGGTGGGAAAGCTGTCATGGGAGAAGGGAATGGAAAAATCTATTCCTGCTAACTCAGTTACAAACATCTCATTCTGAATCCAAGCCTAATTATTGCTGATTATTGCTGGCTGCCTGAAACCTACCCGATTTTAAAGGTCTATTATTTGGCTGGCATTCCCCTTCCAGAAGTTTAGTGAGACGTCCTAGCAAATAATGAACAAAATAACGTTATTTGTTTTTTAAACACTCAACTGCCAAAATCCTGCTGCTTAGTGTAACAAATTGCACTGCAGTAGGCCCCTTGAATCAATGGCGATTTAGTGAGTCAACTTTTCCACAAGCTCCATTGATTCAAATGGGCCTACTTTAACTGTGACTTATTATGCTAAAGTAAGTCACAGCTACAACAGACCCATTTAAATCAATGGGACGTATGGAGGAGCTGGTTTATCAAATTCCCATTGATTGAAGGGGCCTTTTGTGGTGTAATTTACTATGCTAAGCAACAGGATTCTGAGCAATGCCTTCAGCCTGATGACTTTTTTCTTTTGTTTGCAAGTGAATGCTTTTCAATTTCTTTCTTCTTATTATATTTTGCCAAAACTTGTTTCCCTGCAATTAATATCCATTTCTTATAGACTGGTCATCTATAGCAGCAGATAAGAAGCCTGCACCATCACCAGACCCGTGTTTTTACGCACATGATCATTATAAATTTATGCTTCTGTTCTTATTGCTTGGGAATGTGCACCCCAGTCTGATGCAGCCAAATTCCTAAGTATGCTCTTTCTGGAGACAACTTTCTGTTTGATATTTAGATGATGACTTCTGCGTGTCAGGGTCCGATCCAGAATGACGCCCAAGGGCAGATCTACTATGGAACTAATGAAGCTTGAGTTTCAGGGCCCTTAATCCTGGAGGGCCCCCAGAACTGACTTTATTCCATATTTTTAGATTTTTTTAAAGAAGATAAGTTACCCAGACCTTGTTATTTGTTGTGAAGGAGCCCCATAAATAAAGATCTTCCACTGGGGATTCCCAAATTAATAAGGTGGTTAAGATCAATGGGCACTCCAATTTCCAACAAAAAGTTATTTGTTCGTTCGTTTGTTTGTTTCATTTAATTTAAATTAATTTAATCTAATTTAATTTAAAATATGTTTACCTTTCTTTTCTCCCCAAAAGGACCCAAGGCAGCTTGCAACCAAGGTTCTATTTGATATCTTAGAAATATTATTCGAAAAGTGATACATTACTTTTAGCCTTTTGTTTCTGTTCATGGGGTGTTTTTGACAAAAATACTGGAGTGGCTTGCCAGTTCCTGCTCCAGGTGGATCGCATTTACACAGAACTCTCCACTATGACCTGTCCATCTTGGATGTCCCTGCATGGCATAGCTCATAGCTTCTCTGAATTACTCAAGCCCCTTAGCCATGACAAGGCAGCAACCCTGAGTGCTCACTAGAAGGACAGATCCTGAAGCTGATGCTCCAATCCTTTGGCCATCTCATGAGAAGAGAAGACTCCTTGGAAAAGACCCTGATGGTGGGAAAGTGTGAAGGCAAGAGGAGAAAGGGACAGCAGAGGACGAGATGGTTGGACAGGGTCACCGAAGCTGCCAACATTAATTTGACCCAACTCCGGGAGGAGTGGAACGCAGGAGGGCTGGCGTGCTCTGGTCCATGGGGTCACAAAGAGTCAGAAACAACGACTAAACAACAAAATGCATTACTTACCTGTCATGGTGTTTTTCATAAATAATGCATGGCTCACTTATGTTACTATTGTTCGTATGTGCTGTCAAGCCACTTTCAATTTACATGACTTAATGAGGTTTTTAAAGTACGTGTGATGTTCAAGGAGTGGTTTACCACTTCCACCCCTCCAGGGCCGAGCAGAAATTTGAAGCCAAGTCTCCTGAGTCAATGCTCTACAGTATAATGATCATCTCCATTAGGATCAGATTCATCATTTAGGGGGAAAAGGAGTGAGTAGTTAAGGTTGAACAGTGGAATGTTGATTGGTATGCAGGTGACAAACTAGCCCAAGGGAAACCTGGAAGATATGCAAGCAGAGGGAGCAGGTCAGATACTCTTGGGTTTGCTGGTTTGTTGAGATGCTACATCCTTGCTTTCTCATGTCTTTCTTCCTTTGTGCATCCTTGATTCTTTTTATTTCAATTCCTTTAGACCCCTTGTTTGTCAGCACTTGACCAGGCACTTTGGTTTTGAGTCAGAGCTTCCCAGCTGACACGGCCGATATTAAATTCTTTCAATGTTGTCCTCAGTGTATTCTTGGATCATTTCTTTTGTCCATCATGCAGTCAAACTCCTGGAAGAAGCTCTCTATAGAAAATACGTTTCGGGAGATGGTCATCCGACCTCCTGAGAACATGGTCAGCTCACTGAAGTTGTCGTTTTTTCTCAGACAGTAAAATGAGTAAAATAGTGCGTTATTAATACATTACTGCCAATATTACCTCCCGCCCAAAAGAATTATAGTAAAAACCTCTCTAAAAATGGCCCAAACCATCTAACATCCCAAATCCTCAAAAGTGAAGAATTCCAATAATGAGTAAGAAATGCTCCTTGTGCAAACATTGTAACATTTACATTGTTATCATTTGAAATGTTTTTAAAAAGGCAATGTTATTACTTGTTAAAGAAAGAAAGAAAGAAAGAAAGAAAGAGAACAAACGAACGAACGAACGAACGAACGAACGAACGAACGAACGAACGAACGAACGAACGAACGAACGAACGAAAGAAAGAAAGAAAGAAAGAAAGAAAGAAAGAAAGAAAGAAAGAAAGAAAGAAAGAAAGTGCTACCCACAACAATCTATTATTTTCAAATTCTGCCTGGGAATAAAATCCTACTGAAGATAGTGGACTTAGTTCTTGACACACACATAAAGAGTTGGGCTTTATGTTTTAACTGATTTGTTTCATGGATTTCAATTAGATGTATGTATTGTTTTCAAGGGGGAAGAGTTCAAATGAGCAAAAACAGGGATATTTGTACCTTACCAGAGCAGATGGGGTGGTTCAAGGAGCCCGCAGTTGCACTCAGATTGCTTAGGACACCCCTATGAATTACCGAAATTTCCTTTATCATTGGGGGGGGGCTGAAAACAGAATAAAAACATTTTGTGTTGTTTGCCTCAGCAGAAGAAGGGAACGCCAAAGCAGAACAAGATGGACAGCTGAATCCCCAAAGAAAGCTAAAACATTTCCTGGGAATTCCAGTCTTTAAGACTTGGGGAGGGCTCTAATGACTCAGCTGGTTCTCTGTCCAACGGACCATGCCATTTTGCATCCAACCATGGCAAGGGAAGGGTGGTACATCATTTCATAGACTAGTTGTATTGTTCAGTCTTCATACATCTTTTAGGGGGCTAGGTTGGATGTTCATTACATTTAGGATTAAGTGTGTGTGAGAGTGAGGAATGGATGATTCACTCTTTTCTTTGTGCTTTGTTTGGGTAGGTCAAAGTAATGGTAGGAGCTATTGTTTCTTTCCTGTCCTGTCCTGTCCTGATTCTGATTCTGTTTTAATACTTGCTGCTGACCTTCATTTGCAGAACCTCATTTTTTTCTTGTTTCGTGCGTTGCGGAGTGGGTGGGTGCCAAATGTACATCACTGTGATTTGGGTAACGGAAAGACTGGGAACACTTTAGACAGGCTAGAGTATTTACTGGGAACACTAGGGAACATCTTTCCTATAGCATAGTCCCTGGGGTGGGGGCAATGGACAGATGGAAGAAGCCCCACAACTAAACAAAGTCCACCACATTGATGGTACTGCATGGTGTTGCCTCCTCCAGAGGTCCTAGCGTTTTGTTTTCTACATTCTCAAGTCCCCCCTTCCAGATGTGGAAGCATACAAATACTTATAAATATTTGCAGAAAACCCAGAATAAGCTGATCCTAATCAGCATGGGGCAGGTGAGCCTCACTTTGTACGGCAAAACATTGGATATACCATATTTTCCTTGTATAAGACACCCCCATGTATAAAACACCCCCCCCCCACTTTTCTAATCCAAAATTAAGAAATCTAAGTGGGGCTTAGCAAGTGTAGGGGGAAAGGGATCAAAGTGCTGCAGGATCACTTTGATCTCTGCTTTCCCCTTAACTTGTTTTTGTTCTCTCCTCAGCTTACTTCTGTGTATAAGAAGACCCTCAATTTTTAGTCTAAAGATTTTAGACAAAGGTATAGTCTTATACATGGAAAAATATGGTAGATCAGATCAGACTTTAGTTGCACACCCTTAGTTTCAATAGGACCGAGCCATGATGCATTGTAGGCACATCAGAGCCAAGATATGGAAGAAGAAATCATTATTATCAATCCTTCCAAGGATTTTGCTCAAGATAGAAATTTTAGGAATGTGCCTAAATTCAGTGCCACCCCTAACTGGAGTAGACCCATTCAAACAGTTGCTGAAGGATAGGTCTACTCTAATTGGGAGTCATAACTAGATTTAAGCCTACAGATATAAGCCCCTATCCTATATTTCTTTTTGAATAGAATTATCCATACTAACTGGCAATGTAATGTGTTACTTGACAATATAAATGCCTTCAACTCCTGGCACAACTATGTTTGTGATCCTGTATATCAGTAGCTCCCAACCTTTTTTGAGTCATGATCCTCTTTTATAATAGATTAGTAATTTGAGACCCCCAGCACCATATTGACACAAAAAGGCATTTTAATAGGGTAAAGTCAGCCCTTCGCAGAAAGTAGAGACTTGTTCCTCCCCCAAAGGGCCTCTTTCTCATAAACAGACACTCATGCTAGCTTTACTATATTGCTCTGAAAGGGTTGAACACATATAAGGCAACCCACAACCTCCCTCAGAAAACACTTTGCAGTCTCCAGGGTGGGAGACACTGCTATATATGGACAGCACTTGTGTTGACAGCACTTGTGTCTCAGAACTTTGCCTAGCAAAATTTTCCCTGAGACTTTGAGTCTGAGCTGCTCCTGAAAGTGAAGCATCTCTGAAATTCGGCTTTGAACATAGGTATTCTGCCACTTCTGAATCCTGGGCCCAAAAGTGTTGGCAGCTGTTCAGAGAAATCCACCATGCTTTTGACAAATCCGCTTACAAGTCAAGCTTTCAATAACAAGCATTATGTGTTCTTGCAATATCTGCATTCTCGCAATATTTCTTTCGACATTTTTGCACCAAGCCATCTGTGCCTGCTCATGCAATTTTAACCTCTTTTGTGCCAAACCATCTGTGTTGGTGTGATTAATTTTTTTAACCCTCTCATATCAAACTTTTTTTTTTGCTTTTGTGAATGAAAAAGGCATATGTGAAAATTAATGTTTATGCAGTCTTAAGATTGCAAAGCCAGTGATGCGGTGCAGTGTCGCATGAACTAAGCATATATAAATAATCCCAGGCCTCAAGATGATGGGAGGCAGTGACATTACTGCAGGAACAATAGGATGAGTGAAACTCAGAAAAGAGTTCTGTGAAAACCCTACCAACCTCCTTTGAACATCCCACTTGACCATTCCATTGTTTGTGACAGAAATTTTATTCATGGAACTGGAAGCAGATTTCATGGGCATTCTATCCTTAATGCTCTCTCTTTATTTTACCAATTCCTCCAGCACCACCTGACATTCTCCAACTCATCATTTCTGTTAACAGAGGCAATGAGTTGGAGGAAGCCAGGTGTACCTCTTAGCCGCCCCATCATACCCAACTCTAGGCTTACCCTTTCCACTCCTTCTCATTTTTTCTACTCCCCTCCACCAATGGCGACAACTTCTCAAACTTCATTGATTGATTGATTGATTGATTGATTGATTGATTGATTGATTGATTGATTGATTGATTGATTCATTCATTCATTCATTCATTCATTCATTCATTCATTCCACCCCACTAGTAGCAAAGCTTCTACTCTAGGTGGCAGATACAACAAAACATAACAGAAGAGCAATTTTAAAAAATCAAAATAAAAGATTCCCAGTTCCATGGCAATGATAAGCATAGTTGGAAGTTGCAATAAACAAAAGAGACACATGGAAGGAAAAAAAAATCATGGTAGGAGGTCCATGAGGGATACAAAACCTTACTTTAGGGAAAACTACAGAAAGGAAGAACAGCCAGGTCTTGAGTTGCCCCCTGGAACCCGGGAGGGAAGGGGCCAGTTGCACCTCTAGAGGAAGGGAATTCCAGAGTGACGTGGCCACCACAAAGCAGGTTACGAGTGGTAGATCTCCAAGCCTTCCCTGGGATGGCCACTCGTAGCATCCCCATAGAAGAGGTATGGGTAGGATTGGTTGATGTTTTGAGGGAGAGGCACACAGACTGGGAACAAGATCCTAAACCATGAAGGGGTTTGAATGCCAACATAAGCACCTTGAATTTGGCCCAGTAGCATACAGGAAGCCAATGCCAGGATAGGACATATATGGTGCTATTGGGTGTATAGAATGATGCCAGGAGCTGACCCTGGTGGAGAATTTTTGCACCAATGAACAAGGGGTTAGAAAAATTTGGAGAGTCGGAGTGCCAAAGGAGTAGCATATTTGAGTCTGAAGTAAAGAAGGTGCAACAGGATAGGGGAAGAAAATCAGAGAATGGCAGCCTGGATCATTCCCAGAAAAATACCCCTTTCTTTTTGATGATAATTCATGAGCATTGAAGTGATCATGTAAATTGCAAAGCCATCCCTCTCTGTTGGAGTTTTTACAACCTTACATGCTGCCTGAGATTTGCATAGCTAGGAGGTACCTTTCTGGGCTTTCAGTGATTGTCAATCTAATCAGCACTAACCAATGGTTCCCTCCCACCTCTGGAATCAAAGAGAGCCCTGCCTCTCAGCTTGAGTGTTCCTTTCCTTCTCTGTTGGACTCGGTGGTGTCTGCCCAGGTCATGAATATTAATGTGATATCTGCATAGCCCAACGGGAGTGCTGGAGGGGCGGAGTCACGAAATATAAGAGTCTCAGAAGAAGGAGGGGAAAGTTAGTTGAGGAATTTTAGGAAGATTGAGGAGTTTGATGTGGTTTTTGAGTTTGGGCGGGAGAGTGGTGGTTGAGAGTAGATGAAGGAGGAGGTTTGTTTAAGAGTTAACAACATTGCTTGTTTCGTCAACATCTGTAACAATAAACAATTTCTATTTGGTTCTTTTAAAATGACACATTGCCTGGACCTCTATGATTAATAATAAACAATGTAGATGTAATCAACTGGTGACAGCTGAAATACACGTAGCATGAGTTCTTCGTTTGTGAAACAAGCAGAGGCCACATGGGAACATGACAGGCACTATGTTTATTACTTTCTGGAGTCACCTCCTCTCTCTGCGCATGTGCCCACCGCCCAGCTGATAGGCGGGCACATGTGCAGAGGTGGTGACAGGACCAGATATGGAGGCAACAGGGATACTGGGAAGAAGGCGAGCAGGTACAGTGGTGCCTGGCTTAACAATGTTAATTCATTCCAGCGAAATCGCTGTAGAGCGAAAACGTCATAAAGCGATAAAAAGCTCATTGAAATGCATTGAAAACCATCCAATGGGCTGAAAATTCACCATCCAGCGAAAATCCTCTATGGGGCAGCCATTTTCGGTGCCTGTAGAGCGAGGAATCCGTCCAAAAACACAGTGGGGAGCCATTTTGCGCAGCCAGTGGCCATTTTGAAACCCTGATGATCAGCTGTTTTGATTGTCGTAATGCGAAGAATCAGTTCCCGAAGCAGGGAACCGATCTTCGCAAAGTGAAAAAAACCCACTTAAAACATTGTTTTGTGATCGCAATTGCGATCGCAAAAACATCATCGCGAAGCAGATTCGTCGTTATACGGGGCAATCGTTAAGCGGGGCACGACTGTATCCATTTTGCCAAACCAAAACAAAGCCTTAAGGGGAAGAAAAAAGTTCAATGCTTCCTTTTGCTTTGGCAGAGCAGGATTTCTGAACTGGTCACGAACCAAACCAGGAACCAACCTGATTCGTGGGTTTTTCTATTCCTTGGTTCAGTTCGTGTCCATCTGTAATCCAGACTGCTCTGTGCAGATAAAATTTCAGGCTGGTGTCCCCTTTGCTAAGACTTTGGAATAAATCAGTTCCTTTGTTCTTTTTGGTGTGCTCACTAGGAAAATGAGACTTGTTTCCATTTCAGGGTGTGAGAGAGTCCTCCTCCCTCTTTTAAAGCCATTCAGAAAGAAGGTACCATGTGCTTCTTGATGCTCATTGCCTTGGCATCAGAAATGCTCCGGAATTCCATCTGTGGGCCTTTCAGTCTTTTGTGGCTGATGTTCAGTCCTCTTCCATTTCACAATAAGGATTTTCTGCACCTTTTAATTACAGCCACCAGGTTTAGCAAACGGGCTTTTCTTCCCACTGTATTTGGCAAGAGACAAAAAAGGCAAGGAGCACCTGTCGTCTGGTTCTAGAGAGAAGCACCTGTTGGTGGCAGCAGAAAGCAATAACCGGAGGGCCGTCATCAAGCGGAACTTGGGGGAATTTCAGGAGTCGAACAAAGAGAAGGAGGAAACACCTGTTTGGGGGGTGACTGAAGAGCAGCGACAGTTTCCTGACTTCTGACAGAAGGTGTCAATAAAGGACAGCCCAGCCCTTTGCTGCACTTGGAGTCGGCCATCTATGGCTGCACCAACATCTGTTGAGGCGAGAATGAGTGTCGTCACACCAGAGACATGCTTTCTGGAAAAGAATAGAGCGGAACTGATTGGAGGATTGCCATTCCTGTGCTTCACAGATTACTACTCGATCCTTTCAGGAGAGTGCCTCAGGTGGCCGTGACGGGGAGGTTGGAAGGCAGAGAAGGATCAGATGGATTTAATAATTAGGGAGGTGGTGCAGCCCTTTTTGTATTGTGTGTGTGCATGTGTGTTTCTTTATAGTTCTGTTTATATAAGCTTAGGACTGTATACATGGGTGCTTCCTCCACTGGACTCGAGATGGCTTCCATGGCTCGCCTCCTCCCCCTGTAGGGTTGGTTGGGTAGAGAGCAGAGCTCAAAAAAGTTACTTTTTTTGGATGACATCTTCCAGAATCTATATGTTGGCACACTAGCTGGAGGATTCTGGGAGCTGAAGTTCAAAAAAAGTCTGTGAGACTGAGTGACCAGGCCAAGGTCACTTCGCAAGGTTCATGAGGAGCAGGAGGTCAATTGTCAGTCTCTGACACTAACACTAGGCCAATGAAATTAATCAATTCAATGCTTACCAATGTGTCATGGGCCCAGATTTAGCCTGTTCTCATTATTTCATTTAGAAGCTGATTACAAGCAAAGGAACACAATCTCTGAAGAACTTGGTACTACTTTGGTCTTTCTCCTTGTCTGCCATGCATTCCTATTGAGGAAAGAGAATATAAATTTAGATTGTTTCCTCCCAGACTGGATATACTATAAATCTGGCAGGTTAAAAAGGAAATTCTAAAGCACAACCACAGACAATTCCAGCGGGGGGGGGATTAAGGTGGAAGGCAGCAAAACAAACGAATAAGGCCAATGTGGTAGCATTGAATTGCAGGGATGGTGTTAGGAAGGGAAAAGCTGAGAATGATCCCAGGTTAGCAAAAAATGCTAAAAGCAACAACAACAAAATAAGCATTATTCAGGTACACATTATTCAGAGAGAAAAGAAATAGTGGTTCATTTCCTCAATGGGGATGGAAAAACAATAACAGGTGACAAAGAAATTCCTACTTCAGCTCAGTTTTCCCCCAAAAGACAGTCTATTAATCTCCAGACAAAGGTGTAAAAGTGGAGGGGGCAGGATTCCAGCTTGAGATTGCTAAACAGTCAAGAAATACCTTTTTACTTTGAACCAGTTCAGATCTCCAGGGCTGGATGAAGAGTAGCCTTTGGTCTAGATGGGCAGGGTATAAACAAACAAACAAACAAACAAATGCTTCCAAGGGTATTGAAGGAACTGATGGAAGAACTCTCAGAACCAGACACACAGATTTGTCAAGAACAGATCCTGCCAGACTAATCCTATCTCAGTTTTTGATCAGAGAACTTCCCTGGTAGAGGGTGGGAATGCTATACACATAACATATCTTGACTTCAGCAAAGTACTCAGAGAGTGCTTATCAATGGCTCCTTCTCAAACTGGGAGGAAGTAACTCATGGGGCTCAGACTGTCCCTGGTGTTCTTCAACATTTTAATTAATGACTTGGGTGACGAGGTAGAGTGAATAATTTTCCAAAGTAGTATGGACTTTGGCCACAGACTATAGATTCCCCACATTTCTTCCATTCTGTAGTGGAAAAAGGGAGGAAAGGTGGGCAGGAGGAAACGTCTTCATCCATACCTTCCCTGTGCTATGCCTTGCTCTCCCTACATCCCAAATATCTTTCTCCAGGGAACACAAGAAAATAAAACAAAGTATCTAGACTCACCTTCTTATGATGAAATATATCCCCATTGTCATTTCCCACCTATGGCAAGCATATGAATTCATGACCTCTCAATGTTCTCATCATTTGACTCAGTTGACTAAGCCATGGCCCTAAGTTTGCAAGAGCTGAGTACGTTCCTATTCAGTTCTTGCAAATTTAGGGCCATGGCTTACTTCATTGGGTCAATCTATCTTTTATTTGGCGTGGTAAGTATGATAGCCGGAGTTTAGTCATGCTCTTTTCTAGGGAAAGCTTGAGAGGCTTGAATGGATCTGGCATCAGCCTATATGTTGTCCTGGCAGTCTGTGGCATCTGTAAAGCAATCCTCCATATATTCCTGCACCAATTGATATTCCTATTATTACTCAAAGGGGTGTGTATAATCCCTTTATTGGATAACTAAGGAACTGTAAAATGCTAACTTTCAATCTGTACACGTCTTCGTCGGGATGGATACCAGATGTTTGTGTGATCGGTGCAGAAAGAATATAAAGGTTCCAGAAAGGATGGCCAGATGTGTAGACCAGACTCTCTGCTAAAAGCATGTTGCCAAAACTGTGCTGCTATAGTCTTAGGTAAGAATCAGAAGTGAAGATTTCAGATGCTACCCCACAATGTTTCCCCTCAATCCTCTACGAGAGTGGTTTCCAATCCCAGGTCCCCAGATGTCCTTGGACTACAACTCCCAGAAGCCTTCACTACTAGCTATGCTGGACAGAATTTCTGGGAGTTGAAGTCCAAGAACATTTTGGGACCCAAGGTTGGGACCCATTGCTCTTAGACAAAAGTCTGCCAGTCATAAAGCATTTTCTCCCCTCCCTCCTCCATTGCCCTATGTTAGAACACATCCTTCCTCTCTTGACTGGGGAGGGAGTTGCTTAGAAATGTGGCCAAACTCCTTCTTAAAGAACTTTGGATAAAGTTGAGAATATAGTCTACATAGTTGAGTAGACTAAATCTTGTTCTTCAAAGAAAAAGTTGACCATTCCCAGTCAGACAGACTGAATTGGCTCAAAAAGCTTCACAGGTTTACCTTTAATAAAGCCATAAAAGATCAAGCTTTCGACAGGAAAACACATCCTGTCATACTAACTACATTCCATATATACTCAATGTGATTACATCACAAAACATTCCAGGTGTACTAATTGCTTAATCAACTTTCTACTGTCCTGATGAGATCCATTATAGGAAGCCACGAGTCACTAAATCTTTGTCCTTCTGGTTTCATTCTTGCTCACATGTATTTCTAAAGACTCCCTCATCTGTCTGAAATTCCAAGATTGTGACTAAAACGGCTTTTTTGCTTCATTAAAGCAGAAGCTACGCCCAATTTCCCAGCCGTGTTCTGCTAATGCAGATTTTCTTCCTGGCCCAATCTAAGATAGTGCTGATGTTTTCTACATCGAATTTCAGTGCTTCTCCCTGTCTGTCCTATATACGTCAAACCACATGAACATGGAATCTCATAAACACTGGGGACCCCCAAACCCAAAATATCCTTCACAGGCTGCATACACTGACAGGTTTTTTTTGAAGAGTCTAAAAACAGTTTGAATCCCAACCTTCTTTAACAATCTTCCAAGGGGATTAGCTACTGTGCTGCAGTAGGGTAAAATTGCATCAGGTCATCCTCCTTGTCTTTCAATTTCTCCCCTTCACACTTTGGAGCACTGTTATACGTATGTTCTTGTTCTTATTGTTATTCATCACTATCATTCTGAAAGAGGAAGCATCCACTTACTTGAGTCTCCCTGGCAGGCCAAAGGGATGCAGCCAGAGATGGGCCTCAATTGGTTCATCCCAATTCGTCCCAGTTTGTACAGGCGGCAACACTGGTGCTGCTGCTCCACTCCTCATCTTCCTCAGATGATCAGCCACTCACCTGGCCCAGCTTGCTTGCTTGCTTTTCCCACCTCCTCGGCTCATCTCCCAGTCACGAGCGAGAGCACAGACTTCTCTGCCCTGCCCTTTGGTCTGTGGAGAAGATCAACCAAGAGGGGAGGGGCAGAGAAGCCTGAGCTGCTGCCGGAACTGGAAGATCAGTTGAGGAAGTGCAGGAGGCTAGCCCCCTGGGCCTGGGGAGTGGCTGATGGAGGCAGAGAAAGTGGGGGAGGATATGAACTGGGACAAACCCATTCATGCCCATCTCTAGACGCACCCTTTAGTTCACTAAGAAGTAGAGCCAGAGTTTGGAAAAAAGGTACATTTTTGGACTGCAATTGCATTAGGAGCAGAGCCAGTGGCTCAGCGACAGACCCTCGAGGCCCATGGTCATGCTGGGTGGGGTATTCTGGGAGCTGTAGTTCATAATTTGACTTGAAGTCAGCCTGGGATACGATGTGTGTCTTCTCATGGAGTACATGAGCCACTATGGAAAGATCAGAGGGACACCCTCTCCATGTTTTCTGTGAACCCACATTCACTAAAATAACAAGAATGATTCGAAGTCCTCCAGAAAGACACTCTGAAAGGTCATTGACCTGAGCCTCGTGATACAAGCAGAGCCTGTCTGCTCTCCCTGGTCAGGCTCTTGATGGCTCTGAAGGTCGGGCACAGAAGCTATGTTGCCTTCCAAGAGGCTAGAATGTGGATCAAGTTGCACAGGCTTCCTTGTGCACCTTTTCCTGGTTGCAGCAGCAGCAGCTGACGGTTTAAGGAAGGGGAGCTGCAAATCCTTGAGTAAATCCCACCTCCGGACAGCTCGGCTTAGCCACAGACCCCCGTCCCCTGTCTCAGAGTTTTGAGTGCTTTCGTGAGGTTGATGTGTGTCGATGTACAGAATGCACTCCTCCTGTCTCAAGCTCACTCACCACACACTGCTTAATTGCTCATCATCAGCATGCACTCAGCACCTCCTTCTGCTAGCAGGATGCCAAAGAGGAAGTAACCCATTTGGTGCATGCAAGCTTGTTAAGTTCAAGGCAGCCAGGAAAGCTGGGAGGATCCAAGCAGGAACTCCAATGATTTTCTCAGACAAGGGTAGAGCTGTATGACCAGCATAACAGATAAGACTGGTGGGGCCGGCCCTACCATTAGGTAGAGTGAGACTGTGTTGGAGAGTTAATGTTGTGAGCATTGTAAGCATCCTGTACATTTGTATTAAATAAACCTGATATCACAAGAAATGCCATGAATTTCCAGACCTGTTTCATGGTGGCTATATGCTTGGATAAGAGAACTGCATAAAATTAAAAAGAAATATTGCCAAAATGTCTCAAAGAAACTGTTTTAAAGTCCTTTAAATGTACCTGTTGAACATAACTGCAAAATGTTACTCAGTACACCAAAAACCAACATTGTAATAGCTTATTACATTACTTAGCTATATCCTCATTATCCCAAAGGTAGCTAGTTAGGGGCAGTTATGCTACTACAGTTACCTTCAAGGACCATTTAGCTCCCATTGATTTAGGAGGCCCCACAACAGCTTCTGTAACTCTTGATTCCAAGCAAAGTTATCAGTGTAGATGCCTGGGAACAATACAACTGAAAGCCCAGATAATAACCAGCGAATGGCAAAAAACTATGCGATGATGAGTTTCAGTAGGAGCCAGCATGGCCTAGAAAGGCATATGCAAAAAGTTAAGATAAATCTGGATCAGCCATTCACCCTACTGAGGTTGTTCAAGACATCTGGTTGAGAGTGAGACTGTGTTGGAGAGTTAATGTTGTGGGCATTGTAAGCAGACTGTACATTTGTATTAAATAAACCTGATATCAAAAGAAATGCCATGAATTTCCAGACCTGTTTCATGGTGGTTATATATGCTTCAAGAAGCACCTGAATACCATGCACATAATCTTTTAAAAGAGTGAGTTGTACCGGATTGGGGGGCAGGATATAAACTGGGCCACCTGCCAGGTGTAGAAATAATTGTGGTTTTTTTGCAATGTAAGGACTGGATTTATGGTAAGGAGTGCACAGGGGATTGCTGCCGACGGATGGCTCCATGTTAAGAGACCCATTTCTGGACGGCAGAATCCAGTCACTTTGCTGCTTTGTGGTGGTATCCTGCATTTTACGGAAGCTGGTACAGTGTTTCTAGCATACAAACAGCACAGTAAAATAATAGAAATAAAAATGACTTGGCTGAAATCCTGTTCCATATCATACACAGCATAAGGCTGATGACATCACCAACTGCAGCTTTCTTCTTCTTTTTTGGAAATAAACAGACTTCACTTCATTTCCTCCACTCCAAGGTCCAGTGGCTGACATCACCAGCTGTGTATACTTAACTTGCAGAGCAGGATTTCATCCAGCAAATCCTAGTACTCTAGTCTCATACCAGTAATGCATAGCTTGCTTTCCTGTGGTTGGAAAAGCACCATTAAGCGGCTGATTGCATCTCAGTGTATCTGGCTGCTGATCCACAGATTGAGAGTTCGATTCCCCACTATGCCTCCTGCCAATACAGCCAGCCTGTGTGACCTTGGGCAAAGCTGCAGAGTCCCTGGGCACCTGCAGAAGAAGGGAATGGCTCATCATGTCTGAGCATTCTCTACCTGGAAATCCCTGAAAAGGGTTATCATGTGTCAGAATTGACTTGACTGGCACCTGACGATGACAATGACGATGATGATTACATGGGTGTTTGGATTGCTGCAGGGATGAGCTGGTGCCCTCTTAAAGGCAGCAACCAGATGACGTCTTTGCTAGAGCACACCAGGTGGAGGCCAGAAAGGTCCTACCTGCACCTTCGTGGCCCGTTAAAGGACTTTTATTTTTATTTTTTCATGTGCCTAGAATCGTTCTGCTTTGGAATTGGCTCCAGCACATGTGATTCCTGGAGTTGATCCAAAGCAAGCCATACAGTTAGAATTTGCCAGTATTCGGGGCAGTGGCTTCAGCGGCAGGCAGTTTCTCAACCAGCCCTTTAAGAGATGGAAAAGAAGGGAGTGTGCAGGGAGAGAGGGAGGTGGATTCCTTTCCCCGCGTCTCCCATCTTGTGGACAAACGGGAATCCCATTGTGCTCTCAACAGTTGTAACGCCTGTGGACACCCTGCCTCTGGGGCAGCAGGATGAGCCCCTTCAACAAAGCTTGGCTTTGAAATGCTAGACCCAGGTTTCCCTTTCCATCGCTTTTCTCTGACCCCCCGATTCCTGACATTGCTGAGAGTATTTAAAAAGAACAGGAGTTACGGAAGGCTTGTTTCATCTCCTTTGACTCCCAACAGGTGTTCGGGGGGCTCCTCAGGGGGTATAAATCTGGAGCATTAAGTTGTCCGCTCTTCTGAAACAAATTAGCAGGGTCTTGGATTCCGATTACCATCACGGGGCTCCCGGCTACTGTACACATCAGTCCAGGCAGCGCCTCGTTGAGGATCAGCTTCAGCAGAAGCTCTGAGCCTAAACAAAACATTGGAGGGAAGAGGGAAGAGATTGGGTTGCACATCTCCAGGCTATGGGGAAGGGACAGATGACGACCAGCAGCTGCAAAGAGGAGCTTGACAAGTTGACGGCAAGGTAGAGCAAACCTTGGAGGTCATTCCGTCCTAGGAAAACCCTAATCTGGGAACAAGTTGATTACACACATGACAGCAACGAAGGAAACCCTACACAGACCTTCTTTGGAAGATTAGCCTGATGTAAAGCTAAAGGAGAGAAGAAGAACAGGAGAAAAAGATGATGGGAGTTGCTCTTTGTTGTTGTTTCAGGCAGGCCGTCTATCTGGGCCTATAATGCCTACAGCTGGCTGGATAGCTCAGTGGCTTGGGTATCTGGCTGCATAGCCAGAAGTTGGGAATTCAGTTCTCCACTGTGCCCCCTAAGAGGAGAGCCAGCCTTTGGGCAAGCTGCATAGTCCCAAAGCTCCCTCAGAATTAAACTACAGTGGTGCTTCGCTTAACAATTGCCCCGCATTACAACGAATCTGCTTTACGACAATCTTTTTGCGATCGCAATTGCGATTGCAAAACAATGGTCTAAATGGGGGAATTTTGCTTAGCGGTGATCAGTTCCCTGCTTCGGGAACTGATTTTCGCATTACGATGATCAAAAACAGCTGATCGCTGGGGTTTCAAAATGGCCACTGGGTGCTTAAAATGGCTCCCTGCTGTGCTTAGGGACAGATTCCTCGCTATACAGGCAGCGAAAATGGCCGCCGTATGGAGGATCTTCGCTGGACAGTGAGTTTTTACCCCATTGGAACTCATTGAACGGGTTTCAATGCATTTCAATGGGGTTTTAAATTTTGCTTTACGATGTTTTTGCTTAACGGTGATTTTCCTGGAACAGATTATCGTTGTTAAGCAAGGCACCACTGTACGTCTGAGCACTCTCTAGCTGGGAAAAATCCTAGTTTGTAAAAGCTGCTGCTGCTGCTCCACTCTCCACCTCCTCTGGCTCAAACAGCCACTCACCAGGCCCAGCTTGCATGTTTTTTCCCACCTCCTCAGCTAATCTCCCCGTCATGAGCAAGAGCACATTCTCTGCCCCGCCCTTATCTCTGATTGGGAGATCTGCCAAGAGGGCGGGGCAGAAAAGCCTGAGCTCTTGCCGGGACTGGGAGATCAACTGAAGAGGTGCAGGAAGCTCGCACGCTGGGCTTGGTGACGGGCTGATTAAGCCCGGAGGATGCAGGGGAGGGGATCAGCAACACTTGTGTTGCCGCCTTAATGAACCAGGACGAACCAGTTCGTGCCCATCTCTAGCTGTTGCCTCTTTTCTCATAAGCTTCTCACTGCTTTCAGCCACAGAGAGCTACAATCCTTTTGGGAAGAGCTATATACATGTTGACTTTGTTCTGTGTATGTGGCTGAGGTTTTCATTTTGTTAATTTTTTTATATGAGCTTTGAAAATGTGCTAACTCCTTCATAAAAGAGGGATCCAGAAAGGCACAAATGCTTTCACAGGCCCAACAGGGATCAGGCCACTGTGTCTCCCAAAGAGTGGGTGCGTCATGAATTCTGTGGGCACACACATCCCCAGGGGAGGCAGCACCCATTCCTGTTGTGCATCAGTTCAGATGTGGGATGGAGTGAATGTAAGAATGAAAATACTGTATGTGAAACTGATAATGACCCAAAACTCTATCCTTGATCAGCCCTAGCAGATTGTTTCAGACAATCTGGAGCATAGAGAAATTTAAGGGTGATCCCCTTCTAAAGGTAAAGGTTCCCCTTGACTATTAGTCCAGTCGTGTCTGACTCTAGGGGGCAGTGCTCATCCCCGTCTCCAAGCTGTAGAGTCAGCATTTGTCTGAAGACAGTTTCCGTGGTCACGTGGCCAGCGTGACTAGACACAAAACGCTGTGACCTTCCCACCGAGGTGGTACCTATTTATCTACTCACGTTTTTTATGTTTTCAAATTGCTAGATTGGCAAGAGCTGGGACAAGCGACGGGAGCTCACTCCGTCGCGTGGATTCGATCTTGGAACTGCTGGTCTTCTGACCTTGCAGCACAGAGGCTTCTGCGGTTTAACCCACAGTGCCACCACGTCCCTGGTGATCCACTGACATCCAAATCAATATGTTTCTTTGTAAAATTTGGTTGTCTTTGTTATAGGAGATGCCGCAAAGAGGAAAATCTGAACACCTCCAGGGGACAAAGAGCGTCTTGGACTTCACCAGGCAGTGTTCTGATCAGTTCTGCTGGTGGTCTGCACCATGAAACATTACCCCAGACGTTTGCCACCGGGGCTGCTGTTTATCAAGTGCAATTTGCTTTTAACTAAGGACAAGTACTGCAGGAGGAGCCCCTGTTACTTAAAAGACAGAACACTTTCTATTAATAGCGACGGAGAGCGATCACAACCTTGTTACAAAATGTATTCAATTTCCCATTGAATTTTTCACAGCAGACTGCTAATTGTCCAGAAAGGATGGCATGCTTTTGTCAGGGCTTTGAAAATACATATTACCAATCCCCCCCCCCCGAAATGCTTCTTGAACTGAAACGTATGGGAGGGCAATTAATAGCGGCTGTAGTAAAAGCTACAAATTATTCGTTTAATCAAAATGTATTTCACTGTTTCCTTTGAAGAATCATGAACTTAAAACTGGTTCCTAAGGCCCTGATCCTTCCTAGCTTGACCAATATGGTGTCAAGTACCACACAGGGATGCCAGCTCTCACGAAGTGAAATCACCCTTTGGTTGAAGGAATGATGGCTTTGTCTGGCCCCCCCCCACCTCTTCTCTTCCCTCTTCACACAACTGTAATGGTTGTGAGGGACTCCCCCCTCTTGCTGTTGCTAAGTGCCACCAATAATCTCCAAAATGTCTTGTCCTCAACAGTCCTGCTCCACTCTTGTAGACTCAAGCCTGTGGCTTCCTTTAAGAAGTCTGCCCATCTCCTATTTGCTCATCCTCTTTTCATACTGTTTTCCACCTTGCCCAGTGTTATTGTCTTCTCCTTACGTGCTCAAAGTAGAATAGCTTTAGCATCAACATATTTCTTTGCCTAAATTAATTTGATTTAGGACTCATTTGTTTGTCTTTCTGGCCTTCCAGGGTATCCACAAAGCTCTCCACATTTCAAAGAAATCATTTTTCCCCCTTTCTGCTTTCTTAACTGTCCAGCTTTCACACCCATACATGGTGATTGGGAATACAAGAGTGGATGATCTTGCCCTTTGTCTCCAGTGACACATCCTTACACTTGATGATCTTTTTTAGTTCTTTAATTGTTGCCCTTCCAGTTCTTAGTCTTCTGATGTCTTGGCTGCAGTCTCCATTAGAATTGATGACTGAACCAAGGTTTTCCCCTTGCACCAACATACCGCTATGGATGAATGTTCATAGTGTGGAGAACAACTTTTCCTGAAATGACAATTGAGATCCGTTGGCTTTACAAATCACCTACCCTTGGTGGAAATGAAAACTGCTTGAACCTAGCTGCTGATCCCCTTGACCTTGAGTCTCCTTGTCTGGAGGAAATTGATGTACATGCCACGTAGTGAGTCTCATCCACTAAATTAGCTTGCTTTCCATCAGGGTGGTGGGGAACTCTGTCTCCTTGCTAACACTGACGTAGTATATAACTGCCAGTCAAATTTGCCTCTGTTTGTTGAGTGAGGGGGTGAAACCTTGTCTTAAACCTCAAGCAGGAAAGCATCTTAGACTAGACCCAATAACTGTCATGAGCTGCAAGGTTAAACAGAAGAGGGAGAGAACTAATCCATAGTAGGCTTTATCAATACTTTTAGTGATCCAGATTTCTGTGACCTATAGAGGTTTTTCGTCATACCTATGAGTCACAGAACCAGATTTTTTTCATTTCCCCTCCAAGATATATGCAGATTTGCTTACACATATGATACAGGTCTCAGAATGGCTTTTTCATGCGGAATTTGGTTACTTTGTCCTGGAGCCTAATTTTATTTTTGCAAAACATTCAAAAGAACTAAATGCAGCCAGGTGGATATATGTAATTCTGCACGGGATTTGTCATCTCCTTCCTTCTTGCACATCAGTAATTTTAATTCAGCTGGGATCTTTTTCTCCTTACCATCCAAAATCAGTAATATACTTTCGTACTCAAAATACTAGACCCATACTTTCTGGAATCCTGCTCTATAATATATTCAGGGTACCAGTGAACTCAGACTCTGCAGTTTTAGGACTAGTTTTTGTTTTACTTAACAACTAATGTGTGAGGAAACAGCTTGCTAAGAAATTTGGGGGACCCATCAGGAAACCTGATGGCGCTGTGGGCTAAACCGCAGAAGCCTGTGCTGCAGGGTCAGAAGATCCGGCAGTCGTAAGATCGAATCCACGCAACGGAATGAGCAACCGTCGCTTGTCCCAGCTCCCGCCAACCTAGTGGTTCGAAAGCATGCAAATGCGAGTAGATAAATAGGGACCACCTCGGTGGGAAGGTAAACAGCGTTCCGTGTCTAAATCACACTGGCCATGTGACCACGGAAAGATTGTCTTCGGACAAAAACGCTGGCTCTATGGCTTGAAGAGCGGGATGAGTGCCGCCCCCTAGAGTCGGACATGACTGGACAAAAATTGTCAAGGGGAACCTTTACCTTTTTATCAGGAAACCTCATCTGTTTCAGTCCTCAAGAGGGCAGTTGTCACACATAAATTCTATTCCGTCAGATGCAGACAATGAGATGCTTTCAAGATGGAAGCATTGAGCAAGGCTTGGCTGGTCACCCTTGTGGCTAAAAGTCACCTGCAAAGTGGGTTTTCTGAGAACACAAACTATTAAACAGGCACATTGTCTATGAGCTTGTAGCTGCTGGTGTTGATTCTGTTCCTTTGGCATCTCAAGATAGCAAACAGGTTCTCTTTCGCATGGATCAGAACATCAGGGGAATCCCATGCTGAGCATGACTGGAGGCCCATTTCATCCAGCATTTTGTGCCACCGTGGTCAACCATTTGCCTAAGGGAAATTTACGCTGTGAATTATCCAATATTTTAAATAGCTCTCTTGTGTTTGGTATGCATTTTTAAGTGCTATAAAAATAAATGATGGTATACAATTCAAGACATTGGCTGAAACAGGATTTCTCCCCTATTCCTACATATTTTGGATACGATGTGTGCGCATATGGGGAGGGGGAAAGAGAAATTGGCAAGTCTTTGAGTCCAACTCCGAAGTCCAAGTCTGAATCTTTGATACAAAGTCCTGGTAAAGGTAAAGGTTCCCCTTGACATTTAGTCCAGTCATGTCCGACTCTAGGGCGCGGTGCTCATCCCCATTTCCAAGCCATAAAGCCAGTGTTTGTCTGTAGATAGTTTCCGTGGTTACGTGGCCAGTGCAACTAGACACAGAACGCTGTGACCTTCCCACCGAGGTGGTACCTATTTATCTACTTGCATTTACATGCTTTCAAACTGCTAGGTTGGTGGGAGCTGGGACAAGTGACGGGAGCTCCCTCTGTTGTGTGGATTCGATCTTACAACGGCTGGTCTTCTAACCTTGCAGCACAGAGGCTTCTGCGGTTTAACCCGCAGAAAAAAAGGAGGGGTGAATGGGTTCCAAATCATGAGTTGAGCAAGTCAATTAAAAAACACCCAAGTCAAGTCTGAGTTGAGTCACTGGTGTGATTTGAGTTTGACTTGACAACAAATCCAAAGACTGAAGTCCCAAATCCCTGGAGAGAGAATGAAAGAGAGAGAGAGAGAGATATGCAGCAAACACATGTTTTCCCAGATGTCTCGAGCCTTAGGTCCAGGACTTGTTCTGAGCGAATGAAGATCTGAGGTTTCAAAGGTACTCCTTTTTCAAAGTTTAGCACTGGGAACAAAAACCTGCAATTAGATAAAATCCTGCAAAATCACCTGTTTCACAGTTCAGACTTGGAATGGGCCTTTTAAATACAGTGGTGCCTCGCATTACGACGTTAATTCATTCCAGCGAAATCGCTGTAGAACGAAAACGTCGTAATGCAAAAACAAAAAGCCCATTGAAACACATTGAAACCCCTTCAATGCGTTCCAGTGGGCTGGAAACTCACAGTCCAGAGAAGATCCTCCACAGGGCATCCATTTTCAGTGGCTGTCTTGCAAGGAATCCATCCCAGAAAACAGCGGGGAGCCATTTTATTTACCCGGTGGCCATTTTGAAACCACCGATCGGCTGTAGGAAAATCGTCATTTTGCAAAGAATCGGTTCCGAAGTAGGGAACCGATCATCGAAAAAAACCCATTCAGACCATTGTTTTGCGATCGCAATTGCGATCACAAAAAGATCGTCGTACGCAGTTTTGTCGTCATGTGGGGCAATCGTAAAGCGAGGCACCGCTGTATTAGATTTTCTCTCAACCTGCCAGTCCAAGGCCTCAGTAGTTCTTTGAATCTTTTACTTTAGCCTATTCAAGTTGATACCTTCCAGATGTTTTAAATACTCCCGTCAAACCAAGTTCACCATTGCGATGGGGATAGAATTACAGGGGTTTTAGTCCAAAACATACCTAAGGTACTTGCTTGGGGATGGAGCACGTCTTAATAGAGGAGATCAGATGTACAGAATTGAAACCAAGAAGAAATGTTGATCGAATACTGTGAGAATACCCAGCAAATGTTCACCAATAGCTAGTCAATGTCACAATCCTCTTGTAAGATGAATTTGGAGGGAATCATTTATTTGAGCCCTAAGAGCTAAGTGGAGGAAGCCAATGGCTAAATTCTGTGTTCCTTCAGAGGTCAAGACACTAACTCAAAATAGCCATCTCTCTTGCTAAACAGAAGTCTCACTTACCTTGGCCCTTATAAATAGCAAGTCTTGGCAAACTGGTTCACGCTTACATGGTGGGTATTTTTATACAGTCCATATATTTAGGTCTGGGGTGTGTAACCAGAAACTCTTCTGTGCAACATGAATCACCCCAGAGTTAAGTTCAGCCAAGGAAAGAAGTAAGAGATGCTTGCTTAATCCTTACTTCCTCCTTAGCCTGCATACCTGTCAGTTACAATTTTGTCTCGCTGTATACAAACATAGCATATTTTTCCATTGAGGATAAGGGGAGGGGGGAAACACACCCAGCACAATAGTGTGGGCCAGAGATTGATAATAGCCATTAATATTCCAGGAAATAAGCCCGTACTTTCTATTTGCCAGGTGTGACCCTGGGATACCCAAAGGACACACGCAACCTTGTTTCATTTCATCACATTGCCACCCTACATCTTGCAAAGTTTGCTATGGCACGGGACGGCCCTGCAAGGCCAGGTGATTCTTTTTTATTATTATTAATTTTTAAATTTTACTTAACTATAACATAAACATAAATATAAAATACATAAACCAAAATACAAATTAACTGTGTTCCCCACCACCATAGTTGGGACCTCTTGCAATAATCTTCTTCTTCCTCCATCTATATTCTTCTTCTTCCTTTATTGTCCTCTTCTCCAGAACTGCATTGATTCTTGATTTGGAGCTTTTCCCTTTCCTCTTGTTAACACATATTACAGGTTAGCTGATCATTTATAGCTCTGTTCCATATTTCATTATACTATTCTTCCATTCGAACTTCAGATTTTGATTTCCAATGCCTAGCTATTATTAATCTAGCTGCTGTTAATAAATTGGTAATCAGTTCTTTAGTCATCTTATCATATTCCACATTCTCAAATATTGAGAACAAAGCTATCTCAGGATTAAGCCGCTGTAGGCCGCCTAGAATGGTCAATATGACCAGATAGGCAGGGTATAAATGGAATAAATAAATAAATAAATAAATAAATAAATAAATAAATAAATAAATAAATAAATAAATAAATAAATAAATAAATAAATAAATTCTATATCTTTTTCAAATATGTCATTTAATTCTTTAAAGATTAGTTTCCAAAATCTTTGTACTTTTTCACATTCCCACCACGTATGAAAGTATGTACCAATTTCTTTCTCACATTTCCAATAGACATTCAGATAACTAGCGTTAATTTTATTTTAATTTGTCAGTGTTAAATACCATCGGCAGGTGATTCTGAAGGCAATATTTGTACAATGAATTTGAATGAGGAATTGGGAGTGTTTCTTTGCTACCCAGTTACTGCTGCTTGACATCACTTTAATAGTCATGGGGACATTCTATGGGATTCCAGGGTTTGTAGTTTAAGGGGGTGCTTAGCACTCTCTGCTAGACAGTCCTTGAACTATGACGCTAGAGTTCTTTAGTACAGTATGATACGTTCAGCACAAACTGCAAGTCTCAGAATTCTGTCAAGAGAGGACATGGTAGTTCAATTGGGCCCACACTGCTATTGTGACATTATTATAAGAGCCTCGTGGTGCAGTGGTTAAAACGCTGTACTGCAGCTAAAACTGTGCTCACGACCTGGGGTTCAAATCCCAGGTAGCCGGCTCAAGGTTGACTCAGCCTTCCATCCTTCCGAGGTCGGTAAAATGAGTACCCAGCTTGCTGGGGGGGGGGGGCAATGTGTAGCCTGTATAATTAAAAATTGTAAACCGCCCGGAGAGTGCTTGTAGCACTATGGGGCGGTATATAAGTCCAATAAATAAATAAATAAATAAATTATGTTATATGCAAATGTTTACTTAGGTATCTACTGATTAACCTTGCAAGCACAATTTCACAAAATGAGTCTCCTCCTATTCACAGGCAACATGAGCAATTATAACAAAAAACAAAATGCTACAGTTTGTGCATCCAAGCTGTCCGCAAGAGCTCCCTTGGTGGGGGACCCTTACTTGCCTACAGACAACCCCACAACCTCAAGCAAATACTAACATACAATGGAACACAAAACAGCAACACAGATTAAGCCCTGACAAAGACCCAGATGCCAGCTCTGCCCACATATATATTCTGGCAACACAATTACAGGACCCAACAATGTCACATACAATGTCAAAGCCAGCTTCACTTGCTCCTTGGCGAATGTGATCTATGCCATCTTTTGCCAAGAGTGCCCCTCTGCCCTGTACATAGGACAATCCCTATGAAAATGGGTCAACGGTCCCAAATCTGACATCAGAAACCACAACACACAGAAATCTGTCCCCAACCATTTCAGTCTACCAGGACACTCTGTGGAAGATCTGAAAGTCACTATTTTAGAACAGAATCATTACAAATCAAAAATACAGAAGGAAACAACTTAGATAAAATGTATACACATTTATATATACGTAAATGGACTGAACGTAAGCCTAGGTTTCTTAAGTCATTGCCAAATTTAATACTTTTGCTGTTACCTAATGCCACTGTTATTTTCTTCACAGCTATCAAACCCATCTCTCATCACAAGGTTCAAAGGTAAAACTGTCAATATTCCCTACATTAACACATGGGATTCCTCTGACATCTTTGTTCACCTTTATATTTAATATTCTCTTTCTCTCCCTCTTGAGTGAATCCCCAATCTTCAAAAAACAAAACAAAAGCATGCAACAACAAAAAAAAACCCAGAACAGAAAAACGCAACACACTCTTCCTCTCTTCTCTCCCCTCATCTTTGTTCAGTATCTTTTTTCTGTCTCCTGAGGAATTATTACAACAGAGCCCTAAAACAACATGAGCCAAATTACTGCATGTAAACATACCATACACCCAAGAGCCAATGAATATTTAGTATGAAAGTGATATTTCATTTAACATTGCGTTCTGTTTCCATATGTCTGATGAAGTGGACATGTCCAGAAATGCTCACATTAAAATATAATAGCCGGTCTTTAAGGGACCATGTGTTTTTGTCTTTTCTTGTCTTGTTTCTTTGGATTTTGACCATCTATTCCAGAAGTTGTTTCTAGAATTGCAAAGTTCAGGTGTCATTTTTGAATTCAAATTCAGACAAAAACCCAAAATATCTTCCTCAGGGTATCTATAACACAGAAGAATCAGCTCCACATGCAGCATCTTCAGAACACTTGAATAAATTATCAATTCAACTGCATATAAATGAGTTCACAATACGGATTCATCCCGCCAACAACAACATATAGGAATTATGGAATAATGAGGGCACAGCTCAGTGGCTTTAAAGACATTTAACAATAATGTTAGGAATTTGCAGAACTGACATTACCCAGGGCCTGGACAAGGACAACAACATTTACAAATAGATTCACCTACAAACTTTTCTACAATAAAATACATATACTATAAACAAATACTGTACACACACAGTGATGAGCAGGAAATTCCTCTAGAATGCCACTAGGTGGTGCCCTATCAGTTTCTTTTCAAATCCATTTGCTTGCTTTGAGCAGGCTTCCTTCTGTCTCCCATTAAAATTCCTTTTGCAAAGTGGAAACCACGGAGAATGCGGACTTGCCTGCTACATATTTTATCCAGGAGTGTATTGTTTTTCTGATTTATTTTATTTTGCAGGCAGCAGTAAGTTCAGCTCTAGTAGAAGCTGAAAGATGGCTGAGACGGGCCTGGCCCTTAAATATCAGTGGCAGGGCAGTCATAAATTTGTTAAAAATCAGGGCAGCAACATGCATAGCAGACACACCTTGAAACTCAAAATCCTATTTCATAGCAACAGCAAAATAATCAACCATTGCTAAAACAATTTTAATATAATGTCTGATGAACAGAGATGATGAAGTATAGTAGCGATTTTGAAAAAGTGATGGAGGGATGGAGCCCTCTGTTCCTTGTGGACATTCTTGAAATGTTTAATTGGTCCCTGTCAACTAAACACTGATAATTTTAATGATTCCCAAAGACAAGTTGCTCAGTCTCCATGTTGATAACAGATCTGCATTGAACTTGTTGTATTTTTCAAATGCTTTGGCTCATGAAGAATTGGCCATCACTTAGCTGCAACAACACATTTTTCTTTCTTTCTTTCTTTCTTTCTTTCTTTCTTTCTTTCTTTCTTTCTTTCTTTCTTTCTTTCTTTCTTTCTTTCTTTCTTTCTTTCTTGTCTACCCTTTGTAAGAAATTAATCAAGAAAGTGAAAACACAAGCAACATAAAGAACAACAATTCAAAATTAGTAACAACTTTGAACAGCAGATAAAAGCAGCAAATGAAATTAATTTCTCTGGAAAGTAAAATTATTTTAAAGGCCTGGCAAAACAATCAGGGAAACTTCTTGCCTTTTGCATGCATGAATTTTACTGTCTGGGATGTCTTCGCACACAGGAACACTGAAGACTATTTATATTATGATATATGTGTGTGTGACACTGAGCTTTTCAGCACATGAGTGGACTATTTTTAGGCCGGCATATAATTTGTCCCATGTATCAGGAAGTGGAATGTTACCAAAAAAGATTGATGGAGGCAGTCATATCTCACTTTATGACTGAAGAGAAAGACAAGAAGACATAATTATATACAGTATGTTGTTCTCTAATTCCAGCCCACCCCCTTTCTCTGTTTATTTTACGGTCATTATCCAAAGGCTCTATAAAATCAAAGGAAACATGGTGATGTTATATTAACAACGGAAGGAAGGAAGGAAGGAAGGAAGGAAGGAAGGAAGGAAGGAAGGAAGGAAGGAAGGAAGGAAGGAAGGAAGGAAGGAAGGAAGGAAGGAAGGAAGGAAGGAAGGAGGGAGGGAGGGAGGGAGGGAGGGAAGGAAGGAAGGAAGGAAGGAAGGAAGGAAGGAAGGAAGGAAGGAGAGAGGGAGGGAGGGAGGGAGGGAGGGAAGGAAGGAAGGAAGGAAGGAAGGAAGGAAGGAAGGAAGGAAGGAAGGAAGGAAGGAAGGAAGGAAGGAAGGAAGGAAGGAAGGAGGGAGGGAGGGAAGGAAGGAAGGAAGGAAGGAAGATATAATTTGCAAATAGAGCTTTTCCTGTCCCTAAACAGTACATTACAGTATAATTGTATGTATTTCTATAATACTTTGAAAGGCAGTCATAGAGAGGAGGGGCAGGATCTGTTCTCAGCCATTCCAGAGTGCAAGGCACATAATAATAGGTTCAAGGCTGTATATGAGGAAAAACTACTGTTAGAGAGCAGTATGACAGTGGAACCAGTTACCTGAGGGAGTGATGAGCACTCCAATTCAAGAGAAAACTGGACCACCATCTGTCAGATCTGCTTAGATTTGGATCCCTGCATTGAGGATGGGGCTGGACTCAGTGGCCTTATCAGCCCCTCCCAACTCCATTATTCTATCATTCTAAGATTCTATGATTTGTATAAAGATTACTTTCAGGTTCATCTTTTACATTTACATGTAACAAATGCCTTTCATCCAATGAGCTCAAGGCAATGGGCATGGCTTTCCTCCCACAGGTATCTTCACAACGACAGCTCTGTGAGAGGGTGAAAAAAATATGACTGATCCAGGGTCACCCTGGGGAGTTATTTCCTTTTCTTTTGTTTTCTTGGCTGAGTGGGGTTTGAGCCAAGATTTCCTGAGTCTTCATCCAATTTTCTAACCACTACAGCACACTGGGTTAACCTTAAACTCTGGGGATATATGTGAAATTCCTAGGGGTAAGAGATTTCTGGGAAGAACTTCCTGATGTTGAGAGTCAAACTAGGTGTCACAGAGAGACTAGACTAGAACAGGTGTGAACCTTAAATCTGCTAGTGGCCAGCGATATGGTTCAGGCAGAGACCCCTCTGGTTGAGCAATCGTACTTGCAAGCAATGTCTATGGTTTCTTCTGAATGGCCAACAACAAGTTGGATAGCATCTGCCTGGAGCCAGAAGTTAGGAGTTCAATACCCCACAGGGTCTCCTTGATAAAGGCTGGACTTAATGATCAACATGGTCTCTTCCAGCTCTGTAGTTCTGAGATATATCTTAGAAAACTGCAGGAGTTATAGAAAGCTCCTTCTCTAATAACCATATGGTTCCAGTGGTTAAGAAACTTCTTCATGATAAAAAAGATCCCATGGAAGGCAAATCAAATTTTGTTAGAAAAAAAAATCAGAAAAAGTACTGTAGCTGATGATGTCATCAGCCTTACATGGTGTACTCCTGCAAACCGGATTTCAGCCAATGAATGGGAACAAAGACTCCTCATTTGTGTAGCGAATAATAACAATTGATGATGATGGGCTATCTAGTCAGATCTAACTTATGGTGGCCCTTCCAGGCTTTTCTAGGTAGAGAATACACAGAAGTAGTTTACCATTCCCTGAGACTGTGCAGTTTGCCCAAGGCCACATAGGCTGGCTCTACTCACAGAAGCACAGCGAGGAATTTAACTCCCAGCCTTTTTCTCTATATCAGCCAGATACCTAACTCACTGAGTTTATCCAGCCAAGCCACAACACATAACATTTTAATGTCTCTCTAATGTTGCCTTTGAAGGCTGTTTCTGGATATTTTAGAGGCCTTTTAATATGAACATTTCATATCAGTCCTAAAGTCTGATGTTTTGAGAAATGCCATAACACAAGAAAGAAATAACTTAGAAAATGTTTACAGCCATGTTTAAAACACTGCAGTGCTACACAACAACAATGTGCTTTTCAAATATCCTGATAAATACATAGGAATCAGTTAGGGTTTCTTTATTTTTTTAAAAAATAATAATAATATTTCACTCTGGCTCAACCACTCTGCTGCAGAGACATTGCTCTGCTGTTCATCCTGCATTTCAGCCCTGCTGTTCCCCATTGTCAGACACATAAACTTGGTTCAGTCCTTATAGTATAGGATGGTGCTGGTGGTGGTGGTGTATCGCCAAGTCAATTCTGACTTATGGCGATCCTTTTCTAGGCAGAAAGTACTCCAAAGTGGTTTACCCGGTCATATCAGCTGCCATTGCCTATAGTTCTGTATCACTCAAGCCTCCTCTTGTCTCCAGTCACCGACAGCCCCGAAGTAATCTGAGCCCGGACAAGCTTTTGCATTTAGCCAGGAGGATTTTCCCAGCCGAGTGAGCTACACAGTTTTCCGTGCTGGGTGTCGCTGTTTGGCTATTTTTGGTTTTTTTCCCCTAAAGGGTTTCCTCCGCTCTCTCTGCTTTGCTGCTGAAAGCCAGGCCATCTGGGAAGCAAAGTATTGAGCACATGTTTTTTTTGGGGGGGGAAACAATGTCTACATCATAACGAGAAATTGATAAAGAAAAGTCTCTCCTGAACCAATAAATCCAGGACCCTGTGGGATTTTATTGGCATCAGTGGGGCTATCAGAGCAGGATTTGGGTGGTGGCGGCGGTCATGTAAATTCAGCCATGAGCACCCCACCAAATGTATGTATGTATGTATGTATGTATGTATGTATGTATGTATGTATGTATGTATGTATGTATGTGTGCGTGCGTGCGTGCGTGCGTGCGTGCGTGCGTGCGTGCGTGCGTGCGTGCGTGCGTGCGTGCGTGCGTGCGTGCGTGTGTGTGTGTGTTTGTTTGTTTGTTTGTTTGTTTGTTTAACTTATATTATGCCACCCACTCTACCCAAAGGTCTCCCAAATGCAGAAGGGCTTGCTGTTGTTTTGTCGTTAAGTCATGTCCGACTCTTCGTGACCCCATGGACCAGAGCACACCAGGCCCTCCTGCCTTCCACTGCCTCCCGGAGTTGGGTCAAATTCGTGTTGGATATAAGCAAAGGGGTTTATATCATGTTTAAATTAAGTATTGCCATTTTAAACACTTCCTATTCAGTCCAGAGTCAAAAGCACCCGACTGCTGTCGCTACTAAATATCCTCTCTGTCGGCCCCATCCATGTCAAAACTTGACTGTGGAGCCAAGTGACTCGTTGGCCAGAAAATGCACTGGGGGACCTGGGCCAGTAATTTTCTCCCAGAGTGATCTTTCTCATAGGGCGACTACAAGGATAAACCAACTCATGGTGGAAAAGGCAGAATATCACTGTAGCAGACAAATAATGGCAGCAGTGCCCTGGCACCTCGAAGACGAACAAACACAGAGGTATCTTGGTAATATGAAATAAAAGATTAGGAACCCCCCTGGTTGCTCATTTCATAGGATACGAATATTTGTTGTAACCGCTACTTTTTTTGGATCATAGTTGAAATCCACACTAACAACAAGAACAACAACGATGATGATTATCATCATCCTTGAGTGCCATCAAGTCAGTTCTGACTTACGGCGACCCATTTCAGGGTTTTCCAGATAGAGAATGTTACATACAGCACTGATGTTACCTGTCTGTCATGGGTTTGGAGGGAAAGTTCCATCCTATGGGGAGTGGTAGGCGGGACATCAGGAGGAGGGGCTGTACTGTATAAATATGTGATGCGTGTGTGGAGAAGCTAAGCAGACGAAGCAGCAGCTGGGAAGAAGGAGTTGGTGTGGGAGTCTGTGTGTCAGACAGGGTACTACTGTGTGTCAGAGTACCAACCTGATAGGTTCAGGTGTCTGTTGGTTAGCCAGAACTGATAGGTTCAGGGTCTGTGCTTTAAGTTAAGGTTCTAGGTGAACCAAACTGTGTGTGTGTATGAGTGCAACTAAGCCACGTTACTTTATTTTATTCACCTGATTGTTTATTTCCCTGTGTGTATTTAAATAAACCTTATTCTTTTTATTGTTTAAAAATCCATCCCTGGTCTGTGTGACTTATTATAGGGAATGGTTGGTGGCAGCTTAGTGTAACTGTGTGACAGGTCCCAGTAGGTCTGGGTTTGTCACATTGATTGGTGTCCAGCGTGTGGGATACGACTGGTCCAGTTGTCCAGCGGTCCAGCAAAGCCTTGGCAAGTGTGCCCAGAGCAAGGGGGGTCTAGTCAGGGTCAGTCTGAGGCGCGTAGGTAATCTTCTAGGTGTACCTCACGGGGAGGTGCGCTAGTAGAAGAACGTGCCAACTGGGGAGACTTAGATTAAGGTGCTCTGAGGCAGCCTAGTTTTGGCGGGAAAAAGCTGAGGCAAAACTGCGTAGTAACAGGGAGCTAGCTTGCCAGCTGAGAGGCCCAGCAGAGGGGGGTAGGCTCCAACTCGATACTGTTGCAAGTTAGTGCTGAAGAACAGCAATCTCTAGGGAAAGCTGGTTCTGAGGCAAGAAGGAAAAAAGTGGTCGTTTTATTTTGAGGCTTGACTTTTTAAAGCAGCCTGTTCTGAGGGGGGATTATGCCCTTGACTCGAAGCCAGATGGCCGATATGAGTGAAGTGAAAGACCCCCAGATTGACCAAGGTTCTGAGGATGAATTTGGCTCAGTGCAGGGTGACAGCACAGGAGAGCAGAACCCAGAACTCAGAAAATTGCTCATAGCCCAACAGCATGAACTGAGGATGAGGCAATTTGAAATGGAGGAAAGGGAAAGAGAAGAAAGGGAAAGAGAGAGACAGCGGCAATTTGAATTAGAGAGAGAGAGAGAGAGAATGGAGAGAGAAGAAAGAATGGAGAGAGAGAGAATGGCGTTTGAATTAAAAAAACTGGAGCTGTTGAATCAGAACAATAATAACAATAGGGATTCTGAGGGAGGCCAACTGTCTAAGGCTGATCTGAAGAAATTCCCTGTGTACCACAAGGGAGATTGTCCTGAGGTGTTCTTTTCCCTAGTGGAAAGAGCGTTTGTGGACTTCTCAGTGAGGGAAACTGAGAAGATGACCATCATGCGATCTTTAATCAGTGGTAGCCTGGCTGAGGTCTATGCCGAGATGCCTGAGGAACTGATGAAAGATTTTGCAGAGTTTAAAAAACTGGTGTTTGCCAGACATGGGATAAATGCAGAGCAGCTGAGACAAAGATTCAGGTCCCTCACCAAAAAAACCAGAACAGACTTTTACCCAAGTGGGGGCCCAATTGGTGAGGCTGCTTGAGAAATGGCTATCGCAGGAGGGGACAGAGACCTATGAACAGCTTAAAGACTTGATAGCCCTGGAACAGTTCTATTCAGTCCTGCATGGGGAATTGAAGTTCCAGGTGAGGGAAAGGAAACCGAAATCTGTGGCAGCAGCCGCAGAGATCGCAGATTTTATTTCCCAAATAAGAAAGCCCTTGGGTGAGGGGAAATCTGTAGGTAAACCCAAAGAAGCCTACAGCAAGTACTCTCAGGGACCAGGGAAAAGCCAGCAAGGGGGAGGGGCCCATGGTGAAGGGAAGCCCTCAGACATGAAACCAAGACCTCAGATTTTGGAGGGAAAACCAAAACAAGATGAGAGAGAATCAAAATACACCAGAAAATGCTATTTCTGTCAGGGAAAGGGTCATCTAATCTCAGAGTGTGAGAAATTAAAGCAGCTAAAAGGAATGGTGCCTCAGAATTCTAGTGGGACCAAGCCAAAAGCTGTGTTCTGTGTCCAGAAAGAGCAAGACTCAGTGTCACAGAGGGAGCCTGTTGCCATGGCTACTCAGTCTGGAACAGCTACCTATGCTGAGCAAGCTGAGGAAAATGGTCCTCTTGTGGAGGTAAAGCGCTGCTTGCTGATAAAAACAGATTCTCAGTTGTTTGAGACAGCCGGGGTGGACGTAGGAATACTTGACCGTCAATATAGGGGGCTGCGGGACACTTGTTCCCAGGTAACCCTGTGCCATCCAGATATTATTCCTCGGGAGTTTATAATCCCAAATGAGAGCATAAAGGTGGCAGGGATTGAGGGGCAGGTAATCTCTCTGCCAGTAGCAGAGGTACCTGTCAACTTTCAAGGCTGGAGGGGAGATTGGCGGATAGCGATTTCATCGACTCTGCCAGCAGCCGTGCTCGTGGGAAATGACCTGGCTGAACATGTGAAACGGGTGCTAGTGATTACACGCTCACAAGCCACCACAGGGACAGTTCAGGGGGGTAATGATGAGCCAGAGACGGTAGCAGAGGGGAGTTCAGAGGCTGTGGTGGAAACCTTAACCACAGACAGCAGATTTGGACAGGAGCAAAAGGCAGACGCCACTCTCCAAAAGTGTTTTGAACAGGTGACTGACGCCCAGCTAACACCTGAAACCCCAGTGAGATTTCTGGAGAAAAAGGGGATTTTATATAGAGAAACCCTGAGGAATATCTCAAAAGGGGGAGATGGGATCAGAAGTCAGCTGGTGGTACCTGAAAAGTATCGCCCCATGATCTTACAAAGGGGTCACTCTGACATGTTTGCTGCACACTTAGGAGTGAACAAAACACAGCAGAGAATCACACAGAATTTCTACTGGCCTGACATAGGGAAGCAGATCAGGGAGTTCTGTAAACAATGTGATGTGTGTCAAAGGCAGGGGAATAACCGCGACAGGACCAAGGCAAAGTTGTGCCCTTTGCCTGTGATTGACACTCCGTTCAAATGCATAGGGGTGGATATTGTGGGACCTTTGCCCAAGGCCACAAAGAGGGGGAACCGGTTCATTTTAACAATTGTGGACCATGCCACAAGGTATCCTGAAGCCATACCCTTGACTAACATCGAAACTAACACAGTGGCCGATGCTTTGGTGGGGTATATGTCCAGGATGGGATTTGCCTCAGAGATAATCACAGATTTGGGCGCATCGTTCACATCAAAGCTCATGAAACGCTTATGGCAAATCTGTGGAATTAAGCACAAGGAAACCACTGCCTATCATCCGGAAAGTAATGGGTTAACTGAGAAGTTCAATGGGACTCTAATGCGCATGATTAGGGCTTACTTGGCAGAGAATCCAAACAATTGGGACCAGAAACTGCAATCCCTTTTGTTTGCTTATCGATCAGTGCCACAAGCCAGTACCGGGTTCAGTCCATTTGAACTTTTATTTGGAAGAAGGGTGAAAGGGCCCCTTGATTTGATCAAACAAAATTGGGAGCAGATCACCCAGGATGACCCACAAGACGTTGTGACTTACATAGACACCTTGATGAATGACCTAAGGAGAAATCTAGAGCTGGCAGCAGAAAACCTGCAAGCTCAGAAGGTCAGACAGAAAACATGGTATGACCACAAAGCTAGAGAGAGGCACTTTGACCCAGGGGAGGAAGTGCTTTGGCTTAGGCCCTGCAGAGAGAATAAACTGCAGCTCAAATGGGCAGGACCATATAGGGTCATTTCCAAGATGTCAGACCTGAACTACCTAATAGAGCAGGAGGAGAACCAAGCAAGGAGGGTGGTTCATGTGAATGCCCTAAAACCCTACTACAGAGGGGAACAGAGGGTTTTATTCGCGATAAAAGCAGCTGAGAGTGAGGAAGCGGAATTACCCTTCTGGGAGGGTAGAGGGGAAGTAAAATACAACCCAGAGGAGGTAAAGATCAGTCCTGCACTCACCCAAGACCAGCAGCAAGAACTAAAAATGCTGCTTAGTAAATATCAGCAGGTGTTTTCCAACAAGCCGGGGATAGTGAAGGGAGTGATGCATCGGATCCACACAGGGGATGCACCCCCGCAGGCAGTATCCCCATACCGAGTAACGGGACCCTATAGGGACAAGGTGCGGAAGGAGCTGGACGAAATGCTGAGGGAGAACATAATCGTCCCCTCTTCTAGTCCTTGGTCCTCTCCGATAGTCCTTGTGGACAAGCCTGATGGGAGCATTAGGTTTTGTGTTGATTACAGGAAATTAAACCGTGTAACCACTCCTGATGCCTACCCAATGCCCAGGCTAGACAACCTGATTGAAACCATAGGGGGTTGTCGGTTCATCTCATCATTGGACCTGGTAAAGGGATATTGGCAATTAAGAATTGATCCCAGGGATCAAGAAAAGACTGCCTTTTGCAGCCCTTTTGGTCTCTATGAGTTTCGAGTCCTAAGCTTTGGTCTCAGAAATGCACCAGCCACATTCCAAAGGCTGATGGACCAGACCTTGGCAGGGCTCAGTGACTTTACAGTGGCCTACATTGACGACATAGGGATCTTCAGTAATACCTGGGAAGATCACCTGATACACCTGGAGTTAGTGCTGCAGAGGTTAAGTGCAGCAGGGCTAACAGTAAAGGCCAGCAAGTGTCAGCTGGGTAGCCCAGAAATCAAATACTTGGGTCACATGGTAGGGGGAGGAATGATAAAACCCCTGGAGGCCAAAATAGAAGCTGTTCGTGATTGGCCTAGACCCAGCACCAAGAAAAAAGTCAAATCATTTCTTGGGTTGGTGGGCTACTACAGAAAGTTCATCCCGAGGTTTAGCGAGATTGCGGCTCCGCTGACCGATCTGACGAGGAAGACGGCTGATGACCGCATCCCGTGGACCAGCGACTGTGAGGCGGCGTTCCAGAGGTTGAAGGAGGCGTTAATCAACTATCCTGTCCTGCGTGCTCCAGACTTCGACCGGGAGTTCATCATCTACACCGATGCGTCTAACAGCGGGGTAGGAGCAGTTCTGTGCCAGGAGGATGAGAATGGTGACCAACATCCAGTGTCCTACCTGAGTAGGAAACTTCAAAAAGGTGAGAGACATTTGGCAACCGTGGAGAAGGAGTGTTTGGCCATAGTCTACGCGATCCAGAAGGCCAAGCCTTACATCTGGGGAAGACATTTTATTCTGTGTACTGACCATTCACCATTGCAATGGTTAAAGACAATGAAAACCCACAATAGCAAACTTATGAGGTGGGCTTTAAACCTACAGGACTATGACTTTGAAGTGAAAGTGGTCAGAGGGTCAGTGAACTGTGTTGCTGACGCCTTATCAAGAAGACCTGAAGAATGAAGACGGCGAAAGAACATGGACTATGTGTATATAATGCTGATAAAAAGTAAAATGTACCTGGTTTTGAATTTGGTTTGTATTAATAAAGGTAAATTGATGTACTGTATATGGTAAAATGTTTAAATGCATATTTGCTATGGTTAACTTGGAGTGTAAGTATGAGTAAGTATAATATGGTATGTATAACTGGTTTTGTATGTTTTATTCAGGTTGTTTTTTGGTGAAAAGCACCTTAGCTTTCCCCCTACAAAACAACTTTTAAAGAGGGGAGGTGTTACATACAGCACTGATGTTACCTGTCTGTCATGGGTTTGGAGGGAAAGTTCCATCCTATGGGGAGTGGTAGGCGGGACATCAGGAGGAGGGGCTGTACTGTATAAATATGTGATGCGTGTGTGGAGAAGCTAAGCAGACGAAGCAGCAGGTGGGAAGAAGGAGTTGGTGTGGGAGTCTGTGTGTCAGACAGGGTACTACTGTGTGTCAGAGTACCAACCTGATAGGTTCAGGTGTCTGTTGGTTAGCCAGAACTGATAGGTTCAGGGTCTGTGCTTTAAGTTAAGGTTCTAGGTGAACCAAACTGTGTGTGTGTATGAGTGCAACTAAGCCACGTTACTTTATTTTATTCACCTGATTGTTTATTTCCCTGTGTGTATTTAAATAAACCTTATTCTTTTTATTGTTTAAAAATCCATCCCTGGTCTGTGTGACTTATTATAGGGAATGGTTGGTGGCAGCTTAGTGTAACTGTGTGACAGGTCCCAGTAGGTCTGGGTTTGTCACAGAGAACACTCAGAAGTGGTTTACCCTTCCCTTCCTCTAGGGGCGCTGTGGGACTGTGCAGCTTGCCCAAGGCCACACAGGCTGGCTCTACTCACAGAAGGCACATTAGGGAATTGAACTCTTAATCTTTGGCTCTGAAGCCAGATGCCTAAACCACTGAGCAATCCAGCCCTCTTAGATGATAATCCTACATTTATGTTGAAAAGGGAAATATAGTACCTATTGAGTTTAGGGACCTTAGCATTTTAAGGTCTGAACTAGGAATGAAGATTTTGGGTTTTTATCCCTCTAGTGTTAAAGTTTCCAAACAATCCTTATGTTCAAGCAACTTGGGGTCTATTATTATGACTCTGAAGATATCTGCTTTCCACTAATCAGAAGACCTGGCTACAATTTTAAAAAAACTGATCTACTAGTAATGGATCAGCTTCTCAATATGTTCCTCGGTGAATGTTAGAAAAAAATAGAAAGAGATCTTCATGTTGCTAAATTAATTGTAAAGATAAAGGTTCCTTTTGACATTTAGTCCAGTCGTGTCTGACTCTAGGGCGCGGTGCTCATCCCCATTTGCAAGCCATAGAGCCAACGTTTGTCTGAAGATAGTTTCAGTGGTCACGTGGCCAGCACGACTAGACACAGAACACCATTACCTTCCCACCGAGGTGGTACTTATTTATCTACTTGTATTTGCATGCTTTCGAATTGCTAGGTTGGCAGGAGCTGGGAGCTCACTCCGTTGCATGGATTCAATCTTACGACTGCTGGTCTTCTGACCTTGCAGCACAGAGGCTTCTGTGGTTTAACCTGCAGCGCCACCACGTCAATAAAAAACTAATGGTAGGCACTACGTATATAATTGAACTGGTATAGTTGGAGTCGTGGAAAAAGGGCCCTCCGAGATCGTCCGAGCAGAGTGTAGGTGACTGATAGGACTGTGTGACCTTCGGCAAGCTGCCTGATCCTAGAAGACCACCACTTCTGAGTATTTTGTAACTAGAAAACCTTGGGCAAGTCACCGTAAATGGAAGTGGACTTCATAGCACATGATGACGATGATTCTAATGATGAAGGCGCCATATGTGACATCAATGCATCAGCAAAATGTGTCAAGGATATACTACTGGAAACAGTATATAAGATACTGATGATGATACGAGTAACAACAACAACAACAACAACAACAACAATAACGATGACGAGGATGACGAGGACGACGAGGACGACGACAATAATAATAATAATAATAATAATAATAATAATAATAATAATAATAATAATAATAATAATAATAATAATAATAATAATAATAATAATAATAATAATAATACTTACATGCCATCAAATCAGTACTCTTGATAGTGGTTTCTAGGTAGAGAACACACAGACGTGGTTTACCATTCCCTTCTTCTGGAGATGCCCCGAGACTATGCAGCTTGCCCAAGGTCACACAGGCTGGCTGTATCCAACTCCCAACCTGGGGCTCCACAGCCAGATAAACTAAACCACTCAGCTATCCAACCACCAGACTAAACGTAGAATGGAAATGCATTTAGCAAAACGCCTCACGTTAGCATCATTGCAAACAGTGCAGCGCTTCCTTTCCCTTCTTTCTGATGGCCCTCCTAACAGGTTGATGTCCTCGCCTGGCTTCTGAAGGAGGGCTTTTTGAGGTGCATGAAAGGAGCCGCCTTGCCTCCCCACCCCCCGCCCCCGCGCCAGTAAATTTCCATGGCCAAGCAAGGGATCGGAAGTCAGGCTTCCCAAGTCCGGGTGGGACGCTCTGCCCACTACACCGCATGGCCACCCCAAATAAATAAATGGGCGACGTGGGTCGCTGGTTTTGAACGCTTCACGGGGACGAGGGGGAATTCAGCCCCGGGGTCTTCCTTCCGGACACAAGAGGGCGCTGCCTCCTTTCTGGCGCTGGAAAGTTTCAAACCTCGCCAAGGGACCAAAGTCGGAATTCAGCGCATCCTTACCTGGGAACGTCAAATTAAGGTTGAGAAGAGACGCGGAGACTCGGGTTGGGCCTCTGTCCGCGTTCAAAGTTTTTTTCTACGTACGCCCCCCCCCCCAAAATGTAGGCCCTACCTCTCGTTTCTGGACTTTGGTGGTGCAGTTGTTTCTTCCCTCTCATTTTCGGTTATCCCAGAAGGGAGAAATTAAGGAGGTCGGCAGGTTTTTTGAGCTGGAGAGGAGAAAGACGCCTAACAGCTGTGGTGTGACGCACTAGGACTCTGGAGACCAAGGTTTGAATCCCCACTTGGCCATGAAAACTCATTGGGGGGAGAGAGTGGAACTGGCCAAACCCCTCCTTCTATCTCGTTGACCCTGGAAGCCCTATTGGGGTGGCTAGAAGTCGGTTCTAGCGACTTGACTGCTCAGAGCACAACATGCAACAGCTGAGCCGTGGCTGGCGCCCCCGTGAATGCCAAATAAGAGCTCCTGTAAATAGCAGAAACTGCTCCCGAGGTATAAAGGGTGCTTGGGTAAGAGCTGAAGTACAGCCCCTTAAAAAGTTTAAAATGCCACTTACCTGCTCTTGGCCGTCACTGCTTTTGGGGGCCCAATCCCCCGTAGGGGCTGATAGCCCTGGTAGGTGATGTGAGGGTTACTGACTTTTTAGTTAATTTTAGACTACGTCCTTACAGGCAGACTACGGCTCTATTTTCTTTGTATTTTTCTACTCTGCCTTAGAAGAAAGAAGGATGATAAAAGGAAGAAAGGAAAAACCCTCAGCATTGAGTTTTCATGAAAATGAGAAGAGAATTTAAGGGGAAAAGGCGGGTATCCAACCCGCTGTAATGGAATCGCGGCAAGTAATAAAAATCAAGGATTGCTCATGCAGATTCTGGAATTGTGTGTGTGTACGTGAGAGAGGGAGACAAATCTACACGTGTGTGCTTCTTGGTATTCTGCCCCGCCCGCCCCCATTTCACACCCGCGGAATGAAAGCACGAGGCTCTCGGAGCCTCACACAAATTGTGCGTCCCGATTTCACTGCATAGGGTCCTATTCAGAATGGGACTGAGCCTTAAGAAAAAGAATCGTAGATCTGGGGATCAAATCTGATGATGCTCCCCGTCCGCATATAAGCAGGGTTTTTAGCAACGCGTGTCTACAGCGCGGAAGTCTTTCCACCCCGGATCTAATCCCCAAAGAGGTATTTTTTTAAAAAAGAAAACACTGGGACGCCGTAAAAAAAAGCTTATTTTGAGAGGCGGGATTAGGGGCCACGATCCAAGCCACACCAAGGAGACAGCTCTCCAGAGCCCTGTCCTTTCCTGCGCTTCGGATCTGTGAAAGGGGAGCCTGGATCGCACCTCGTGGGTCCCTTTTTTCTTTCTTTAAAATTGCCCTTTGGGTTCATCCCAAGCGTTGCATGAAAAAATAAAACATTTTCTTTGGTCAGCGTTGATCGTGTTTTGGAAGCGACGAGCCCACCCGTTCACGGAGATTTAACTCCCAAGGCTTCTGTGGGAGTCGGGGAACTGGACCGGCCTCGATCCCTTTATTCAGGCCGCCTATTCAGCCTTTGGGACTCGGGGTGGTGAGGCACGAGTCGGTTTCCGCGCCACATTATTACTCCTCTTTCTTGCGTATTTTACAAGGCCGGAAAGCAGGCGACAGAAACCCCAGGTACACTATTTCACTTTCACTTTTGCGGGGGTCAAAATCTATGGGTCTGTTTCCTTTTCCCCCATAGGTGGAATAGGCGCATGTCCCTTCCCCACAATTCTGTGTTATTTCTTAGCTACATCGGAATCTCTCCGGTCCTCCAAGGAATTCCTTGGAAGCGGACCTGATCCTAGCTATTGTCTCTTCACACGAACCCTGTCCGGTAGATCAGAGGGGAGAGCGTGTCCCTGGCCCGGGTCACCCAGTGATTCCATGGGAATTGAAACCGGAATCCCCCAGTCCCACCTGTAACACTTTCACACACACACCCAGACTGTATGGCCTCTGCTTGCTTTACCATAGAAGTGAATGGAGGAACTGAGCCACGACTAAAATACGGCTATAGAGCACTATCCTTTCTTCCCCTTCCCTGCAAGCTCCCTCCCACCCCCATTTCGTGTGCCAAAGAATACGGAGGGAGGGGGGAAGGCTCCATTCACTTCTATGGAGCAGGAAAGGGACACGGAAAATCGGGGCGGGGAAATTAACGGCGACGCTTTCCTCCTTCGGCGTTTTCTCCGTTTTGCCAATGTTTCCTCGGAGTTTATGGCCGTCCGTGTCGCCAATTAAATTCGGGCCTGCCCGCCATCCGCACACTGAAAAGTTCACCGCATTAGCAGTGTAGTAAAAGGCAAAGGCGATTACTTCCAGTCACGCAAGATTTCCGTCGTATATAAGAAGAAGCGCAAGAAGACCTCTGAAACGGTGCGAAACGCTTTGTGGCCTTCCTCTACGCTCCCTCTCGGGGTGAGCCTCTGAGGGAGGCTTGGATGCCTGAATTACGGCACGAGGGAAAAAAATTGGAAGCTCCTTTCGCCCATTGTAAGCATTTCCAAGGAACTACGCTGGAATTCAGTTTTGCCTGCCACCGTTTCCCGTTGACGCGGACAGCCTCCTTACTCCAGATTAACATTAACATTAAATGCCGCTTCATTTTCCTGAAAGGAAAGGTTTGCGGTGGGCTTGACAGGACGGGCAGAGATGTTGCGCTGCAGCCGGACAAGGGAGCTGCCGCGCGCTGTTGCCAACGTTCCGAATGGAATGCGGTGAACATTCTAATTGGAACCTTGGAGCGGAAGTTGGCGAGAAGCGGGCGTCTTCCTCCGGGCACGTGCTTCGGCTTCGCTCGTGTATTTTGCGAGTCCCAGAGGTAAGCGTTGAATAAGGGCGAGGCAAAACGGCTTTCCTCTCCCGCCTCTCCATTGCCAGGCAAAACAGAGTTGAAAAACGACCTGTTCTTCCAACTCAGCCTTAGACGACTGAGAAACAGGTTTGCTTTTAAAATCCTTATCGTTTGGAGAAATGATTTTCCTTCTGAGAAACTTCTGTACGCCTCTCTCCCCTCCTGAAAGCCACTCAGGGCGATGCCCTAGAGTCCGGTCAATTCCATTTTCCCTCAACCGTGCGTCTCCCCCACACACAGACACTGAAATCAAAGCCCTACGCCAAAGCTGCACAACTAAGGTTGCGATCCCATTTGCACTTGCCTACTAGTAAATCCAGTTAACCTCCGTAGGATTTTCTTCTGAGTAGGCATGCATAAGATTAATATATCGCTGAAGCCATTGAACAAAGACATTTGCGGGGTTTTGCTGCTTCATCGCAATCCTGTGCAGTTATCTTCTTACAGAGACGCCAAGAGTGTGAACACGTGAGCTCACGCTCCCTGAAGTGTGAACAGGATCGCAGTCTGAGCAAAACAGCGGAAGGAAGACGCGTCTTAAGCTTTCTTTGGAGCCCTTATTGGTAAGGAAGGATGATTATGCTTTTCACGGCAGTATCTACCAAGTCATGCTCAGTCGCGGGACGATGGCTCGTTCCTTTTCCTTCCGCGGCGAATTTTGCGAACTGCAGTAGCCCTTCTTCACTCCGTGGATTTACTCCCGAGTAAACGCACGCAATGAAGTTGGAGAACCTGTTGGGTTGATGGGCCTCCCTCCCACTAAGGTGCTTTGCAGTCCCAGTAAAGCTGAAGAGGACAGGGCTGCGCCTGGTTCCCCCGTCTCATGGAGAGGCGCAAGGTGACCAGGGGAAATGGGCAGCAAAGGGTCAAGTCTTAATCTGATATATTCCAGATTAAGCTAAACCCACCTTCCAGCCAAAAATCATTGCGTTTTTTAAAACAGCATCTTAGTAGGGTCACTGTAAAAAAATGACCTAACAGTAGGAGATGCGCCTTCCTAAACAGAACAACGGCGCATTATCGGAGAGCGCGGATGGGGGAAGAATTGACACTTCTTTCTCTAACCATCCGGCTAGTGGAGCGAATTCGGCTTCTGACCTGCCCTTCCTGGAATGAATTGTGGCTGGCTGGTACGACGCTGGAAGGACTGCAATGAATGGCTCACCCGAAGTGATGGCGTTTGCTGTAATCCTCGGTTACGCGCCGGCCGAAGCAGATATTTTGAGCGCCTATGAACGTGCGATATCTAACCTAGCAATCCGTAACGTGGTGGTGGACGACTTTGCCGGCACTTAGCCCAATCCTCAGCTTCTTTACAAGGAAGTATCTCACTGAATTCTATGGAATGTCGCGCCTAGCAATTAAGGCTGGCCTTGGAAATCAGTGGGTTTCCTTTCGAGTAAGCATCGCGGAGGCTTGCGCTACTCTTGGAAAAAAAAATTAACTTCGCTTTTACCGAAAGCCAATAGTATTTGGACTCAGGTGCGAAGACACAATCTTTAAAACACAGGCAAAACTCTCTCTTTGTGCGTAACATGCAAACACTGGGTTATTTCAAACGAAGGTTTTAGATTCCTAGCCCGATCCACCGAAGGTGCACTTAAGTTTCAGCTGGTTTAGAGCTACTGAAGTCTTACAGCGTCAGGACGGAGATTTCTAAGGTGGCTACTTCGAATTAAGGTGGCTACTTCGAATTGAAGTCGAGGGGACTGATTCCAGCCACAGGTACGGCCCAGGGCCATTGTTTCGTTACTCTCCCTGACACTCGCTGTCTCTGCGTTTTCACTCACAGGGAAACCATCCAGGAGCGCAAGCCGAGCCTAATTTATGCTTGCTGCCGAAGGCGGCACTCCTTGAGGAGAACAAGCCCCACCAAACACAATGGAAGATTATACAGAGGATCGGGTTATCGTTCTGCTAAACTGGACGGTACTCTCAAACAAGGCTGCGTCGCGCAGAACGATCCTAAAGGCGACCTTACTTGGAATTAAGCCCCACTGAGTTCATTAGGACTCCGATTCTATTAAATAAACTAAGGAGCAACCACATGGAGAGGCCAGGAGGCCCTTGAGTCCGGCCTGCGCACATCTAAGTGAGCGCGATCCATGGGTCTCCTTGCATCATGCAGGTTCCCTTAGGAACACGATCTCGCAGTCCTAATTTGCGGGAAGAGTATCCACTCCCGCTGCTTCTCCAACCCCCTCTGGTGCTGCGGATCCATCTTTAGAAGTCCGACTGGGATTGGGCTAGTGGGCACAGGATTGCAGCCACCCAACCCAGGCCTACAGGGGCTAACTCAAAAGGAGTCCGGCTCAGTTCCATGGCGCCTGGACCGCCTCCCTCCTGTAGAGAGTCTCGCACTCAATTTGGGTCGGCTCGCACCGGATGCGCTGAAGAACCAGGTCCAAGCCTAGATTCATCAACGTTTAGTTCTACAGGATTTTCACGATGCTGAGCCCACCTTCCCGGCGCTCTCAGGCTTTAACTTGCTTGCGCATTGTCTTGTGTTTCGTCTTTGAAAGGTGAGACACACGCCCACACATAAGCATGGACCTCCGCCCGCAGCAACCCAGGTTCGCTGCAACTTAAGGAACAGTCGATCTTCCGCTGAACAGATCAAGCTGTGCAACCCAGTCGCCCGGGGCGCCACTTGCACTGCTGCCTGAAAAGGATGATTGGCACCGAAAGGGGCACCGGCGGACGTGCCTGCACGCCCGCCCCTCTGCCTATGAAAAGGCAGCGGACATTTTTCTCCCCCCCCCCCTTTTCCTGAATAAGACGGGAACCACACCCAAGTGCTTTTGAAGAAAATAAAGTCATTTATTGTCAAAGCATCCAACATACCCAGATAAACTATAAAGTTTAATAAATCTTTTTCAAGGGAAAAAGAAAAGCAAAGAAAAAAAAACACATAACTATTCAGACTTCATTTCACTGGCACAAAATTACACTTTGTATTAAAAGGAAATTCGTATTTACATTCTGCACCAAAGTCCATAATAACCTTTACATGTGGAACATGCACTTTCCCCACTAGAAACATAAAATGAATTCAAGTCTTTATGGAATTTATTACTATTATTTTTGTAGAGAAAAAGGGAGGGGGAAAAAAAAGAAACCGTTGTCAAGTAATGCACAAAAGCATTGCATCCTTATTCAGTATTTTTTTAAAATTTTGCTTTATATCTAAAATAAACTTTTTACCCTTACATATAGTTATTATTACAGCTAAACCGTAAGTGCTTAATAATTTAAGTAGAAACGTATGACAAATGCATCAATATGTTGCAATATATGACATTTTAAAAATGTACTTTTTAAAGTTATTTACTTTTTTGGAAAGTGAAAATGCGTGCATTTGAAACAATAGCAAGGGACAAACAAACCCACCAACCACCTTTTGATTCTTAATTATTATTATTAGTTTTGCAAGGTAAACATATGCACAGGCATAACATTTTCGGCAGTGGTTTGGGGTGTTCTTCTTCACATGTGGCTGACCACCATATACATTTATAGAAGCTTTTGATACTCAGAAAAAGAGTGACTGTTATCCTAAATGCACAGGCAGCTGGAGGCTATGTGTATTTCCTCAGAAGTAAATCTCATTCAGCCAAATGGGACTTCCTTCCAAGTGAAATATACAGGATTTCAGCTTTAAAGTCCAGAAGTATTCTAGTAAAAATAGAAAGGCAAAATCCACCACTCTTTTACAGAATGCAAGAGGCAAAATGCCATGTCCTGTAGTGATAAGTCAATATCACCAGCTGTTTGAATGGACAGTGGGTTTACCCATGAACAAGTGCTTTTCGATTGAGGGATAGTGATCCCTTACATTTTTCTTTGAAGGTGGAAAATGTTTTCTTCAAAAACGTTGCCTTTAAATCCATGGATAAATGAAGACTTCTAACTCTCTTCCCCTAAGGTGTTATCAGCATGGCCCTCAAATCTGCAACCTCTTCCCTTTTCTACTCCTGTTATATGAACTATTCCATTTCACTCCCTTGCACCCATCAGCTGTCCTGATTTTGAATGTGAAAAGTGGGCAGCCTGTTCATCATGGCTTGATGTAACACTGGCAACACTGGAAATTTCATGACTACAAATGGAAAAAAAAGCAGGGGGGAAATTGGGATTTCCATCATGATATTTTGCATTGAACTATTTCTCCCCCACCCCAGACTTTATTTCTCCACCCATTGCCAAAAATAAAATAAAAAATCCTTTGGGGCACACTTTGATTTCCATTCTACTGGAGAAAGACAACAAAGGCCCAGGTCTTCAAGTCCAGTCAAGCACTGGGATGGGGATTGTGGAGACCTCCCGATGGGATTGGACTATAATTCCCATCAACCTTGACTACTGGCTAGGTTATCTATGGCTAATGGGAGCTACAGTTCAAAACAACAGGAAAGCCACAGGCTCACCTCTTTGGAATGGACTCCCAAGCCAACTACACCAGAGTACAGGTTGCTGTCCTCTGAAGTTGCCGGCCACAGAGAACAACCTTCAGAACACGACCGAAGAGCCCGAAAAACCCACAACCATTAGATCCCAGCCGTGAAAGCCTTCGCGAATATATTCTTCCATTGCGTACTTTTTCATAGACTTCACCCGAGCATCATGCTGGCACCCAGATAGGGTATCATGGGGGAAACTGTTAGAAACAACAGTCCTTACTTTTCTTAGACTAAACCTACACTAGACCTATCACTGGAATAACTCCAAGAAATGGGTCAGGAATTCAATGAGTTCAAACCATTTAGAAGGCCAAAGGTTTAGTTAGAACCCTCAGCGGTGGGGTAGAAGGTGCAAACATTTCAAGGGGAGTGCAAGACACCTCCTTCTCCTTTCTATTCATTGTTGCTGGGTTTTTTTTAAAAAAAAAACCCTAAAAGAACATTTTTGTTAACCTTGTGTGTCCAGAGAAAAACAACACTTCTGCTTATTTTCAATTTAAAATACTGTATTCTCAAGCCACCTCCTACAGTGGTTTGACTGGATTTTCCAGCTCCTTGAGAGGAAAGCAGATGATGGCCCGCAGACACAATCTGCTCACTCAAATAAAAAGAAAATCCTGGAACTTTGTGGCTGCTCCAAAAACTAATTGGAGCAGAAAAAAAAGAAATTGATATGGAGCGGGGGGGGGGGTTTCCTTTCATTTTCCTGAATGTGTTTCCACTTGAGGTTGATGAACCCATGAGGTGGGTTTGCAGAGCATTTGGGGACTGCCTCAGAATCAAAGGGGCAACTCGACAACCGTTATTGCTACTTGTTTAGCAATTTGTTCAAGCATTGGGGGGGGGGGGGCTTCCAAAACGGTTAAGGAAGGCACCCCTTGTGGTCTTCATCATCCTTTTCACTCTTGCCGAGGACGACGCGAGGATGCTTTGCCTCTTGTGCGCCTGTGCAGTGCGCCGCTTACCACCCCAGGGAGGTAGGGAGGCCTACAGGCCTGTGCATGTGGCTGTATCTCCCCCCCCCCCTCGCCTGCTCTCCCTTGGGACTGATGGATGGCGCACATTTTAAACCAGTCTGAGTCCGGTTTCCCCTCGACGGGCACGGGTGCGGCACAAGGATTTTGCGCAAAGGTACGCCGGAGGCACCCAGGCCTACCGCCTTTCCTGAAGAAGGGAAGTGAAACGCCTCCGTCGGGGAAGAGGAGCCCCGGGGTGGTGGTGGTGGTTGGTGGTGGCGGCGGCGGCGGGAGTGTGTGAGCGTGCGCTCAGTTGTGCGAAGTCATGTGCCGGGAGAGGTGGTGGCGCTCTCGAAAGGACTCGTTGCAGATGGGGCACTTGAGCTTCTCCTCGCGCCGGCGCTTGACCAGGGGCTCCAGGGCGTACTCCTTCTTGTGGTGGGAGCGCATGTGGTACACCAAGTCGGAGGTCATGCGGAAGGAGGCGTTGCACTTGGCGCACCAGTTCTGCGCCGGCAGGCACAGCGAGGTGAAGGAGGGCGGCAGCAGCGTCAGGGCCGAGGGCAGCTGCAGCTGGAGGGGGCCGGCCGCCGCCGCCGCCGCCGCCGCCACGGCCGCCGCCGAACTCTTGGGCCAGAAGGTGGTGGCGTAGAGGAAGGGGCTCTGCTTGGGCAAGCCGCCGCCCCCGCCCGCGCCCGCCGCGCCTCCTCCTCCTCCTCCTCCCCCGCCGCCCGCGGCTCCCCCGCCGCCGCCGCCGCCACCACCGTTCAGCTCCGCGGGCGCGCTGGGCAGCTTGACCGCCAGCGGGTCCGGCGCGTAAAGGCGCGCGCTGCCCTCGGCCTCCACCAGCGCGCTCAGCTTCTGGCTCAGCACAAGCTGCGCCACCTGCGCCGAGGCGGCGGCGGCGGCGGCGGCGGTCGTCGAGGCGGCCGAGGCGGCGAAGGAGGAGCGCGCCGGCTGCGAGAAGGCGCTTTTCCTCTCCTCGGGGCTGCCGGCGCCGGAAGAGGCCTGCGAGGAGGGCACGGTGGAGAAGGCGCTGCCTCCGGAGCGGGCGCCCAGGAGGGACGGCTGCTTGTCCGACGCCGGGCCGCCGCCTCCTCCGCCGCCGCCGCCTTGGGCGCTGCCCGGCGAGCCTCGCTCTTTCTCGTCGTCGCCGGCCTCGAGGCCCCCCCGAGAGGCCTTCTTCACCTCCACGAAGGCGCTCCGCTTGGCCTCCCCGGTCTCCGGGCTGGGCGGCCCGAAGAGGCGGCCGCTCTCCTCCAGGCCGAAGTAGCTCCCCGCCGGCCGGTACTGCTGCTGCGGGGTGCACGCTAGCTCCTCCTTCGGGGAGGAGGGGATGGGCCTCTCCAAGCGCCCCCGGGCGGCCGCCAGCCCGGCCCGCTCCTCCGCCAGGAGGTCGCCGCCGCCGCCGCCTGGGTATTTCCTCTTGGCTTTGCTCCCTTGGCTGGCGTGGCCGTCCGGGCTGCCCTCCAGCTGCTCCCGGCCAGCGGGCGAGCCGTTGGCCGCGCGGGAGTTCTCCATGTCTCGGGCCAGGTTGTGGAAGTCCGTGGACGGCTTGCTCAGCGCCCCGTTGCTGGTGCCGTTGGTGTCCTGAGCGCCGTGGGGGTAATGGGGCCGGTGGTGAGGCGGGTGAGGGTGGGCGTGGATCTGGGCCTGGCCCCCGTTGAGCTTGCTCGGGTATTTGGCGGCTCCGGACCCCAGGGGGACCTCGTGCTCCTTGGCGGGGCTGCTCGCCTTGCGGCTGGAGTCGTCGCCGGGGCTGCCGCCGCCGTCGCCGCCGTGCAGTCTCTTGGGGCAGCGGAACCGAAGGTGGGCCACGTACGGAAATTCGAACTGGAAGCGCTGGCTGCACTCCAGGCAGGTGTAAGGGGGCGCCCCTGGAGCGATGCAGGAAAGAGAAACGAGCGCACGAAAGCGAGAGCGCGTTAGCCACTGTCTTGGCGCTTTGGAAGATATTTTAATTAAACCTTTTCCCCCCCCCCCTTTTTATAGCCTGATGAAGGATTCTGGAGAACTTGAAAGAGAACTTGAAAGCCTGCATATATATATTCTATATTTGGATATAGAATTCATGGCAATAAAGGCATTACCCGACTGTAGGTTATTTACCTGTTTCACTCAAACCAGTCTCCAGGTTGCCACTTGCAGTGGAGATAAATAGTCCCAAACACTTCATTAGCCCTGTGAAACTGCAGCCTGAAACCCCCAGAGGGTGGGTCATCGTCTGTGGTTCTGAAACCACAGCCAGACTTGTGATATGCATACATGTTTTAGCTTATGCTTTCCGCAGAAGTCCAACCTCTGTTTATTGTGTCACCAGGGTCAATCAATGATCTTCTGAAGCTTTTTATGCATTGTGTAAACTCCCAAATAAACTATGTATGAATCTGCTATTTCAGATATTATGTCGACCTCCTTAGACAGAGTTGGGTTGACTCTTACTCCTGATGTACCAAAGTCCTCATACAAAACTCATTCATTGCCTAGTATGCACCTGCCATCGTGTCTCGGAATGTAAAACTTACATCGAAGTTCCAAGAAATTTCAGTGTAACTTTTACATTTTAGTTTCAAAATACCCCTGTAAGGTAGACTCCCTCTATGCAGTGGTTGTCATAGTCTTATGATTCATGGGAATGAAACTGAGTTTCCCCCAAGGCCCAGATCATCAGTGTGTTTATACATAATCAGGGAATCTTCCGTTTGGCAATTAAGGAGGGGGAGAGACAGGCAATTATAAAGAACCCTTTGTAGACCCTGTTACATGGGTTGTTTAATAGAAGCTCTGTATGCTCTACTCAACAGCGAAGCCAGCCATTCACCACAACCCAGAGAGGGGTGTTTGCTGAGCCAAAAATGTGCACATCAAGATGGGAAGGGAATGTCAAAGATTAATTTCTTTCACTAATTGTGAAATACTAAAGTAATAATTCCTATTTCTACCCCCTGTTCAGGAACAGAGAAAGTTTTGGCTCATTATTCTGTTTTAATCCAGGAATAGGCTTCTGGTAGTTTTGAGGTATACATGGTTCTTGTGGGTGGCAGTGGCAGTTTTAAAAGAAAGGATCGGTAGACGTGCTTATATTTATGCAGAGTTTACTGCAGACCAGGTTTTAAAAGACCTAAATAAATTATTGTATTCATGGAACAAGAATATACTGTCCTGCATTAAAAATACGATGATAAATTCCCTTCATCAGGTCAAGTAGGGTGACCCTGGAAAAATCCCAGACGAGGCTACTAGGATGTGCCTACTGGATGTGGATCCATGCCCCACCTGTTAATATAACACCTTTAGTGTCGATGTTATTTTAGAGAATATTTAAGCTAAGAGAGGTTCCTGGCACAAGAAACCTATCAATGAAGTGAGGAGGTGTGTGGCAGGATGGAGACCAAGAAAGGGAAAGGCAGCTTCACGGTAGCCACCCGTGAAATTCCCTCCCTCCCTCCTTTTGTTTGGCACGGTGCCACACAGAATTGCGGCTGCAGCTGATGAATGCAATTAAAGCCTTCTATCGCTCAAAGTTCTGGAATGCTTTTAATGGGGAGGGAGGGAGGGGGTGTCCTTCAAATTCTCTTTCTCCCTTTCAGCGCAACAAGAGTCGGGAACACACCAACAGATTGTTTCTCAACTAATCTAATGTTTCTAAACGGTTCAAAGTCTGATGCTAAGGAGCGGGATCTGAAGGCCTTAGGAATGGACCTCAACAGATGGGAAACTTTGACCTCTGAGCGTTCAGCCTGGAGGCAGGCGGTGCATCACGGCCTCTCCCAATTTGAAGAGAACCTTGTCCAGCAGGCCGAGGCAAAGAGGCAGTCCCGAAACCAGCAAGATCAGGGAGCTGGATAGGGGACAGATTGGATTTGTCTTCAGTGTGGAAGGGATGGTCACTCCCGAATTGGCCTTCTCAGCCACACTAGACGCTGTTCCAAGTCCTCCATACAGAGCACATTACCATAGTCTCTCGAAACTGAAGGATGCCTAATCGTAAAGGAATAAAGCAATTAACCTTAATCCGTCTCTTCTAAAATTGGCAAATGGCAATGTTTCGCAGCTCGGCTGGCGCTTCTCTTTCTCATAAGAAAGGGCTGTTTAATTATGATTATTTTTGTTTAAATTGAAGTGCTGTCCGAACCTCATCATGTCCCCCTGGCCGGAAATGCCACCTCCAGCCGCGCATCTCACCCTCCACCCCGCCGGAATAACGCTCGAAATACCTACCGTTCATTTTGCTTTGCGCCCTGGCGGTGCTCAGCAGGAGTAACTCGGTCAGTTCTTTCCCATACCAGACCAGCAACTCTTCGTCTTTGGCAATCCTTCGGAGGGAGCGGTAAAACAATTGTCCGTTTTTGATGTAGGCTTCCAGATTCTGTTCCTCTTTGTCCCTCGCCGACTGGACCAGCCGAAGCCACATTAAGCCCTCAGAGGAACCATTGGCGGCGGAGGTGTCCACCTGGAATAAATACAAAGAGAAATAAAATCAGAAACGGGCTGACCGGGGGGGTTCTTTAAAAAGGAGCCGAGACTCCCCCTCGACTCGGCTTCTTCAAATCCAAATACTGACAGTCCGCAGGGACCAAACGCACGCGCCGGTGACGGGACGGTGGCGATTACCAGTTTAAGCCCAAACGCCAGATTTGCCTTATTCCCGCAAAGCGGAATTTCCGCTCCCTGCTTGGGGAGGTCCCGATCCCCTGGCGCCTGAAACTCGGGAGAAAGATCGCTTGAGCTCAGCTTCAGGATCCAAACGTATGCGCTCTGACCGGGAAGTAAGTGCGATTGAGCCTGGCCGGGCTTGCTTTCGAGTAAAACAGCAGCAACTGGAGCTGGGTAACGCCTAAGCGGTTGATGGTGGTGAGAGCGGGGCTGGCGAGTCCGGATTAAACGCCCATGCTTCATTAGGGGGCGTTTTGTGGACACGCGAGGCCCCGGAGGTTGCATCTCAGTGTTGTGGAGGGGCGGGGGGTGGAGGGAATCAACCAAGCTAACAAGATGAATGTGAAAGATCGAAGGAAGTCGGTGTTTTTCGCCAGGAAAATAAGGCATTTCGTCTTTTGCGCTTGATTCACCCAGGGGCCCCTTTCTGAAACCGGTTCTACATTCTGGAGCAGTTTCAGGGGGTGGGCGTGAAAGACAAAAGGAGCCTAAGGCAAGATGCGCTGTCATAATGTTTCCTTGTGGCTCTAGACGCGGGTCCAATAAATCAGTAGTGGCTGATTTTAAAGCCGAACCCCAAGCGTCCAAGCGGGTTGCTCATCGTCGTAAGAAATCTTACGCAGCAAAGTGAAGGTGCCGCCTCGTCTGTATCTCCCAGGCCTGTTTTCATTTCTGTCTCTTTTTTCCCAAGGTTTAATCAACCTAAATCTTGGGAACACCGCTGGAGCGATGAGAAGGGAAGAAAGCTGTATTTCGCCCGGCGCGCGGAATTCTGAAAGGCGGCGGACGCACACAGACTCAGCCTCGGCCGGGTTGCCTCTTTTCCCGCAACAAAGCGGACCAGCTTCCTACATCCCGGTGCCAACGTAGCGTACATTTGGACCCCATTCTGCGTCTCTTCGCAGAGAAGCGCCTCGCGTTCCTTTCCACGGGAAGCCACCGCTTAAGGAAGCCTCAGGTCGCCGGAGCTTGAGATGGTCCTAAACCGGGACGCCTTTCGAATCAGCCTCGGTGTAGAATCGGATTGGTCTCCCGTCTCATTTTCCAACAGATGTTGAGGTGCAACGGACGGACCCCCAAAGCCCGTCGGTTTTTAATGAACCATAGGGCTCTTGAGCTCCGTACTAGGAGGTGGCGCTCGGAGCCAAAGCTAGCAGGATAGGACCTCGCCTCCTGTCTCCACCTCCCGTTTCCTAAATACTCAAGAGGCTAAAAAAAGAAGGTTTGCACAGAAAGGCCCAATTGAAGGAGACGGAGGAACCCACGCTAGCAAGTCCAAATTAATTCACCCTTCTTAATCTTTTCTCTTTCTCCATTTCTTATTCAAACCCAGATGCTCGGTAAAAAGAAGCTATAAATATAATTTCAACACACACACTCGGAAAACATGCAGTTTCTTTATCCCAGGCTAGCGGATGTAACATCTTTCAGATTAAACCCTCTGGCAAGCTGTAATTCGGTTATCAAGCATGCAACGGAAGCAACGCCCGTTTTTTTCGCGCCTCGTCCTCCTAAATCACTTTCAGGCCAGATTTGAAGCACTCGTTCAGTGAAAATAGCCGTTGAAGAGAGCGAGAGAACTCGGATGCTGGAAGTAAGCCCGCTCCTTCTTGTGCAAGGCGATCCAATTTGCTTCCGATTGAAAGGAAGTAAGAATTAAAAAGGGACGCAGATGCTTAGGATCTCGTTCACCCCTCCCCCCCTTTTCCTTGGAAACATGTTCAGGATCTGGTGTATCCGTTACCACTGCGTGAAATCCAAAGTGGTTGGAGGTATGGACCTCTGACCTTTAAGTCTCGGGAAACGGGAGGGAGAATCAAGAAGAGAGAGACCTTTCTCTGCCCGTCCCCGTCCTTACCCGGAATATATAAGGGACGGTTCTCTTGTCTGTGGATTTGAGGGCGATGAAAGCGATGCTGTCGTAGAGCGAGGTATGGCTAAGCACGCAGGGACCGAAGATGGCGTTTTCCGGGATGTCGCAAGTGGTGTAAACACTGGTGAAAATGTCCGTCAGACACTGCTGGACTGCTTTGGCGTCTCCATCCCATATTACCCGGTGCACCCCGGCGTCCTCCATCACTGTGGGGAAAATGCGGGGGGGGGAGGAATAAGAAGAAGAAACAGACCTGAATCATATATAAACTACCGGGAAGAAAGTCCTCAGTCGCTTAAAGAGAGAGCGCGCTGGGAAAGAATCAGGTTGTATACTGGGTTTGCTCGAGTTTGGAAACGTTAGATTTTTGGATTACAGCTCTTGGCTTTATTGCGAGGGTTGCCGGATTCTAGGAGCCGTCGTTCCAAAAAAATGTAACGTTTCCAGCCTCTGATACCTGTTCGTCTCAGCCATTGGATCTGAGACAAAAGACGGGTATAGGCAACATTCCCTGAGAAAGGGAATTGAAGGGGCAACAAGGAACAGCAACAGCAACAGCAAAATAGCAATAGTAGTAGATTCCAATTCACGTCAAGTTAAGCACTCTGAACTTCCCCATTCAAAGGGCAGAGATTTATACCTATACATGATTCTGTAATTTGTTGCACAATTAGCCGGAGGTAAGCCCCTATCAAACCAGAGTTTGCTTCCTCCGAATAAACATACTGAAGGTCGAACGATGCTTTCCCCTTCAAATCAACGAGGCTTAATAAAAGAGCGTCCTCATTTATCTGGCTGGATCAAGAAGTTTCAAACCATCTCAACCAGCCCCCTCCTCACGGAGGCGACCGATCACCGTGCGCCAATTTTTCCGTAAGAAAAAAAAGGACCTTGAGCCGCAAATCATTACTTTTTGGCGGATCCAAACAGGAATGACTTGACACGTGGGAAGAAGGAACTGAGGGAGAACGGACTTGGTGCCAGGGTGACAAAGGAGAGGAGAGAGGGGGAAAACAAACCGGGGGGGTCCGCAGGAAGCCCTGGAAATGCTCTGCGGAGAAATGGCACGAAATACAGACAACGCCAGGACAGGCGCTGTGTTTTCTGGACAATCACAGAAAGAAAGACATTCATACACGCGGATGCTCACTGGTCCCTTGTCGCAAGAAAGAGGAAAGTCCACACTTAGCATCCAAACGAGCCCTTCCCTTGTTTGGTGGCTGATTCGGAAATCCGCGTGTTTAGGATGAGGCGGAGGTCGGCGGCGGAACGCCCGGAGACGCTGCCATAGGCGGCCTTCTAAGCGGTCTCACCCCCCTCCTCCTGATTTTGGAAGGGCAGCTGCTTGCAACTATCCCGGAAGGCCGCCTGCTTTTCCCGTCCCTTCCTGGCCTCCCTCTGCGTTCCTTCCCATCTCCGACGCGTCTTTCCCACCGGGCCTCAGTCGCCCGCTCCCTGCCTCCATCTCCTCCGTTTTGGAGAGCTCCGAGCACCGGTTCCGGCTGCCGCACCGGGCCAGGCCCGCGGCTGCCCTTCCCATCCCCGCGACCGGCGCTCGTCTGGTGACGGACTGGCATAGCAAATGGATTTGGAGGGCCTTGTCACTGTCGCTGATTTGATGTCAGCTAACCTTTCGCTGGGAGCCTACAAGAGGGAGCGTATGTCTGCTCATTACCATAATCCCGCACTTTCCCTCGGAGACTTTAATTAAAAGCAGCGAGCAGAGGTAATTATTTCTTACCTCGACACGCTTATTTATGGGAGGCGGGCGAATCCCAGTTACCTTGTTCTACAAGGGGATACAGTCAAGTCAGATGCGAGACTTGTGAACTGTAACCGGAGAGACATTTATTAGAGGCTCGTAATTATTAATAATCAAGCCGAAACGCATCCAAAAGCGCAGCTCCCAACCACCCTTCTTCTCAAAGGGAGGAGAAATAAAAATGTCCTGGTTGCTTAAAAGAAAACCGCGGCCCACCTTCGGGCAAGGAACCGAGGCGATGGCCCTGCCTCGAAATGAGAGCTAAAGAGAGAGCAAATGACCGCTTGTTACCGCGAATCGAATCGGTTTTAACCACACGTTCCGGCGAGGGCTGTTGCCGGAGTCCAAGTAGACTACTCTCCTGCGCACGCCCCCCCCAAAAAGGAAAGGATGCGCCCTACAGTTTGCCTGGGCAAGAGAGCTCCCCTCCCCTCCCCACCGCCGGATTGTGCCCACAATTCCCTTATTCCAGTCTCTCTTTTTTTTTTTAGCGCTTAGGGTGTCCGTAGGTCCCGTTCCGCTTTGAAATTTAAAGCGAAAAAAAGAGAGGCTTCTCTCTCCAGCCACACGCCACTTCCTTTTTACGCAGCTAATGTCTTCGTCCGGCCCTCCACAATCAATAAGACACTGTGTGAGCGGCCGACAAAATTATTCCTTTGCGGAACAAGGAGAAAAGAGAGAAAAAAAAGAGGAAAGAGCGCGTTCCTAAGAATCTACCAAAAAACCGGCGATGATTTAAAAATTATAACAGGAATATTCCGAGGGCGCTCCCCCGTGCCCTCCCGTTATTCACCATTAATAGAAGAATAATTAGCTGGAATGCTAATTTTATAATAAAATAAAATCACACCCAACAGGCCACATCTCGGCTCCAAGGAAACTTTTATATCCCTGCCGACGGACACGCAGCCCGTCTCCCCACGGCTTCCAGAGCAGGTGGGTGGGGGTGGGTGGGGGGGTTAGTTGCTCCCCGTGCCAAGTTCATCTATTAATTCAGCCGGCTTGAAGGGTCACCGTTTCTGGGTGGCATTCCTGCTTTCCGGAATCAAGGCGGCGGGCTGGGAAAGAGAGGGGCACATATTAGTCCCTTCTCTCTGGATGAGATTTGTGTGCGTGCGTATGTGTGTGTATGTGTGTTTGCGAATTCTAACAAATTCCCCTGAAAAGACCCCCCCCCAACACACACACACACCAGTGTCCTGTCGACCCGATTCCTTTTAAAAGAATGGTGTCGGAGGTCGTCGCGTTCATCGCCGGCAAGAGCGAGGACAAAATAATAAAAATGCAACCTCAACAATACCGGCAAGTCACCCCTCGAGGAAAGGAAAGCAGCGAGCGAGACTCAAAGTAGAAAGAAAGAAAGAAAGAAAGAAAGAAAGAAAGAAAGAAAGAAAGAAAGAAAGAAAGAGCACATTCTGCTCTTCCTCTTTCTTTCTTGCTTCCTGAAATCTCACATCCTCCAAAATCACATCAGCAGCACCCAGTAATTCTTTTTCTGTGCCTTTCCTTGCGTTCTCAGCAAAATCTCTCTTTTTTTAAAGAGTGGGGGGCCTGAACCAGATGCTCCCTCTCTTTCCCTTCAGCAGTTATTGTCCGCCTCTTTCACCCCTATATTTTGTTCACCGCGCATCCCTCTCTCTCTCTCTGGATACATGTATTAAACACAAATTCGATGTTCTTTCCCCTTTGTACCGACCCGCTCGGCGTGGCAACGTTTCCACCCCCCTCCTCTCCGCTTTCTCTTTTCGGGTGCCTGAAAACCGGCTCCAGAGGTGCTTGGGGGGGGGGTCGCGGGAAGGTGTGTGTGTGAGAGTGCGCGGCGGCGGCGGGGGGGGGGGAAGAGGCAGAAATAATCCTGAAACAATTCTTCCGCTCCGATCGGACGCGTGCATATTTTTTTTACTTACCAGGAATAAGGTCAGGATTATAATCCTAAAAGCAGAAGGGGAGGGGATTGCAAAAGCAAAGGCACCCCCTCCCAAAAAACAAAAAGGAATAATCCCCAGCAGAAAAGTGGCGAAGGCAAAAAATAAAAAATAAAAAAATTAAAATGTGTAGGGGAGGAATCGCAGACGAGTTGAGGCCCCCGGTCCTTTTTTGGGGGGGGAGCGGGCGGGCGGGGGGGGGCTCGCGGAAGAGCAGAGGGGAGGCGGCAGCCCCGGTCTATTGTATCGGTGCCTTTTCCATGGCCGTGGAAGGGCGATGCCGGGAGCGCGCTCCTTCCTCGGGCGAGGAGGGCGGAAAAGAGCCGGAGGGGAGGGCGCGGGAGAGCGGGGCGCCACGGAGGAGCCCCGTGCAGATGGACCCGATGCAGTGACTGCCTGGCACCCAGACGCACCGTTTTTGTTTGCCGCACATAATCTGCCCAATGACGCGTGACAGCCCCACCTCCCCTCCCTTCCCCTCCCCTCCTTTTCTTTTTTTTAACTCTTGCCTCGCCTCGGCCGGCGGCGCCTCTCCCCGCCAGCCTGCCTGCCTGCCTTTGCCTGCCTGCCTTTGGAAGGGAGGGTCAGGAAGGGGGCCCGGGGGTAGAGGGCGGGGGAGAGGCGATCCCTCCCCTCCTCCTCCTCCCCGCAGGCTCCCTCTACGCTTTCCTCTTCCCTGGGGTCCCTCCCTTCACCCCCCCCGTGAAAATGCCCCCAGGGCCGGGCTTTTAGGGTTTGCCTTACGAGGAATGTGGGGGGGGGGCGGAGGGGCTTTCTAAAGAGATGAGAGACCAGATCGCCCCCCTCCCCGGGGGTGGTGGTGGTGTCCCAAGGGATCATGAGGCGGGGGGGGGAGGAGGAAAGCACGCGCGCGGTTCTCCAGGGAGACCCGGTTCACTGGGAAGCCCCGACCTCCGTGTTCCGTGGGAATGAATGGGAGTCGCGCAAGAGCGTTGCCCCGCGCTGAGGAGGCTCTCCATTCATTTCCAAGAGATTTTTCTCCAAAGATCGTCAGGTGGATTGTGCAGAACCACCATTTAAAAAAGCCTATTGCCAGTCTTCTTCTTTTGCCACGGAGGCCTCAGTGATTATAACTAAAACAACACATTTAACTCCCCCCCCCGCACACTTTTTAAACCTGTTAAAATACTTATGGGGCCTCTCGTGCCTTTCGGCGAGGCCTGGGCAGGAGGAGAACTTCCCCACAGCTTGCGCCTTTTGCCCTGATCCGTCCTGCGTGAACCACGCGCGTATAGGAAATAAAGTCCACTTGATTCGGTTAGGCTTACTCCCAATAACGTGTGGGGTGCATTAGAGGTGCCATAGGTTTACGTGTAAGTAAGGACACTGGGGCTCACCCCACATTTAGCGTGCCAAAAGATTTCAGGGCCCTCATCTTTTCTGAGGGACATGAACCCGAAATAAAAAAAGACTTCAAGCTACAAGCATTTAAGAGAACGCAAGATTAACACAAGACAAGCGTAATCCAGCGAGTATAGATACTGGAGGAAATATATTCTGCTCACAACGCGCTTCCCGTACAGTATATATGAACTGTTCATCAGCTGCACATGCCGGTGTAGTCCGAGTCCGAGGAACGTCTGTTTTGTGACATTTCTTACGGGAAAGGAATAGGAGTCTAATTGGTGAGAATGTGACATTTAGGAGAGGTACGGGATCTAAAACATACTCGAGGAGTTTCTTGTGAACTGAGGCGCACATGCGCTCCCATTCCCGAGTAGCAGGATGAGTAACGTTTCACACGGGAACCTCTGGGCGTGTGGAACCTCCTTCCACTACTGGCCGATCTCGAGTCTAGCGTAGTTTATTCCGATGAGCGGCCGGCGTTCTCTCGCAAGAGCCTCGAGATGTTTCATAGCTTAACCTCCCGCAGCCCTTTAACAGGAAATATCAGGGACTATAATAGTTAGAGGGTTGGAATAAGACTAAACCTCACCGGGCCATTAATCTCACTGGGTGACCATGGGTCAGTCCCTATATCTGAGCCGTATCTACCTCATAGGACTGTTGTGAAGGACCACTCTGAGATACCTGGTCACTAACAAGGGAACAAACCATCTTAACCGTTTTTTTTCTCCTTGTGCAAACAGCGTTGGTCCAGTTGCAAGACAGACAGATTTTGCCTTTAGCCTAATTCCAAACCTTGATCAAGTTTCGGGCTGTTGAACTCCCTCTGCATTTAATGAGGGCTGGATTGAGAAGAGATGTACAGAGGAATTCGGCTCCATTCTATGCAAGTTTACATGGAAGATAATGGCACTGAATTCAGATTGGTGTCTTCCTAAATAATTTGGCATAGGATTGGAGGTTTAAGAGTGGCTGGCCTATATTGGGTCCGATGGCCTGAAATTCATTCTATATATTTAAAACTTGCTTCCAAATGGATACCATTAAGTCAGGAACGTGAGGCTGCAATCTTAGAGGCACAGTACCTAAGAAGTGGAACTTACTTCTGAGTAAGGCTTGAATAGATCAGCTCTGTAAAGGCCATCGTGGCAGGTGTAGAAATGGAATCAGTACGGTTCATAGTTTTGACACAGAAATGCATCAATGTATTAAAAGCCTGTAGCAAAACCTCTTGTAAATATATTACTTCTTGTAAATATATAGAAACTTCAAACTTCTTTGGAATTCTGCCCAACAAACCCAACCCCCCCCCCCCCCGCTTTCATATAACATGTACTTTAGAAGACCCAAGAGTAATTCTTTCTCCTGGTCTCCCTTTCAAAGCTTCCAGGAGTCTCTGAATTCCATCAACAATTGACAAAACTCTGGGAATTAACAAAGAAGGTTGGGCATTTCCCAAACATTTAACAAATGCCTCCTTAAGCTGGCTGGAGAGGATGGGCGTTTTAGTCTTTGCAGCTGGAAAAAAAAACAATTTAAAGGAGACTGAAGTGCAATATTTAGCTCTCATCTTGTCGTCCACAAGAAAAGGGAATCTTTTAGGATTTGAACCTAATGGGTCCTCTTGGCCTCCATAACTCCTTTGGGCTGGACCACGGATACACGGCACGACCCACTTTTAAAGCTTCTTTCTCCAAACCCTCTCCCAAATCCCCTAATTCATAAGGAAGTCGACCCCTTGGTTCTGCCACTTTTTTCAATTTGAGAAAGGCCACCAACCATCTTAGCAGCCTATCCTTTTGACTGAAAACAAGCCCTGGTGAAATTGCATGAAATTTACGGGCACATTCACTCATGAATAAACCAGGCCACATTTGCGAGGAGGTCCTAGCCAGGAAGCCAGCAGCCTGACTGCTAATGAAATATAATTCTTGTTGGGAAGTAGGACTCTTAGGTAGCCATCCTATAGAAGCATACCTGGGGCTGCCATTTTCCTTGTGGAGACCTGCTCCTCAGTAGACATGTACCGGGCTGCATTTCTCCATGGGTCTCCTCTGAGGAAATAGACTTGAACTAAAGAGCAGATCTGTTTGGTTGAGAAGCTGACTCCCTTGGGTTTCCTCTCGTTAGGGCCACTCTCGACCTCTCGGTTTTGGCCAAGGGATTGCTCAGGGAGCCTCCATTTCGGTGTGACCTTTAGCAGCTTCTTGGCAGGCTGGAATGAAACAGTTAAAAGTTCCCTGAAAACGGTGTGGAAAAAAATAAGTCACTTTCTAGGCCAGGAGCTATTATGCAGCCCTAGTCAGTCATTTACTTAAAATATTTTCCCCTTTCTCTTCTGGCTAAAAAAAAAAAAGGGGTGGAAGGCTAGGAGGAGCTTAAATACAATCAATGAAAATAAAATGCTCCACTCCCCCCATTCACATAGGGATAAAAAAAGGGAGAGGGAAGAGGAAAAAGCAAGCAGGTCTTCCCGCAGGCCTAGGGGCATGGCTTTGCAGCCCATCTGTATTGCAGTTTTGCTAGGATAGCTGCTGCTGGTGACATATGTGGAAGGAGCAGGGTGGAGATGGCCAGAAAAGGCACCGGTCATAAATCAATGTTTCTATACTGGTATGTCTATCCAGGTAGGTAGCTAGCTATCTCTTCAGACCAGGGAGAGAAGCAGCAAGAAGGAAAACAAGAAGCAAAACCTCTGTATTTCTATGCTACTTCTCTCACACACATACCCTGTCTCTGGCTGAGAAGAGCCACAATGGGCTTGACCCTAAGAGTTGGCAATTTTCTCAAAACAGGAACAGAATTTCCAGGTGATTTACAAATTGTGTTCCATCCACCTCTTTGTTTCCCTCCTCTGAATACATGAGATGGATCCTGCTCTGCTAAACAAGGTATTAAGGGCAAGAGACAACAGTAAGATCTTGGTATGCATTCAGGTGAATGGTGCCTATACTATTACTGTTTTGTTTTGTTAAAAGTCAGGAATAAAAGTTTAGTCTGCAATCAGGAAAATGTTAGGAGGATTTCAAATTCTCTCATCTTTCCCCTCCCACTTACATTAGGATTAAGGACTACCCATAATATGCTACCAGCATTGATCTCATTAAGTGCACAAAACCGATTGTGTTTTTTTATTTTTTTCAAAAATCAAAATAAAGAGAAAAAATTCCTGCCTAAGTGTATTTATTTTCGTGGTATTTCCAGTCATGTAGCATTTGATCTGCCTTTCCATACTGTATGAATTAAAATAGCCTCGGCGACTAATGGCGGAGAGTGATCTTGAAGACTTGACTCCCCAGAATTGTCCTGAGCAAATTTCTGGACACTTTGAAGATGACCGGTACCCAAGTCTTTAAGCATAAAATGGATTAAATGGTGTGCCCAAGGCAGATTTGGACTTCCTGCTCCATTCCTGGTTATCTATAGGAGAGCAGTAAGGTTGCCTAATGTCCAAACAGGTGCCCTCCAGATGTTTCAGACTACAGTTCCAATGAGCCAACATGCCAAATGCTCAAGGTTTATGAGAAATTAGTCCAGAAGATCTAGAGGGCAAAAGATGTCCTAACCTAAAGTGAACCTGTAATAAAAGGACTTGTTTCAATAATCCCTCAAATGAAGTTACAGCCTCAGTTACATCCCAGCGGAATTACTCTAACATGGTCTACATACAGCTGCCTCTGGAATGTATTTGGAAACTTCAGTAAGTCCAAAATGCTGCAGCCAGATTGCTAACTTTGGCTGGTCACAGGGATCACATTATCCCCTGTTTTGGCAGCTCCACTGGCCATTTCTGGGCAGAATTCAAAGTGATGGTTCTAACCTACAAAGCCCTAAATGTCTTGGGCCCAAGCTATCTCAAGGACCGTGTCTCCCATTATAAGTCTGCCCGGGTGTTAAGATCATTAGGAGAGACCTTCCTCTCGGTCCTGCCAACTTCACAGGTACATTTGGTAGGTAAATGGGAGAGGGCTCTCTCTGTTGCTGCCCCCAGACTTTGGAACTCCCTCCCACAGAGGCCAGACTAGCTCCGTCTTTGCTGCCCTTCTGCAAGCAGGCAAAATGCTTTCTTTTCCCCTGACTGGGTGCCTGAATGGGGTTCTTAAATGGACTGCTGTGCCTTACTGCTTTGAATGTGTTTTGATGTTGCTTCTGTTTACCATCTTTTATTGTGCTACTTATTTGTTCCTTTTTAGCATTTGTATACTTATTGTTTTAGCTTTAAATATTGCATTTCAATGCAGTAAGCCGCCTTGGGTCCTTTTAAGAAGAAAGGTGGGGTAGAAATGTTTTAAATAAAATAAACAAATCAATAAGAAAATATAGAGTAAGCACTAGTCAGCCATTTGGCTCAGGTACTTAAAACAAGCCCAGAATTTTTATAGATTTAAGTACATATTTAGTGAATCTCAATGTTCTCATAAAGTGAAGCAAAGGAAAACAAGCCAAAGCAGATTTAAAGTAGTAATTTAGAACAGTTGTGAGTAACTTGTGTCACTCTAGCTGTGGTTGGGTTAGAACTCCCAACATCTTTCACCATTATCTAAACTTCCTAGCACTGGTAGGAGGCAAAACCCAACAAACATCTGCAGGGTCTCAAGTTGCCCTCTCCTGATTTAATGACTTCTCCTCATGGGCTGTTTCAGGTGTGGACAGGAATCTTACATCTTCTTTTGCCTGCTTCAAAACTGCAGCTGCACCATTTCTGCCGGGCATGATTCACCTAATTTCAGTTCTATGACTCCATGAGATGGGACTTCTGTTCCCCAGTATGTGATGTTCCCAGCAACTGCTTTCCAGATAAGAAGCTTCTGTCTTTAGGTTCCTAATAGCAAAGCGACTCTGCAATGACCAGGTTTACTTGATACCCAGCTAGTTACACTGAATATTCTAAAGATGGCTGTAACTCCTTAAGAGGTTCACATTAGGGGTCATACTCAGCTTAGCTGCTGCATCTCTGAAACGAGCCTAAAACTCTTAATATCAGTGTCAAATGCAATGCTTCGTTCATTTTGATATTACAACAGAGCTACAATAAGCTTGACTAGGACCATGGAGAGCTCCTGTTTAGCCATGCCAGAAGTGGAGGTCGTCTATGAAACAAAGAGGAACAGGGAGTGGTATGGCAGGAATCACAGAAGGCTTAGGTGAGGTCTCAGATGTACCTGAAAAACTGAGACATCATCCTTTCTGATCCGATAGCTGTGGTTTTAGGTATTGTGCTGAAGATTCCAGAGATATTGTTCCTGAAAGTCTTCAACACTTTTGCCAAGTGTGGTTCAAGTTTTTAAGGCTGTCATACTACCAACAGGTATCCCAATATGCAACAGACTGAATACTTACAGTAGATCACACTTTAATTCAATGTTCTCACATGGTTGGAAAAATGAGCTTTGGAAGTGGAAGAGTCTATTGGTATATTTAATTTGAACCACATATTAGTTGCCTGTACCAGTTAAAGCAAAGTATAACAGAATTTATTCTCGAAGGCTATAACAGAATTTCTGTTGCCATGATCAGAACACTTTCTGTTATAGTTTGTTGTTTAGTTGTTAAGTCGCATCCAACTCTTCATGACCCCATGGACCACAGCATGCCAGGCCCGCCTGTCTTCCACTGCCTCTCGGAGTTGGGTCAAAGTCATGTTGGTAGCTTCGATGACACTGTCCAAACATCTCATCTTCTGTCGTCCCCTTCTCCTCTTGCCTTCACATTTTCCCACCATCAGGGTCTTTTCCAGGGAGTCTTCTCTTCTCATGAGAACTTTCTGTTATAGTTTGTGCTTAATGATGGGTCTGCCAGGGCAGGCCCTACCATTTGATAGAGTGAAGCCACCTTTTGAAAAGATGCTGGGGCAGGGCAGGGAATATCAGCTGCAGCCTCCCCAAATCATGCTTCTGAGCCCCCTGACATTCTCCCCTCTTGTCATGCTCATGCCACACAAGCTGTCCTCCACTTAAGAACCACCATGCCCCCTTGAAATATGAGTCCCATCTGATATTGGAAGCTTAGGAGGGTCAGGCCTGACTAGTGCTTGGATGGGGTCCCATCATGCCAGGTAGGGCTAGGAAATAATCCAGCCTGAGATCTTGGACTGCAGAACTGAAAATAATGGGCTAGGTGGACCAATGATCTGACTCAGCATAGATCACCTTCCTATGTTTGCATGTCTAAGAACTCATGGCCAAGCCTACTTTTAGGTATCAATGGCAATGAAGAAATGCTTCTGTATTATCCTTGGCTTTTCCTGGTCTGTCCCACAGGTCAGCTCCTGGGAGATGGAGCTTATCCACTAGTAGCATTAGAATGATGGGCAGACATGCCCAGAGGCCTGTTGTGTCTTATGATCTCTGTACATACTGGTAGAATAAAACTGAACACATTCACAGCAACATGCCTTTACTGTTTTTACAGTGTGTGTTCATGCAGCTAGAGCATTCTCTGGTAAGGTTTTATTGAATGTCTCCATTATTTGAGAACACGTGGCTTGACTAGCTAATCTCTCTCTGTTTATAAATGTTCCAGGCATGTGGAGTGCAATGAGCAGGAAGCCATTGACACATGGCAAGGATTAACCTTGATGCCTTCCACAACCTCCTGGAGTGCCATTCTGCAAGAAGTATGTGTGGCACTCTTCACTCAGGGGTTACCCTCAGTGGGGACTGCTCCAGGGTGTATATATGACAGGAAAAATTTGCGCTCCAGCAAAGGAAAAGGATGAACATTTGTATCGTTAGTGTAAATGAAGTTCATTGGCAAAAACCTTCAGCACAGAGATAGATGCTGAGCATACAGTGTTTTGTTTGGGCACTAACAAGGGCAAACTCCATAATTCTCCATTCTGAGAGTTCCACCTGACTGACTGACAGCCCGAGACCTCTAAAGAGGGCTCATTGGGGCACTTTCCATTCTGAACAGGGAGCTTTGGTTGGTCTGCAAAACCTTCAGGCTTAAGCCTTTCTCCCAGGTGAGCTACATGTAGGTACCTGTAGGTGTCCATCAGGTGGAACTCTCATAAGGGAGAACTGTACTCCTAAAAATGACCAAAGACACATCCCTAGTAATGGCAGTCATGGAGTTGCCATAATAAGAAAAGATACAAGTGTGATTGTGTGAGAGGGAGCGCTCAGTCCATGGCAAAGGTTGATAGTAACACCTTGCTCCAGCCTGCAAGGGGGTTGTGTATGGTTCCCAAGATGGTGCACACCCTCTGTGCTTCAGTGGCTGCACAGCACCCCAAGAATTCTGGGAGGCAGGAAAGCAGGAGAACATTTGGGAAGGGAAGGGGAGTATAAAAGGGGGGAAGAGGCAGCTCCTGAAGGAGAGGAGAATGAGGAGGAAGAGAAGGGGCAGGACCTTCGGGGTGATGCTCTGAAGTGAAGGGGGTCCCTAGTGCCTGGATATCCTCTCCTATTATGGGTATACTGGCTTCACCAATGCATGCCCTTCCATAAACCCCAGTACCCAGTGGACCCATTGCAGATGGGCCAGAAGAACTATTCAACTTGCCTGATGTCAAGAGCACCAGGAGGCAGACTGGGCCCACTTCTGGCAGCACCTAGCCCTCCTCCCTCTGCATTGACGCACCTCTGATCCAGTGGCACAGCTGGAAGAGAAAGCACCCATTTAAGAGGCAGTGGCAACTTGGGTGGGACCTCCAAGCTAAGGGAAGGCATGAGAGAGAACAAGGCCTTTGAAAGACCGGGGCTGAATAGAACCACCCAGAGGATTTGGACTGGACTGGGCTGGGGAGTGAGGGTCTGGATGAGACCATGTCATTGACACTACCTGGTCAACTGAACATAGTTCTTGAATAAAATTCTGAGTTTAAGACAGGGAAGGATCTACTATGAAACTAAGGAAGCTTAAGCTTCAGGATCCCTAATCTTGGAGGAGCCCCAGAAGCAACTAGTCTGCATTTTTTAAAAGATGTGGTCATCTGTTGTGAAACCACCCCATTGAAGAAGATAGCAGAAGTTACCCAGACAGCCTTGTGGCAGTTTGTAAAGGATCCCCTGTAACAGTACAAGCTTCACACACACACACACACACCCAATGTAGGTCCTCCACTGGTCTATGGTATCAGATCTGGCATGGTGATGGCCATCCTCATGGACCCCTTTGATGTTTCCTTACCCATGGGGGGAGGGGCAGAGGGACCCAGCAAAGTTCAAGCCCAGCAGGGGAGGGGAGGGCCCCCCCATGCCACTAGTGCTTCGAATGAGTCTCCCACAATCTGATGCCCTCCAGATGCTTGGACTACAACTCCCACCACCTGACAGCCAGCATAGGACTTGTAGTTGCATAGCTGTGGAGAGTACCAGGCTGATTTATGTAATGAATAGAAGCCCTGTCCTCCACGCTTAATCCGAACTGCGAGGGAACAGCCTGTACAGCTATTCCACGGCGAAAGAAAACACATTTTGCTCCCAGAGTATGCCACAAGCTCATTTCTAACCGCTCGGTGCCAACATTTTTATTTTTAGCTAAAGTGTGTTTTGGACTGGGAAGGAAGTCACCGGGGAACTGGAACACACGCATTTCCCAGTTGCTCGCCGGAAAACAGGGTCTGGAGCCACTTTGCAAGTCCGATCCGAAAGCCCCGCAAGGACGGGCCGTGTTTCTGGGATGGCGGCGACACTGCCGAGGGAGAGAGGCACTCTGCACCTGCTCAGAGGCACTCTCGCCCCGGACTGCAGCGCCGCGTGTCTGCTTTACCTTTGCAGGCGGGCCACTCAGGGCGGCTGGAGGCGAACATTTCCGCCCCGGCAGCAGGCTGCTTGGCAACCAGCCCACCTCGTCCCTTTCCTCCCTTCCCCCCCCTTCCCCCGGAGCCTCAAGTGAGGGAGAGCCCGGAGCGAGGCGAATTCCTTAATGGAGACTTCGTTCCGGCTAATGGAAGACTTTTCAGCTCCGCGGAAAGCCCCATTCGCCACGCCTCTCGCGGCCCGAGGGCCGGATCCGGCTCCCGTCAGAAGGAGGAGGAAAGCCGGCGTTCAGGAGACCTGTGAAGCCTTCTCCCACCCATCCCTCCTTCGGCTGTATAGGCATGGATCCTGCCTCTCCCTTGCAGTGACAGCGGCCAGAAGTAGCCAATAACTTAAAAAGAGTTTTAGCAGGGGCTCTAAGAAGCCCGTAACACGGGAGGAAACCTGCGTCTGGATCGCCAAAGAGGGGATGCGCGCCCAAGAGACGCCAAGGGCTGGTGTGGAGTCGGAAGGAGCGGAGGTTCATTCTTACAAGTTCATCGCATCTTCGCTAGACAGTTCTAGTATATACTTGTATACCGCTTTCGCCGGCTCCCTTCTCTGGCTTTCTGGGATTTGCGGTCTGGTGCTTAAGGATTCTCAGCACGAGGGCTCCAGTGTATGAGAATGCCTTACGGAATACTGTACAGTAGTTGTTTCAGATCCTCTCTCCCCAGTTGTGTCTACACCCAGGCAAAATGGGCCATGCAACTGAACCGGGTCTTCAGTGTTCCTGTCCCCCGTTCTGTTTCATCTCAGGCTCTTTTCGAGGGCAGAGAGGAGAAATAATAGGGGATTCATCGCTCAGAAAAGAAAATGAAGAATGAAATTTGCACTGCCTTGGCGCCTATCAAAACAGGGGGGACATGAGCTTAGAATTTGATTGTTTACTAAATGTGTGTGTGCTTAACTATTACATCAAAGTTCACCAAAGAAATCAAAACATGGAGAGAGAGAGAGACGTTGAGGAGGAGTCTCAATAGATCTGAAACATTGGAAGGTGTTTATAGCATAGGAGAGTGCCCTAAATTTATCTGATACTAGCAATTTTTGCTTTTCTAAACTACAGCTTCCAAAATTCCCCACCTGGCATGGTTTTACCTATGGTGGCTGCTGGAGGTGAAGGTAACATGTTTGTCTCTGACATTTCTCATTGAGATAGTTGTGTTTCATGGTTGCATCCAGCTCTTATCATAGTTGATGAACATTGACGGATCCCGTCTTCTCTTTATTTCCCCTAAGCCTTGGATTGTCATGGCCCAAAACAAGAGCCAGTTCCATAAATCAGGCACGGGGAACCTTCAGACCTCCAGATGATGATGCCCTATTGCTCCATCATGCCTCACCACTGGATAGTCTGGCAGAGGCTGATTGGAACCGGAGTCCATCCATTTCTGCAGGGCCATTCATGCCATAAATAAGCTGGTACAAGTATGGACAATTTTGTCAGCATAGTTCACTGGGTTAGAACATCCAGGAACCAAGAGTTCAAATCTCCACTGTGCCTCCCAGAGGAGGGGACAACAGAGATGTCTTGGAGTGTGTGTCGTTGATGCGATTGTGTGCCTTGCCAACTATGCAGCCTTGAGTAAGCTGCACAACCCCAGAGCAGCACCAGAACAAGAGACAGGTAAGCCACTTCTGATGATAGAAAACTCTGGGAGCCATGTATCAGAAATGAGTTGGTAGCATATTATTATTAATTAGATGGATGGACAACTATGGGAGACTGCCTATGGACCACATCCATAATATGTTTCATCTTTCTGGATCCCTGTGGACCATCACTACCCCCTCCAGATGAATCCAGAAATGATTAGAAACCACATCACTTCCAGTTTTCGGAAAATGCTGTTTGAGGCCAAGAAAGGTGTTGGTGAGAATAGAAAGCTCTTATTGCCCAGTAGACAGAAGCAGGTGTATTTGGTGATAAGAGCATTGTGTACTCTGGAACCTTCTAGATGAATTATTCTCTGACCTCCTCACCTTTGTAATGCCTCCGCACAGTTGTTCTTGATGGGGGCCCACGTGGCCCTTAGGATACACAAATCTCGCCTCTAAATTAGTACGCGTCTTCTGAATTAGGATGGTCTTATGGTTGTTCAGAACATATTGCTAATTAGTTTGCCAGGGAGGTTATCAATATTGTTTAATATTGCTAATGGATGGTGATGATTCATTATTTGTCATTATTGCAAAATTTTTTGTTGAAGCAAACATTTACATTTCACTAAGATGAAACATCTCCCTCTTTCATAGACAAGTTCTTGTATAAAGAGGGAGGGAAAGAATTCTGTCTGTCTGTCTGTCTCTCTCATATCATTCATAGATTTGTAAGCCTCTCTCCTCCTCTCTCCTTACCATTGAACGCTTCAGCCTTGCCTTGCCTTTTTGCCACAGGGAAGCGTGTTTGCTGGCAAGTCCCTCTGCCTCCCCACCACAGCCCTGAGGGATGAAAAACAAAAAAAGCTGAGGCAGCTGCGACAGAAATCAGTCTACTTGGCAAGCCTGGAAATATTTGTTAGAGGAAGGGATGGGGGTGGGGGAAAGAGAAAGAAGGATGTGAGAAAGAGACGAGGCAGCGGGCGAGAAAGAGAGAGGGGTTCCGGGCTGGAAAGCTCTCCCTTTTGCAAAGGGAAAAGAGTGGAAGGAGCGGAAAACTTTTCAGAACCGGAGAGGAAAGATTTATTTCCTCCAGCCGTAAATCTCCGTCCCCTTGTTCCTCTGCCCAACGAAGCATGATCAAGTCCTTTTCCATAAAGTATTCAGCATTAAAGCCACGCAGATCACCCAATCAGGAGCCATCTGCTTCTAGTGTTAACACTGGTTCCAAAAGCAGGAGGCGAGAATAAGCGCCCCAGAGAAAGGCCGCCACTGTTTAAGGCCGGTGTCGGAGACAAACGAGGCACCTCTGAATAGCCGGGGAGACCCTTTCGTTTCCCTTGTAAATCTGCATCTATAGAGACGGAGGAAGAAAGGAAGCATTATATTGATACAACAATTGTAGAAACACAACACACACACACAAAAAAGGGACGAGGCGTCGAAAGGGCAACCCGGAGCACGCAGCAGAGGTCCCCCCCGTGTGAAAAGCGCAGGCTAACAGATTTATGGAAACCTTTAATTGGTTTTCAATCGCGAGATAAAGAGCTGGAAGCAAAACAGAGGAGAGGGGCAAAATGTTTCACATTCGGCTGCGCAGTGCGAGGCCCATTCGAGTGGGGGACGATCTCTTCTCTTCCTCCCCCCCCCAATGACTCCCCTGGGTAAGTGGCCCTTGTCTCAATTGGAGTGGGCTGCCCCCTTCGTGTCTCCCCCCCTTCCATTTAGGTCCTCCAGCCTTTGCACGGGAGAAAAAGAGAGTTTCCTGAGAAGGCCCGAAAGGATTTAAAAAGAAACGAGGGTCCCGCCACACCTTGAGCAGAAAAACATGTTTTTGTGTCAGTGAGCATAGAGTCATAGAATAATTGAGTTGGAAAGGGCCGATAAGGCCATCAAATCCAGTCCCCTGTTCAGTGCAGGAGTCCAAATCAAAGCAGATCTGACAGATGGCTGTCAAATTTTTCTTGAAGGCCTCCAACGTTGGAGGGCTCACCACCTCCTGAGGTAATTGGTCCCATTGTCGCACTGCTCTAACAGTTAAGAAGTTTTTCCCGATATTCAGTCTAAATCTGGCTTTCTGTAGCTTGAGCCCATTGTTACGTATCCTGCCATGATCCAGAACAGATCCTGCCCCCTTCTCTCTATGACGACCTTTCAAGTATATGAAAAATGTTACCCTGTCTCCCCTCATTCTTCTTTTCTCAAGGCTAAACACTCAAACCTTCAGTCTTTCCTCATAGGGTGTGTTTTCCCGTCCCCTCTAGCTTGACTAGGTAATCATCTACTTCATGAAATGTGAGACATGTAGGCCAAAAATCTTGTTGCTTATTGTAGTCAATTGCACCAGAGGAGGTCTGTTGAATCAATGGGGATTTAGGGAATCCATTCTTCTCTAGGTCCTATTGATTCAAAGGGATCTGCTCTAAGTGCAACTTGCTTTAGCTTAGTTAGTTGCAGTAGAATAGGCCCATTGAAGCAATGGAAATTATGGAGATGCTGACTCACCATCAACGTTCCCTCTCATTTTCAGTCCCACCTAGCAGGGCTCTGCTCCTCATGCACAGGACTTCACTGGCACACACAATTCCCCCCCTCCCAAGGGATTTCATCCAGATGAAGACCAAAGGGGCTGAAAACAATTGCTATTTGCAGGCAGAGGAAGATTGCATGAGGGCAGGGTAGAGTTACTCAGACATGCACCTTTGAGGGAACTTTGCTCACCACATCTCCATTGATTCAGTGAGCCTCCTCTAGTGAGATTTCCTACGCTAAGCAACAGGATTTTGGCCATAATCTTGGAGACATATTTGCTCATATATCAAGTCCAGAGCAGACAGGGTGGGGGCAGAGATATTGTATGTGACTCAGTCAATGAAAGATAATGGAAAGCTAGTTGACAGATCATCCATCAGCCTCCTCCAGCATTATACTCTCCAGATATGTTGCATCATGCAGTCCAGATCAGAACTTGAAAAGGTTAGTTTTAAAAGTAATGAATTATAATTACTGTCCCAGAGCCCCATAAGAGAAGCTAGTTCTCATTATTGCTAGATTTCCCTCCATCCCCCCTCGCTGACCCCTTTGTGTTAGGCAGAAGCAGTTAAATATTTACCTTTTACTTACAGTAAAAACCGCAATATTAAAATGCTACAAGCTGCTTGGGCAAGGCACAGCTAAACAGGGAGACTGCAGTCCCTGTAAGTATAAAAATACTGTAAAAATAGCTAAAGTCAGCTGCCAGTATGCGACAGAAACTTGCTCTTACTAAGTTATAATCAGAATGTAAATTAGGAAATTAATTGTGATCAACTTTTTATGTGTAACTAGTGACTAGCCTTGGCTGCTATTAGATAACTGGCTGGAGGACTCCATTAAGGCAAGAAGGCCACTGAATTCCATTCCTGGTTCAAGTGGAATAGCTGCAGAGTGAGATGATGACCTAATGGACTGGGAAAAAACCTGGGGCTTATGTTCTGAGTAGAGGAGCTACATATTAGGTGCATATTCTGGGCCATTCCAGAAGTAAATGGAACCACTCCACATTATAAGCACCCTGCATTTCCTGCATGTTTCTTGTGTTCAAAGCTAGAAGCCTGGGAAAATCCATGCGGTCACTTTCAGAGTGGTTGCTTTTTTCCGTGCCATCAGGTTGCTTCCAACTTATGGCAAACCTATGAATGAGTGACTTTCAATCAGGAAGTGCTAAAAGTTTGGTTAATGCTTCATCTGCAGACTGAGGACCAAACTAGATGAGATGGCAGCTGTTTGTTTTAAATCAGGAGTATGTTCCACATAAACACAGAACCCTTCCAGATGGGCATTTATACCCCCCTCCTTTGTTCCTTCTTGTTGTTGAAAAGCACAGAATTTGCCCGATTTTGCCAGAATATTACAGGCTCCCTACCCACCCATGCACGGATGTACGGACCCCCTGGCCCCGCATGCATAGACAATAGACACACACACACACACACACACACTCACACACACACACACGCACACATGGACACATGCACGTTCCATCCATGCACGCATGGATCCCCCCCGCATGCTGAACCAGTCCACAGTTCGAAAAAGGTTGGGGATCACTGATCCAGACAGCAGAACTAAGAACTTCAGTGACTAATGTGGTACTTTTCAAAGAACAAATGTTCTTCCTGAAAGATCCAAGAGTCAAAGGTTGATCCCATGGCTCCATCCTATGGATCAAGGGTAGTTGCAGTTTGTTATAGGTTTTCAGATTCTTTGCTGTAATTCAGGGGTGTGTACACACTGGAGCTTTTTAGTGGAGAACCTCTGAGTACTCTCCAAATTAAAAATCTCTGGATTCTGTAGGTGATAAGGAATGTGGCGTCAAGTTGTTACCACTGTGTAGTGTACATACAGTCTATATCTGCTCTAATCCTGCCAGGAGGCACTAGAGATGGGGGTATTCAGATATGGATACAAATCACCCCATCTCTAGAAGCTACCTTTTGGAATGACAACTCAGATTCTGGGAGCAATCATCCATACATATAACGTTTCCAAGTACTGGTTCTGATCACATATATAATGAAGGCTGTGGTGCATGTTTAGGATGATGAAAGAATGTGGGTGGAGTTAAACCCCATAACCTTTTCCCATTCAAGATTCATCCCCTTTGCTAGTGCCAGCTTTAGCTTTTGGGAGGAATGCCCTCTCATTTCTCTGTGCCTAGAAAGAAAGGAACAGTGGGTTAACAGGAAGCAGTGGGTTCTGTTCATGCTCCCTGCTTCTGTCCCTCATTTGTCCTGATCCCTGAGGCCAGAGGGGATAGTCGGGAAGCTGGCAGCCATGATCCTGCTACCATTTGGGGCATGGGGGCTAATGCAATCTTAGGCTTCATTTTCGGAAGCAAGGATCATGTCCACACTGTATGCTTATAGTAGTTTGATGGTGCTTTTATTGGTATTATCCAGCTTCAGAATCAGAGGTTGGGAATTCAATTCCCTATTGTGCCTCCTGGTTAGGGGATGGACTCAATCATCCATAGGGTCTCTTCCAGCTCTGCAGTTCTAAGATCATCATTCTTGGTAGCTCTGAATGGTCCTTGGGATGCTTTTGTAGATTGCTTTAGGTTGCAGCTCTGAATTACAGCAGTAGAACTCTCTGGCAGACCATTCTAGACCTCTCACTAACAGCCATGGCTGCTAGAAAAATGATAAATGATTTGTGCATAATTTGCAGTGCCAATAAACTCATAGCCTTGATTGTGACTGGTTCCACTTAAGGATGGCCCATGGATCCCCTGCACATTTGAGAGGGAGGGGATTGCCCTCCCTCTACTCCAGTGGTCCCCAACCTCAGGCCTCCAGATGTTCTTGGACTTCAACTCCCAGAAATCCTGGCTAGCAGAGGTGGTGGTGAAAGCTTCTGGGAGTTGTAGTCCAAGAACATCTGGAGGCCCAAGGTTGGGGACCATTGCTCTACTCCACTGGTTCTTAACGTTGGGTTACTCAGGAGTTTTGGACTGCAACTCCCAGAAGCCTTCACCACCAGCTGTCCTGACTGGGGTTTCTGGGAGTTGCAGTTCAAAAGCATCCAAGTAACAAAGGTTAAGAACCACTACTCTACTCTATCCAGCCATTGTTCTATTCTATTCTGCACTGATCAAGCAGCATTTGGAGTCTTGTGTTGATCTGAAGGACACTGCACTTTTGAAGGATGTTGACAAAGTGGGATTTTTCCAAAGAAGAAGAGCTAGAATTGTGAGGGGTCTGGAAAATAAAAACAAAGCCTGGAGATGAATAGGTTAAAAGAGCTGAGTACGTTTTGTCTGGGGAAGGAA